>NC_058145.1:6691559-7341226 GCF_011075055.1 Mangifera indica | reverse complement strand
ATCTATCTTATGTTTGATTTTGAGAATCCACTTATTTTCAATGGGTTTCCAACTCAATAGTAAGTCAACAAACTTCAGACTTTGGTTTATTTTCATGGATTTCATTTTTTATTCTAATGTGTCTTACCATTTTTCCTCATCAGGGGATAAGAGAGCTTTTTTTATGCTTTTAGGTTCTTCATCATCTTGAGAAGTGGTAATGAAAACCTTGTTTCAATTTCAAAATCTTATTTAGGCACCTTTGGATGACCACTCATGCGTAATTGAAGATCTTTTCTCCCATTATCCAAAGTAAGTTAGAGCTCAATCTCATTTGCTTCTACTTGGTTAAGATGGATGAGGTAGACAATTAAGGATCATTTGCTCTCACTATCTAGAACAGGTAAAGGTGATACTTCTTGGGACTCAACTAATACTCCTTTAAATGTACCTATTCCTTATTCTTCTTCTATCTTATATACATAAATACCTTTATCAATATCACCCTTATTAGGGCAAAAACATTCTCTATGAATGTAACATTTCTTGATATAATTTTAGTTAATGTTCCAGTAAGAATCCCCCCAATGAAAACATATCATTTGGAGTGTTTAGAGATCAAAGTATCTTGTAATGATACATTTCTTTCTTTTTTGTCTCAATTTTCTAAACTTATGAGATGAGTCATGGATAAAGGCTACTGACCCCTAAGGTTGCAATTGATCTAAATCAGGTTTTCTACATATTCACAATTCATAAAAAGTAGAAACAATTGATTTAGAAGACACTTGGTTAAATATATTGGTAGCAGTGAACAACACATCACCCAAAAATGTATTGGAAGATTTGTCTGTGCCATTATTGACTTAACCATTTCCAATAGAGTTCTATTTCTTCTTTTCACTACACTATTATATTGTTGAGGTCTTAAAAATGTGAGTTGCCTTACTATTCCTTTTTTATTACATAGTTTCTTGAACTTTTCAGACAAATACTTAAGACTTTGGTCAGTTTTTAAAGATTTTATTCTTTTTGTTTAATTGATTCTCAACTTTATTTATATAATATTTAAAACAATTTATTGCTTTTAACTTATGAGAGATCAAGTAAACATGATCGAATCGAGAAGAACCATCTATAAAAGTAATAAAATATGAGCAATATACCTTGTTTTAACATTCATAGGACTATAAATATCTGGGTGTACGAGTTGCAAAAAAAGTTCATCTTTTAAAACATTGTCAAATGATTTTCTAATAGTTTTTCTAGCTAGACAATGTTCACATGTAGGAAGTTCAAGTTTTGTGAAAATTCCTAATAAACCTTCACAAGTTAATCTATTTATTCTATCTTGGCCAATTGTGTCTTACCTTAGCATGTCATATATTTGCATCTACATCCATATGATAAAGAGTAGCAAATAATGAAAAAAATAACATTATCATTATCATAATGAAGAGTGTTCAACACCATAAAACCATTCAACACAAATCCAAATCCATAGAAATTAGTACCATTATAAATTTTAATAGAGTTCCCAAAAAAATTCAAATTATGTCCTAGTTTAAGTATACAAGCACCAAGACTGGATCTTGTCAAATATCTTGAACTTATAGCATTTCATGTAGGTATAGGGTTTGACCATCTTGCAAAACTAATTTGCATGTGCCTATCTCTCTTGTTTTAACCCTTGTGTTGTTGCCTATATAAATCCGTCTTGTCTCTTACGAAATTCGAAGAAAAAACTACAAAGGCCGCTTTGTCATGGGCTACATGTTTTATAGCTCCTGAGTCCATACTCCATATAAGATGAAATTTAGTTAATTATAAAATACTGAAAACAAAAGTTTCATTACTTAAGGTAAAATGAAAATCATCTTTTTTGACTTTGTGCATTTACGGGCAAAATGACACTTGTTGCCACAATTGTAGCATGCCATCTTACTATTGTCTCTTTTACCTTACCTTTCTTTTGGCAATACTGCTTGTTCTTGTTCTTAGGGATTTGAACAACCTCCATTCCCTTTTTGGACTTGTACCAGTTACGACTGAAACTAAAAAACCTTTGGAACTCGACTCTACAACATATGCATAAACACTTGGTTCAACTGCCTCGAGGTGTTCAACCTTTAGTTTAATGTGGCAAGTATTATCAGCAAAAGTTCTTATTTTCTTATTGTGGGTCATATTTATTTTTATATGCTCCCAACTATTGGGAAGAGATCATATTACTGCCTGAACTTGTTGTTCATCTTTCAGGGTGCATAGTTGACTTTAATTTCATAGTCATATTTAACATATCCTTCAAATGTTCTTTCATTGACTTATTGGGGATTTTCTTATATTTGTCAAATTTGATGGACAATTGTCTTAGTTATGGGACTACAATTCCTCCAAACTTAAAAAAAAACTATTTTTATGGCATGTGTAGTTGAGTATTACTAATATTTTTATACCAAATCATCATTCGTAGAGCTAATTAAGATACTACATGCAATGGAGTCTTTCTTTTTCCAAGCATAATATGCATCCATATCATGCTAGAGTTAGGCATTATTCGAGTTCTACCTTTCAGCCAACCGTGACTCTTTCATAACCTGATTTATAGCTTTTAAGACCTATTGCTTATCTAGGATATAGTGCATTTTTAAATGCTATATGTTACAATTATCCCTATTCTGTTTTGCACCTTTATTCAAACAAGTTATTATATTCTTGGATGCCATGGTTAATAAGACTTCAAAAACATATTAGACACAATATTAACTAATACAATTAAATACAAATTAATTGTACAATCGCACATTAAAATTTAAAATATCTCACATAAGATATAGAATCGAAATTTTACTATGTACCCAATCATCTTCTATGGATCAAATATTTGACATTTTAAAATTCAATCAGATTGCATTAATATTGATTCTAGATGAAAATTTTATTAAACTTTGCCAACTCATAATTCTCACATTTAAAAATTTATAATATTTGATATAACAAATGCATCAAAACTATGACTAGGACCGTTTCATTATCTTGTACAATTCTTTGAGTTACTTTATCTATGATAAAATCTCTATGTTATTTGCGATAGCCCAAATGCCTCACACTTTGTTGATTTGGGAAAATTGTAAAATACTAGATTTTCTTACATTCATTACTATGCGTTGCTCTTTAGCAAGCTATAATCATCTATATAATCTAAAAAATTATTCATATTCTTGTCTCAAACTAGATTATTTATTACAAGATTCCATTGGTTAGATATTGACATAAGTAGACTATATATGTCAGCTTATTTTTTTAGTTAAAAGTATGCGATTTACTTTTAAGTCCAAATATTTATTATACATAATCCCAATATATAGCATTAAGTTGTCAAATGGTCTCATCTTCATGTAATAGTCCTTAGATAACATGCCTGTATGATTTAGAAATATGTGTTTTGAAACACTGTTATGTGTTTACATGAGTTAGAATGAGGTATTACAAGCATTTATGCATCATAGGATCTACTGAATTTGTTTCATGCATCAATCCGAGCATTAACAAGCTGTCACGTGCTAATGGGAGAGTTTGACACACTCTCAAAAAAATAAGTTCCTATGTGCCTTCATGAGTCAAAATAGAGTCACATGCATCAAGAATTGGGTCTCATATGCATCTATGCACCTATAGGGATCGATCATTGATTAATGTTAACTGAGTGTTATTGATTAGTCAACCAATGACTATTGACCAATCAATTGATTCATGGGTATTGATCGGTTTGTGTCACTCAGTTGGTCATATGGGTTAACCTATCAAATAATAGGTTTAGGTAACTCATTGACTAAACGACTCAGATGGATCAAACAATCAGATTTTTTCAACCATATTGCAACCTGTGTCACCACAAAGAACCCTAATTTTGCTTGGTTTATTTGATTATTTTCTAACCATCGATTGGCGATGAAACCATATTGCTTTTGAAGGACAGAGGCCAACTGTCATACTTGTACTAGCTTCTAATGTCAATGTCGTTGGAATCTAACAAAATTAAGGCAAGAAAGTCACAACTATATGTAATGTATAATCTCAATTTTTCATCAATTCCAGTCATATTTTTGTTCGATTTTTAATTCAAAACATGTAAAACACATCTAGGTTTCATCCTAATATGTTTCTAATCACCAATTTGATGCAATTTGGTTCATTAATTTGAACTCAAAAAATTTGAATTTTGATAATATTCAAGCAAACCAGAATAGAATCCAAAAATCATGTTTCCAATTTTAATTTACAGAATTATAGATAATCATGAACCTTATGCTCTGATACCAATGTTGGAAAATCATGTCTATTTTGCTAATCCAAAAAAAATTAAAATGACGTAATTGAATTTGACGATTCTATTGTTGGATGATCCACGCCATCGAAACAATTCAAAGTTATTTATTTTTAAAACACAATTTGCTTGTGTATTGTATATCTGGATTGCATATTTGGGAGACTTTTTTTTTGGTTCTATATGCGTATCTTAGGAGGAGAAGAATAATGCCAAAGTTCATAAACTTCTATTTGTGGCAGGTGTTGGGATATTTAAATATGTCTCCAACTACCACTCAACTACCATCAATTGCCCATTGGCAGTTAATTGAAAATAGGTTAGATCGACTCATCATGGGTAGACCCAAACCCAATAAATAGTTTTTATTTATCTCTAATTTTTTAAAAAATTGTACAAACATTTCCCTTGCCATTACAAAAATTTATTATGTATCATTCCAATTTTATCATATGTCTCCAAATGAAAATATAATTTAGTATGTAGATATAAATAATTTACCATATTATCTATATATTCTATAAAAAGATTGGAACATCCTTTTTTAAAAAATTACAAAATTTGAATAATCTAAAAATATTTTTATTTTGATTTATATTATAAATTAAATATTCTACCTTTTCATAACTCACTATCTTAAAACTAATAAATCAAATTAGTAACATTAGGATGATTTATATGATTTTAACCAATACTTCATGAATTATAAGAATATTGTGAAGAAAATGAAATAATACCTATTATACCCTCGTCCTAACATTATAAAAGCTTTGCCTCTTCATATAATTTCCATCAAGATTTTTAGTAAAATTTCACATAAAAATGATGAAATCCAACAACAATTTCATTCCAATTCAGGTGAGTAAACTTATTTTTTTTTATGTGGTTTTCTTTAACATTGTCAATTGAATTTGAGTTAAAATATGTTTCAAATTTTAAGAATTTGCATTTTTGCTCCTAGTATGCATAATTAAAATTTAATTTTGTTCTTTTCTCAATTCTCTATTATTGTTATCATGAATTTAAGTTAAGATCATAATATCTAAACTTGTTTATTAAGGATAGTTGTGCATTTGTATTAGAATTGTGCAAAATGTGAAAAATCATAGTCAGATGTGAGGTAAGGGTATTTGCACTATCTATAAGGCTACATCAACCTCATTTTTTCCTCAATTCTTCATTTTTATTATGAATTTGACTTAGAAATATGATTCTTGACCATGTTTATTACAGGAAAGTTTTGAATTCGAGTTAGAATTTGTGCAAAATGTGACAAAACCATGGGTAGGTGTGAGGTAGGAGTAATCAGTGGCAAGGACGGGGAACCTTCATGATTTTACCATTGTTAGGGTTGATACAAACCGAGCCTAACCCAAACGCTCTCTGTTTTGTGTTCGGCTTCAGTTGTTGACCAAAGTTAAGGATAACTCGAATTCAGTTTGAATAAAAAATAGTTCGATTAGAGTTTGCTTGAGCTCGTGCTCGAATTTGTTGTTTGGATTCATGGCATCGTTTTACCAATAGTGGGCAAAACAACGTCGTTTTAATAATTGCTCGAAATTAAGTTCCAAGCCAAGTTCAAAACAAATTAAACCATTTGCCCTACTCATGAGCTAGATCAAGTCGAATTTCCTCTAGCGTGAGTTTATTCTAGTCTAAAAAACAAGTTGACTCTCTTAGCTCAAGCTCAGCTTGTGTTTGATCAAAACAAATTCAAACCTAGCAAAATTATATTAAAATGGTTTTTGAGATTAAGACAACTCAATTCAAGTCCAACTCTAATCATTCTTTGTCAATGCACGAGTGAAAACTTTTTGAAAACCATTTAATCTTAGGCAAAGGAAATAATATAAATATCAAGAAAATGAAAGGATTATGCAATAACACACATAATTTTTACATAGAAAAACCTATTTAATGTGAAGAGAGAAAAAAACAATCCATTAAATCCAAGTTAGAATGATATACTCAGAGATTTGAATATTTAAATGTTGATAATTTAAATATGAAAGTAAGTTAGAATGTATACATGAATATCTTTAATATAGCATGATTTTGTAGTTTGATATGTTTTGAAAGTGCTCAATAACATTTTTATCGTGAATTGTATAAAAACTAATTTTGAAACTAATTTAGAGTATTTTGTTGAAATTTCTCATATGCATTTATTATATGAAATATGTATAAAAAATCTTACTTTTCATTTTGAAAATAGCTTAGACGGATCTTGACTCACATTTTGAGCTTCATTATATGTTGAATTTATAATAAAAATAATATTTTTTAAAGAAATATTTTATTTTATTTTTTTTATAAAAGTTGAGCTTAAGCCTAGGCCTACCTTCAACATATGGCAGGTCCACCCTTGAGAGTAATTGTGCCTACTTTTTATAAGTCTAGTATCAACCTCATATTTTTTTTTGTCAATTCATCATTTTTGTTGTAATTCTAACTTAGAAGTATGATTTTTAACCTTTTATTTACTTTATTTTTCATTTGTATTAAAGACTTATATGAGTTTAAGTTATAATTTGTATAAAATGTTAAGAAATCATGGGTAGGCTTGTCTTAGAGAAGTAGGCATAATTATGTATAGTGGACTAAAATGTAAATTTTAAAGCCATTATCGATAATTTGAAAATTTATGGTACCATATGGGTTATTTGAATATTTTGAAAAATAGGCTTATACTACATTTTAACATGTGGAATCACATATGATATATTTCATAGGTATTTTGCTTATTTTCATTGCACCCTCATGCTTTTACATTGGGTTTATGAGTCAGAGATCACACAATAATGACTCATAAACTCATGTCAAAGATCACACAATAGTGGTGTCTCGTCCCAAAAATCACACAATAGTGGCATGGTATCTATCTCATTCTTATGCCAAAGATCATACAACATTTACATTTATCTTCTTGCCATAAATCACATAGTAGTAACTATCATCATTCCTTATCATGTCAAAAATAACACAATATTGGAACACCTTTATGACTTAATAAACCTTATTCTATCATAATCCTTTCATCTAGTAATTTGTACCTTAGCTCATAGAGCTTAAAACATATGTTCTCATCTAATCGTCTTATTTCTCAATATATAAGACTATACTTGTTCATATTCCCTTCTTACACACAACATAGAGATAAAATCGTTATTTTAGCCTAATGACTAGGTATGCAAGATTGATGAACGATTGTATTGAATTTACTCGCATGCGTGTCAATGTCCCAATGAAAACCGTTCATCCTTACACATTATCACTACCATTCATAGAATGAATGAGACACTATTTATCACTTTCTTCCTCTCAAATAAATAACCATCCCTCAACATGAACGATCATTCATGCATGCTTGTAATTCAAATTTTCCTACTCTTTACTATCGGTTGATGCCTTAAAGTATGATATAGAAGTTTCTAAAGCCATTGGTCATTAATAACATCCCAATCTCATATACAACATGCTCATTTATCTAATTCAATTATCACAAAACATTTATATACACACGGTCCTTATTTTCATCAATTCTAATCATGCTTATTCATTTTTGGCATGTTTATATTTATATTAGCATAAGTTTTGCATGTATAATCATGATAGTATACTTACAGAACATATCAAAACTTACATCATGCTATAATTTTCCATAAAAAAAAAATTTATATAAGATTTCATGCCTACTTGTCTTTCAATAGTGTGCTCACCTTGGAGTGGCAAGAATTTCACCGGCCAACTCCTTTGATAATCACAATTAGGTTTTCAATAAACTCTTGTCTCTTTCTCTCTCTTTTCTTTTATAAGTTTGTGTGTATATATATATATATTGTACAAAGTGTAAAGTTTTCCTTGATTGAAATGTGACTTCTTTATATAATTTTTTGAAATAAAATCTTATGAACAAACATGCATCATTAATGCACAAATGGTCATAGTAGTTTCAACTACTTAAATCATGTTTTCTCATTCTTTGGAACAATATTTATCCGATAATTGATCCTTATGAATGATAATATGCCTCATGTGAATACTTGTTCATGACATAAAAATTCAAATGTTGTCTTTGCACAATCATTCATCTTGTACGAACAATTTTAGGCTACTGAATGGTTGTACCTGATCATCTTCATATAAATTGAAATTTAAAAAAAATATATTTAAGTTGACCAAAATGCCCTTGGGACATAACTATGAGTGTTATATTTTCTCTTACCTTATTTGAATTTTATCCTTGAAATTCACTCATATAGCTATACGAATCTTTGTCTAATGTCTCGCTTAACCTCCCATATAATGTTTGTTGTGATAGGTGCTCTAGAGCTAATCTTCTCGATGATATAATTCCATAAAGAGTCATATTTGAACATTCAAGTGACAATTTTCATATGTAAGTATATATGTTTACATATATAATTAGATAAAGGTCTTTAGGTTGGTAGAATCGTGATAAGAGATCAATAGGATGTTTGATTGTAAGGACCCTATAAGTACATATGATGGTCATGGTCATTCCAAAAATATCTATAACCTTAATATTATCTTGACCAAAGACATATATAATATGCTAAGACTGTCATAGTGTCGAGATTATAGGTGTCAACTTGGTGCAATACATACTACATACTGGGAGTATGTCCACTAGATTGACCTGTTAGGAGGAATCCACATAGATGATAACCCTAGTGTTAATGGAACATATCATTTTAATATATGGTAGTGTATGTGATCTTTATCCTTGTGATCACTAAAATGTCTTATACACCAATTTATCTAATTTAACACTAGCCTAATGTAGCTTTTTTCAAAAGGCTATTAGAACGTTAGTGGTTGGCTATGCCGAGAAGTGTAACAAAACTATAGTGGATCAATAAATGATACATCACTCTAGGAACAAGGATAGATATCTCAAAACGCTATTTAGTTTTGACAACGAACTAAAATCTATAACCATAGTGGGAATGGATTGGTACTTGATCTAGTGTTAATGTAGTTTTTGCTTAATTAACCAAACATTTATATCAATAATGAACTGAGGCAGACATAATTGTGCCTTTGCCTTGAAGAGATATTACTTGATGAAAATATTTAAATGCATGATAACTGTACCATTGAATTAATATTCCACTGTTTCTTTATCAATTGAATAGTCATGCTGCCTTACTAGAAGTCACTCATAGTTTGTGAACAAATGGATGATTAATTATGAATTAATCATAAATTTTATTCACTGCCAACACGATAGAAAATCTATGGTCACACATAATAGAGGACAACTAGGCATAATTGAAAGGTTAAAGATTTATTCACATAAAGTGAAAAACATCTAAACATTGTGATTTAAAGCTCTATTAATGAGTAAATATCGATTTAATCATATCATAATAGATGTCTTACTCATTGTTGGACTAGTGTATGAGATTAATACATCAGGGGTCAAACAGTAATAATCTAATTGTTTAAAGGTTGGAATACAACTTGTGGACGTTAGTTTGGGTCTAATTATACATAGAGTGAATCACCTTAGAATATATGAGATATATTAGATATGGTGAATTCAGATCTCTAAAAATGTGCCTTAATATTTAGGAATAAATATTAAGAATATTAAATGACACAGTTAATATTTATTAAAGGATTGGACCAAAGGTGCAATTAAGATAGTCTATGGGTTGAACTATATGAAGAGTTGAATTAGTATTATGCTTTGTCTCATATAAATAGAGACATTTATCATAATACATAAAGTTTTTGAAACTCTAGCTGCCCACCTTAAAGAAAAAAATTCTCTAAAAACTTTCACTTCTCATTTATCAATCTTTGGTGATCTACTAATAATTTGTACCTCAAATAAGCCTACATTTTGCAATATGTTTGTTGTTAGGGTAGATGTATTAGAGCCAATCAAATTTGACATTTGTGAAGGTAATTTTATATTAATAATTAATAAAATATTTATTGTTATTCAATTTATATGTTATCTATTTATATGATCGTGCGAATAACATCCCTTTAGAATGGTAAAATTGTAATAAGGGGATCATCGTGAGAACCTTATGTACACTTTAGTGGCCATTCTAGAAACATCCATAATTTTGACATTAAAATGAACAAGGACATGTGCAATGATGATTAGATTATCATAGTGTTAGGTGACCTCATAAAAAATGATGATAGTTCTCACGTGTTGAAGCTATTGCAGATAACTTATGCAACATATGAGCACACGTTATAGAAATGTTCATCAGATTGACCTGACCAGAGGATATCCATATGGATGGTTGTTTCAGTGTTTATGGAACAAATTCTTTGAATACCACAAGTGTATGTAATCCTTGACTTGAGGTTGCCAAACTATCTTGTGTAAGGATCATATGGTTTGATGTTATCTAATGTGCCATCGTAATAAAGGTAACTATAAAGATTGTAATCGACTGTATTGTGAGATACATAGAGGCTATGATTGGTTGATAAAAGATTTGTTACCTTTGAGCATGGGGGAAAATATCTCACTTGAGAATACTGAATGACATCTATGAATACTTGAATCTGTGGCCACAATGGGATGAAGTTGTTGTTTAATTTATATTAGTCATTGATGTGTATCAGTTCATATTGAGGAACCATTGAGATAGACACATTTTTATATCTTAACTTTAAGAGATATTGGTTAACGAAAAGAATTGAATTGCATGTAACTATGATGTTGTAAAAACTTAAGAGATGTCCATTGACAATCTATCGTTCGACTAGCCATAATGCTTTGTTAGAGGTCAATTTTGGTCTGTCTGAATTTGGCATGAATTCAAACACTATTGATTCAAGAAAGTTTATGGGTTATATACATATAGACATTGATTTGAACCTAGAGGTGGGGAATATTTGATGATAATTCTGGTGTTTAAGGAAAGAAAGAATTTGGTTGACCATACTTTGACCAAGGAAAACCTTGGTGTGGCACTATGCAAATTATAGAAGGCATGACAGGATTGGACAAATTTTTGTCTAGCCATGCAAGGCCAAAGTGCATGCCAAGTGTGCCACTTGTGCATGTTATGAAACATATCAGTTGTGCATGTTTACATGACAATTGTGCATGTGTGTTGAAGGTATTGGGTCTGGATGGAATCTTTGTTGTATTCGAACACCTACACATATTTAAAATACATTAGAATTCAAGTAAAAAAGAATATAGACATAATAGAACCCTAGCTATAGGTTTTCTAATTTTCTTTCCTTCTTATGAACACAAATAATCCAGTGAATAAGCCCTAACAGCTTTTTCCCTATATTGCCTCTTACGTGTTTTGCTCTATATGGACACTAAGGTGTTACCTTTCAAAGGTTGGATGACATTCAATATGAAGCCATGTGAGGATTTGGATGAGTAACCAACGTCGGTATAAAGTCTAAAACACCCTATGTGTGTTTTATATGTTCATGATTATATGTCTAAAATGAGTATTTTGGCTAAGGTTTTTAGGATTTTTTATTTTTAAAATTTTTAATTCTATTATGCTATCGGTTACTGATGCCTTAAAAACCTTACATTTGTGGCCATCTTCATGTGAATGAGTAAAGACCTTACTTCATCACAGAGATTAATGAAAGTGTTCAAGACAAATTTAGGGCAAATTCTAATTTGAAGGAGCCGTCTAATATAGGTTTTCAATCCAAAACTCTTTTTTTATATGTATAAAAACTTGTAAATCTTGGGGATAAGGTTTAGTGGTCTAAAAACTTTATTTTCATCTTATGCTACTGCCAAATCATATTAGAATTTGAATCATAAAAATCCAACAACTTTCTTAGCCTTATGATTCTTTTACAAATTAAATCTTAACCAATATAATCTCCTTAGTTTGGAGCTTTTTCATTTTCCTATCTAACACTTATACCAACCACTCATTATAGACCAAGTTATCCTCCAACTAAATATCTTTGGTCCTCAATACATAGGAAGGGTCATTGACATACTTACGTAACAATGACTTATGGAAAACGTTATGGATGAAATCTATGCTCACTAGCAACACAAGTCAATGACTACCTTGCCCATGTTGTTTAAAACCTCAAATGGTTTAATGTAGCTAAGATCTAGCTTCCCTTTTCTACCAAATCTAATAACATGTTAGTAGGGAGCTACTTTGACAAATGTCTTGTTACCTACACTGAACTCCAAGTCATATTTTCTCTTGTTAGCATAATTCTTTTATCATTCTTGGGCTTGTCTCATCCTCTTTTGGATCAATCAAACATCTTTTATCATCCTTTAGGTTATCTTTGACCCCTACATTAAAGAATCTCTTTTACCAATCTTATCCCAATATAACAGTTATTTGCACTTTCTACCATAAAGTGTCATGTATGGAGTCATATTAATCATCGTGCAATAGCTTTAATTATAGGTCAACGCCATCAATGATGTTAACTAAATCCAATTAGCTCTATGATGTAAACAACATGCTTCCAACATTTCTTTGATCACTTGATTGGTCCTCAAAGTTTGAGCATTTGTCTAAGGATGATAGGTGGTGTTGAAAGTAAATCTCATACACAAAGACATCTAAAGGCTTTTCTAAAATGCTAACATAAATCTCGTGTCTCAATCTAAAACTATCATCTTGACAAACCATATAACTGGATTATCTCTCTAACATATACCTAACTGATCCATAGTCGTGGTATCTAAACTGATTTTCAACCATTAATATTTTGTAAACCTATATGTTATATGGTGAAATCTAGTTCTTATAAGTTCTTTTGAGATATACCTCCCTAAGAACTCAAGTTGTCCAAACCAGTGACTAGAAGTTGACTAGGGACTAAGCAATACATATCTCCTTAAGATAGCAAGAAAACACTCGACTAGTAGGGAACTCATCCAAAATCTTTCACAAATTTTCTTCTATTCCATATCTACATCAACAATTGATAAATACCATTGTTTTTTAGTAGTATATATACAAAATTATCTTTTAGTTTAAATTGAAATGGGAATATACAATAGAAATCTCATTAGGATTATAAATCTTGTCTTATCTTAATTTGAACATAATTCCTCCTCAATAGTCCTATAAATAGGAAGGATTATTCAATTGAAGATTGAGAGAGTAGTTTTACACTAGACAACTCTAGATCCTTTTAATCTACTATAATCGGTATTAACTAATGACTACACTATAAACATAGGTGTTTCATATTATTAAATCGAACTACATTAGAAATTGTATCTCTTATTGATATATTTTTCTTTGCATTATTATCTTACAGTACTAGACACAACAAGATGTTTTCATATTCTAATTGCTATTATTTTAGTTTATTTTGCGTAATACTAAAAAATGGGAGGAAGTTATCATATTTCTCACCTTAGCAATTCTTACACCATCGAATTTATTTGAATTTGAAGCTAAAATTTATATAAAAAATTCAAGTCAAAATTTTAAATTGAAAGAGAACTTTCCAAGTTAAAAACACTTATTAAATAGGCCAAAACACTTATTCCCACCCCTAAAGTTCTAATGTAATCCTAAACTCATACCTGTTAACTTTCAAAAACCCAAAGTTCCACTCATGAACTAATTTCTGTTAACATTTTCAATTAGAATTAAAGGTAAAATCGTTATTTTAATAATAATATTAAAAAATATACTTTATTACATTTCCCCCAGGTTTCTAAAACTAACAAATTCACTTGAAATTTTTTTTTCAATTTTGAAAAATCACATTTTCACCCTCAAACCTAAGGTTTTTTTTTTTCACTCTTCAACCATTGACAACCTCCCTTTTCAACCCTAAACCATCGATGTTGCTATCTCTTCACCTCTTCGATTATAACCCATCATTGTTCAGCATAAAAACTCATCATCCAAATGACGAAGAGATCTCCACAATAAGAGACATCCAATCGTCGCTTTCTTCCACTGTTCGTTAGCAACGTCGAGAAATCATGCTTGATAGAAAAATTGTAAATAAGTGGTCGTAGAGAAATCATGCTGGACAAGAAGAATTGTATCGCCATCTTGCCAGAGAGAGTGTTGGTTAACAACAACTTGATCTCAAGCAAAGAGATGGCCGAAGACAGAGAAAGTAGGTCATTGGAAAAAGGGCTAGCAGAGGGATAGGATTTTGGTGGTGAAATGAAAGTTTCAAAAAGTTTTGGAGGGCGGTTGTAAGAAAAATTTGAAAAAGTATAAAACATTAGAGTTGGGGGGAAAAAGTCATTTTTCAAAATAGTAATATATGAGATCAGGAGGAAAATTATTAATTTTTAAAACTAAGGTGGGAAAAGGAAATAAAATTTTAGTTTTTTTAATATTATTGTTAAAATGATGATTTTACCGTTAACCCTAACTGAAAATTTTAACAAAAATTGATTCATAGGTGAGACTTTAGGTTTTTAAAAATTAGCAGACATAATTTTGAGATTACGTTATATCTTGGGTGGAAATAGGTCTTTTGTCCTCTTGTTAATTTATATTAGTATTATATTTAAGTAGTGTTTGTTAATTTTTACATACGTAGGTATAACTAAAATTAGAATTTTTAATTTGTCAAGTTCAATTTTTTTTATATATAATATAATTACATATTTCTCTAATTATCTATTTTTTTAATTCTTTATATTGCAAGATTGAATTATTTTATATATTAATTTGATGTTTGAAACTAATTTTTTAAAATGATTTCTACTATGATTCCTAATGAAAATTAAATATAAATTATAATAGTAGTTTTTGTCTTTTTGAATTAGTTAATTTTATTTAATAAGGTATTTTCATAGGTTTTAAAAATTATAGGGTTTTTATAAATTTTTTTAATTATAAGGGGTGAACAAATTGGCTCACACTCAATTCAATTTAAAATCGAATTTGAACAAAAAATTTAAACCCAAATGGATGCACTTAAAACCCAAACTCAAAAATTTTTCAAATCAGAGTTTACACAAACCCAACTTAATTCAATTGGTCTGATTGACAGCTCTAAATGTAAGTAGGTAACATGTAGACTTAAAACCCTAGAAAACAACCGAACCTAAAACTAGTCCCATGTATTTTTCAACTCAACCCTAATGCATTAACATTACACACAAATAGCCTAAAGGACTATTTCCCACCCAAGTTTTAGCCCAATCACAAAAGAATATCTATGACAGATGAAAAATCTAAATACCCATCCATGATTAATTGTCGTCAAAATTTTTAGTTAGAAACATAGATAAAATCATTATTTTATCCCTAAACTCTAAACCCTAAACCCTTAAAAATTTATATAATTTTCTCTCAGATTTTAAAAACTAACACTTCACCCTATTATTAAAGTTTGAAAAGTTTAGATTTCACCTTTAGGGTTTGTTTTTTTTCTTCGGCCAACGGCGGGTGCTTTTCTCCCATCTTTTAGATTCGACCATGAAGAATGATGAAGGACTACTACCTACCACCACAAAGGACAACAGAGCGTCGTCTTTCATCATTTGAAAGATGTGATGAAATATACCTTTTCATCGTTCATCGTAAAAAAAGATCTTCAATTGGATTTGAGAAGACCGTTAGTAGGATTTGAGAAGATTGTTGATCGAAGATGAAACCTAGAAATAGGGAGAAAAACAAATTTTCAAAGTTTAATTATAAGGAGAAATTGTTAGTTTCTAAACTAAACTAATGGAGGAAATAAATATAAATTTTTTAGGTTTTAGGGTTTAGGATTTAGGGTTAAGATGATGATTTTAGTCATGTTTCTAACTAAAACTTTTAACAGCAATTAATTGATAGATAGGTGTTTGGATTTTTTAAAGAATGGAAAAAAACTTGGGTGGGAAATTATGCTTTGGCCCATACAAATAAAACAGCAAAACCAAATGAACTTCACATCTCCCTTCTCCACTGTCTTCTTCCCTAAACCCCTCAAAACCCATAATTCTCATTTTAGTCTCTTTCATTCTGCTACTTCTCAACCAAAACCCTTATAATGAAACCCTAGCTCCACATGACTGATGTTGAGCTCTCTCTCTCTGAGAAGAAAAAGCACAAAAATAAAACACCCAAGGCCGAACTGGATACCAAACCTACTGACATTGACACCCTTAAAGATTTCCTGATCAAGCCGCAGAGCTTCACTCCTTCTTTGGACATATCTGAGTGGCCAATCTTGTTAAAAAACTATGATCGCCTCAATGTACGAACCGAACACTATACTCTTCTCCCCTCCAATTTTCCTCTCTTAAGTGCTCGCTCGCCGAGTATATCAGGTACGATGTTTTGAATCTTGATAAACCTGTAAACCGTCTTAGCGCGAGGACGTCGCGTGGATTAAACGTATTCTTAGGGTTAAAAAAACTGGTCATAGCAGTACATTAGACCCTAAAGTTACTAGAAACTTGTTGTTTGTATTGATAGAGCTAGTCATCTTGTTAAGTCAAAATAAGATGGTGGGAAAGAGTATGTTTGTGTTGCGAAATTGCATGATAAAGTACCCGAAGTTGCAAAAATGGCTCGAGCACTTGAAACTTTAACCGGCGCTGCGTTTCAGAGGCCAACTTAGGATTAGGACCATTTACGAAAGTAAGTTGCTAGAGTATGATGCTAATAAGCACTTGGTTGTTTTTTGGATTTCTTGTGAGGCAGGTACGTACGTGATAACAATGTGTGTGCATTTGGGTTTGATTCTTGGTGTTGGTGGGCATTTGCAGGAGTTGAGGAGGGTAAGGTCTGGGATTTTGGGGAGAATGATAACATGGTGACAATGCATGATGCAATGGATGCACAATGGATGTATGATAATTATAGGAACGAGAGTTCTTTGAGGCGAGTGATTATGCCGCTTGAAGTGCTTTTGACAAGTTATAAGAGGTTGGTTGTTAAGAACGGTGAATGCAATTTGTTTTGGGGCAAAGTTGATGATTCCTGGGTTGTTGAGGTTTGAGAATGATATTGGAGTTGGGGAGGAAGTCATGTTGATGACTACGAAGGGCGTAGCTATTACATTGGGGATTGCGAAAATGACTACTGCTATAATGGCTACTTGTGATCATGGTGTGGTGGAGTGGATTAAAAGGGTGTGATGGATAGGGACACATACCCAAGAAAAATGGGGTTTGGGGCGAGGGCTTTTATGGAGAAGAGATTGATTACAGAAGGGAAGTTGGAAAGCATGAAAAGCCGACTGAGAAAACACCTCCGGAGTGGATGAGAAATGTGGTTTTGCCTACTGGTGGGGATTTCGTTGTTGCAAGTCTTGTAGCAGCAGCAGAACCTAGCAGATAAAGAGACTGCTGATGTGGAGAAGGAAAAGAAAAAGAAAAAATGTAAGGATGAGGAAGATGGGGAAAGTCGCAAACGCAAACTTGATGAGAGTGGTGATATCCATGTTTTGCTCGCTAAAAGGTCTAAACTTGTGCATGCTGAGTTGAAGAAGGAAGATGAGACAGAGGATGTTGAAGATGAGAAGAAAAATAAGAAGAAAAAGAAAAAGGACAAGGATAATGCTGAACTAGAAAAAGAAAAAGGGAGAAGATGGAGAAGGTAAAGGAAATGAAGCACAAAGATACGGATGAAGCTGGTTTACCTGAAACAGACAAGTCCAAGAAGAAGAAAAAGAAGCTGAGGAGGCTAATGGTGTCGATAATAGCGAAGCTGATAGAAGTGAGAAAAAGACAAAGAAAAAGAAAAAGAAAAAGAAACAGGGTAGATGCAACATTTGGCTATTAATTTTCCTACTTAGTGCTTATTTTATGAAATCTATAATGTTTGTTTAGTTTTGCCTAATGAATTGCCGTCTTTGTCTGTATTAATCTTCAGTTATATTGGAAGTAGTGAAAACTGAAAGGGTAATTAAATTAATGTCAAAATTTGCATAACCCAAAGAAAATTGTCCACTTTTAAAGGACTTAAACGTAATTACATAACATTAAAACTAGTTAACAGAATATCCAAATATTTTTAAATATACTGGAAATACCTTTCATACTTTTTATATAAACCCCTGAATAAGAACTAATGAATTCATATGTTTAATTTTACTCAATATTTGATATTGTAATTTCAATAAAAGGAAAAAAGTTTATGTTTCTAAGTTTGATTTGAAGGAAATTAGTTTGTGATATCGAGATATTTATACAAATTTTAATTCGAAAGGTTATTTATCTCTTAATTATGGGGTGTTTAAAATGCTTGCTTAGAATTATGCCTAAAATTTGCAATGTTTGAAAAACATTGAAGGTATTTCGATATTATAATTGTAGGAGTGAAATGATATTTTACAATGTGAGATGTGATTAAATATTGACAATGTTGGGGGGGGGGGGGGGTTGAAATGATATTTTATAATGAGGGTGTTACTAGATATTAGACCATGCATGAGGTGAAGGGATATTGCAAATGTAAGGTGCACATGAATATTTTACTTGAAATTTGGGGTTAATTGATATTAAGCAAATTTCGTCTATTTTTAAAGTGAGATACTATTATTACGAAAGATAGATAATCAATTGAATGAATGTAATATATATGAAGTGGGGGTAAATTGATATTTAATGATATCAAGGTAAAGTGATATTTTACGCTATAGGGGTAAACTGATATTTTATAAAAATCATATCGAATTATTCAGAGTATATTATTAGTTGCGATTTTAAGTAGAATTTTGGAATATATGTTACTAGAATTGGTGTAATAGATAGATATATTACCATGAAACTAATCCTTAAAACCATGTAATTCAAAGCCCTTCAAAGTTTGAAATTGTAAAAATTACAACCCTATTACCTAAAAAAGATTGGTAAATTGAATTTTTGCTAATGATATTTAGTGACTATATTGATACAGTTTAATATGAAATTTTTTAACAAATTTTGTTATCAATATTGGTCATTGTAGGATCAATTGAAAATAACAAGTTATGCTTTAATTCGATATGAAGGAGAATGAATCAAAAGTGATCAAAATATAATTGAATACATTGGAGGTAATAGAAAATGGTTAAAATTTCAGAGAAAACGATACTTGAGGGATTAATCTAATAGTTGAATGAAAAGTGTCTTATCGATCGGATGTTAAACAACATTAACCTTAACATGAAACCAAAACGTCTTAACAACAAATGCCTTGTAAAAATTGAAAATGATGAAGATGGCAAGTGTAACACTCTTCTCCAACTACATACTCCTATTCAGAATACATCCTTGAAGTGATGTGTCACCCCCCCTAAAAGAATTTTCAAAAACATTTATGATAACATGTATTTATATACTAAATGCATGGTTCCAAATATAACCAACCACAGACCCAAAAGTGTAATAAAATAAACCAAGATAATAAGTCAAATCATCCAAACAACATGCATAAAGAGATCCCAAAACACATAAAAATCTAGTCACAAAGATTGATAAAACAAAATAGCAAAATGATGAGAATGCCCTTGTCTAATTATGCAATACATGATGAGAAAAAATAGCAAAAAATAGCATGGCAAGATTGGACCATTTTTTTTTAGTCCATTTGTATAAGCCCAATACATGGTACAACTAGACAAGCTTTGTCCAATTGTGTAATGCATGTGACATGTCAGGTGGCACATCTTTGTGCCTACCCGTGCACGTGTGTTGAAGGAGAGGAGTTTAGATGAAATTTCATTACAACTTAGATACCTGCACAAATCTATAAATACAAAGTGTGAGTTGGGCTACACATAAAAAGTCCAAAAATATACAAAGCATATACAAATGAAAACTTGAGTTGTCGATTGGATTTTCTAAAATTCTCTATTCCTATGAACACGACATTCATCCAGAATAGAAGCCCTAGTAGCTTTCTTCCTGGATAACCTCCTATGTTTGTGCTCTGTATGGAAACCAAGGCGTTGCTTCACAAAGGTTGGATATCGTTCATTTCTTTGTCACATGAAGATTGGAGAAGCCATCGATGTAGATATAAACCCTAAAACACCCTATGATTGTTTTGAATATTCATGATAAATATGTTTTAAAATGGGTATCTTTATCAGGGTTTTAGGATTGTATGATTTAATTATTTTGGATTTCGTTACATTGTTTTTATGAGGCCTTAAAACCCCTACATAGTAGTAGTAGATGGGGAGGTTTGCTAGGATGTTTGAACTTACTAAAGGCCTGCCACCATCTAGGTTCTAGGATCATAAAAAACTATTGAAATGGGGTACCTAACCTATAAAATTGAAGTCGTATCGATATGGTGGTTGCAAAAAGATGTGATTGAAAAAATGATTAATAAGATGTTAGAGGAAGGGGTTATTAGAAATAGTTTCAGTCCGTATGCAAATCCTATGGTGTTAGTTAAGAAGAAGGATGACACATAGATAATATGCATCGACTATAAGGCTTTGAGTCAAATTATAGTGAAGGATCGATATCTAATTCCTTTGATGGAAGAACTAGTGGATGAATTGGGGGGGAGAGGGCTGCAACAATCTTCTCCAAGATTGATCTTCGCTTTGGTTATTGGTAAATATGCATGCACCCTTCCCTTATAGATAAAACAACTTTCAAAATGCATGAAAGGCATTATGAGTTCTTAGTCATGTCTTTCAGGCTCACTAAAACTGCATCAACCTTTCAAAACATCATGAATCACGTCTTTAAGTGACATCTCCAAAAATTCGTACTAGTGTTCTTTGATGATATCCTTGTGTATAACAATGATAAAGAAGCTTATTTGCATCATTTGGAAATGGTTTTGTAGTTGCTGTAGTCTTACCAGCTATTTGCCAAGCATACTAAATACATTTTTAGAGCCTTTATAGTGGAATATCTTAGCTATATTATCAGCATAGATGGAGTCACAATTGATCCTCAGAAGATTCAAGTTGTCTAAAGCTAGCCTCCACCTAAAATCCTGAAACAGTTGCACGACTTTTTAGGATTATCAGGTTATTATCGTAGGTTCATTAAACATTATGGGTAACTAGCAAGGCCATTGACTGAATTATTGAAAAAAAAACTCCTTTAGTTAGTCCACTGAGGCTCAAGAAGCTTTTGAAACACTCAAGCAAAGGCTGTGTTTGGCTCCAGTTCTTGCCTTACCTAATCTACACGAACCATGTACCATAGAAACTAATGCTTTTAGTAGGGGTATTAGTGTAATGCTTATGTAAAAGAGCCCCAATTGCCTATATCAGCAAAATGGTCCCTCTTAAAAAACTAGCTTCTATCTTTATATATGAGAAAGAAATGCTAGCTATTTTATTTGCCTTGTGAAAAATGGATCATTACCTCAAAACCAGCCTTTTGTGATCAAGATTGATCACCAAAGTCTGAAGTATCTGTTGGACTAGAAAACCACACCCCTACACAATAATCTTGGGTTCCTAATTAATGTAATATGACTACACCATCCGTTATAAAAAAGGATAGGAGAATGCACTTGCTGATGCCTTATCTAGAGTAGCCATTCTAGAGCTTCTTTAATTACCAGCTGTTGTGATGCTAGATAAGTTGATGCAACAAATGTAGATGGGTTGATAGCAAAATAGTCACTTGTAGACTATTATTGAAGCCAAGAAGGAAGACTTTGGTGCATATCCACAGTATGAGTAGTTGAATAACCAATTGTATAGGAAAGGGAAGTTGGTGGTGGCTAAAGATGTTTAGTTATAGAAGCGATTATTGCAACTTTTCCATAACTCAACTAGTAGTGGCCATTCAAGAGTCATTGCCACCATGAAGAGATTAACAGTTGTGGTTTACTGGAAGGGTATGTGAAAGGTTGTTCGAACTATATTAGGAGCTGTGTTGTGTGCCCAAGATTAAACCAAAGAATGTTGCATCTCCAAGTCTCTTATAAACCATGCTTATTTCTTTTGGAGTGTTTACAAAAGTCACTATGGACTTCATTGAAGGTCTTTCCAAATCGTATAGTAAGTCCGTTATCTTGGTGGTTGTGGATCACCTCACTAAATTATGCTCATTTCATAACATATAGCTCATTCATTCTCAGTCCATGTTTATCGCTCAATTATTCCTACAAAAAGTTTATAAGTTGCACGACAATCCTAATAAACATTGTCGTGAGACTGAGGGCTTACATTTCTTAGTGGGTTTTGGCAAGAGTTCTTAAAGCTTCAAGGGGTTAAATTGAAGTATTCAACCTACCATCCACAAACAAATGGCCAATCTGAAGTGGTTAATAGGTGCTTGAAAGGTTACTTGAAAGGCATGGTTGGAGAGTTGCCTCACACCTAGATTCAAGGGTTGCCATTAGTAGAGTTATGGTACAACACATCTCACCACTCCAATATCCAGATGTCTCTATTGAGGCTCTTTACGGGTACCCTCCCCTTCTTCATATCCCATATTTCTCCCATGAGTCGATGATAATTGAGGTGGATACAATGTTGAAGGTTAGGGAGGCTACAATTCAAATTTTAAAGCGCAATTTACACAAAGCACAACATAGGATGTAGCAGTTGGCAAATAGACGCAGATCATATCATCAATTTCACATAGGTGACCTTGTGTATGTTAAGTTGCAACCTTATAAACAACTTACCATGCATGCAGGAAACCAGAAGTTATAGGCCAAATATTTTGGCCCCTTTCTATTTATAGACGTGGTAGGAAAAACCGCATGTAGGCTTTAACTGCAATCGGATGCTATGATTCACAATGTCTTCCACGTGTCCTTGTTATGTCCTGCGTACTAGGTAGCACGAAAACGGAAACGTGGAAACGCGGAAACGTGGAAACGGAAACATGGAAACGTATTTTCTTAAAAAAGTAGGAAACGGAAATATGGAGAAACGTGTAAATATAAAAAATATAGGGTTTTTTTTATAAATACGAAGTTTTTATAAAAAATACAATAACCTATATTTTAATTAAAAAAATACAACAATTGATTTTTTCTAACCAATTTAAAATAACATATAACAAAATAATTTTATACCAAAAATAAACTATAAATTCAAGTTCTTGAAACATGTATGTATAAATTAAATTAATATTTATATATTCATCTTTTAAAATGAAAAATAAACATATATATAAATCAATATATTTTATCAAAATATATTGAATGCTGTCCTATTTTAATAGAAAATGAATGTTTCCAGCGATAATCTCGAGGACAAGCAGAAAGAAAATTCTGTTTCAAAGATGTTTTTTTATATTCTTTCATTTTTACCAATTCCTATAACATTCATTCTCTTTGAAAAACATACATTGTTCCATAATTAGCTTTCTTAGTGAGTTTCTCTGCTAATATCCAGTATTATATATGCTGCCAAAATTTACATTTTTTTTTGCTGGAACAAATTAATTTATTGAGACACCCAGCGGAAGAAGAAGACGCCCAGGCAGCAAGAAGAGAAGAAGATGCCCAGCAGAAGAAGAAGAAGACGCCCAGCAGATTGACGGTAAAGGAGATTGACAGCAAAGAAGAAGACGCCCAAAAAAATATTACGCACAGAAAACTATTTTTGTTATTTACTTTCAAAATCCTTTCAAGAATCCATTTATGATACACTTTCAGAATCCTGGTATGCATAGGAAACTCTTTCTGTTAAAGAAACGCGTTTCTCTTTTATCTAAAATTACTGAAATGGCCCCGAAACGTTCCGTACCAGTTTCGGGCCGTTTCGGAAACTGAAACGTTTCGGATTCGTGGAAACGCACACTCCTGTGCGTTTCCGTGCTTCTTAGCCTGCGTATGCTCGAGTTTTAGCCTCTCTTATATTTCCACTCCATTTCCAGCTTCATCGAACACCCTATGCTACACCTGATTGCAAATTAGTGCACCATGGTAGAGCCCTAGCTGTGAAACTTCTCGTTCAGTGGTAGCATGAGCCTTCTATAGCTGCCACTTGGGAGTTCGCCGACACCATTCATCACTAGTTTTCTTCGTTCTCCCTTGAGGACAAGGAAATCCGGAAGGGGGTAGTTTATGCAAACTGAAGTTAATTGAAGAGTTGAACCAGTGAGGATAGGGCAAAACGATTGACAAAAGCAGAGATGAAGCGCGATATTGGTTGTCAAATGAAGAAATGAAACACAAGAATGGATGTCTTATGTAGAAGCGTTTAAGTGGCATGGTGTCGTTTGAATTTACGTAATGCATGTATTAGATTGGTTACGGGGTCGTTTCGAAGTTCGTAATATGTGTATTCATTTGCTATTGATGTGGCGTTGTTTTTGTATGTGTAATACGCTGCGTTTTACTCTGTATAATAAACCTTGTGAGCGGGAAATGCAGCTAGGTGGTTTTATTCATGAATTCTGTTCTTCTCTGAATATTGATCCTTCTATGTTCTCTGTATCTTGAATTACCTTCTTGATTCTCACCGTAACTGGAACCACCGGCATCACTCTCTCTCTCAGTTTTTCCTTTTACTTTACCCCCAAAATGGGTTTATGTGCAGCTGTTATATTGAGGGACTGAATTAGGCATTGACAGAAAGTGAGTGGACAAGAACGCATGACCGGTCACATGATTCCGTTTCACATTGCATAAATTCATCTCGAGTTCCGGACTGGTTACTGTAATATCATAAGAACTATAAAAGAAGCTTCTGCATCAGAAGGTCAGGAAGTTCCCTTTCTTTTCTTTTTCTTCTTCAATTTTGTTGGGACATTATTTGAAGGCTTTTAATGTGAAAGGTAAATTCTGACTCTGTATAGCACTCATTGTACATCAAGGTTTCTAAGAGTTTAATGAATTGTACACCAGGGTTTCTAAGGTAAATTTCGTACTGGAAATGTTGTTATATTCACTGGTAATGAAGATGGAAACATCTTTTTGGCTGAGTAGTTTGTACTGTTTCACCTTACCCAATAAAAAAGTGAGAGATAAGAAGGTGATTTTGTAAAAATAATAACAATAGAAAGTATAGGCTATAAATTCTTAGTCAGTGTTTGGTGTGATGGATTGTTTACTTCAACTAATTGGCCACTGCAACATCAGCCTGACTCTTGCTTGCTGGTTGGAGGCTCCATTATCAGAGTATACTTCTGTGAACTTCCCGTAAAGTCTTAGTTTGCTTTGGTTGTGCCTTATTTGTGTCCTCCTAAACCAAGGCAAAAAGAAACCAAATTAAGCTCCATATATGCCTAACATTGCTGATAATTATGTTTACCAGGTTAATTATTCTTTGATATATTTTTCGTTCCCATTAATTTGAGATAAATATTTTCTACAGTATCTGTTCCTGAGTTTTGCTTCCAAAATTAGCTTAGCTTCAGTGGAAACCGTGCGTTGTTCAAGGAATAAAGTACTGTTTATTTAATCTTTTTATTCATTGGACTTAATCTAAATGTCAATTTTCTTTCCACTTTGTCTTGTGCTTTCTCTGATAGAGGGCAGAGTCAGGCATGCATATATTTCCCTGCTTCTGGATTTTTTTTCTTTTAGATAAAAAGGATGGTTTTGCTTACTTGCCGGCTATCTTGTGTAATCCATGACAAATCCTTTTTTAACATCAGTGGCATTTAGAAAATAAGGAATTTAAAATACTCCAGAAACTTATATAATCTATGCCATGTTATATTGTAAAGGACAATGAACTCTCCACAAGTACAAATTTATATAGAGAATTTAAAATGCACAAGAAACTCCTATAGTCTATACATGGTATATATTGTAAAGCGTCATGAATTCTTCCACAAATAAAACAATGTAGTAGCTTTCCTATTTATTCTCATACAGCACGTTGGCTTAACAGTTGTAATTTATAAAAGATCACAATCTAGTATTATTTTTAGTCTCTATTGGATTATGTCTGGCATCTATCTCCTTCACTGCCTTATCCAAAATGACTTGATGGATAAAAGCATAGTGTTTCTCTCCTGAGGTTTCTCTTGATCGTTTTCTTTAGAATAGCAGTACAAAGCCCTTTCAGATGACTTTCAACGAACTGCCGGCTATTCCTGCACATATGTTTTGACATAGAAGGGAGAGACAACATCAGTGTAGATAAATTTAGCATGAGCTCAAAATATCACACATTAAAACAGAAGATCTATGCTATTTATGGATGCACTACTATTTTTGAATGTTGAGAGAGTCTAATGGAATTATAAATTGAGATAAGAAGCATTAAGTGATAGACTTTTCTATAAATTAAACTTTGAACCCTTCTGACTAGGGGAGCCTCTTCTGTCCAAGGGGCTTTAGCTTATGATGATGTAGCTTTATTGACATATCTTTTATATGACACTCTGCTGCAGTAATGTGGCTTATTGCCTTAATTGCAAAGAAAGGGAAGTAAGAACTGAGAAAGTTTGTTCTTACCTAATGAATCCATAATTTAGGCAAGTATGAGTTTTGCATGAGGAGAGGCTGCCACACTATGCCATTGATGATTTTTAACTTCCAAAGTGGGAGTGACTGTTTCAAACGCTTCTACAAGCAGCTCCACTTTTCTTTTCCTAGCTGGAGTTAGTTTAGCAAGAACTTGTTGAAGTGCATAATCAAGCATCCATTCCTCAGCTTTTTTTCTTTCTTCTGTGCTGTGATGCCTTAGATGAACAATTTTTGCTTCAGAGTTGGGGTCCAGGGGCAGATATTGTGGCTCTCGTTGGTTGAACTTCCTCACCTTTTCTAATGACTTGATGAATCTTTTAAGGAGGATCAGTTTTTTCAGATTGCTCCAGTTATTCTGCATTTGTGGCATAGATTTATTTCCCAACTTTAATACTGTGGTATCTTCTGCATTAGAAGTGGTGGTCAAGATGAAAAGTTTCCCATCTTCACCATGTTTCTTTTTGGTCACCATTTCTGGATTCACATTACCAGTAATTGATTGATCATCAGGCAAGCCATCTTTAATTTCTGGGAGCTGAATTTCATCAATTGCTTGTTCAATGAGCTTTATGGCTTCAATCTGATCACATTCAATTTTTGGCTGCTTCCATTTTTGTTGTCAATTATTGTTTCCTGGTTCAATTCTGATGAATCCTTGCAAGAACCTGCATTTTCCATTTCAAGCAAGACGTTGACTTCATCCCCTTGGTCCTTGTTCTCAACATCCTCAAGAAGTGATTGTGTTCCACCTTCAGTGCTACTTGAGATCATGTGCTTCTGTAATAAGTACCAGAGCCTCTTGTGTTTCCATTTCTCCATTGTGGCTTCTTCTGATATACTAGTGGTGTTGTTTGACTCAGGTTCTTCTAATTGAGAAGACTCTTGGAGGAATTCATATTTCTGATCAGCTTCTTCTCTGCCAGCTGTTGCTGATGCCTCCAACAGTTCAGAAAATGAAGCTGAAGTGGTCACACTGCAAACTGCAGTTGATTTTGCATAATTTTCTGGGGTCGCGCTTTTGGGTGAACATGCTTGTTTATCAGCTGCCTTATTGGTCTCCAGCTTTCCATTGTTGAATTTAATATCTAGATCATTGATTTGCAAATCATATATCTCTGTGAGGATTTTTCCATTTACTAATTCCTCATGACAGGTGTTAAGCTTGTCATCTAGCTTTGAGGATGCCTTATCTGACAATGTCAACTTTACAAGCTTTGTTGGAGAGGAGTTAATGGAATCAGGCTGGTACTCTCTGAACACGGAATTATTATTCACTTTATCAAGCTTGAAAGCAATTGTTTCCCTTCCTCCAAATTTGTTTGGACAGCATTAGAAACCAATGTACTCATTACTGTATTACTATCACCACATGGTACACTTCTTTCTTTCAGCTCAGAACATTTCCCTTGAATGAGTTGTTTTGCACAAGAAAAACCACCAACTTGCTCTAGAGTGTCTTTGAAACTCATACTCATTTCAGCATCTGAGGCTCTAGAAAGCAATTTATTATTTTGCTCACTAGTGGCTTGAGCTGGAGTTGCCTGAGCAGAAGCAGTTGCATTGGGCCTCATATTAGCGCTAGTTTCTGGAAGCGGAGACACTGTTTCAAAAGCTTGCACAAGCAGAGCTACTTTTCTCTTCTGGGCTGGAGCTAGTTTAGAAATAACTTGTCTAAGTGCAAAATCAAGCATCCATTCTTCAGTGTTTTTTCTCTCTTCTGTATCTTGATGTCGCAGACTAACCTTTTCTGTTTCCAAATCAGGCTTCACTGGTAGACATTGTGGCTTCTGAGGATTAAAGTTCCTTAACTTTTCTAGTGCCTTGACAAATCTCTTAAGAATAATTATTTTTTTCAGATTGCTCCAGTTCTTGGAAATTTGCCGGCTAGACTTGCCCCCCAGTTGTGATGCTGCTTTCCTTTCTTCAGAGGTATCACTATTAATAACATTTAGCTGTGTTTCTTCTGGATCCTGTACTACACTCTCATTACTGCGATCAAAGGAACATGAGATGTCATCCTTTCTATCTTCAACTTGCTTCTTCTCCAAGAAATCTTGTTCTGAAGTGTCACTGGTTATTGATTGATCATCAGCTGGCTGGTCAGGAATTTCTGAGAGGACTTTGTCAAAAGCTTCTTGTACTAGCTTAATGGCGCCACTCTGCCAGAGCACAAATTTCTGGTTGCCTGCATCACTATCTCTTATTTTCATGTCTCAATCTGTTCCAGAAAAACTCTGGTGAGAAACAGGGTCATTATGAGATAATATGTGGTTTTCTTCATCTTCTTCTTCTTTGTCCTTGCCATCTTGAGGTAGCTCGGTTTCAACCTCTGTAGCAATACTTGATACCATATGCTGATATATCAGACCCCAAAATCCTGTAAACTTTTGCTTTTTTATTTGGGTTTTGTGGTATTCATGAGTTGTAAAATTTAGTATTGCATCACCAGATCGTGAAAACCCTTCATGGAAATGACTGTCTGGCTCAGAGTCTTCATTCTTTTCTTCATCAATTTCCATGGTTGTAGTGGCATCAAGAACCTTTTTTGATCTGGAGTAGTAACCTTTGAACATTTCCAAGTTGTCTAGCTCAGAATTTTCGTTCTTTTCTTCATCGACTTCCCTGGTTGTAGTGACATCGAGAACTTTTTCTGATCCAGAATAGTAACCTTTGAACATTTCCAAGTTCAAACATGCAACTGTTTCTCCATTGACTTTCTGGTTCACTGCTGCATCTGTTGGACCTCCCTCATTTCTGGTGCTCACAATATCATCACACTGCAAGGATAGAGTACTTTGAATGGAATCCTTGACTGGTGGAAAACTGGAACCCATGGTTTCAATGAGTTTATTTTCTCCACTGTGAGTGCCTGATGCAACAATTTGCCCCTCTGATCTCTTACCGTCACTGGCTTCAGGAATCGGATAAACAGGTTCTATTGATTTGTTATAGCATTCATCATTTGTTTCCTTAAATGTTGATACCACACCAACCTGAATGCTTGGTTTGTCCTTCAGAGAGTTAACTGATTTTTGGTTGTTCCAAAGTTGATTGGTGACATGATGTTTTACCAATCAATATGTCAGTGAGATTTTCAGAAACATCCATATGTTTATCTTCTATACAATGAGTGCCTTCTACTGTCAGCTTGACCTTGAGCGCCTTATCAGTAACTGAAGATTTTTCTCTTCTGTCTTTGGCAGCTTGTTGATCAAAAGAACCTCCATTATGGACCATCTGATTTGTCTTAGTTCCTTTCCTCCTATTAATAGAATGCTTTGCCTTTGGAACAGGGAGACTGTCTGGTTTCGTGCTCTTCTGTGTATTCAACAAATGCCTGCACATTGATACAAAGTGCTTCAATGGAGGTAAGTTGCCATGTCGATGACCATGAAGAGAACAATATGAATATGGACAAATTTTCACAGCTGAGATTCCTCCAGATTCATTTCCTCCCATTTGCAGCCCAATACCGGAGAAAACTTTTTAAGAGTTGAAGAACATGTAGCTCTGACAACACTCAAGTCTAAATCTTCAGAAAATTCTGAGCATTTCTTGGAGGGCCTCTTTGGTTTCAGACTTGCTGTTTTTGTTAAGAACCTCTGAGGTCTCAGAGTTGTTGATCTTTTAAAAACTCTTGCCGAGGAATCTGATTTTGACTTTGCTATTTTTGAATTTCTTCTATTCTGATCATTGTTATGAATACTAGATTCAGGATTATTCAGACTTGAATGAAGATGTGCCTTTGAATATGTTTCTGATGTGTCTGCCTTACTTGTTAAAAGAATTGAAGGCTGATCATGAGCATTTTCCTCCTTTCTACTAGATGCTCTTGGGTTTCCAATACTTGCAATCTTGATTGACCTCGTCTTCCACAGGATGTTCTTCTGGTCAATTCCTCTAGACGATACCCTCATCAACAGCCTCCTGAATTTTGTACTAGATACTCTAGTTGGACTCTTCACTGGCTTGAAAGTAGATCGACTTGATAACATTCTTGATGGTTTCTGTTCAATGGATGCAGTCTACAGTTTCAATTCACCTGAATTCTAATAAAGCAAAAGTATGACTACAAACAGAAATTTAGAATGGTTTCACTTGCCTGAAAATTCCCATTCTTTGCATTGGAACAGCTCGTTGGTTTAATATAATTTGGTTCTTGTGATGCATCTGAGATGACAATTGGGGTTGACTCTTCTGTGCTTGCAGCATAACCAGATAACAAGCTTGGAGATTGACAGGAGGGAGATTTTTTTAATCTCATACATGATCGTATGCTCGGCAATCTTGACAGCCTGATAGATCTCAACTTCATCTTATGATTTGCCTCTCTATGTCTGCTTTTGCTATTCTCAATCTCATCCTCAGAAGGTGCATCACTTATAGAGAGCATCTTAGACTCAGCACAATCTTCAGAATCTGCTTCTACTCCAACATTGAATGAATCCATTTTCAAATGATACAACAAAATTTCGTCCTTGGGAATCAAAGCTACAAGACAGTGTTGAGTATAGTTACCTTATAGAGGTGGGAATTCTTTTTCCTTGTTCAAAATTTGAGACACAGAAGAATGTTATTTTGTTTTTTGAGTATAGAACGAGGTATTGTTATTTCCAGGGAAGAAAGTTGACGCATAGGAAGTTTCAAAGAAGACTCACATATAAGAGATCCCAAAGTTTTTGTTAGGCCATAGTGATTTGTGTTATATTGAAAAGGGGCCAAGGGCATGTCAGATTTGAATAAGATTGCTTGAGCTGCATCATATAAACAAGGAGAATTGACTTGGTCGTTTTTAATAGACTTCAAATTCCATTTTAACAAAGCTTTTTACCCACAACTTATTGTTTCACTTGCATGCCACAAAAAAAACATTTTGTCAATAAAAAATTGATAACTATAGGGGCATTTTAAATAGAAACCCATCTGACAATAAGGAGAAATAAAAATAAAATAAAGTTACCCTCAGATACAGCTGGGTGTGGCCTGTAAAGGTTATGCTTGTAACAGCTTGACAATTTTAAGTATAAAGTTTATAGTATTAATTTACTACAATATTTAAGTAACTATTTTGCTGTCAGTAAATTTAAGTTTTGAAAGTTTGACTCCTTGCAATCTTTATATGAAAATTTAAATAGCTAAATAGTGAAAGAATCATTTAAGGAGGGCTGTGACTACACATGTTTTAATTTTAAGAGATAAAATATTCGTCGTCACATTAAAGAAATAATAATAACATAAATGCATTAACTAATAAATACACATCTTGTTATATTTTTGATTTTTCTATAAAAATAATTAAGAAAGAAATTATTTGGAATAATTATTGAAGAAAATGACAGATCTGAAACACAAAGCCGCACATCTCATGGATTATCAAGATAATTTGCTCCTAATAAATGCACCAAAAGTCTCAACTTAAAAGTCAGATTAAATTGTTCAAAATATCACTTTAGTTTTGGTTTAAAGTGAAGAATGGTTTGGTTCTATATAAGAAATTCAATAAAAATAATTTATAGTTTGGTGAGTATTAGTTCGGACCAAAACCTTAAATATTTTTCCTTTTAAGTTTTTCAACAAAACAACATTATTTTGTTTAAGAAGACAAAATTGATTACTTCAATTAACAAAACTAAGTGAGACATTTCACTTTTTCCTTCTACCTTAATTCGATTTCATCTTCTATTCATCTAAGTAGTATATGTGCATCAACATTAATGTTATAATGAAACCAAATAAACCAAACCTCCACAATCACCATACCTTAGTGTGTATATTTATTATTAAAATTAATGATTTTATTCTTTACTTTGCAAGAACACAATTGCCCAAACAATTGCTCTTAGCACATGATGAAGAAGCAAGAGCCTATGATTCATGTGGGAAGGTAGCAAACATTTGGATTGACAATGTTGACCTTGACGACTTAGTGAGCACGGCATCACTTTCATGGAAGAAGCTTTATCTTTTCATTGGTCTTGATTTATTGAGGAGCTTTGCTTTTCTCGATCCAACAAACTTGGAGAAAGAAAACTAGGTTGACATGATTGCCAACTACTCATTCTTGTGGTTGCTCATGTGGGCCATTGCCATGGGCTTATTGGTTCATTTACTTGCATCTCAACTCGATATGGCCATTGGAAGACACCTGGCTAAACTCTGTCATGAGGAATTTCCCATGTGAGTTAGGATGTTGTTATGAGTTATGGCTAAGCTAGCACTCATTGGTAGGGATATTTAAGAGGTTATTAAGAGTTCTCAATAGTTTGAATGCGATTAAGATATTAAGTTTTAGGGATGGCAACAAGGCTGGTGGGGTTGAATACCTTGATACCTATACTTATTCGTGTAAGGGAGTTTTCCCTTGTTCTCAACATAAGGATGAAAAGGAATTCTTGTTCCTTATCTATGGGAAAATCATCAATAATTACTGAATTGAAGATGTAATCTCTCTTAGGCATCTTATCAAACCCTTTTTTAACATTTACCAAACCCTTGCAACTAAGATAAAACAACAAAAGTATTACCCACAAAGACATTCACATCAAAACCAAGATTGAAGAAACACCTATGAAAGTTCAAAATTAATGTGCTTTGCCTTATCTATGAAAAAGAAATAATTATGATGATTACTGGGAACATGAAGATGGGAAGAGCTCCATAAATTATGCAAAACCTTGGTAATTAATTTTAAATAAGGCAGATATCATTCGTACTTAAGAGTGAGACTTGAGGAGACTTCAAAATTGTTGGTAAAATGTTTAAGAGATTATTTTGGTCATCTCTAAAAAAGGAAGTGCAATTTCAACACTTAAATTTACAGTAGAAGAAAATTGGTCAGAAAATACATTTATTTATTCAATAAAATTATGTGTATATACTTTGGGTACATAGATGATCTGTTATCATCTGATATATGATTTTGAATTAAAGTAGTATTCTAATTTTGATGGAATGAAATATTAATTAACTCAGTGTAGATTTTCTATAATATAGATATGCAATTGATGAACATTAGGATTGATATAGAATTAGATTGTGTCATGGTGGCAAACGGAAGGGGGAAGGGGCCTATGACTTAGAATAGTTGGCATGACGTGATATTGTTAGGGTAGAAAGATGAGAGGTTAGTGACAAAGCTGTTGAATTATGCGAGCCAATGAATATATGTATTAATGTTTTAGAGTCACAGGTACAAGGTAGGGACAAGTTAGGTGAGGTTAGAGATAGATATATTATTTTCCTAATTCTTCCTTGCCTTATTCTTGATTTTAGGTATTACATCTCTTCTTGTCCTTGTCGTATACTTATTTTTTGTTGGAGAATCACCTTCCTATTTGAGATAAAGTAGGTTGGGATCAAATTTGTCAAACCAAATTGTTATCCTTGTTAAGTGTTAAAACCATTTCATTTTATTAATATCCTAGTCAACATTGAAACAGTGTTGTGTAGGTTTTTAAGGCATTGTCAACTAGTAGTGCATCGAAATTAAAATTTAAAAATATCAAAGATCCTAAAACCCATCCAAGATATATGTTTTAATGCATAAATTTATGAACATCTTAAACACACGTATGGTATTTAAAAATTATACCTACATTGTTGGCTCATCCAAGACTTCATGTGGCTATATAAAGATCATTATCCAACCTTCTTAAGGCAGCACCTTGGTATCCATACGAGTACATATGAGAGGCAATCTAGAAAGAAGACCGTTAGGGCTCCTGTCAACTGAATCTTGGAAATTAGATCATGACAAAGTGAGAAGAAGGTCACAATAATGGAAGCTTGTATCAACAAGGTTCCAAGTGTGAAAATGTGTGTTTAGGATGTACATGTTGGCTTCTTAAAAAAAAAGAACTTTTGACTCAAACTAAATACTTTTATTTATAATATATGTATGAATCCTAAGTTAGTTATGATTCTAACTAATTAGGTGATAAAGTGTCCAAGAGTTCTTATTAAATTAATACTATTCATTTATTGAAAGTTTTTAATGCATAGGAATCCTAATGAAATTAAGATTCTAACTCAACCTAAACTTTTTATCAGACAAGGACTCTAAAGAATTCTTGTTTAACTAAAACACCTTACCCACGAGTTAACTAAGTTAGTTAACTTGCATCCATTTCTTGGCCTTACTTAGTTGGACTCCTAGCTAAAACCATGCAATGCATTTCCAGAATGCCAAGTGACATTGTGCATACCAAATGATTATAGTCAAAGCACATTCATACGTTTATCTTTTTCCATGATCCTAAAATTATTGTAAAACTATCCTTACCTCTAGGTTCATATCAACCCTTTAATGTGCGTGATTCATAATCTCTCTATCAAATTGATAGTGTCTAAATTTAGGTTGAATTTAGACATAAATCAAGATTGGTATCTGGTAAAGCTTCATTGTCACTTGGATGACAAAGTGTCAATGAACATCTCTATAAACTTTTACAACATCACAGTCATATGCAATTCAATCTTTTCTCAACTGATATCTTTTGAGGCTGAGACGTAGAAGTGTGTCATCTTAGTAGTTCTTTGATGTGAGCTAATATACATAAATGACTTACACAAATTAGGTTACAACCTTATCCTATTATGGCCATAAATTCAAACAATCACAAATGTCTTTCAACATTCACATATAAGATATCTTCTCCTATTCTCAAGAGTGATAAATCTTCTATTGATCAATCATAGTCTCTATGCTTCTTACAATATGACCAATCACTACCTTTATGATACCTCTATTATAATGATACTCGGGATAGTGTTTTATCATACTGATCTTTACACAAGATGGTTTGACAACCTAAAGTCCAAAGATCACTATAGTGTTAAGAGGATTTGTTCCATAGACACTAGAACAACTATCCATATGGATATCCTTTGATGGGGTTAGTTTGATGAACACGTCTACAAAGTGCACTTATGTGTTACACAAAGTTATCAGCAAACAGCTTTGACACATGAGAATTATCACCACTTTTTTGTAGGGTTGCTTAACATTATGATAATTTCATCACCATTACATATGCCCTTAGTTATTGTAATGTTAGGATTATGAACATTTATAGAATGACCACTTAATGTGTGCATAGGGTTCCCACAATCAATTGTCTGATCCTCTCGTCACAATTCTATCATTCTAAAGATATGTTATTTGTATAATCATGTAATCTCCTACTGTAGGTTGTATCTCGTTAAGTGATCCCATCATAACCTCAAACTCTGGCTCTGTATAGACCTTCATAACTTTCTAATACAAACACATGACTTTTGAGTTACATTTGTACTTTGATCGTATGTTACAAAGAAGGTGATGAAAATAACATCTATGGTAAAAATCTGGAAAGACCTTAACCATTACAGAGTAGATTGTATGATGTCGGTTAAAAATAATTGCCAACTCTGGTACTTTACTAATATAATCTTAAAGTTTTTTCAGAAACCAACACCATGTTGGATAATTTTCCTTTCCTTAAATGCTGAAAGTTATTGGATAAATCTGATTATTCCCATCCAATGCTACAATGAGAAATAATATCCCAGATATTGACCCTTTAAGAAAACAACATCAATGGCAATTATTGATCAAATGCGTTGTTGGAATGCATAGATACAACAACCTAATGCCATGAAAAAGTACTGAAAGCATTGTTACTCATCCATTTGTATATGCATCATAGTACCCAGATTAACACATTCTAAATTGTAGCAATAATCTAGGACAAGAATAAATGATTTTTTCTAGTATGCCCCTCAATACTTATATTGTCCAATTTATTTCCTGTTATATCTATGAATATTATTTATCAATTTTATACCTCTTGACAATATCCATAATGATCTCATTGGGTTGATAAATATGATCAACCAATACAAATTTCATCTTAAATAATTGGCTGAAAGCTTGAACCCTAACTTGTCTATGTATGGTTTTATTTGATCTCTTAGATGTGTGTGTGTGTGGAAAGTGTATAACAAACTTCAAATAAGTCAGTGGGTTTAATTCTTATTGATTGTGAATGCCATAAGCATTGCTCATCAACACACATTGTTAGGGTAGGTGCTCTAAAGCCAATCGAATTTGACATTTGTGTATGTACTTTTATATTAATAATTGACAAATGATTTATTATTATTCAATTGATATGTTGTCTATTTATACGATCGTACAAATAATATACCTTTAGAATTATATAATTGTGATGAGGCGATCGGATGACTAATCATAAAAACCCTATGTATACTTTTAGTGGGCATTTTAGAAATATCTATAATCCTAACATTACAATGAATGAGGGCATATATAATGGTGATGAAATTATCATAGTGTTGAGAAACCTTACCAAAACTGGCGATAGCTCTCATCTATCAAAGTTGTTATAGATGTTAGGGTAGATACCCTAGAGCTAATTGATTGACATTTATATTTGTAAATTATCTCATTAATTAATAAAATGATTTATACTTATTTAGTTCATATGTTTGTCTATTATATGATTGTACGAATAACAAACCCTAAAAATAGTAGAGTTATGACGAAAGGATTCGATGACTGATTGTAGGAATCAAATACACATGTTAGATAACTATTCTAGAAATGTCCATAATCCTTACATTACAATAACCAAAGGCACATGTAATGGTAATAGAATTATCATAGTGTTGAGTGACCCCAGCAAAAGGTGGTGACAATTTTCATGTGTCAAATTTTTTGCTGACGACTTGGTGTAACACATGGGTGCACGTTCTAGATGTGTTCATTATATTAACCTACCAGAGGATATCTTTATAGATGGTTGTTTTAGTGTCTATGGAACAAATCCTCTTAACACCGCCTGTGCATGTGATCCTTTAATGTGGGATTACTATATCATCTTGTGTAAAGATTGGTATGGTTTGACACTATATAATGTATTGTCATAATAGATGTATCATAAAGGTAGTAAACGACCATATTGTGAGATACATAGAGGCTATGGTTGATCAATAAAAGATTTGTCACTCTGAGCATAGGAGAAGATATCTCATATACAAATGTTGAAAGACATTCATGACTACTTGAATTTATAGACATAGTGGAATGAGATTATAACCTGATCCATATAACTCATTGATATGTATCAGCTCAAATCGATAAACTACTAAGATAGACACATTTTTATGTCTCAACCACGAGAGATATTGGTTGACAGAAGAATTGAACTACACGTAATTGTGTTGTTGTAAAGGCTTATAAAAATGTTTACTGACACTTTGTCATCCAAGTGGCCATAACACTTTGCTAAAGACCAATCATGGTCTATGTCTGAATTTGACCAAAATTCATACACTACTAATTCAACAGAGAGCTTTGAGTCACACACATTAAGGGATTAATAAGAACCAAGAGGCAAGGATCATTTGAGAAGAATCCTAAGATCATGAAAAGAAAGAAACGTATGAATATGTTTTCATTTGAAATCATTTGGTATGCACAGTGCCACACTGTATCATGGAAATACACTATATAGTTTCGACTAGACCCACATAAAAGTCTAACTAAGGCCAAACGATATATGTGAGTCAACTGATTGAGTTAACTCTTGGGTAAGGTGTTTTAGTTAAACAAGGATTCTTCAAAGTCCTTGTTTGATAGAAAGTTGAGGTTGAATTGGAATCCTAATTTAATTAGGATTCGTATGTATTGAAACTATCAATAAATTAAGAGTTTTAATTTAATAAAAACTCTTGGACACCTTATCACCTAAGTAGTTAGAATCCTAACTAACTTAGAATTTATGCATACCTTATAAATAAAGGTGTTTAGTTTGAGTGAAAATTTTTAACACAACAATCCAAAACACATATATCTTAAACATGCATTTCTATACCTAAAATCTTGTTGACCTAAGCTTTCATTGTATGATCTAATTTTTAAGATCCAGTTGACAGAAGCCCTAATAGCCTTCTTTCTAGATCGCCTCTTATTCATGCTTCTTGTGGAAACCAAGGTGCCATTTTAAGATAGTTGGATAACGATCTTTATATAGCCATGTGAAGTTTTACAAGAATATAATTTCTGAATACCCTATGTGTGTTTAACATATTCATGAATCTATGTATTAAAACGGCTATCTTAGATGGGTTTTAGGATCTTTGATAATTTAAAAATTTTTTAATTTCGTTGTGTTACCAGTTAATAACACCTTAAAACCATATAATAAACAACTTGGTGTAATACACGGGTGCACATTGTAAATGTGTTCATCAAAGTGACCCGATCAAAGAATATCTATATGGATAGTTACCGGTTAATAACACCTTAAAACCATATAATAAACAACTTGGTGTAATACATGGGTGCATATTGTAAATATGTTCATCGAAGTGACCTAATTAAAGAATATCTATATGAATAGTTACTGTAACATCCCCTTCCAAAAGTACCCTCCAAATAAAAGTGTTACTAGATTGACTATTAGAGCATATCATTTAATGAAATTCATAAAAGATAATCAAATCTTAGTAAAACCTCTTTCTTAAAATTGTTAAATATGTACTAAAATACCTTTATAGGAAAACTAATTTAGAAGTATATTAAAAGATGTTTATCAAATCTAAATCATTAAAAATATATTGTCTAGTATAACGACTAAAATAAAACTGAATGTAAATAAAAATCTAGAAAATGATGAAAATGCCTTTTAGCTCTACACCTTCTCACCGCCACTTGTCCTATAGTAGTCACGATCATTTGTATCTGCATACAAAGATAAGGGGATGAGTGATAAACACTTAATAAATAGAAGATTTTGTTTGATATGTAATCCCTAAAATTCTCCAAAATACTGTTGACCCTAAACTCTATCATCTGGAGTTGGTATCAAACTCCTTACTGAACGATGACAAGTCTTAATTATTGAACTAGTGCTCATGTTATACTTTAGGGTTAACTAGGCTATACATCTAACACTTGGGTCAAACTCTACCCCTACTTGGTCACTAAGGAGCCATTTCCCTTGGATTCCTATTTAAAGTGATGCTACTAAACTCGATGAAAGCATCTGAATCTGGAAGTTATACTATAACTAAATACTGGACTAATCAATCTAGATTAGGGGTATTCAAAATTATCTAATAACCAAATCGAACTGATTTTTAAATAGAAAACCGAACCAAAAAATAGGTTATTCAAAAAAACGATTCGGATACCGGTTCAAAAATATATATAAACTGAATTTTTGGTTTGGTTACTTGTTTGCCTAATTTTCAAAATCGGTTAACCGAACCGAACCGAACCGATTTTTAAAAAATTGAATAAAATATTAGTAGATTATTGAATATATTTTCAAAAAATTAGAAAAAAAATAAAATATGACAATTTTCTGAAATTCAGTTAACCAAAATTTCGGTTCAGTTAATTGACATTTTCGGTTCGGTTCAAAATCGGTTAATCTTCAAATCGATTCGATTTCGGTTCATGATTTTTTTCAAACCAAAAATTCGGTTCGGTTCAAAAAATTAGCAAAGCAGTTCGGTTAACTGGTTTTGAACACCCTTGGTCTGGATCGAATTCAGAGATTTGACACCTTGGTCATGTGAGTTCTCTTTGATTTTCTAAGTTTATTATACCTAAATTTTCACATGTTATAGGCTAAAAGTATTATTACTCAACCAAGGTTAGATAAAATGATAGATTTTCACCCATTAAATTTGTAAAAGCCATTTCCCGCCATTCTATTAATTTTTTTATAAAATTATTGAAAAGAAAATTAGGTTGTCAAACAATAATAAAAAGGGTCAAAGGACTACTTTCACCAAATTTTGATGATATGACAAATTTCAACCCTTAAAGTTTAAAAAAGTCGTTCTCCCACCCACCAGTTTAATTTATTGAATAATATAATATTTTTTCATAAAATTATTGACAAAACAAAACAGTCATCAAGTTAAGAATACTCTTTCTCAAAATTTAATTAAATATTTTTGTAACTTGCTTTATATTAAGAGATATTAAATTATTACCCTAAATTATAGGGATTTAACAAAAATGCCCTAATTTTAAGGCTTAAACAAAAATGCCCCATTTTTAAATTATCAAAAATACCCTCTATTACTTTTATATAAACCCTTACTCTTATACCTTCTTCTCACCATTCAAATTTTCAGTTTCGCTCAATATCTGATATTATGGGTTTATTTGGAAGAAATAAAATTTGTGTTTTTGAGTTCAAATTGAAAAAAATTGGTTTGTGATAACAAGTTATTTATACGAATCCTAACTGAAAACTTAATTTATTTGTTAAATCAAGTTTGTATATTTTATATACTTACATAGAATTATACCATAAGATAAATATTAGAAAAATATATGGGCATTTTGATATTTGACAATATATGAGGGGGTTAAATAAAATGATAATAAAATATAAGGGGTATGTTGTTATTAGATAATATATAAGGGTGTTAAATAAAATGATAAAAAAAATATAGGGATATTTTGATATCAGACAATATATGAGGGTGTTAAAAAAATATTGAAAAATATAAGAGATGTTTTGAAATTAGACAAAATACGAGGGTGTTAAATGAGATACGAAAAAATTTAGGGGGTATTTTTATATTATGCAAATATGAAGTTTCTATATTTTATATACTTACATATAATTGTGTTATAAAATGAATGTTAAGAAAACATAAGGGCATTTTAACATTTGACAATATATGAGAGGTTTAAATAAAATGTTAGAAAAATATAGGAGTATTTTGATATCAAACAATGTATAAAGGTGTTAAATGAAATATATCAAACTTTAGGGGGCACTTCGATATGAATTTTATACGGTGTTAATGTGAATTTTTTTGTTAAATGTTTTTTTTTTAACCAATATTAGTTATTGTAAGGTTGATTATAAAAATGATAGGTAATGCTACTATTTATTATGAAGGATAATAGATTCAAAGTGATCATAATATAATGAAATATAAAGAAAGTCATAAAAGAGTAGTTAAAATTTGATGTGAAACAACACTTGAGGGATTTATCTAATTGTTGAGTGAAAAGTATGGTATTGATCTAATTTGGAATAACATTCAGCTATGCATAAAACCAAAAAGTATTAAGCTAGATTACCCTCTAACAATTGAAATGAGAAGAAAAAAGAAGTGGTAACAATAATGGTGAATTGAAAGAGGAATATGATGACCTTATAGATTTTTGTAATGATGCATTATATACTATTAAAGAATAGGTTCATGGAGACAAAAAAAAGTTCCATATTGGGGTGACTTTAATGGGAACGAGATGTTTGATATTCCTCTTGATGAGCCAAACTTCGAAGAGATGTCACTAGTTAACTATAATAAAAGTAGTCTCCAACTTGTAGATCTTCTTGAGGGTGACAAGAATTATTTTGGATCATTTTTTGATAATATCCCAATTGATTCATTTAAGTGGTTACTCGAATTTCCTCTACAACCTTCAACATCAACAACAATATCAAGTGTTGCAAGATCGGTGCGAAAGGGGAATGCTTTAAAAATTAATGACCTTTTTAATAATGAAAAACACTTGATAGATGTAGTGGCTCAATTTGCATTGGAGAAAAGATTCTAGTACAGAATAGCCAAGTCAAACACAGGGAGATGGAAGATTAAGTGTGTTGATCTGCAATGTGAATGGTATTTACTAGGAAGAAGATTAAAACTCACTAACTTATTCCAAATTCATTCTATGAATCCCATGCATACATGTTCAAGAGATCAGAAAAAGTCACATCATAGGCAAGGTGAGGGCTCCATCTTTAAGCTAATTAATAAAATCAAAGTTTGTGTTGGTTAATCATATTTATTGGCCTAATGAGATCATTATCAACATCGTTGATAGGTATCAAATTGATATATCATATTCATTGGCTTGATGGGCAAGAAATTGGGCATTACATTCATTGATAGGTTTATCAGAATAGTTATTTATGCTCTTACTAAATTATTGCTATAATTTAGAGCATACTTTATGCATGTACAAATAGATGAGGGGTATCACTTTTAGTACTTTTTCATGGCATTAGACAATTACATCCATGGATTTCAATGACATATTTGACCAGCTATTTGCATTGACACTACTTTGTTAAAGAGTTGATATCTATGACATTTATTTATTATTGTGGCCATGGATGGCAACAACTTTTGATGTGGGAAAAAAGGAAGATCATCCGATATGGTGTTAGTTTTTGACAAAGGTTAAAGATTTCATCGGTGAAATAACAAAGTTGATAATAATCTTATATGAAAATCACATCATTTATACTACAATGGCTGAGGTTTTTCCAGATGTATACTATAGATATTGTTGCCATCACTTTCTTTGTGATCGAAACACAAACGTACCTAAAAAATTGCTTGTTTATACTAGACAACAACAAAGGTCTATACAAAAGTATATTTTGAGGACATGATAAGAGCACTTGATGAGATGCACCTTGAAGCAGGGGATTACCTACGTGAGGTAGGGTATCATTGATGAAATAGTGTACATTTTCTAGGCCACAGGTAAAACTTCATGACAATTAACATCATAGAGTCTTTCAATGCACTTTTTAAACACACATGGGCTTTACCAATCATGATGTTGGTTAAGTTCATTCGAGGCACTTGTAGTGATGGTTTCACTAAAGGAAAAACCATGCAAGTATGTATAATTTTAATACTAATTATTTAATCGAACATGCTTTTTAACACTTATGTCTATTGACTAATGGATGTGCTGATACTTTCAAAAATTGCAGATGAATGCACCCATAAGGTTACGCCATGGAAAGAGGAGAAACTTGACCACTATGTTTTGAAGTATGCAAACTTAGAGGTCTTTTTAATTACAAATGTTTGATTTTAGGTTATATATGGCAGATACATGGGCATTGTGGACTTTCATGAGTGAGCATGTACGTGTATGAAGTTTTAGTGGTCAAATATTCCAAGTAAGCATGTCATTACTATTGTAAGATATTTTAGGCTTACCAATGTCTATCCATGGGTTCATTCTTTCTACATAACCAAATTCTATAGTGCAATGTATACAAAAGCTGTCAACCACTTAGGGATCAATCAAAACGGTTACATGCTGAGAAGGAACGAGTTATCTTGTCACTTTTATTAATCGTCAATAACCGCATTGTCTTTCAAACAGAAACCAACATCTTTCATAGGGTAAGGTCATAATACTAAAGGTTTACAATTGATGAATCAACTTGGGCATGTACAAACAAACTATAAAAGCCTAACATCGGTTCCTAGCTCCCTTCTGTCTTATCAAGAAGAGATAAAGGCAAGAGATCTTCACAATCTCGACCTCCTATTTAGTTTTATTTATGTTTAATTTGTCGATGCACTTGTTGAAATGGGATGTAATCTATTAAATATTATATTAGTATTATTTATGTTTTAGACATATCTTAATTTTTTTAATTGGTTATTACGTTTAATGTATTGTTTAAGTTCTGATTCATACAGTATCAAGTAAATTTTTATTAGTAACAACACAACACAAATATTGCAATAAAACATATAAAACATGGAATCATATGCATAACTAATAAATATCGTAAATAAAATATATACATAGCAAATATAAACATAAATAAACATATGTATACGCGATCTACTCAATGCAATAAAAATACAACTTAAAGGCCAAATGCCTACATATCAAGGTGGAGGACACATAAAGGAAATCTAAACTTTACCTAAGTTCCAAACACTCTATGAAATGTAACATAAATAAACCATAATTGTTGGAACCTACACCTAATTAAGGGACACTCTTTGCTTTACCGAATGCTAACTCATCATGTTGTGGTGTACACTTTGTGATGGACAAAAACCGAGTGGACTGTAGTAACACTAGGATAAATATAATATACGATCACATTTGATGTGAAAGCCTTTTAAGGCTGTATATAAAAGCCTTTTGCAAGTTGTATACGTGATCATCCACTCTTGTAGATCTAGGACCCCAATGACCCAATAAACACAATCGAAGTTTATAGATATGAAAGCCTACAAACATTGAAAAATTATAATGGAAAAATGTGTTGTATATAAATAAATTATAATGGAGACACGCACATACTAATACTTGATTGACTACCTTCCTCCCCCCTATGGTCTGTAAAATAATTTGGGCATATAATCCACCTTTAACCATCTTCATAAAGAGCTCCAACACTCACACTCTTTTAGAGGGGTGGCACTCCAACTATCATACGCCATGCCCTAACAAAGAACACGTGAGTCGTTGTACAATTCTGTTGGACGATGGCCTGGTGATCATGTTGGTACTAATGCAGAAATGCCAAGAAAGAATCTACATGTTGGTGATCGAAATGTAAACATGAATTATTATGTTTACATGAATATTTAAAACATTTAAACAAAGTCACTTGATAAAGACCATTTACATTGTTAGTTAACTACTCGCGCAACTCCACTACCCTATGCCAAAGGTCGATTTGAACTTTGTGCCAATTTAGTAAACCTTGTGGTTGTCAAATGCTCCAGCTTCCTTGTACCACTTCATGAATGCTTCTTGATGCTCTGTGACCTAGGAGGGAACAATCTAAATCACTTATTTCACCTTTAATTTGAGCGGGTTTGTGTACGAGATAAAATGAGTCTTCTTGACGATCCTCTTATGAGTTGTCTACACCAACTAAATAAAATATCAAAATTTGTTAAATCATTAATTAATCTTAATTAACAAACTCGGTTAAATGGATATTGTTACCTTCTGCACGTAAAGAGGAGGAGGTCTGGCCAAGGAATCCTTATATGATGTCAAGTCTACCAACTGTAACCCTATGATAGATTGTGGAAGGAAGATAATGTTTTCAGTGATCAATATATGAAAATAAATATACATTTAATTATGGATACACCTTATCAAGATCTACCTATGACAGGACAACAATCACTTGTCCCCTTGTGAGTCAATGTTAATGACCCCTTTACTCACGCTAGGGAAAGTTCAATAAAGAAGAATAATCATTCATCCTGAAAAGACAAAAAAAAAATTATCTCCTTAATATATTTAATTGTATTCAACTAACTGAAGAATAACAATGTACCTGCCCCCGTGATTAAAAATAGTGTACATGAAGAACCTTTAACCAATGATCTCTCATGTCCAGTACGTTGTGCAAAGATTAATAATAAATGGTTAATTATTATGATCCAGTATACATACACTCTCGTAACAAACTGTTACAAATCTCAACTATTGGAGGAGATTTCATAACGTGACCCACACGCAAAAGCCTATCATTATAGTCATGAGAAGGTTGTAACAAGGTATACGAGTCAACATAACTACAAATGTCAAATGTTATAACACACAACAACAAATTTTCAATATTGCAGATGTTATCTGAGCAAATATGAGTCAACATGTCTTTTAAATGACTCATCCTATCATTAAGATAGGTCATCTTATCATCCAAACGATCCATATAACTTGTCTTAATATAAATGAGTAAACCAAAACTACATTGAATCTTATGTCTTTGAGATTCAAAAAATATCTTAAACACGTCCTTTCAAACATTTTTAGCTGCTCCTTGGTCAATAAAGATTTTATCAAGGCCATTGGTCTTTGTTTTACCCAAGTTGTTATCTTTGTCGAAAAGTGTAGTCTCACATTATGCCATCTCAATTCCCCCCTTTTGTCCTCATGTTTTCTTTTTTGTTAAACTTTCCAAAAAAAAATTATTATCATGACAATTTTCATAATACTATCACAATAATTCAAAAAACGGACTAGAAATTCCAAAATACATGTCAAAAAACTTTCATATGAAATGTAGATATCCCCTAAATATGTAAAATCTATCTAATATCTCAATAATTCGAAAAAAACAAACTAAAAATTAAAAAACTACATATCGAAAAGCCTTAATATGAAATATACATATCATTTAAATATGTAAAATCTATCTAATAATGCAATAATTCAAAAAAAAAAAAAGACTAAAAATTCGAAAACAACACATCAAAAACCCTTAGAATAGAAAAATTTTCCCCCATAAACCCTAAAAACTACATTCTACCCCCCTAAACCCTAAAAATTTCACTTTACCCCTTATCATGAGATATCACAAGATGAAATTGTTTAAAAAACAACAATTCCCCCACTTCCTAAGATATCACAAGGAGTTATTGTTTGAAAAATCACAATTCTCTCTATCACAAAGATAACCAACTGCCTCGTTATGAAATTATCCACCTTGTGATATCACAAGGTGGATAATTTCATTGCGAGGCGAAACTGTTGCTAGACGAGGTCGAATTTCTAACCCAAATTGCATTTTTGACTTTTATTTCAACAAGAAGCAAATCTATACCTATTTTAACACAAAAATCCTTCAGAAAATCATTCAAAACACAGAAGAATCGACCCATAAAATCCATTGTTCAAAACCAAAAACTCTAACTCACGAGGTGCAAATTGTTCATCTAATCGGTCAAATTTCAACACCAAAATGATTAAAATTTGATAGGGAACGACATACTAGCCTCATTGGCCATTTTTGTCGTTAGAAAATTGTAAAAACTCATTGGAAAAGTTCCGCCTCATGACAGTTCATGGGACGCAAATTCTTCATGAAATTGTAACAGTGATTTCGTGAAGAACTCCGTCTGTTTTCAAGAATTTATATATAAGGGTAGTTTCATCATTTTACTTTGCCAGGGTATTTTTGCTTTGTTTGAATGAATATGGGTATTTTTACTTTTGGTATGTGTACTTGGGCAATTAGTTTAATATCCCTTATATTAATTTTAATTAAAAGAATTAAAAAGTTTATTAGTATTAGTATAAATAAGAGTGTTAATAACATATAATTGTATGATTGAGGGGAGAACTGTAATTTTTGAAAATGTTAAGGATGTAAATGAACTTTTAAGGGGTTTTAGAAGCTTGAAAAAAGTTTAAGGGTGTTTTAAAATTTCTAAAATTTTAATATGCCTTATTGGTAGCGTACAAGTAACAGTTACATTCTGAAAGAACTGAATAAATGGTAACAAATTAGGGTTTAGATGTTATATCATAAACTATTAAATGTATAATATATTGAATTATATGGGTGAACACGATATTTCTAAAACATGATAGGGAAAAATATTCATTTTCTCCTAATAAGTTATAAAAATAACTTTTACTTCCCCATAATACTACTTATAGTTTAGACCAGTAAAAGTATTATTGTTATATTCATAATTTGGGGATAAAATACAGTTAATTATATCTCTATTATAATATTTTGATATAATAATATAAATATCCTTTAATTATTAGAACTCATGGTTGATTTTAACGATGAGTGAGAAAATATATTGTTTTTAAATTAAAAAAATGAAAATTTGTCATTTTTTCAGACTTTGGGTGGGAAATTCATTTGGTCTTATATTACATTTGAAGGTAAGTGGTTAGATTGATGTCTCAAATGATACACTCTCACTTTATGCTTAAAACGGCATTGTTACCAACCGAACTCTTTAATTAATGACAAATCAATTTCTTGATTTTGAAAATAAATAATTACCCTTTTTATTAAATTAAAAAATAAATTGTCTTTACATATTAATCTATTTAAGAGTAAATTGCATTTTTTCACATAAAATAATTTTTAATATTTTTAAAGGATTTCAGAGGCTGGTTTATCAGTTTTTTAATATTTTTAGAAGTTAAATTATTATGTTTAAATATTTGGATTTGACTTATAAAAGAGTTATTTTTTAATTTATCTAAATCGATAAAATATTGAAATTACTGTTTTACTATTTAACGATTCACTCACTGCCATACTTACGTTGTGAGCAAAATTATTTAATCCTTATATTTTCCCAATTATCTAATTATCCGTCCAATAATTAGTTTTTTCAATTAAAACTAATTTTTAACTCAATTTTCACTTTTTAATGACCGACTACCATTAAAAATACATTACTATAAAATTAAGAAAGATGATAATTAAAAAAAAGAAGGGAAATTAAAATTATTATCCCTTTTTTTGGGGCAATAAAAAATTTATCTTAAATTTTGGGGTTTAAGCAAAAATATCCTTATATTAAAGTATTTAAACGAAAATGTCTCAAATATCATTTTAAATACTAAAACTACGCTTCTTAATTAAATTATTATTTTTTTAAGGGTAATAAAAAATTTACCCTTAATGTTAAGGTTTAAACAAAAATACCCTTAATTTAAGACATTTAAACAAAAATGCCCCAAAATAATACCAAAACTACCCTTCCTTTATTTCTATATATATCACATATCTTTATTGATTTTTAACATATCTGAGAGAGATTTCTAAAAAGAGAAAAGAAGTTCGTGTTCAGGATTTCGGACGATTAGAAAAAAGTTCATCATTTCGAGGGATTTATCCATACTATTACTTCAATCGTATTATTTTATTAATAATGCAAGTGTATATGATATTTTATATAATAAATTATAGTTGTGTGTAATAAGTAAAATAATAAAAATTAGATAGACTATGTTGTAAATATTATAGTAGTATAGAATAAAATGATATTTGATAATAAAGGGTGTTAGAGAATAGTTTTGAATAGATAATATTAGAAGGTAAAATGATATTTTACAATTAAGGGTGTTAGAGATATGTTAGATAATATTTAGGAAAATATGATATTATACAATATAAAGGTAAAGTGATATTTTCACACATTAGTATAACATTAATCAAAATATTTAAATAGTCATAGTATATAATTGAATTATGGAATAAGTATAATTGTGCAATAGATATATGTAAATAGTATTTTCAATCATATTATTTATATTGATTATATATTTTATTGTAGGATTAATCTAAATGGTTGGATATGCTTTAATTAGATATGGGGGGAAATGGATAGAAAATGGTGACAATGTTATAAAATATGTTGGAGGTAATAGGAAATTGATTAAAATTCCAGATCACACATCATTCGAATAATTAATCCAAATAGTGAGTGACAAGTGTAATATAGATCGAAGGATATTTAACATTCAATTAAACATGAAACCAAAGCATCTTGACGACTACATTCCTGTAGAAATTTCGAATGATGAAGATGTTAAGGTTCTTAACGGTCTATCTAACCTCTTCAAAGAATGTGTTCTAGCTTTTATTATAACTACAGTTAATGATGATAGTTATAAGACTCAACAAGCAGATGAAGATTTACAAGGTGGTGAGCTAAGTAGTTATTTAGAAAATCAAACTATTGATATAGAAGACATTCAAAATATCGAGATTAATCCGAAACAAAAATTTTTAGAGGAAGATTTTGCGTATATAAATGATATTGATGTTGATGCATTGTATCATGCGAAAGAATTTCTGAATGGCTATGAAGAAAATTTTCCTAAGTGGAGTGAATTTGACAGAAATGTTGTACATGATATTCCAATCAAGGAATCGGAGGTTGAAGAGAAGACCTACGTTAATCAAGATATTGGAGGTATAAGTAGTTTTTCGAAAACAAATCCTGATGGTGGAAATGTTCGTACTGATGCATTTTATTGGTTACCACATTTTCCTGATCAACTACCTACATCCAGAAACTCAAAAGTATCGATTGATAGTAATTCTCCAAAAGTTGGTACATTATTTTTAAGTAAACAACATATCATTGATGTGATATATCAAGATACGTTTCAGAGGGGTATCAATTTTCAGTGAATAAATTAGACACGCGTAGATGGGTGGTTAAATGTTGTAACGAAGAATGCAAGTGGCGTGCACAGACAGTTAAGGTTAGAGAAAGTGATAGTTTTGAATTACGTTGTTTGGATAGCCGTCACACATGTTGCAGAGATCAGATATTACCTCATCATAGGCAAGTAGGTGCCTGAGCTTTAGGACAAATTTTGAGGACCAAATTTATATTAGTTGATCGTGTTTATTGACTAAAGAGATCATTGCGGATATCGTTGACCGATATAAAATCGATATATCATAGCATAAGCACGGCGGGCAAGAAATTGAGTGCTTCAATCATTGAGGGGGACACCACAAGAGTCGTTTATGTTGCTGCTAGAGTATTGCTTCAATTTAGTACGTTGTAATCCGGGAACTATGACACATACATTAACGAATGAGTAGGATCGATTTAAATACTTTTACATGGCATTCGGTTCCAGTATTCGTGCATTCCAATAATATATTCGACCAGTTATTTGTATTGATGCTGCCTTCTTAAAGGGTAGATATCTAGGTCAACTATTTATTGCTATTGCATTGGATAAGAATAATCAGATATATCCACTTTCTTTTGGGATTGGTCCCAGGGAAGATCATGACACATGGTGTTGGTTTTCAACAAAGCCGAGGTATTGCATTGGTGAGGTACCTCATTTAGCCATCATTTCAGATTGACATGTTAGTATATTTTTTGTAATGGCTGAAGTATTTTCTAGTGTGTACCACGGTTATTATTATCATTACCTCCATTGTAACATGCGGTCCAAGTACAAAAAGAATGCCAAAGTTGCATGGATATATTGGAAAGCAACTAAGGCATACACAGAGTATGAATTCCAACAGGTATGTACCCTGATGCAGTTGTATACCTGTGTGAGGTGGGTTTCGATCGATGGGCACGGACATATTTTCCAGGGCATAGGTACAATATAATGACTACTAATATTGCTGAGTCGTTTAATGCCTTGGTCAGACACACTCGAGGCTTACCTATTACGATGCTAATCGAGTTCATCAGAGGTACATTACAACGATGATTTTATGAAAGAAGAAATCATGTCAGAAGTTCATATTCAATGTTATAATATGTTATAAATGTGTGTTAGTAAACTTATACTTGATTACTCACCAGATATGTTTATATTTATATGATTTACAGATGCTTGTACCAACCTAGTCACACCTTGGGTTAAAGATAAGATCACCAAACGTGTGCAAAAGTCTTCAAACTTGGAGATGCATCCTATAACATCTGAACGATACTAGGTCCTTGGTAGTGGCCAATATGATGCCCTGGTCGACCTGACGAAGCGGGCATGTACTTGTAGAAAATTTCAATTATCACAAATTTCTTGTATGCATGTTATTACTATAGCCAGATATATGAAACTTACCACCTGCATTCAATGGGTGCATCCATACTACAGTACAACTTTTTATCGTACAGTATACGCGGAGTTGCTCAATCCATTAAGAGATCAATCAAAGTGGATTCATCTAGAAGAGGCAAGTGTTATCTACCTTCTGTTTGTGCATTGTCGTCGTGCAAGTCGTCTAGCAAATAAAAACAGACGTCTTTCATAAGGAGAGATTGTCGAACAATTTATCTGTAGTCAATGTCACAAACCTGGACATACAAGACAGAATTGCAAGAGTCCTATTCCAATACCTAGTTTTGCACCTTTAAGTTCAGAAAAAAAAGAAGGATGGAAAATAACTGCACTTGTTAATTTAAATATAGATGTTGTCTTTGTACTTGTTTCTGTAACTCTAATGTTTGTGATTGTTACAGTAGACAGTTTCTGATTATAATATATTATCTTTTTATATTATTATTTTTATTATATTTGTCGCTTATGGTAACTATATAAAAGACAAATGCATATAAATGAATCAATATATGGATAAACATATATATATATGAATAAATAAACATATATACAAATACAAATAAGATATAATATAATTGTTAATCAATATCCTGAAAAAATAGTTGCGTGCCTAAACGTGTGCGCAAGTGTACCGAGTCCTCCCCCTCAAAAGATAACGAATGGTGAAGTGCCAAACACTCAATGTATCGTAATATGAACACACCACAGTCATTTGATAGGGGTGTCTGCTGCGATACATCCACCACCCTATGTAATGCAAATGGATCGTCTCGTGGACTCCGGCCTGTGTGAGACCAAAATAATGTCGCAGTTAGCAAATGTGGTATCGTCGACATATATCCTAACATCTTTCACCTAAATAGCTCCGAGTCAGCAGTGAAACTCTGTAAGGATTTGAAAACTATAATCTTCCACTTCTTCAAATCTACCCAATGCGTATTATCGAAGTTTATTGGGATATAAACCTGCACACATTGATATAATACATATATTAGACCTTAATTCAGTATTCCTCGAAAGGTACTTGAGATTCGAATACTAACCTCATCGATCACATCTCAGGGTTGCAAATGCAAATCAAGTGGATAATTTGCATCCACCATACACGTAAAGAGCGGAGGGAACTGGTAGTTATACTGATCTCTCATCTAGGTGGCATACTCATGAGGGATGTATCTAGCAAAGCAACTTAAAACTGTCATCCAATTCTGTCGAACAATCGTAGTATCATCATGCTGTCGTTGACGTAATAATCCAAAAGATAAATCTACATGCTGAAAAAATAGAAAATATAACGTTATCAAGTTGCAGAACGATCATCTAAGAAAAAAAAATCAATTTGTTAAAGTGAACTCACCTCATCAGACAACTAGTCAGATGTATCCATGAGTGTACCCCAAAACGTAATTTTGGTCCTTTCACCTATATCGTATACATGATGTTTCTCGAACAAGTTCGACTCTACATACCATTTCTTGAAAATTTCCTCATGCTCGGTGCTCGATAACTGCACAAGTGGTTTCGTCTGTTAGCTCTGTGGTTTCAAGGGATTCATGTATGGGCTACGAATGAGTGATCCCTTCTTGATAATCCTACCGCAATGTGTGCGAAAATACTACACCAAAACAAATAATACGTCAGTTAAAATGAATAATAAATTATTTCAATCAAACTTATTAAATTTTTTGAAAATTTAAACATTTTAATACCTTTTGTAACATTGGAGTCATAGCTGGAGAATCCACAAGTGAAGTTATATCGACTATATTTTCTTTTGAGATCGGTTGTAATCAAATACACGAATTCACTAAATGGGATAATAAATTATTTCAATTGTACTTATTAAATTTCTTGAAAATTTAATTACCTGCTCCTAGTCCTTATGTGCAAAGAGCTCAACAATATCATCGGGGACCTCGTCATCTTAAGAGACAATATCGATCACCTATTTTCCTTTGCTTGGAGTGTTGAGATAGACCAAATAGAGATCCTATTGTAACAGTAGAGTAAGGGTAAATGACTGTTGATATTAACAAAAGTAATAATTAATGGTGGGTATTCCAACAATTCGCCTCAACCTCTTCCCAAAGCGATACTGGAGTATCCTCATATGATGATCCATCGATGTCGCCAATATCCTATGACAACATTAACATTTCATATTAGTAAATCAAACTATTTAACAAAAAATAACAAAGTATACATTATACAATGTATGTACCTCTAATGTCGAAACAGACGTCATAATGGGATCCACTATCGATGCAGCCGTAGAAACGTCATGACACTGTCACAATATCGATAGTAACAAGTTTAGAGAAAATCAAAAATCGAATGTGTGAATAAGATATAATATTGTATATCAATGTTAGACTAACCGGAATCATCACAGAAGGTGTCAATGGAAAAACTCTGTGAGGTGATCCATCGTCACCGACATCCTGTAATAGTATTAGCAAATAATATTGATTAATCGAATAGTTATATTTATCGGGATTAACAGATATACAATCGATGGTGTACATACATCTACTTGAATCGTCGATGTCATCTCTAGAACTGCCATCAGTAAAGCCTCAAAATCGTTAGGCCTCTGTGACAATGTTGATGAAAACTCATTAACAGATATTCAATCAACGATTGATGAATTCAGATATAACATTTATAAAAGATGTTATAATTACCTAAACCATCATAGAATGTGTCATCGGAAAGACCTCATGCGATGATATGTCATCGCTGATATCAGAAGTCAATATAGGATTTTCTCAGGATGGTCTCTCATCAAACAACTGACGCTATAATAAAATTTATTTCAAAAGTATCATTCCTAATATACTCGAAGTAGTTAGCACTCACATCGACAACAGGTGGAGACGAGAATGTTAGACCCCTTGTCAATAGTTTGTCACCATCGTCCTGAGAAAACTGTAACAATATATACAATTATTATAAGGTTTATATGATTACGTATATAAATAGATGAAATATCTAGTAAATTATTAACTTTTTTACCTATCAGACAATATCTGTATAGTGATGAGATCGTTCGTCCTTCATACAAGTCGTCGTATCTACTATACGACTCAATCTATCCTACCCTTAATACGACTAAATCTATCCTCCATTTTAGCCTCCAAACTATTGAGTTGATCTAAGATAAGATTTCCCTATCGAGCCAATGCAGCATCAAAGTAAGGAATGGAGAAATCTGGTCCAATGATAGGAGGATCATCTGATATGTGCTCAATGGTAGGGGGCATAAGCACGGGATCTAGTGATATATGCTTCTCCATAGGGGTCGTAACAGGGTCGCTGATCAGACAAGGCTTGGTGGGAGAAGGCTAAACATGAGCATCAATAGGAAGAGGAGCAACGATTAGATAACTAACGTTAGGAGGACTCAATGATGCATCTCCTGAAGATGCAAATGGTGATGTCAACGAAGAAGATCGACTATCTGACACCCTTGTGTATCGGATGATATCCAGATATAGACTGTATCTCTCTCAACTGGAAAGAAAACTAGGAAAAAATTAACATCATCCTGTAAAATATTTATTTTCAGTGTATTTTATTATTATACATTATACATATGTTAATGCTTAATAAATTAGTATTTACTACATCTCTAGTGAAGATAGTTGAGATAAAATCCCATCCTAGAATGTCTTTCGTGTGCTATCTCAACATCCGAGTGGCTCATACAATCGGTGACATATCCATCCATCGATATAACAAGTCCAGCGTCTCATATATCCAAAATTGCAATATCAACATAAATCGGTTATTGTATATATTTACAATCTTATTAAATTAATTCTATTTTAAATACAATTTTTTTGTTTAAATTAGTAAATACCATAACTACCTGAAACGCTAATGAAAACCCCATGATGTCATACTGTTTAAGCTGGTTTTCCTTTTTTCTTATCGGGCCGAAATCTATAGAAATTCAGGAGATATTATCACATATAGAATGATATGTCATCTGCCACACTCGTACTCCCTATGGTATGCATTAAACCCATCAAGATGATCAGCTAATTGTAATATCTTATGGGGAATTATTTTCCTCAAATCACTCCCTAACAACCCCAAGTGAAGATAAAACAATAAGGCTAATTTCACTGCATCAGTGTTGTCCTCCCCTCACGGTCTCTGTTGGAAAACATGGCTCAGATCAACATATGTAACTGACTTACACCCGTGAAAATATGTCTAGAGGATCCAATCTGTGTCCTTTGATGGAATATAAATGTCAATATCTACCATATGACTGAATCGAATGCCTATCATAATAGCAAACTCATACGGACTGAAATTGACATCCACATCATTAACTCGAAACCATAACTCTTCTTGCAAGGTCACCTTATTTACTGCTTGAAGGATGAAAGAATGTATTAGAACCCCACTAAATCAACTATCTTTCAAGTCTAGGAAGTGTCCAAAATATATACGTCGAAAAATTTGTAATTGCCTCTCTGTTAATAATTTTTTTATCACAGCTCCTACATCTCTATATCCACGTGTAGTAACTTAAGCCTTGAAGTGTTTTTTGGAAGGAAATCGCATTTCATCCCTGCCTTTATCCCTTTTCCTCTTTTGTATAGCTTCCCGTTTCAAAATTAAATTACGATTATATTAAATTTATATCAATTTTATATTATAAATTATTCAATTCTATACATAGAGACCTTATTCAGAAAAATAAATATCAAATTCGAATTCAACACGTCCAAAAACCTTAAGATGGACAGATTTCAATTTGCACATCATATGAAAAATATCAAAAAAACCTTAAAATTTTAAATAATCGCATTCTGCCTCAATAATTCCAACCACTGGAACTCACATGGTGGATAACTTTAGAAAATCACATTTTGCCCCCACCATGCGAATTTGCTTGTCAACCACACTAATTTGTGTGTCAATCGCACGAATTCGAGTGGTTGACCGTAATTTCACATGTGAACGAACTTTTTCAATTTTCTTTGCCCCACCACACAATGAAAACTTGCATTTTCACCCCTAACCACACGATATCGTGTAGTCCACAAAGTTTGGAAAATGCAAAAAACCACCTTGTCTTCAACAAATCTTACCACACGAATTCGTGTGGTCACTACGACATTCGTATGGTGATTGCTGAATTCGTGTGGTTACATTTCACCTCCCAAACTTCGGTTTTCAAACTCTATTTCAACAACAATCAACTTTACACCTAATCTAATACAAAAGTCGTAAGAAAATTTATCAAAATCACTAATAAATCAAACATTTTCGTCAAAAATTTCAAATCGAAACCCTAACGCTAAACACCCAAATTTCACACCAAATCGCTCAAATCGTGAACCGAAATGCACAAAGAGAAGACAAGGGTTGTTTTACTAACCTTTTTGTCCATTTTTGTGGTCGGAAACGTCGCAAAAATCATCTGAGAAAATCGAAGTTGCTGAGTGTGCGAAAACGTGTATTTGAATTTTCTGTTTTCGTGTGTTTAGCGGAGATGCATATGGTTTTCGTCGATTTTGATATGAGGGGCATTTTCGTCTCTACACATTTTTGGGCCATTTTTGTTTAACAGTTAAATGCAGGTGCAATTTCGTTTTGCCCCCTTATCTTTGGGGAAATTTAATTAATTTCTCAAAAAGAAATTTAAGAAACTTTTAATAGTTACGTTTTCAATTATTTTTTGTTTTTATTTTTTATAAAAAAATTAATAGAATTCAAAGATTTTTATTATTTTATTTTCGTGGAAAACTTAGGATTTCATTTAAAATTTGAAAAGAACTTATTATATGGGCAATACTGTAATTAAAAGGAGGAGGTAGTTACATAATTTGGAAACACAGGGACAAGATAGTTTCGTAAACCACAGGGGTATAGATAAATATTAGCTGTTTTAACAAAAAATTATAATAAAACTTGAAAGCAACAAAAACAAGAATAAATGGGGACAGACAGTCTGGTCTTGGTAGACCCACCACATCACAAACAAACAGTCCTTCCACATCCGTCAACTTAATTATAAATATGACCATTTAATACCCCATTACGAAAGTTCCTGGAAGCTCCCATGGTCCATGGATTCAACTCTTTCTCTTTTTAACCTCTTTCTCGTGCCTCTTTTTTCTCAATCTCAACCTTCATCTCTTCTTTCCCTTCTCATTCTCATTCTCATTCTCAATCTCAATCTCAATCTCAATTCCACCAATGAAGCAAATCATCCGCAAACTCAGCTCTAATGGTTTCTTCTTAAGGAAGAAAAAAGACAAAGTCACTCGTTCCCACCCATGTTCTTTTAGTTCCTCCTCTTCTTCGGATTCTTCCACTTCTAATCATCATCGTAAACCCAGCTCCGCCCCTGATGATACCTCCACCCCCACCAGCGTTTTACCCCAAAGATCTGGCGATTGGTCTGATATTTCGGCCGATATTCAGTGGGAGATTGTCCAGGCGTTCAAGTTACTCGACAGGGATAACGATGGCCTGGTCTCAAGAACCGAGCTGAAGTCTCTCTTGATCCGGCTGGGAGCTGAGCCACCCACTCAAGAAGAGGTGTCTTTGATGCTCAACGAGGTGGATTCTGAAGGTGTTGGTTGTATAAGCTTGGATGCGCTGATGAACAGGGTGGTTGGCTCGGCTTATGAGCCGGCTCTTGAAACGGAGCTGAGAGAGACGTTTGATTTTTTTGACACGGATCATGATGGGAAAATAACGGCTGAGGAGTTGTTGCAGGTGTTTACGGAATTGGGGGACCAGCGTTGCACGTTAGACGATTGCCGGCACATGATAGCGTTGGTGAGTAAAAAAGAGAACGGTTTTGTGTGCTTCGACGACTTCTCTAAGATGATGGAGTTGCAGAGGCGATCATGATTGTGTCTTCTTGTTTATTTTTATTATTATGATGATGATAATGAGTGTTCATGGTAGAAAATGAAGGTGTTTTCATTGTTTTTGATCTTTCTTTTGGTTGTGTAAGGGGAATTTAATGGTATAGGCTGGATCGGACGGTTTGAATTACATAAAAATATTATTATTCCATTTGGGTTGCATTTAATAATTATGATAAATAATATCTGTGTGTGTGTGTGTGTATATAAAAATAATATATATATTTGACAAAAGCGCTTGAGCGCTAGTTACGGCATTGACAGGGGAAATTGAAATGATCACATTAAGAATTTGTAATTGACTTGTTCGGAGATGTATCTGAAAGGAAATACGTTTGAATTTGAAGGTGTAGGTGGAAAAAAAATCATTCTCCAACTCCCGCATGCTAGAGTAAAATTTGATCACCTATGGCCAAAAAGTATCAAAGTTGGTAGCAATAATCAAATTAAAACGGATATTGGATTATATAATTAAATGACATTTGAGGTTAAATAACGCCAGTTATTTGGATTATGTATATAGTAATAACGTATTACCAATACAATTAGACTAAAATTTCTATTGCTTATAAACACAGAATCAGAACAAATAACACTCAATTATAAATTAATTTTTGTATCTCCGATTGTATCAATTATAAATGTATGCAATATCACTTGATTAATTTATAAACGATAGAAGAATTACAAGCACTACAATCCTGGTAAAAGCAAAGACCATAAATCCTTGGTATTTTTGGCATACTGGGTACTTCAAAAACTGCCTACGCATAGCAGCACAAATCACCAAATAAGGTGAGATCCAATCTGAAAGCACGTCACTTCAGCATAAAATTCCACTGAACCCAAAACAAATATACTCTGTTATTGCGTAATACTTTACAAAACACACAGTAGAGAGGCAGCGTAGTGCCTATGACTGGTCTTTGTTGATGTTCTTGGTGCCTCTGAAGCCTTTGTCCTCTGGCTCACGACTTCGACCCAAGACTCCTTAATGGATTACGACCATTTAGGCTTTACAAATGAAGCAGCAAGTCAGAGGCTCAGCAGGGGTGCCACTTCATTAACCTTCTAACACTCTAGTCTGATTTTGAAGACAAAATTATCTGTAAAATGTTGAATGTAAGGCATAGCCAGGATTTCTAGTAAGTGGGTCAAAAGATTGAAGTTGATAAATTTATATTGAAATAATAAGCAGATAAAAAGGAATAAAAATTTTTAATCTAAAAGTTATTCATACGAAATTGTTAATTCTATAATTGTCTTCCACAATTTTTTATACTCTGAAAACATTGTAAAATTGCTTCAATGACAATGCTAGACACGATAGTCGGCCGTGTTGGGTTGAGTCTAGCATGACTTGTCGTGCTTAGGGGTCAAGCCATACCACTGGCTTTTGCGGGCCAACCCACCATATTATATATATATTTTTAATTTTAAAATTTCAATTTAATAATTAATAATTATTTTTCAAATTAATTGAAATGAGGATAGTTCTTCTAAAATTTTATTGAAATGCCTCATTTATGACGAAGGAAAACTGTGGTTATATGATATAACAACAAGATCATATATTAAAAGAATAAATTCAATCATAAAATTTACAAATATTAATATTTATTCAATGCTTGTTTACACATCTTCAACGTCTAAATTATTGAACTCTTTGAAAATATCTTCGGCTATAGGATTTTGCAACTTGAAATATGTAATCAAACAATTATTTATGCACATTATGGCCTCAACTAAATTGGGTGTAAGTTTGACCATCTGTCATCAAGGATGTATCTTTTTGCACTAAAAATTGATTCCAATGTTACAATAAATACTAGAGGCATTAGTAAATTACATGTGATAAAAAAAAAACACAACATAAGTGTAACACCCTTAGTTATGCTCTAGGGGCTTTATTGTCTTTTTTAAGCCTTAGATTTGGATTCATATCAAATTAGGTTGAAACTTGAAATAGATACCCATTTTGCCTTGATGTATGGTTGTGCACTAAAGTAATGCATGCCCGTATGTCATGTGAAGAGATGTACGCCTGATTAGGAGGATTCTTAATCAAAGAAAGAAAGACTCAACCTAGATAAAGTCACCTCCAGTCGAAAGAAAGACTCTAATTTTCCTTTGTCTTTAAACCAAATAGAGAGTGAGAGTTTGTTTGAGAGTGGAGAAACTTTCGATAACCGAAGGAGAAAGTTATCGGTGGGAGAATAATAAGAGAAAGAGTATCAATGATGACACTACTTGCTTGTAGAAATGAGGTAATTAGATGGTCTTTTCATTTTTCCATGATGAATTGATGAAGATTTTTCGCTTGCTACTGGGTTTATGCTTATTTGATTATTTTTTGTAAATAAAAATTTATCATGCTTTTGAGTTCCATAAATGAGAAATTAGAATTGATATATAAGACTCTTGCGTGAATTTCAATTGACTGTTATGGTTATTAGAGCCTTCTTGATGTGTGAATCATGCGTAGGGTGTATAAGATGGTTTGTTGGATGGTTGATTGATAAAAATTTGACCAATAACTGGCTAAAATCAACTTTCAAGCTGTCAAGAATGATTAAGACTCAAAGAGTCACGGGTGTATATGGGTTGGAATCGTAAGAATTACAAAGGATGTATGCTCATGCATGGATACACGTATGCTAATACGTCTAAACTTTAAACTTAAAATTTGTCGGTAGACAAATGTATGGTGAAATTGCTAAGGTAGTGCCCTAAATCTAATCAGATTTGTGTATTTTGTAATTGATTATCTATTATTAATAAAAGGTCTCTATTATTTATTAATATTTGTGTATTTAATATGTTCATAAAAATAATGTCTTTAAAATGATAGAATTGTGATTGTTGGGATTTCGGGGTCGATGGATACTAGCAAGGCAGTGTAATAGATAACAAAAAAAAAATTAATAATAAACATTAGAGTGCCTAAAACCCTAAGCCAAGATCAAGTCTTGGGAATAATTTATATGAACATGCCAGTAAAACATCCATAGGGTGTTTTAGGATAAATACTTGCATTGATGGCTCATTCCAGACTTTACGTGACTATTGAGTACGCTATTCGACCCACAAGTGAGCAGTGTCTTGGTATCCATGCAAAGCATAGTCTTGGTGAGGTTTTATTATGCATGAAAGGTAGCTAGGACTTTATGGATAGTGCGTTCATGTTTTGGGAGTCATGCATGACAACTAGGGTTTATAACAAACACTTCTAAATTCTATAATCTTATTTTTTTAAATAGAATCTGCCATGAATGGGCGTTCCCCTTCACTTCACAAGAATGATTGTTCGTGTCATATGTCTAGTTGTTCCTAGTTTAGAAGAAGTTAAACCGAGAATCCTATTAGACAAGCTCGATTTGTTCCAAAATCCATACCACTCCATATACATTAGGATTATCATCAAAAAATCAAATGTCTCAAAATTTGGATAAACTCCTATATCTATGTGACTCAAACTCTTTATTGAATTGGTAGTATCGAGATTTAGATCAAATCTAGACATAGACTAAGATTGGCCTCTAGTTAGACATCATGGCCACTGGGTTGACAAAGTGTTAGTGAATTACTCTCGACTTTGTCAACTACATAATTGCATATAATTCGATTCCTTCGTCAATTAATATCTCTCAAGGTTAATATACAAATGCATGTCTATCTTATTGACTGCTCATTATGAATTAATACACATCAATAATTGAATGACTTGGATTGGGCCTAATCTTATTGTGGCTACAAATTCGAGTAGTTATTATGTCTTTCAGTATTCTCATGCGAGGTATCACCTCCCATTTTAAGTGAGTAAGGAATCTTCTATTGATCTACCATAGCCTTTATATAGATCACAATATGATCGATTACTATCTTTATGACACCTTTTTTATAACGACACATTAGATAGCGACGAACCATATTGATCCTTGTACGAGATGATCTGATAACCTCAAGTCTTAGAACCATATATACCTGTGAAGTTAGAGGATTTATTCCTATAGACACAGAAGCAACCATCCATCTGAAAATCCTCTTGTCAAGTTTGTCCAATAAACACATCTATAAAATGCACTCATGTCTTATGCCAAGCTATTAGTTAAGAACTTCAACACGTAAGAATTGTCAATTATGATAATCTCGTCATTATTACTCATGCCCCTGGTCATAGTAATATTGGGATTATGAACGTTTATAGGATGACCATCATATGTGTCACAAGATTCTCACAATCAATTATTTAATCCCCTTGTCATGATTATACCATTATAAGGATAAATTATTCTTACCAACACACTATGCTTAACATTAATATGTTGTAACAAGTCATCGTAAATATCTTATCCTTTGGAATAAAGTGTTACTAAAATCTCTATGCATGAATGATGTTTCAATTTAAAATTAATCTCTTATGCCAAAATGCATAATATCTCGTTTATTCTGAATCATTACTCAAGTCTTTATTATAAAATAAAAACTAACTCTCCAATAGTAACAAAATATGTCCCAAGCATATAACATACAATCTCGTAAATTATTGGACCCCTAGGTGTTTGATGATGATAAAAACATAAGTTGAAAATGTTAACACATCCAAAAAATCTATAAAACATTACAAAATAAACAAAGAGTGAAAGTTGTAGGATTGAACCTTAAGAACGACTTGCTTAACAAGCAACACACCTAGATCATGAAGAAAATTAAGCTAGATATGAAGTTGTGCCCAAGTTGTTTTTTGGTCTTGCATGCTTATACATGTCGGCTTGTACATTGTGCTATTGCTTTTTGAATTTTCAAAACATAAATCTTGAAGAGAAAGCTGCCTATTCCAAAGCCATGTCATTCGTTCATTATGTGGTGCTAGTATTTAAAGTTGACTATTGGGAACTTTGACCAAGGTTGACCTTTAGCTTTAAAACTCGACCCCAACCATTCCATTTAAACATGTTGCCTATTCCAATGCAGTTTCACATGGAAAATGTCTTTTTTAGAAGACAAACCACTAGTTTTTCAACTCCAATAGTAATATTATGATTTTAATCATACTAAATCTATATATAGAGCAAGTTTAAAGTAAAGAAGAGTTAGAAAACATATTGATACATTCTTAAGCTAAAAGCTCTTCATTGCTCTTTTACTCACAATTGTGAAATCTGTTTTTAAGAGATTTTAGTGTTAGGGTAGGTGTTCTAAAGCCAATCGTGTTTAACATTTGTAAATGTAATTTTATATTAATAATTAATAAATGATTTATTATTATTCAATTCATATGTTATTTAATTATATGATCATATGAATAACTTGGCTTTAGAATGGTAGAATTGTGACGAGAGGATGGTAAAGTGTTTTAGTTAAAAAAAGATTCTTTAGAGTCCTTGTTTGATAGAAAGTTTAGGTTAAATTGGAATCTTAATTTCATTATAATTCCTATACATTAAAATTTTCAATGAATTAAGAATCTTAATTTAATAAGAACTCTTGGACATCTTATCACCTAAGTAGTTAGAATCCTAACTAACTTAGGATTCATGCACACCTTATAAGTAAAGGTGTTTATTTTGAGTCAAAATTTTGACAACAAGCTAACACATATATCCTGAAGACACATCGTCATGCCTAGAACCTTGTTGAAGTAAGCTTCCATTGTTGTGATCTAATTTCTAAAATCTAGTCAATAGAAGCCCTAACAATATTATTCTTAGATCGCCTCTCATTCGTGCATCACATGGATACTAAGGCATCACTTCAAGAGGGTTGGATAATGATCTTTACATAGCTACATGAAGTCTTAGATAGGTCAACAATGCAGGTATAATTTCTAAACACCTTAGGATCTTTGATAATTTTTAAAATCTTTAATTTCACTACATTGCCAGTTAATGATTCCTTAAAACCTTACAATTGTATCAGAGCCACCGTTTAGACATATTTTCATGAAAATATACCTATAAGCTTTGACTATATTTATATGTCGTTGCATATAATTGATAAATAATCAAAACCCTAAAATTGGTAAAGTTGACTTGTAATCATGTTGTCGCATGATTTGTTGAGTTCAAGAACAACATAAAGATGTGTTAAATTTTTTGAGTGATTATTCCTAAAATTTTCTTGAGTTTAATTTTTTTGATGTAGGATTACATTCAAGGTTGATAGTTGGTTTGTCACGTGAGTGTGGTTTACATGCCATTATTACTCACACGGTGATTGGCTTGTCTTTGCATAATGACTATTGGATTTCCCATTACTTAGAAGTTTAGAAATTGGGGCTAGAAACACCACCCAACACGGTTGGAATAAAAATCAAATAGGGTTGTGCTGTGCATGACAAGGCTGCTCCAGGGTATGATATGGTAGAACAAAAATATCTTGCAGGTCAACATAAGTGGCAGCCTGAGCTCCGACACCTGAGACTTGGGAGGGTAGCCTCTCCCTTATCCCTTTTTCGAGGTACAAACTGGTGCATTACTACACCACACATGCTTGGGCAGTTTTGTGCACACTGTACACTGTCGCAGGTGCACTCACTACATCTTAAACTTGTGTATCGCTGGGTAGTTTTTCTACCTAAGTTGTGATTGTTTTTAGTGAAAACCATGTACGATGGTCTTGGATCATGGTCTCGACATGCCTCTTAAGATGCCTACATGCTTTTCAAGATTGGGAATTAGCTTTTGGTTTGAATTTCATTGAATTGGAACCAAAACCAAAATTTCCTTGAGTCTTGGGGTTAAACGATTATTTTACAAAGTTTTAAGGATAAAAATTTGATTCAACACTTGGCTAATTAATAATTAAAATTTAATTTTAATTGGATGTATATGCACAGATGTATGTATACATGGTGCCCAATACACAATCAACAAACCATTGTGAATGATTATTTTATTTTATTTGGGTCATAATTATTAAATATGGCTTATGTGCTCTACCTTATTCCCTCTTCTTTTAGACTAAGTTGTTATTTTATTTTCTTAGAATCATGTAACTAGAAAACAAAGTCATGTAATTATTAAAGACTAGAGGCGAAAAGGACAAGTGGGAAGACAAAAACTTGAAGACAAAATATTCATCTAAGTTGACTAGTCAGACTTCTCTTAGCTCGAGAGGGTTGACATTAGTTATGATTATGCACTAACACATTTTAATTTTATATTGTTGGATTTATGTGAATAGTTATATTTTCCCAGATATCATCAAACACGTGGAATAAAATTTGACGAGACCAATTCATTAAAAACCTTTAATTTAAATATTCAATCTAAACTAAATTGGTGCCTTCCAATATGATACCCTAATTAAGCCCTTGTTCGTTGGAACCTTATTCGCCAAAGTGAAGGATACACATTTACCAGATGAAAAATTAGGAGATGTTCATATTGAGTCTGACTTAATTGGTGTACTTTGTTTGTTCTCCAAAGCGAAGGTAAAGTATATTAAAGGCATGAGCAGAGAATGCATTTGTCGATGCAAGGTGATATGTAGCATCCACTTTACTGATTCCAAGAGTCATATTTAAAGTTACATGATTTGTTGGGCCAAAACTTAGCTTGAGATCATGGGCTTTTGGTGGTTAATTTGAAATTTATCTATTTGATTATTTGAACTTGTTTGGCAAAGTGAAGGGGAGAATTAATCCGATGAGGTCTTGGTCCACTAGAAAGTTCATTAACTTTTTGAGTATAATAGCAAAGACTATTAGCTTGGGAAAAATAGTGGGAGTATTTGAATTAATTAAATCCATAATTAAAATAAATATTAATTATGAATAAAATTACTGATTATCTTTATTTGTAAGTTGTAGATCAACTAATCACCATGTCAAATCGACCGTATCGATCAATTCTTAAAAAAGAGAATAGACTTTATGGAAGCAACTTCACTGATTGGTATAGAAATCTTCGAATCATTCTGTTTTGGGAAAAGAGGTTATATATCTTTAAAAGGTCATTGCCTAAAGAGCTTGCTCCATATGCCACTTAGACAAAGAAAGATATTTTCAACAAATATCTTAATGACTCTATGGAAGTTTAGTGCCTTATACTGACTTTCATAACACTTGAGCTTAAAAATCAACATGAAGGAAATTGATGCTCCATCCATACTTGCTCACTTTTGAGAGTTATATGGCACTCGTGCAAAGGTTGAATGATATAAGGTGACAAGTGCTTTGTTTGATTATAAACTCTCTGAGGGAAGACGAGTTGGCCCTTATGTGGTCAAAATGATTGACTATATTGAGAGGTTAGCAAGCTTGAGCTTCATCATAGAAAATGAGCTTGCCATTAACCTGGAGCTGAAATCTCTCCTTAAATCATACGCTAATTCATTATGAATTTTAACCTACATGAGAAGGAAAAATCCTTGGAAAAGTTGTTGTACATGCTCAAGCAGGCTAAATAAGAGGTACAAATAATAGCTTCAAACAATATGCTTATGGTTGAAGCCCAAACACGTAAAACTAAAGCTAAAGGCAAATATAAGGCCAAGGCCAAGGTTAAACCTAAGGCAAAGAAGCAACCTAATACTGCTATTTAGCTAACATAGGGTATAGGGAAGGGGAAAGTTGTCTGATTCTATTATGGCAAAGCTGGTCACTAGAGAAGACATTACAAGGCCTTTTTAGAGAACAAGAAATAGAAAGTAACCTCTATTTCAGGTATTTTGTCATTAAGATAAACTATTCTCCTTATTTATCCTGAGTTATAGACATAAGATGTGGTTTTTATATTTGTTTTGATATATATAAACTGCAACATAGTAAATCATTTGCCAAAGAAAAGGTTGACCTATGAGTTAGAAATGAAGCACACGTTGTTACATTAGCTGTAGGAATTTATTATCTTAGGTTACTCATTGGGTTTGTTTTAAAATTAAATAATTGCTATTATGTTTCGTTTGTTTCTATAAATTTTATCGGTCTCTATTTTAGACAAGGAAGAATATTCATTTTTTATTGCTGGTTATTACCATTAGCTTTAATAATATTTTTTATGAAACGATTTATTTGCATAGTTTGTATATTTTAAAACTAGATAATGAAATTTTAACGTGCAAAATAATAAACATTTGAAAACAAACGAACTAAATTTCACATATCTATGACATTGCAGTTTAGGCCACATAGGACCAAAACATATATCAAGACTTCTTAAATAAAGAGTTTTGCAATTATTTGACTTCCAATCTTATGATGAATGTGAGTCATGCCTATTAAATAAAATAGCTAAAGCACCTTTCACTAGACATAATGAAAGGGTGATTGAACTGTTAAAGATCATTCATAATGATATGTGTGGGCCTATGATAGTGCATACTAGATATGGGGAAACTTACTTTGTCACATTTACTAATGACCTTAATAAATATGGCTATATGTTTTTGTTGAAACACAAGTCTAAATGCTTTGACAAATTAAAAGAATTCAAGATCGAAGTAGGAAAACAACTTAGGAAACAAATCAAAATCCTTTGAAGTGATAAATGAGGTGAATACCTAATTATTGAATTTAAAGGATACCTAAAGGAACATGGGACAATCACTTAACTCACTCCTTCTGGTACATTGCAACATAATAGTGTATTTGAATAAAGAAATAGGACCTTGATGGAAATGACGTAGAGACTGCTGCCTATATACTTAACTATGTCCTACCTAAATCTATGGATAAAACTCCATATGAGTTGTGGACTTAGTGAAATCCCTATCTAGAATATTTGAGGATTTAAGGCTGTGAAGCTTATGTTAAGAAATTGACTTTGAACAAGCTGAACGCTAAGTCTAAAAAATGTACCTTTGTAAGGTATCTGAAGGAAACTAATAGATATTACTTCTTCCACCTAAAGGACTAAAAAGTCTTTGTTGCTCGTATCAACATGTTCCTTAAGAAAAAAATTATTCTTAAAAAGACTAATAAGAGGAAGATGGAACTTGAGGAAGTTCTTATGCCACAAGATACCATATATGTTAAACAAGATGATGTGCCATCATAGATGGTTAATCATGAGGAAGTTCTTCAACCTTAAGAGGAACAACCTTAGAATATACAAGAGCTACGTAGATTTACACGAGTACACCACGAACTAGAAAGATTTGATTTTCTTATAACTTAACACGAAGACATAGTGGTCATCTTTGATGACTAATCTAAGACTTACGATGATGTTGTCTCGAGTCTAGATTCTAATAAATAATTGGATGCCTGAAATCCAAAATAGACTTTATCTACTAGAACCAAGTATAGACTTTAGTGGATACACCTGAACGAGTAAAACCAGTAGAGTGTAAATAGGTTTTCAAAAATGGTGCTTTTCCATCAAGACAATACAACAACACACAAACTCAATTCTAGAACTGCTATACATTTGGCACAACAACAATTTGTCTCTCAATTTTAATCAATTAAATGACCTTCAAATCATGCAAATTATATATTATTAGAAAAAAGCATTCAAAGAGCTGTCTAACACTATATAATGTCAACCACAACTCAATCAACAAGGCATTCAAAACTAGCTTCAGAGTTTCTTGGCAAAAACTGGAAGTTGCAAAATCACACACTATGAACAGTAACCCGAGGCATACAACACACATTCAAGTCTTCACACTTTTGATTTCAAGGGTAACAAGAAAAATAACTAAGGTATAAAGGAAATTCCACCAACCTTGGGGTCTTCCACCACCAAGTCTTCCACCAAGAATGAATTGGATAAAGGAAAATAGAGAAGAAAAGCCAATAAGCTTTTGATTCAATGTTTTATAAAATTCAAGTGTCTAAACTCTTATAAAAGCATGACCACCCTTTATATAGGGAAGAAGTGGTGGCAAAATAGACTTTTTAATACAAAATTTATTAATTTTTTTATACAAAAATCCTTTGAATTAAGCTAAGCCATGCATTATAAATCAAACCTATACATAGCAATTAACTAAAGACAAAAATTAGTTGTTTTTTCCTTAACTTTAGGAATTATGTTTGCTAACTAAAACAACCAAATTCCAATTTAATTCCAATGTAACTAAAACCCAAATTTGGGCTCTTTGGGCTTGTCAAAATGATGCTTGGACGTTTGGGCCATTAACGGACTTCCAAAGTCACATTTTTGGATCAATTGGAGTAAACTATTCACTTGGACCTTGGGTGTATGTAATAAGACTATACCTAAAAGTGATTTTGGGCCAAAAATGATGAAAGATGACATCTTTGGGTTGGTGCATTGCTGGAAATTCATGCTCCTTAGCTTCTTGGGTGGTAAGTTGGCTTGGGGTAGGTTTGGAGGCCAAAAGTGAAGAGGTGGCCGAATATGCATCATCCTTCTCGGGTTATAAAGGATTTGCCCTCAAATCCTCAAGGTGTTTATCCTCCATGTATGGTGAAAGATCCCTAACATTGAAGGTGGCTAAGACACTCCCCCCCCCCCCCCCCCCCCCCCTTTTCATTTGGAAGGTTCACCTTATAGACATTGTCATTGACATTCTCAAGGATCTCTAAAGGTTCATCTGCCCTTGGAGCAAGTTTACTCTTCCTCTTGGTAGGAAATCTCTTAATCCTCAAATGCACCCAAACTAAATCACCAGGTTGAAAGAGGGATGGTCTCCTATGCTTGTTGATCTTTCTCTTGTAAGCTTTATTGGCCTTCATGATATGAAATTTGATGGTTTCATGGAGCTTCTTCATGGCAACAACTTTCTCCTTGACATCTTTATGAACTTGTACATCAAGAGGTAAGAAAGTTAGATCCAAATAAGTTAAACGATTAAGGCCATACACTACCTCAAATGGAGAGTGGCTGGTTGTAGCACTAGGGCTCATATTATATGAAAACTTAGCTTGAGCAAGTTTCAAGTCCCAATCCTTCAAACTCTTGCTTACCAAGGTTCTCAAGATTGTCCCTAAAATTTTATTAGTTACTTTGGTTTGCCCATCAGTTTGGGGGTGATGAAAGGTGCTGAACATGAGCTTAGTTCCCAATTTATTCCATAGAGTTCCCCAAAAGTGGTTCAAGAACTTGGTGTCTTTATCAAAAACTATGGTTCTTGGAATGCCATGGAGTCTTACCACCTCTTTGAAGAACAATTCAACCACTTTACTTGCATCTTCAGTCTTGGTGCATGGTATAAAATGGGCCATTTTAGAGAATCTATCTACCACCACCATTATGGCATCTTTTCCCCTTTGAGTTCTTAGAAGAGCAATAATAAAATCTATGCTTAGATCCTCCCATGACTGCTCTGGGATGGGTAATGGCATGTAAGGACCTAGTTTGAAGTGAGACTTAGATCTTTGGCAAGTGTCACACCTTGAGATAAGGGCTTGGACGTCACTCACCATCTTAAGCTGATAGAAGTGCTCCTTAAGCATGTCCATGGTCTTATTAATCCTAAAGTGACCTGCCAATCCACACTCATGTGTCTCCTTAATAAGAAGTTCCCTAAAAGAGCTCTTAGGGACGCATAATTTAGCTCCTTTGAAATGAAAACCATCATGGACAGAATAGTATTCATATGCCCCTTTGAAACACTTCTTTATGATCTCCCCAAGCTCATTATCTTTATTGTAATATTCCCTCATAAGTTGGAAACCTAGAACTCTTGGATCAAGATTGGATAATAAGTAATGCTTTCTTAAAAGAGCATCGACAACTACTTTGGAAGAACCTTATTTATATGCTGAAACAAAGGAGAAAGACTAGAGGAATTCCACCCATTTAGAATGCCTTGAACTTATCTTATATTGGCTACTAAGAAACTTTAAGGTTTGGTGATCGAAATGAAGCATAAATTGTTTAAGCCTTAGGTAAATACTCCAATGATCAAGGGCTCTAACAATTGCATAGAATTCTTTGTCATAGGTGGAGTACCTTCTCTTGGACTCATTGAGCTTCTCACTAAAGTAAGCAATGGGCCTTTTGGCTTGAGTGAGGACTACCCCAATGCCAACTCCACTAGCATCGCACTCTATTTCAAATACTTTATCAAAGTCAGGTAAGGCTAAGATAAAGGCTTCATGTAACCTCTTTTTAATCTCCTTAAATACTTTGAAGGCTGTCATGGACCATTCAAACCCATTTTTCTTCATACATTCAGTGATGAGAGCCATGAGAGTGTTAAAATTAGGCACAAAATGCCTATAGAAAGAAGGAAGGCCATAAAAACTCCTTCAGTAAAAGACTTCGGTTGGGGCCAAGTTTTAATGGCTTCTACCTTGGATTGATTTACTTGGATGCCATATTTGGAAACTATATATCCAAGGAACACAACTTGGTCTACAAAGAATTCACATTTCTTTTCCTTTGTATACAACTTATTCTTTCTCAAAACATCAAAAACACTCTTTAAGTGTAAGACATGATCATCACAAGTTTTGCTATACACTAATATGTCATCAAAATACACAACAACAAAGGAGCCAATGAAAGGTTTGACTACCTCATTCATAAGCCTCATGAAAGTGCTTAAAGCATTTGAAAGGCCAAAGGGCATAACCAATCATTCATGTAAGCCTCATTTAGTCTTGAAAGTTGTTTTCCATTCATCTCCTTCTTTCATCCTTATCTGATGGTAGCTATTCCTTAGATCAATTTCGGAGAAGACACAAATACCATGTAACTCATCAAGCATGTCATTAAGTCTAAGGATGAGAGACCTATACTTGATGGTTATATTGTTAATGTCTCTATTATCCACACACATCTTATATGAGCCATCTTTCTTAGGAACAAGTAGGGCTAGAATAGAACATGGACTTATGCTAAGCCTCAGAAAGCCTTTTTCAATCAATTCTTCCACTTGCCTTTGCAACTCTTTAGTCTCTATAGGATTGCATCTATAGGTTAGCTTATTAGACAATAGTGCATCTAGAACCAAGTCAATTTGATGTTCAATGCCTCTTATAGGAGGGAGGCTGGATGGAAGTTCTAATGGGAACACATCTTCAAATTCGACTAAGAGAGGTTAAACTAAAGGATAAACTTTTTTCTTCTTATGTTTGATCTTCCCTTCAAGTATAAGTAATGCAAAAACAGGTTACAAACTCAAGAGAGCCTTTTCTACTTGCTACCTATTCATATACATACTCTCCCTTCTAGTTTCTTTCCCTTTGATAACCTTATTAGCTTCTTGGGGACTAAGAGGTAGCAAAGTAATTGTCTTCCCTTTGAATTTGAAGGAATAAGTGTTTTTTAACCATTATGAGTCATTTCTCTATCAAATTGCCAAGGTCTCCCTAGCAACAAATGACATGCATCCATGGGAACTACATCACACACAGTCTCATCTTGGTAATGTAACCTCTCCTAACCAATAGGTGTGTTAAAGAAAAACGGTAAGAGTTCCCCTATTTTTGAGGGCCCGAGGAATTTATTATTATTATTTTTATCAGCCATATAAGCTTGCATACATGATTCTAATGCACATGACTTTTATAAAATATTTGCTAATTCTTTTTTTTTTTGGTTTGTCAAATATTTTCATTAACCGGTCTAGACTATATAGGACAATACTCGCAGTCACCATACAAGGTACAATCCTCTCTTACATGCGTATTTCTCTATTTTTTTTTCTTTGCTATCCACACAGTACAACTGATATCTTTCTTTGTTATCCACACAATACAACTCGCGTGTAAGAAATTTAAACATGCTTTCTGCTTTCTTGTATCATATGAGTCATTATAAAGCCAAAAACACTTGTTTTCCATTTTTTGAAAACATGCATAACTTAGAAAATGTTTTTCCTCTTTCTTTATTTTTCTGAAATCATGCATATGTTATGATTCCTCATATATACATGTATAACCATAACATGAAATATGCCCATTCATTGTTTTCCCTTATTCTTTTCACTCCTTATCAAATATCATATTATTTTCTCATGCATTTATATATATCTCATGTATCAAATTAATTTCAAACTATACAATATAGGCTTATAATAAGGGTTATTACACATATCATGCACATAATTAAGCAAAATTAACCTATATCACATAAATTAACACTTTTGTCCTTATGGCCAAAAGTTATATGCCTACCCTTAGTGCAAATTATTCCATCAATTCATCATTTTCTCACATACTCAATAAACAAAATCCACTAAGCTAATCCCAAGAAAATGAAATGTCTAAAATACCTTTATAGCAAAAATTACTTCATAAGTCCTAATGAATTTCTTTATTCTTTTAAGCATAAATCACCTTAATTCTAATACCTTACACACTTATATAAGTAAAGGTTATTTAAATAACCTAACTCAAATTGCTTCAAGTATGTAAAGTATGAAATTCTTACATTTTCTTTGCTAATTAGGTGATTTAAGCCTATCCTCATTCTTTTCTTCTTCCTAGCAACCTTAATCAACCAAAAACAGAATCATCGATCAAAACTCTAAACTTCACATCTCTTAAAAATTAAATTTTTTACTTTATAACTTACCAGAATTGATAGATCTATACTTTTTATAACTGGAGGCTCTAGAAATTAGGTGGTTTAGCTAGGTCTTTTGATGAATTTTTGCTTGAAGAAAAAGCTTTAATAAAATTATGGAGATTCTCGGCCAAGGAAGAAGAAATGAATAGTTGGTTGGTTTTATAAGCATTTTGGACTAATTTACCCTTAACCTTTTCCAAAAATGACTATTTTATCCTTAACCAATTACCAAAAACCCTTAGCACCATTATATAATTTCAAGTATGCCATTCAATTTACATTCCCACTTTGTCTCTTAAATCATTCTAAAATGACCATTTTACCTCCTTTGAAAATTATTGCCCATTTAGTAATTTTCTATAATTCTTTTCCAATTTCTTTAAACAAGTTATAAAATCAACTCTAAGGGTAATTTTGGAAGTGGAGTTTACTGACATACCTAAATCCGGGTGTTACAGGTAATGTTTGCCAATGGAGAAGGAAACAAGTACTTGTTTGGCTACTTGAAGGCTGGTCCTATTGCTAAACCATTGGAGCTTATATGGTTGAGGATAAGGTATGGCAAACAGTCCAAGTTTCTCTACTAATGTAGATGAAGTCACATTTGCACAACTTCCACTATCTATAATCAAAGAACACACTTTGCCTCTAATGGTGTATCTTGGTTAGAAAATTTGGAGCCTTTGTTCCTCAAGTGGAAGGGACTTAGAATGCAATGCTTTTCTCATCACTAACATCTCTCCTTCATTAGCCCTTTACATGACCTCTTCTTCTTTTTCTTTGGCAACTCCATCTTCATGGCCATAACCTTTATTTTCTTCATCTTCTTGGAGAGATTATTCAATAGCTTGAATCTCCATCAATGACAAAGTTCTCCTATTTGGGCATTCGACTTGAAAGTGTCCATAACCTTGGCATTTGAAGCACTTTTTATTAGAGAAATCTAGTTTTCCCAATTTGGTTTGTTTTTGTGAGATTCTACCACATTTTCTTTCCCTTTCTCCTTGGAAGTGGTTTCAATAGCCTTATAGTTGGATGGGGAACCCTTTTGAAAGGTGGTTCCCTTGTTGAAAGGAGGACCTTTGGAGAATGAAGTCTTTTTGGTAAATGGCTTGGCAACCGTGGACTTCATGGCTTTCTTTTGCTTCTTCACCTTAATAGCCAACTTATAAACATCTTCAAAAGTGCAATATGGTTACAACTCCACCATATGAGCAATGTTTTAGTTTAAGCCACCAATGAATCTTGCAATGGTTTGCTCTTTCACTTTCGATAGCTCACTCCTCATTAATAGCTTCTCAAACTCCCTTACGTAATGCTCTACTCTATCACTTCCTTGCTTTAAGGTGTGTAGCTTGAGGTAAAGAACTTGTTTATGGTTGTTCGGGAGGAATCTTCTTTTCATAAGCTTCTATAGTTTCTCTCAAGATCTCACTCTCTCTCTACTGTCCCTTTCCCTTTACTTATTGAGATTTTCACACTACAAGGATGTATAATCCTTGAATTTCAAGATGGCAAGCTTACATTTCTTCTCATTCAAATAACCCTTATATTCAAAAACTTTTTTTATAACATGTAACCGATCAATAAAATCATCCAGACTCATGCTCCTTTTGAATTTCGAAATTTCAATCTTTAAGCCCCTATCATCATCATTTTCTCTCCTAGGTGGCCTTTCTTGTTCTTCCTCACTTGAGTCATCATGAATTATCAATTCCTCCCTAGTATGTCTAGGAGGAAGAGATGAAGGTCTAATATGTCTTTTTGGGTGATGCAGTTGGGTTAGGTGAGGTGGAAGAAGGGGTATTTGGCTTTATGTTGAAGTTTGGGGTTATGATAAGGGTGCCTGACTTTGAGTGAGGGTAAAGTCTCTCATCATTTGCATTATTTGATTCATTTGGTCCCTAATGGCCTTAAGTTCTCTTTTGAGCTCCTCTTGTAGCACCATATGGGCAAATTCCCAAGGATGAGGAGGTGAGGAGGATGAGGACGAAGTTCTTTTATAGAACATTTTTGGTAATGGCTAGTGGGTAAAGGCTAATGTTTATAAGTGTTTAAGGGTTGAGGGGAGTATTGGTAAGTGTTTAGGCTAAGGAAGGTTTGTGTTTTAGGTAAATTAAGGTTCTGTGAACAGTAACTTTACAGTGAACAGTAAATTTTGATAGTAAACAGTAGCTCTGGAAGGCAGAAATCAATTAACAAATCACACAAACACCCTAGGCTCTGATACCAAATGGTGCATTTCCATCAAAGTAATGTAACAACACACAAACTTAATTATTGAACTACTATTTATTTAGCACAACAATAATTTGTCTCTCAATTTTAACCAATAAAATTACCTTCAAATCATGCAAATTATATATCATTGGAAAAAATATTCAAAGATCTTTCTAACGGTATATAATGTCAACCACAACTCAATCAATAAAGGATTCAAAACTAACTTCAAATTTGCTAGCAAAAACTAGAAGTTGCAAAATCACACATTGTGAACAGTAACCCAAGGCATACAACACATATTCAAGTCTTTATACTTTGGATTTCAAGGGTAACAAGGAAAATAACCAACCTTGGGGTGTTCCACCAGGAATGAATTGATAAAGGAAAATAGAGAAAAAAAGCCAATAAGCTTTTGATTCAATGTTTTATAAAATTCAACTGTCTAAACTCTTACAAAAGCATGACCACCCTTTATATAGGGAAGAAGTGGTGGCAAAATGGACTTTTCAATTCAAAATTTATTAATTTTTTATACAAAAATCCCTTGAATTAAGCTAAGCTATACATTCTAAACTAAACCCATACATAGTAATTAACTAAAGACAAAAATTAGTTGTTTTTTCCTTAACTTTAGGAATTATGTTTCCTAACTAAAACAATCAAATTCCAATTTAATTCCAATGTAACTAAAACCCAATTTTGGGCTCTTTGGGCTTGTCAAAATGATGCTTAGACGTTTGGGCCATTAACGGACTTCTAAAGTCACACTTTTGGATCAATTGGAGTAAACTATTCATTTGAACCTTGGGTGTATGTAATAAGACTATACCTAAAAGTGGTTTTGGGCCAAAAATGATGAAAGATGACATCCTTGGGTTGGTGTATTGTTGGAAATTCATGCTCCTTAGTGTCTTGGGTGGTAAGTGGGCTTGGGGTAGGTTTGGAGGCCGAAAGTGAAGAGGTGGCCAAATATGTATCAAAAAATAAAACTGACATAGAAGGTAATGTGCATACCTATAAAGCACGATCGGTTACCAAAGATTTCACACAAAAATATGGCATTGACTATGATGAAATTGTTTTGCCAGTCACTTTGCTTAAGTCTATTAGGATTATGCTTACTAGTGATGCATACCCTGTCTATGAAATCTTTTAGATGATGTTAACACTGCCTTCTTGAATGGTAAACTTGTAAAAAATGTCTATATGGTGTAAATCGATGGTTTTGTTCTTGCTGGACAGACTAATAAAGTATGCAAACTATAAAAGTCCATTTATGGGTTTAAACAGGCTTCTAAAAGCTTAAACATTCGTTTTGATGAAGATGTAATAGATTTTGGTTTTGTCAAAAATGAAGACAAGCTATGTGTGTATAAGAAGGTTAGTGGGAGCATAGTTACATTTCTAGTATTGTTTGTCGATGACATCTTGATTATTAAAAATAACATATTGAACTTGTAATTGTTAAAAGCTTGGTTATCTAAGTGTTTCTCTATGAAAGACTTAGAAGAAGCAATCTATATTTTTGGGATTAAAATTTATTGAGAGGGAAGGCGTAGACTACTTAGCTTAAGTTAAAACACATACATAGAGAAGATGTTGAAGATATTCTATATGGAAGAACCCGAGAAAGGATTTTTGCTTATGTCTCATGATATATATCTTTCAAAAAAGTTATGTCCATCTTTATAATATGAGAGAGATAGGATAAGTAGGATTCCATATGCCTCGATTATAAAATCCATCATGTATGTCATGCTATGTACGAGAATTAATGTCTCATATACCTTGAGTGTTTGTAGTTGATATCAATTTGATCCAAGTAAAAAGACATTGGATGGCTGTTAAGAACATCCTAAAGTACCTAAGAAGGACTAAAGATGCATTATTAGTTTATAAAGGAGATTCTGAACTCACTATTATAGACTATAGTGATGATAGTTTTCAAACTAATTAAGATAACTTTAAATCAAAATCTAGGTTTGTGTTTCATTTGAATAGTGGTGCAATAATCTAGAAAAGCTCTGGTAAAGTATAATGGTTGATTCTACAATTTAAGTCCAAGTAAATTGCCCTTTCAAAAGCCATAAAAAGACTATATGGATGAAGAAGTTTGTGATAGAACTTAAGGTAGTTTCCAAGCATTGCTAAGTCAATTGAGCTGTATTACAATGACAATGAAGTAATTGCTCAAGCAGAGGAGGTACAGTCTCATAAGAGGTCTAAACACATGCTTAAATGATATCACCTGATCTGAGAGATTGTTTAGCGAGGTGACATACAAATAGAGAGGATTAATATAAATGACTATTTGGCAAACCTATTGACAAAGTCTATGTCGCAGTAAAAACATGGCCAATATGTAGTAGGATTAGGTATTAGATATATGACCGATTGGTTATAGTGCAAGTAGGGGATTGTTAACCAATTAATTTGACATTTGTAATTGTAATTTATCTTATTAATTAAAAAAATGATTTATAGTTATTTAGTTCATATGCTTATCTATTATATGATTGTGTGAATAACATGTCCTTAGAATGGTAGAACTTTGACCAGAGGTTCAAATGATTAATCATAGGAACTCTATGCAAACATTAAGTTGCCATTCTAGAAATGTCCATAATCTTGGTATTACAATGATCAAAGGCATGTGTAATAGTGATAAGATTATCAAAGTATTGAGTGAACCCATCAAAAGGTGGTGTAGTTCTCGCATGTCAAAGCTATTTGCCGATGGCTTGCTGCAACATATAAGTGCTCATTGCAAACATCTTTATTAGATTAACCCTACTAGAGGATATTCATATAGATGGTTACTTAAGTGTCTATAGAACAAATCCTTTAAACACCATGAGTGCATGTGATCTTTTGACTTCAGCTTGTTAGACCATCTCATATAAGAATCAATATGGTTTGATACTATTCAACGTAACACTGTAATAAAGGTATCATAAAGGACGTAATTGGCCATATCATGAGATACATGGAGGTTAAGGATTTGTCACTCATGAGTAAAAGAAAAGATATCTTATATACGAATACTAAAAAATATTTATGACTATTTGAATTTGCGGCCACAGTAGGATGAGGTTGTAGCCTAATCTGTGTAAGTCATTAATGTGTATTAGCTTATATCGAGGAACTACTGACATGACACACTTTTATGTCTCAACCTCAAAAGATATCGATTAAGGAAAAGATTAAATTTTATGTAACTATGATATTTAAAAGTTTATAGAGATGTTCACTTATACTCTATTGTTTGGGTGGCTATAACCCTTTGTTAGAGGCTAATCTTAGGTTATATCTGAATTCAACCTGAATTCAGATGTTGTCATTTGATAGAAAGCTATGAGTCACATGCATTAAGGGGTTAATACAAACCAAATAGTAAAGATTGTTTGACAACAATCTTGGGATCATAGAAAGAGAGAAACGTATGGATATCTTTTGATTGGAATCATTTGGTGTGCACAATACCTTATGACATCATGCAAATACACTGCATGATTTCGTTTAGACCCACTGAGGAGTCCAACCAAACAAGGCAAAATGATGGATGCAAGTCAACTGACTGAGTGAACTCATTGGTAAAATGTTTTGGTTAAACAAGGATTTTTTAGAGTCTTTGTTTGATAGAAAATTTAGGTTAAGTTGGAATCCTAATTTCATTAGAATTCCTATGAATTAAAACTTTCAATAAAATAAAAATCTTAATATAATAAGAACTCTTGGACACTTTATTACTTAAGTAGTTAGAGTCTTAACTAACTTAGGATTCATGCACACTTATAAATAAAGGTATTTTGTTTGAGTCAAAATTTTGACAACAAGCCAACACATACATCCTAAACACATATCTTCACACTTAGAACCTTATTGACATAAGCTTCCATTGTCGTGACCTTATTCTTATTTTACTGTGATCTAATTTACAAGATTTAGTCGACAGAAACCCTAACAGCCTTATTTTAGATCACCTTCCATTCGTGCTCTGTATGGATACCAAGGCATCCCCTCAAGAGGGTTGGATAGCAATCTTGACATAGCCACATGAAGTCTAAACACCTTTATCACCTAAGTAGTTAAAGTCTTAACTAACTTAAGGTTCATGCACATTTATAAATAAAAATGTTTAGTTTGAGTCAAAATTTTGACAACAAGCCAACACATACATCCTAAATACACATCTTCATACTTAGAACCTTGTTGATGTAAGCTTCCATTATCGTGACCTTTTTCTCATTTTACCGTGATCCAATTTGTAAGATCTAATCGATAGAAGCCCTTACAACCTTCTTTTTAGATTGTCTTCTATTCGTGCTCTGTATGGATACTAAGGCATCGCTTAAAGAGGGTTGGATAACAATCTTTACATAGCCACATGAAGTCCTGGAGGAGCCAACAATGCCAGTATAATTTCTAAACACCTTATGTGTGTTTAACATGTTCATGAATCTATACATTAAAATGGGTATCTTAGATGGGTTTTAGAATCTTTGATAATTTTAAAATTTTTAATTTTACTGTGCTACCGATTAACGGTGCCCTAAAACCCTACAGTGGTAACAAAGCCATCATTTAGACATATTTTCATGAACATATATTTGCAAGTTTTGATTATATTTATATGTCGTTGCATGTAATTGATAAATAATGAAAACCTTAAAATTGGTAATATTGATTTGCAATTGTGTTACTGCACTATTTGTTGAGTTCAAGACCAACATAAAAATGTGTTAAATTTATTCAGTGATTATTCCTAAAATTTTCTTGTGTTTAATTGTTGATGTAAGATTAAATTCAAGGTTGATAATGAATTTGTCATGTGAGCGTGGTTTACGTTCCGCCTTCGCATGACAATTTATGGATTTCCTATCACTAAAATTCCAAAAAATGAGGTTAGAAACACCATACTATATGGTTGGAACAAAAACCAAATAGAGTGGTGCCATGTGCAATATGGTTGCTCTACGCCACGATGAACGCCTAGATAGAAACTATCATAGGGTCAATGCATGTGGCAACTTAAGCTCTGACCAAGTAGATGTGGTACGGTAGCCTCTGTCTTATCCCGTTTCTTAGGTAGGGCTAGTGCATTACCACATAACATCTGCTTAAACAGTTTTGTCTAGACTGCGTGCTACCACTCGTGCATTTGCTACTGTTTGAACTTGCATGTGGCTGGGTAGTTTTTCTACTTAAGCCGTGATTATTTTTTATACGGACTGTGTATAGTAGTCTTCCATCACGCTCTCGACGTGTCTCTCAAGATGCTTGAATGCCCTTCGAGATTAAGAATTAGCTTTTAGTTCGAGTTTTATTGAATTAGAACCAAAACTAAATTTCCTTAAGTTTTGGGGTTGAAGGATATTTCACAAAGTTTTAAGGATAAAAATGTAATTTAACACTTGGCTAATTTATAATTAAAATTTAATTTTAATTGGATGTGCATGTATGCATGTTGCCTAGTACATAGCTAACAAACCAATGTGAATGATTATTTTATTTTATTTGGGTTGTAATTCTTAAATAGGGTCTACGCACTTTGCCTTATTCCCCATTCTTTTAAGCTAGGTTGTTATTTTATTTTCTTCTAATCTTGCAACTAGGAAACAAAACCATATAATTATTGGAGACTAGAGGCAAAAAGGACTAGCATGAAGATGAAGACCTGAAGACAAAATATTTACCAAGTTTAAACAGTCATATTTTTTTTGGCTTAAGAGGTTTGATATTAGTTATAGTTATGTATTGACACGTTTAATTTTACATTATTGGATGAATGTGAATGGTTATATTTTTCCAAATATTACTTACCATGCAACATAAAATCAGACGAGACTAATTAATTAAAATTCTCAATTTAAATATTAAGTCTATGATTAAATTAGTGTCTTCTGATATGATGCCCTAATTAAGCTCCTGTTCGTTGGGTCCTTGTTCACCAAAGTGAAGGATTTATTTCTGTAAAGTGAAAAATTAGCAAATGTTCATATTGGGTATGACTTAACTGGTGTACTCTGCTTATTCACCAAAGCAAAGGTGAAGTATATTAGAGGCATGAGTAGGGAATGCATTTGTTGATGCCTAGCACCTCAAATTTTAAAATTTTAAAATGCTTTAATTTGCACAGTTTGCTTGCCCCAGTTGGAGCGACCCATGAACGTGATTTTATATATAAGAACCAATTGGCTTCTTTATAGGGTTTTCAAGGCGTTGATAACCGACAACATTGTGAAATTTAAAATTTAAAGCTAAAACAATCCTGAAAACCTTAGCCAGGATACCTATTTTAAATATAATAATCATGAAACATGCAAAACACTCATAATAATCCTGAAAATCTACGTTGATGGCTCCTTCAACCTTCATATGGCTAGAGAAATTATGTTACCTAACCTTCACGAGGCAGTGCCTTGGTATCTATATAAAGCATAAATGTAAATAGAGAATATTCAAGTGAAAAGGCTACTAGAGCTCTTGACTAGAACAATTATTCATGACAGAAGGATAAAGAATACAAAACTAGTGGCTAGGGTTTTGTTTTATATCTGCTTGTATATATTTTTACGTGAAAAACATGTCTTTAATATATATGCAGGTATCCAAATATGACTAGAATTCCAACAATACCTTTTACACATATGCATAGCTAGCATGTAAAATACACAGTTGGCATTCTTAAGGCCATTTGTTCTACTAGTAAACATATGTGTGTCGGTTAGAGAAACTAAGGCTTGCATGGTTGGCATATATATGTGTGTCGATCAACATGGTTTCAAACTTGTATAATAAGCACATGATATGTGTTGGGCAACATTTTTTTTTTACAAGGTATGGTCAGCATCATGCACGTGTATGGTTGACACCATTATACCAAATGCACGGTTGGCACTTGGGCAAGGCATGGTTCAATCAAGTTCTTTCAATCTATTAGGCAAACTCGATCAATCCTGAACACTAGGATTATCAACAAATAATCCACTCTTTTGAGTTCGATTCAACTTTTTTATACGTGTGACTTATTAGCTCTCTGTCAAAGTGGTAGTGTCTGGATTTGATATGACTCCAGACACAAACCAAGATTATTCTTTAGCAAAGCATTATGGTCACTTTGACAACAGAGTGTTAATAGACATCTCTTAAGCTTTTATAACATCACAGTTACATGTAATTCAATCTTTTTGTCAACCAATATCTCTCGAGACTAAGGTATAGAAATGTATCTATCTCAACGATTCCTCTATATAAACTAATACACATTAATGACTAACACAGATTAGGCTACAACCTCATTCCACCGTGGCCACAGATTAAAGTAGTCATAGATTTCATTCAGTATTCTCATGTAAGATATCTTATCCTATGTTAAAGAGTGACAAATCTTTTATCGCTCAACCATAGCCTTTATGTATCTCATAATATAGTTGATTACTATCTTTATAGTTACCATAATTATGATAGCATGTTAGATAACATCAAACCATGCCAATCCTTATATGAGATAGTTCGACAACCTTAAGTCAAAAGATCATATACACCTGTGGTGGCAAAGGATTTATTTCATAGACATTAGAGCAATCATCCATATGGATATCCTTTGGTCGAGTTTGTTCGATGAAAATGTCTATAATGTACACTCATGTATTGCATTAAGCTATCAATAACAACTTCAACATGCGAGAACCATCACCACTTTTGGTAGGGTCACTCAACACTATGATAATCTCATCATCATTGCACATACCTTTATTCATTGCATCATTAGGTTATGGACATTTCTAGAAGGGCCACTTAATGTGCACATAAGGTTTTCATGATCATTCATCTGATCCCCTTGTCACAGTTTCACTATTCCAAGAGCATGTTATTCATACAATCATATAAATAAACAACATATTAATTGAATAACAATAAATCATTTTGTTAATGATTAATATAAAATTACATTCACAAATGTCAAATTTGATTGGCTTTAGGGCACATATCCTAACATTCTTTTCATTTTCATATGTTCCAAAAGGGAAAAGGACTATTTCCCACCTAAATTTTAGGCCATTCTCAAACTTACACCCACTGGAGATGAAAAACCTCTATTCCCACCCATGACCAAATTATTGTCTAAATTTTCAGTTAGGGACAAGGGTAAAATTGTTGTTTTAATTATAAACCTTACAACTTTAAAATTTCACCATTTCCCCTCCATGTTTTAAAAACTAATACTTCAACCCATCCTCAAAGTTTGAAAAGTTTAGATTTCACCCCTAGGGTTTGCTTCCTTCTCCGACCATCATTGACGATCGACGGATTCCACTGATCTCCTATCTCTGACTATAAAGGATGAGGAAAGACGACCCTTTGTCACTTAGATCTGGATGACAAAGCATTGTTCAAATCTAGAAGAACTGATGAAGGACGACGCGACGAGCGATGAAGGATGACGAAATGTCATCCTTTGTCATCTGGGTGAAGCAACGAAGAGAGACCTCTTCATCACACGGTGGTGCGATGAAAAGATCTTTGTCTCTTCATCGCATCATGTGACAAAGAGATCTTCATCTCTTTGTCGCACCGTGTGACAAAGAAATTAAAATATCTTCATCGCACCACCGTCACCACACCAGCAGAAGGAGGAGGCTAGAGACGACACTGGAGACAATGTTAGAAGATGAAGTTGAAGAATGGGGGTGAAACTACTATTTTTGAAAGTTATGGGGGGCGATTACATTTTGAAAAATATGGAAACCCTAGGTTTGGGGGTGAAAATGTTACTTTTCAATGTTTAAAAACTTTAGGTAAAGGTGAAATGTTAGTTTTTAAAACCTAAGGGGGGTGAAAAGTAATAAACTTTATAACTTTTAAATATAAACAGTAAAATGACTATTTTACCCCTCCCTTTAACAGAAAAAATTAATAGAAGTTTGCCAGTGGGTGGGAATAAAGGTTTTTTTTATCTCTCGTGGGTATAGGTTTGTGAATGACCTAAAATTTGGGTAGAAAATAGTCCTTTTTCCGTTCCAAAATATAAACCTTAGTTTTATCTCTTGCAACAACAAATTTTCACCCAAATCTCATTTTTTTTATCAAAATCGTGCATCTTGGATGATATCTACGAAGGATTTTGGTAACTAAATTAAATAATTTAGATCATGTTCACATCATATGCAACAATGGTATGATGAAATTTACATGTTGTTTCGAAAAATAAAGTATGGAAATATGAAAAATACCTTGCACCTTGTAATTTAATTTGAAATTAGGAAGTTTGAATCACTAAAATAAGTGATCTTTTGACTTACACCCTTCAAGGAAAACAATGATGTCTTTCACAGCTAAAGGAAGAAGAAAAGGGAAATTCTTTTTCTTCTCACATATTTTTAAGCATAAACTTGATATTTTCCAAGTTAAAGCACATGCCATTTTTCTATTGGTTTGTAATTAGGAGTAAATAATATTTATTTACTCTTTTGACACATGTTGAATAATTTGTGCCCAAAATTATTCATTTAACTTCCTAAACAAAAATTATAAAATGACAAATTTTCCCTTTTTTTGAATCTCATTCGAAAAACGCCTTTTTAACCCTCAAAAAGTGCTAGCTAACCTTGGATAAATATTTTCATTTTCATAACTCCATTTTCCTCCTTGAAATATGGGTGTGACCTTTAAGGTTCATAGTGACATCGCCATGGACCTTATATCAGACAATACGTTTCGTTATATCACTGTATAATCCAACACTATTGTTAACCGATATACTTCATTTTCCACTATGCAACGTAATGCCGACTAATCACGTGGTGTCATCTAGCAATGTCTCATGATTTTTACATCACAATGAAGTACAGGCTTCATATAATGCCAAATGAACTTTTTTTACTTATACTTACCATGTAGTCTAATCCCTCCGTAGTTACATCTTGATTAAACTTGGATTCATGGAATGTCAAAATCTAATATTTAATCTCTTCAAATATCAAGTAATATATCAAAACATGCTACTGTGAAACTCTTTTCATGTGGACTTTTATATGTATTAGCCAACGTCTTAGATTTCTATGTTTCTTGATATTCACATAGGAACTTAAGAGTAGTCAAGTCGACGGATCCCTGTATGATCACCACTTGTCCTCTCACTCAAGTAACATATGATCAAATCAGCTTTTAAACAAAACATTATTAGCCTCGTGGTATACACCATATGAACCATATATCTTGGAACAAAGTACAACTGTGATATCGTAGGTCAAAGGATCTATACACTAGTATGATTTACAATGTATCATTGATTGCATATCAATGCCCATATGAACATTGTTTAGCGGTCATAATCAATAAACAATATAATATAATAACCTTTAATCAATTCTTCAACCATCAAACGGTTCTATTGTTTACCTATATGTACATCCACCACGCCTAATATCATCAAATGATATACTATGGTGATATAACACACGCCTATTATGCAATATTATTGCCTAAACAGATTGCCTATGTAGAGAACGATTTGATGATGTTTATTAAAACTTATCAGTACCTCTCATATATCATATGTATATAGCTAATATGGATGTAATATACAACTACAACATATATTTAAAAGTGATACAGTAAACATACAAAGTAGGACAAAACTCTTCCTTTATTAATAAATACATATGCAAGATATATAGCCCTGAAACCGACAAAGCGACTGGTTTTTAGGGCATACTATACCAAAAACTCCTATTTACTCTAAAGCCAATCGTTGTAGTACCTAATACCCATCTTCTTTAGATGTTGGTCTAACAACCTTTATGTCAGTGCTTTAGTTAATAGGTCCATAAGATTGTCTGCTAAAACAATCTTATGAAGGACAATGTCTCCAGCTTTATCAAATTCTCTCAAAATGTGGTATTTTTACTGAACATGTGTTGACCTTTGATGTGCCCTTGGTTCTTTTGTCTGTGTAATGGCAATAGTATTGTCATAGAATATAATTATTAGCTGACTCATTTGAAGAACCATGACTAACTCTGTTATGAATTTGAGCATCCAAATGGCCTCTTTTGTAGCTTTTGAAACGATAATATATTCAACTTTTGTAGTAGAGTCTATAGTAGTTGACTATTTGAAACTTTTCCAACTAACTGCTCCTCAATTACAAATAAAGGCAAACATAAACGTGGACTTTCTATCGTCTACATCTGACTAAAAAATAGAATCTAAGTATCTTTTGAGCATTAACTCTGAACCTTTATAACTCAGTATCAACTTCTTGGTTCTCTTTAAATACTTAAGGATAACTTTTACTTTTGTCCAATGTCTCTCTCTAGGATTTGACTGATATCTGTTTACTGCACTAATTGCAAAAGTAATGTCTAGTCATGTACATAACATGACATACATGAGACTACCTACTGCCAAAGCATATGACACCTCATGCATTCGTTATCGCTCCTCATCAGTCTTTGGACATATATCTTTCGATAGATGTGTTTTATGAGGAAATGACAAAAGACCTCTCTTAGAGTCTTGCATGTGAAAACGTTTCAATACTTTTTCTATGTACAACTTTTGAGATAAACCTATTAATCTTTTCGTTTTATCTCTATAGATGCAAATACCAAGAATATAGGTTGCTTTCCTTAGATCCTTTATGGAGAAAGATTTTGATAGCCATAGCTTAACCTCAATCATAGTACCAATGTCATTTCCAATTAATAATATGTCATCTACATATAATACTAGAAAAACGATAATTTTATCCCTATTCAATTTCTACATATAATACTAGAAAAACCAAATACTCAGATCATTTCATCAAATTGAATATTTCAGCTTCTTGAAGCTTGTTTCATTCCATAAATAGATCGATGTAGTTTGCACACTTTATTCCTCATGATAGTGGATACAAAATTGATTGGTTGCTCTATGTAAATGTTTTCCTTAATGTACCTATTGAGAAAAATAATTTTAAGATCCATCTACCATATCTCATAATCATAGTGTGTTATGATGGCTAGTAGGATTCTGATGTATTTAAGCATCGTGATTGGTGAAAAGGTCTCCTCATAATCTAACCTTTGTTTTTTAGTATAACCTTTAGCTACCAGTCAAGTTTTAAGGGTTTCAACCTTTCCATCCTTGTCAATTTTCCTTTTGAATATCCATTTACTTCCAATCAAAACTATTCCATTAGGTGGATTAACGAGTGTCTATACTTGATTGGCATATATAGATTCAATTTTTGAATTCATTGCCTCTAGCTATCTATCAGAGTCAATATCCAATATTGTTTCCTGGTAAGTTTTTGGATCTTCTAGATGCTTAGTTTTTCCTATTAAAAGAGATTCAAAATCCTTCTCTATCAGAAATCTACATCTTTTGGGAGGTCGAGACACTCTATTAGACTTTCTTACTTGAGCCATTGTAGTTGGTACAGGTGATTGCATATTGGGAAGATTAACCTAAATAAGCTTGGTTACTGGTTCTTCGGGCTCTTCCTCTAGTATAATTTTCCTTCCTGCACCATTTTCCTCCAAGAAATTTTTCTTAAAAAAATGTGCATCTCTACTGACCATAATCCTTTGATTAGAGTGAAAATAGAAACAATATCCTAAACTTTCTTTCGGATATCCAATAAATCGACCCTTCTCTGCTTGAGACTCTAATTTATCTATTCTAACCCTTTTGAAAAATATTGGATATCCTCTGATTTTTAGGTAGTTTACACTTAGAAGTCTGTCATACCATAATTCGTATGACGTTTTTTAGATGAACTTTAATGGTGCTTTATTCAGCATATGCAGTGCTGCTTGAAGGGCGTTTCCCCGTAAATAAACTGGAAAGTCAGTGAAACTCATCATAGATTGTATCATGTTTAACAAAGTATGATTTCTCCATTCAGACACACTATTATGCTATAGTATGAATGACGAAGTCAACAGAGATAGTATTCCTTTGTCTCTTAAGAACTCTTGGAACTGTGTACTCAAGTATTCACCTCTACGATCTGAACACAAAGCTTTAATTGTCATTCTAATCTGGTTTTCTATTTCATTCTGGAACTCTTTGAACTTTTCAAAAGCTTCACATTTGTATTTTATCAAATACAAATACCCGTATCGAGAATAATCATCGATAAAGGTAATGAAGTACGAAAAACCTTCTTTGGCCATTTTATTAAAAGGACCGTAAACATCAATTTGTATTAATTCCAATATATCTTTGGCTTGCTTCCCTTTATTCTGAAATAGAAGCTTGATCATTTTTCCTCGATAACAAGATTCACAAGTAGGATAGGGTTCTGAATCTAATGAACCTAAAAGTCCACTTTCTTTTAATTGTCGAATCTAACCCTCTCAAATATGACCAAATCTGTGATGCCATGGAACTATTAGATTTATGTGTTCTCTAGTTCTTTTAGATGATATGGAATACATGGCGCTATGTAAAGCAAGTTTTACCACATACAAACCATTTGTATTGATAACATTTCTTACTAATCTATTTCCAAAATAAATTAGACACTTATTTCCTTTAAATATAAATTGATAACCATTTTTACATAAAAATGAAATAGAGATAATATTTCTGGTGGCATTAGCAAATTACAAAGTTTTATACAAAGTTATTACAAGCCTAATAGGTAACTGTACACTACATACACCTGCAACCTCTGTAGAAACTCTTGTCCTATCCATCATTCTCAGTGTGATCTTATCACATCTCAGTATAAAACTATTCTATAGATTCTGTAAACAAGCATAAACATGTGAAGTTTTAGCAGAATCCAATATCTAAGAATCAATATTTGAATTAACACTTAATTCAAATTCAATTCTATAACATTGATATGTGCTTGCTTTTCCTTTTCTCAAATCATCAAGGTATAAAGGGCAATTCCTCTTCTAATGCCCCTCTTGGTTACAATAAAAATAATTGTTTTTCTCCTACTTCTTTTCTTTTTATGGAATTGAAGGTCGTAGAGGCTAAAAACGTGATGCCTCGATGTCAGAACCCTTCAACCTGGAAGGTATAGTAGTAGTTTTCTTAAAACTTTTTCTTTGTAATTTTAGTCCATCAAATCCTATCTGTGAACCTCTTTTCCAAGGCTTTTGAGGTTGCCTCTTTTTGCCTCGCATGGTAGAGGTAGCTAACACCTCGGCTTATGTTTTCTCTTTCTTTTCATTATTATAAAATTCTTGAATATCATTAAGAAGCTCAGGGAAAGTGTGTTAAATCCTATTGAGATTATAATTTGTAATGAATAGCTTAAAAGTTGGAGGGAGTGAATGGAGAATCAAATTCACCCAAACATTATACGACAAATCTATGCCCATAATTTGTAACTCTTTAGTCTTGCTAATTTTTGTAATAACATGATTGTCTGAGGAAACACCTTCCTTAAGTTGCGGTCTACTATTACTAGTAGAGGAGCCTAAAATACATATGCTGACTTTTCAAGATTGAGAACAATCGTCAGATTTCTCAGTTAGTCCTTAAAATTGGGACCAATAGTCCATCAATTTTAAGAGCATATTGTTCACCATTGATATTTTGAAATTCTATATCACAAGAATGAATGCTACAAGAAATGACAAATTCATCATTAATTACCAAGAAACCTAATCTTATTAGCTCCTACTATTTTATTCAAATCTCATACTTCCCCAACCGAAGATTCAGAAAGTTCATTGGATCACTTTCTAGTAGAGAATCAAGTTCTTATCAAACTTGACAAACTGCACATAATAAATCTAAGTCCATTAAGCTTAATAAGTAGGAAAATATTTCCTTTTGCATTCCAAATGCAAGTTATGATTCATGTGAACCTCTGGCTTTGAGCACTGCACATAATAGATGTAAGCACTCTAGACCAGTCAAATTCAACCCATCATACTTTTTATACATAATACCCCATCAGTCCCGGACATAATAGAATCTAGGGAATGACATAAATATTACTCTAGCTACTAATCGACTAATTTTACATCATATTGCACAGTATCTGTCACATAATAGAAATCTAGGATTTCCAACTGTATGACGTAACCCTAATTGACCCACAATGGAAGGCTTGAATTTGATATTTAAGATTTGAGGAAGGTTTTATTATTATTAATTAGGTTCAGTTCATATCTCGAGTCGTCTAGTGCGTATCTTAGGATACGCATTTGTCACCCAAGACATGTTACTAAACTATATTTTTATGATTTATATCATTTAAAGGTTATTTAATAACCTAAATGGTATTGTAAGAATATTTCATGCCTAAAAGTCTTAGTCATTTAAAACACAAAACTATGCATTATATGCCAAAATAAATTACATGGCAGTTTAAAAACATAGAAACTTAGGTATGCTATTAAACACATATCAACTATATTATTCAATAATCAAAAGAATACATATTTTCATACAACTTAGCATATCACATATCTAAAATGTACATTGATCTTGAATATAAGACATCCAATAACTTATAACTTAAGTCTATAATAACAAATTTGATTTCTTATTTATGCATTTAAGACAACAAACATATCTAATATGTTATGTCCATTTTCAACACTCATATCATATCATCATACATAATGTTAAGCATTTAGATGCATGATGTTTAGCATATCATAAAGTCTCATATATAGCATACGCATGTCACACATTAATGCTATCACATGTACATTATAATAATATGACATTGTGGCCACCATATTAAATATTTGTAACACCAAGGTCAAATATTCAAACTTAGAAATTAAATTTGTATTTTGGTAAACTTAACAAGTGATTTACCATAGTTTATGTTCTTTATTCAAGTTTGCAAAAACACAAACACATCCAATGTTTGGTGTTTACAAAATCAAACCATAACAAGTACAAAAAAATAATTAAACCAAAATTTTATGCAAATATAAAATTACATTTTTCTTGAAACCAAACATAAGACCCTAACTCTTAATGTTTCCAAAACATACTAAGTTCACCAAAATCTCATCAAACACGTTTCAATTCATAATTAAACATGAAAAGGTTTTAAAATGACAAATTATAAACTAAATACACAACACATGCCTAATGTGAACCAAATTCACAATTGTCATGCATTTCACCAAATCATGATATATATGAATGATTCATCACTGAAACATAATCCATCTCACGATATGATTATTATTCAAGCATGAATAAGATTACACATAATGTTATTCATCCAAACCAAGCTAACAAGAATCCAATTCTCAATCAAACCAAGTCAAATACTAGTTTAATGAATTAATAACAATTCAATCAACATTGAATACTATTTCTATCAACCAAACACATGGAAACCATGCCAACTTGTTCATGCCTTTCAGCAAGTCACAAACTAAGTTTCTTAAAAACACATTTCCATGTAAAGTCAAGATTAAAAATTCATGTGTATATCATGACAATCATGTATAAAACATGATTAAACCATTAATTTAAAAAACGTCCAAATTTCAAAAATTGGGATTTTTATGTCAAAATTTATCGAACACAGTTTCAACAAATTAAAGGTTCTTAAATGCTATTAAGACATTCTTAATAACATATTTACACTTGGTTTGAACAAATCACACATAACAAAACATATATCTTAGGTTTTGATTACTAACACTTCTAAACACCTAAAACTATGGCATATTCTTGCCATTTAAGGATCAAACTCTTGCTCTGGTACCATTTGAAGGTTTTGGTAACTAAATTAAATAATTTAGATCATGTTCACATCATATGCAACAATGGTATGATGGAATTTACATGTTGTTTCAAGAAATAAAGTATGAAAATATGAAAAATACCTTGCACCTTGTAATTTAATTTGAAATTAGGAAACTCGAATCACTAAAATAAGTGATCTCTTGACTTGCACCCTTCAAGGAAAGTAATGGTGTTTTTCACAGCTAAAGGAAGAAGAAAAGGGAAATTCTTTTTTCTTCTCACATATTTTTAAGTATAAACTTGATATTTTTCAAGTTAAAGCATATGTTATTTTTCTATTGGTTTGTAATTAAGAGTAAATAATATTTATTTACTTTTTTGACACATATTGAGTAATTTGTGCTCAAAATTATTCATTCAACTTCCTAAACAATTTAAAATTGTTAAAAAATAATTTTGCCCTTTTTTGAATCTCACTCAAAAAGAGTCATTTTTGCCCTCGGAAGGTGCTAGCCAACCTTGGATAAATATTTTCATCTTCATAACATCATTTTCTTCCTTGAAATATGGGTTTGACTTTCAAGGTTTATAGTGACGTAGTCAGGGCCCCATATCAGACGACACGTTTCGTTATATCACTGTATAACCTAACACTATTGTTAATTGATATACTTCATTTTCTGTTACACAAAAAAGCTCCCACTGATCATGTGGTATCATCTAGCAATGTCCCATGGCCCCCTACATCATAATGAAGTACAAGCTTCATATAATGCCAAATGAACCTTTCTTACTCATACTTACCATGTAGTCCAATCCCTCCGTCGTTACATTCTGATTAGACTTGGATTTATGAAATGTCAAAATCCAATATTTAATCTCTTCAAATATCAAGTAATACATTAGAACATGCCACGTTGAAACTTTTCTCATGTGGACTTTTATATACACTGGTCAGTGTCTTAGATTTCCACGTTTCTTGATATTTGTACGAGAACCTAAGAGCAGTTAAGCCAACGGATCCTTATATGATCATCATCTACCTCTTGCTCAAGCAACATATGATCAAATCAACTTTTGAACGAGACATGATTAGCCCCATGGTATGCACCATATGAACCATACATCCCAAAACAAAGTATAACTGTGATATCTCAGGTCAAAGGAATCTATACATTAGTATAATTTACGATATATCATTGACTGCATATCAATACCAATGTGATCATTGTTTAGTAGTCACGTTCGATAAACAATATAATATAATAACCTTTGATCAGTTCTCCAACTATTAAACGGTTCTATTGTTTACTCATGTGTACATTCAACAAGCCTAATATCATCCAATGATATATTATGATGATATAGTACATGTCCACTATGCAATACTATTGCCCAAACTGATTCCTAGGTAGGGAATTATTTGATGACGTTTGTTAAAACTCATCGGGACCTCTCATATGTCACATGCATATAGCTAATATAGATGTAATATACAATTACAATATATATATAAAGTGACGCAATAAACATGCAAAGTATGAAAAAACTTTTCCTTTATTAATAAATGTATATGCAAGATATATAGCCTTGAAACCAACAAAGCGATTGGTTTCTAGGGCACACTCTAACAATCTAAGGCATATTCACATCACTGCTAATCTCAACCTCATTGATTCTTTTCTATTAGCACAAAATAAAGTCTTCAAAGGTTCTTCAAAGGTTTTTGCTTCAAAATCAATTCAATGCCTCTAAAAGCAAAGAAATCAATGACAATAGGTATTTCTCGCAGTCGTTACATTAGAATATCCCATTATGGTGTTGTGATAGCAAATGATGATCAACGAGATTGTTTGGAAACAATTAGGCATAAAGATTTATGTGTTAGCAGATGTGTATATATGTTTATTTTGGAAGAAGTAGGGATAACTAATAAGTTTATGAAAATTGTCAATATAATGTAAAAAGGGTTCTGAGGTAAAACAAAAAGGTGTTAACCAATATGGGGCATCCAATGCAAAAGCAACAGTCAAATACCTAGGCACCATCCCAATAGAGTTAGAGAAGTGTAAAAACACCTCAAATTGAGATTAAAGGTAATAGTAAAGGATAGGCATATCCTATTTACAGCTTGTCTAGTTGTCATCAACTCCCAGATTTCAAAGGTAGTGTAGTATTAGGGGGACTATTAGCTAAGAAGTGTTTAAAGGTAGTTAAGGATTTCATAAGGATCTACTTAATGACAGATGCTGATAAGATCTAGTATGCCAATCTCCTACTAAAGGGTGATGATAAGGTTTGGTGGCGAACACTGTGTAAGACCCATTGAGTTTTAAAAATGTCATGGGTAGATTTTATATAAGCCTTTGAGTCAAAGTATGCTTCAGCTGATGTCATGTATGTAAAGGCCTAAGAGTTCTTGCATCTGAGGTAGAGGAACATGTCAGTTAGAGAGTTCTTGACTAAATTGAACTCGTTGGCCAAGTATGGTCTTGGTATGGCTAGTTTAGTGAGAGGCGAGTTGGATATGTTTATGGGAGGGCTAAGACTAGACATAGCAAAAGATGTGATGATGAGAGATAATCTTCCTAAGACGTTTTCATAGGCCTTCAGTTGAGCCTTGAGATTTGAGGCTATGAGATAGTGTATGACCAAGGATAATAAGTTGTTAAAGGAGCTTACATCATTAGCCTAGGTGTAGAGGCAAAGTCAGTTGACTATTGGTGGCACGTGAGCGGGTGGCAACAAAGATAATCTTGGCAGAGAAAGCAAAAGTGAAAGACCCTTCTAACCTAATAATAAGAAGAACTGGAGAGGTAAGAAAAAAAGAAAAGAAAAGTAAACTAGACATGATAATTCCCTTGTATGTCATAGATATGGTAGAAAGCACACCGACGAGTGTTTAGCCAAACAAAGGGTGTGTTATAAATGTAATTAGCTAGGACACTTTGCCAGGTAGTGCACAACCCTAGCAGTAATACCAGCACCTATAGAGTAGACGGTTGGGGGAGGATAGACCTGTGTATTCACATTTATAGAGCAAACAGATAGGCCAGTTATTGTTTCATACTTGTCTTTTATATATTTTAATTGACTCTAGTGTCACATATTATTTTATTACTAGAGGCATAGTTGAGAGATTAGGACTAAAACATTTAGTTATTCCTCATATCATAATAGAGATGCTAGATGGGGATGAAGTTTATAGTAGTTTAATGTTGGTAGGGAAGACAATTTTCTTGAGAAACCATATAATAATTGTAAATATGATAATCATAGATATGCCAGAATTTGATGTGATATTGGGCATGGATTTCATGAGTAGATATAAAACTGAAATAGATTATAGAAAAAAGAAAGTTAGATTTAGTGTGGATGATAGTGACGGTTCACATTTGGAAAGGGTCAAATTTTCAATATGATGATTAGCAGTATCAAGGCTAAGAAAATGTTGAGTAAATGGTGTATGACATATTTGATGTATAAAAAATACTCCAGTAATGCAAGAATTTTCAAATGTATTCCTTGACAGCCTTCTACGATTAGCACCCTAGAGGAAGGTAGAGTTTAACATTGAGTTGGCTCTAAGAACAGCTCCAATTTCTAAAGCCCTCTACAAAATAACCCTAATAGAATTATAGAATTAAAGAAACAGTTATAAGACTACATAATCTCAAATTAACATCACCTATGATTCAGAACGATATTGTAAGTGTTGCTTCAAATGAAACTGTAAGTGTTATTATTAAAGATTTAAGAGATTCTCTATTTTCTATATTGATTAATGAATCTTGTAATATCTCTACAAAGGAACAAATGGCTATTGTTTTGTGTTATGTTAATAAAAATGGATTTGTTGTGGAGCATTTTATTAAGAATATACATTGACTATAGGGAAATGAATAAGGTGACAATGAAGAATAAATACCAACTCTAAGGATTGATGATTTGTTTGACTAGCTCAAAGATGTTTCAGTGTTCTCTAAGATAGATCTAAGGTCAGAGTATCACTAAGATAGAGTAGCAGAGCAAGATACATACAAGATTACTTTTAGAACCAAATATAAGTATTATGAGTTTATGGTCACGCCTTTTCGATTAACCAATGCATTGATAGTATTTATAGACCTCATGATCCCAAGATTGTCTGGATAAGTTCTTGGTTGTATTAATTAACAACATCTTGATCTACTTTAGAACTTGAGAAGAGTATGAGTAACACTTGAGATTTGTGCTCCAGAGACTAAGAAAGGCAATTATTTGCAAAGTTCTTTAAATGTCAGTTTTTTTGGATAGAATGGTATTTCTAGGACATGTAGTTTCAACAGGTGCAATAGCAGTAAACCCCAACAAAATTAATACAATGTTAGATTAGTAGAGGCCTAAGACAACTAAGGAGATAAAGAGCTTTTCCGAATTAGCAAGCTACTACAGACACTTTGCCAAGGTATTTGCCAAGTTAGCTTGACCCTTTATAGAGTTAACACATAAAAAGATTCATTTTATATGGTCATAGGCTTGTAAGCAAAGTTTCCAAGAATTAACGAGGAGATTAACCTTAACTTTTATCCTTCCCTTACCAGAGGAGGGTGAAGACTATGATTTATACACAGATGCCTCATATCAAGGTTTGAGAGCAGTATTGATGCAAAAAGTTAAAATGCTAGCTTACGCCTCTCATCAGTTAAGAGAGTATGAGGCTAGATACCCCGCTCATGATCTTAAGTTAGTAGCAATGGTGCTTACACTTAAGATATGGTGACATAACCTATATGGGGTGAAGAGTAACATTTACATGAATCACAAGAGCCTTAGATACTTTTTCACCCAAAAGGAACTGAATATGAGACAGAGACAATGGTTAAAGTTGGCAAAAGACTATGAAAGTGAAATTAAGTATCACTTAGGTAAAGATAATATGGTTGTAGATGCCTTGAGTAAAAAAGTGTTCCTATAATAGATTTTCGCTCACTGTAAGTTACAGAAAGAGTTAATGAGAAAGTATATTGAGATTATCATTAAATAGTTGGCAAGTCTCCAGATTCAGTTAACCCTTTTAGATAAGATTCATTTAGTATAGGCTTCAGATGAAAGAATCTACAAATCAGGTAGAAGATGACTAAAATTGTTGAAACTGAGTTTAGTATGGTAAAAGACATCTTGAGGTTTTGAGAGAGGATATGTGTCCCTCGAGGGTAGAATTTTAGAGATAAGATCCTAGTAGAGGCATACGGTTCCCTTTACACGGTCTATCCAATGAGTGTAAAGATATATTAAGATCTAAGAAAGATGTGTTAGTAGCCAAAAATAAAGAAAGATATTTCAGATTATATGGCTAAGTGCCTTGTATATTAGTAGATTAAAGTTGAACATAAGATGCCACCTAAACTTTTGCAGCCTTTTAATATCCCTAAGTGGAAGTAGGAACACATATTGATAGATTTTGTGGTTGGATTATTGAGGGTCAAAAGTGGCTATAATGTATTATAGGTCATAGTTGATCGGTTGACTAAGTTAACAAATTTCATAATAGTCAAAGACATCACGAGTACAGATTAGTTGGTTTAGATCTATGTGAAGGAGATTATTAGACTTCATGGAATACTAGGACAATAATATCAGATCAAGACATAAAAATTGTCTCAATATTTTACAAAGTATATAGAATTCTTTGGGTACGAGATTGGCATTTAGCATAGCATATCATCCCTAAACTGATGTATAAACAGAAAGAGTCAATTAGGTGATCGAAGACATGCTAAAGGCTTATTGCTTAAATAGATGAGCGAGACGGATGAATGTGTTACAATTGATGGAGTTTGCTTACAATAATTGTTACTAAGCAAATATTAAGATGTTTCCTTATGAGGCTCTATATGACAGAAGATATAGATTACTGTTACATTGGGATGAGATTGGAAAGAGAGATGTCTTAGCTTAGTTTTTAGGACCTGAGCTAACCTACAAAATGATTAGAGAGAGGATAAAGCAAACCTAAGACCATTAGAAGAGTTACGTAAATTAGTGAAGACATGATCTTGAGTTTCAGGTAGGTGATAAGATGTTCATTAGAGTAGCCCTCTATAGGTATGTTATGAGATTCGGTAAAGTAAGTGAGCATTGAGATTTATGGGACCCTTTGAGATATTAAAGGTTGTAGGTAAGGTTGCCTACTAGCTTACATTACCATTAAGCATGATTGTATTCAAAACATGTTCCATGTGTCATTGTTACAAAAGTATATCAGTAATCTTATTTATGTGCTCAGTGTTGAGGATGTCAACCTCAAGGATAATCTAGTCTACAAGAAGTAGCCAATTCATATATTAGATAGATGGGTTAAAGAGCTTAGATGTAAACAGATTCCTCTGGTAAAAGTTCTTTAGAGGAATCACCGAGTTAAAGAGGCCAGACGGAAGGTTGAGCAAGATATAAAGTAGAGGTTCCCACATCTATTCGAGTGGATGAAATTCATATTAAGGGAAAGATTGTAACACTCATAAGTAAGCCCAAAAGCATTTTAGTCTTTTTTAGTTTTAAAGTCAGTGATTTTTTAAAATTCCATTAATACACACTTGTGTATAGAGATATATACGACCGTGTATGATGAACAAAGAGTTAAACTTTGGGATCAAATTGTGATCGCGACGAAACAAAAAGTTACCATAGTTATGTAACTAGACACATGAAAAAGAAAGTTGACTTTTATGTATGCTTTAAATGAAGTAATCTTGCTAAATTTGTAATTGAAAAAACATAGAAACCCTAGGATATAATTTCTAGATCACGACACATAGTTATGTGTGGTTCCACACATGCCCATGTGTCATTCCAAAAATTGTGAAAGTTTGAAGATCTCATGCTTATTCTAAGGGGGAAAATACACGGTCGTGTGCATGGTCATGTAGTATAGGACATACAACTATGTATGACTTTTCAAAAGTAGGTGACATGCACTAGAGGACACGTGATTCATACACATAAATCCAAGTATACGAGAGTGTGTCTAGGTTAACTCTTTATATAGGTTTGCTTTATATATAATCGTTTACTGAGTCTCATATGGCCATGTATATAGTTCAGAAGGCACATAGGAGTTGGTTGAGAAACACACGATTATGTAACCCTAGATAAAGTTAAAAACTGATTATATCCCTAAGCTATGTGCATAAGAGGGAAAAGTTATATAAAAAGAATAATGAGCTAACAAAGGGTAAGGAATTCAAGGAAGACATATATGAGATATCTAACTATGTAGACGATGACACAAACCTAGGGGTAAAGAGTTAGTTTTTAAAATTTGGCTGAGGGAATGAGATAAAATTAAATATTTTTTAATAAAATTATTGAAATGATGATTTTGCCCCCATATAAAACAAAATTTTTTAACAAAGTTTGGATGATGGGTGGGTTGAGATCTGTATGGCCTAGGAATCAAATGAGTGGTATGTCTAGATCAAACAATCTGAAGGTACTAAGGCAAACTTTACTGTTTTTAAGGTATTTTGAGATTTAGGGGTGGTTGAGTATGCATTCCTTGAGATCAAAGTTTGAGGGACATGATCCTCATTGAGGCATATAATTCTCTTTACACAACCTACCCTATGAATGTAAAGATGTACCAAGATTTAAGAAAATCTTTCTAGTGAAGGAAGATATAGTAAACTTTGTAGCTAGGTGTCTATATATCAACAAGTTAAGGTTGAACATTAAAGACCATTAGGATTACTATAGCCTTTTAGTATTCTAGAGTGGAAATGGAAAGACATTTTAATAGATTTTGTGGTTAAATTGTCAAGGGTCAAATAAGGATTTAATGCTTTATGGGTCATAGTTGATTGGTTGACCAAGTCAACACACTTTATTGCAGTTAAGGACACTATAAGTACAAATTAACTAGGTCATATATATGTTAAGGAAATAGTTCGGCTTCATTGGGTACCCAAGACAATAGTTTTAGACTAAAACACCAGGTTCTTCTTAGCTTTTTGGTAGAGTATGCAAAGGTCATTGGGTACGAGATTAGCATTCAATATAACTTATCATCCCTAGACAGATAGACAGACTGAGAGAGTCAACTAGGTGATAGAGGATAAGTGATAGAGGTTTTAATCACACAATGACATACATGCTCAAGTGCCTTAAATACATACCTGTGCATCCCTATCTAGAATGTATACACACACACACACACACATATATATGTTGATAAACAAGTTAAGATTATGAAAATTGTAATTATGACTCTATGGTTTTGAGTTAAAAACATGTATTGTAGATGTTTAGGATAATAGCATAATTTGTGATTCCTTTTATTAATGTGTGTACAGAGTATTAATGATATTAATAATAAGAATATTGTGTGAGTTAGAAATTGTAAATTATGTTTGGATGAGATAGAGGTTGGATGCATGATTTTGATGTGATAAGCAATAGTTGTTTAAGGTGGGTATAGTTAGAGTGGCATGTACATTATTAATAAGACAAAAGGTAAATCAAGTAGTAGAACTATCGGGTAAAGGTTGGATGCTTGAAGTTATAAAAAACGATAGAAAATAAAGTTCGAAGTTCTAAAGATTTCACAACACACCCATATACCTAATAACACATGTTTGTGTATAATTGGGAGAATATTTCCTCGTGTTATGCCACAAGAATATGGTTTAGGAACAAATACACACTTATGTGGTATGAGACACATGATTGTATGTCTTACCTCAAAGATACACACCTGTATGCCTAAAGCTTTCATCGTGTGGATTCGATAATAAACCCTAGTGTGTGAAGTGTACAAACCTATGTATTTTAGGAGAAATTGAAAAATAAGGATCTTAGAGGTTAACAATGAAAGTAGAAAGTCCAGATATAAGTATTAAAGTTTGGAAGTGACTAATTTACCTTAGAAAAAGATGATTATGAGGAAAATCAATAATAAGGCCTTAAAAAAGGCTATTGGTAATAAAATTCATTATAGGTGTGTCCAACTGTGTGGACAACAACATGTACCCTGACTGAAGCTATTTAGAGTAAAAAACTACAAATAATATACCTTACTAGTATGAACCATTAAGCTATGTGCAACGTGGTAATAAAAATAATGAGGCAAATTTATATGACTTTGATACCCTTAGATAATTGCGTACTAACAACAAGCATTATAACATCGGGGATGCATGTGTAATGGCAAGAGAGGTCTGGGGTCTTACTATTGTTTTGATATTGTATCTTTAGCCTAAAACCATTTGGCACGTGTATAGGGTACACCTTATGGATGATATTTAGGATATCACCCACTTTCACCAAATGTCTAGGACGTTAGTATAAATCGTTTGACATTAGTTATTTGGGATAACACTACCACTGAGAAAAAAAGTGTTAGACATCGAGATCATTCAGATAGACATTTGAGATGCTAGGAACACATCTAAAGATCCCTAAAGGAAACAATAGAGAACATTTAAAACCTATTGTACGCAGATACAAGATTATCTTTTGTGCTTTATCGATTACCTACTTACTGAGTTTGTATCACTCAAGTGTTCTATTTGTGTTGTTTTGTAGGTAAATTTATAGAGTAGAAAGGCAGTAATGAGAAAGCCAACAAGTTAGCTTGTGGAAGCATATAAAGGTAGGGGCATTATCATCTTTTTTGTTATGATTGGATGTTTTATGTATTTTGAAGGCCAAAGGACTATTTCCCACCCAAGGTATGTTGTAATCTCAAGTTTCTACCCTTTATCTTTGATAATACCAAACACCCACCTGTGAGCAGTTAAAATTAATGGTGGTAAGGGTAAAGTCGTTATTTTCTCTATAATATTAAAAATAAACTAAAATATAATCTATTTTCCCCCCCTAAACTTTAAAAACTAAAATTTTCCCCCAACCTAAGTTTTAAAAAATGGCAGTTTCACCTTAGGGTTTTGTTTTGAAATCTCCGACGTCATCTCTGGCTCTATTGCTGGTGGCCTCTCCCTCCCGAAATATCCTTTCCTTTCGACAGTCTCTTTCTTCCTATTTAGATGTTCGATCGATGTCAGAGAAGTCGTGGAAGACGAAGAACTTTATCAGGGAAAATGAAGTTCTTCGTATTCCCAGACGAAGATGAGTTATCGTCTTCATCTGGGAAGATGATCATCTTCCTAGAAGAAGACCTCTGAGAAGACGACTGTCTTCCTAGACGAAGACACTCATCTTAGTCTAGGAAGATGAAGTTCGTCTTTTAAGGCTTCTCCGACGTCGATCAGGTGTCCAAATAGGAGGAAAGAGATCATCGAAATGAGAGGATGCTTCGGGAGGAAGAAGTTATCGGTAATTGAGCCAGAGATGTCATCGGAGATTTCAAAACGAAACCTTATGGTGAAACTACCTTTTTTTAAAACTTAGGTTGGGGAAAAGTTTTAGTTTTTAAAGTTTAAGGGGGTAAAAAAAGATAAAATTTTAAGGGGTTAGGGTTCTGTTAATTTTAACTGCTCATGGGTGAGTATTTGGTTTTATCAAAGATAAAAAGTGGAAACTTGAGATTGCAACATACTTTGGGTGGGAAATAGTCCTTTGGCCTATTTTGAATTGTTTATCTCATTTTATTCATATTTTACCTTGATTCGAATTTTCATCAGTTTTGAGCTATATTTATTCATGATACACACTAGATTTCTTTATATATAGTTTTCCAAACTTTGTTGTTTTGATTTATGAGATAATAAATGTACCTTTTGGGTTATGGGGTTTTATTTAATGAAGAATATTTCATTTAAATGTTTTGCATGTAGATATTTTAATTGGGCACGTCTCTTTGGGTATGTATTTTGTGTAGGGATATGTGTCTATAGAGGGTTTTATAGGGGTTAAGTATGATCTTTACAACAATGCATCTCACAGTGGTCTTGGAGCAGTATTGATGTAACGAGGCAAGGGAATAACATATGTCTTAAGGTAGTTGAAAGATTTCAACACCAAATACCTTACTCATGACTTGGAGTTGACAACCCTTTAAGATTTGGAGGCACTACCTATATGGAGTAAGATTTAATATTTACACTGATCATAACAGTCTTAGATATTTTTTCACCTAGAAGGAGTTTAACATTAGACAAAGAAAAGGCTCATGTTAGTGAAAGACTACGATTGTGAAATTAAATACCATCTAGTCAAGCAAATGTAGTCATAGATGCCTTCAGTAAAAAGGTGTTTCTTATCATAGTTAACAATTTTAAGAGAGATTTAGACAGATTTACACTAAAAGCAGATTGAGTTAGTAATTGAGGCACTATCTAGATTAGAGATCAAATCCATTTTGGTGAAGGAAATCAAAGCAACTTAGGTATAAGATGATTGGTGTAAGCATAAAAGCAAAAGATTCATAATGGTCTCGAGATAGATTTCTAGATGGTAGATAGTGTCTTCAAGTTCAAAGGCAAGGTTTGTGTTCTTCCAATAGGTGAGATAAGACAGAGAATTCTTGTAAAAGTTTACAGTTCTCTTTACACAACCCATCTTGGGGGTGTAAAGATGTATCAAGATTTAAGAAAAAGTTTATGATGGTCTGGTATAAAGAGAGATATAAATGAGTGTGTGACCAAGTGTCTCACTTATCAACAAATTAAGTCTAAACATCAAAGACTGTCAAGATTGTTTCAGCTTCTGAGTATACTTGAGTGAAAATGGGAGCATATTTCTATAAACTTCTTTGCTAAGCTCTCAAAAGTTTAGAGTGGTTTTTATAAACTTTGGGTAATAGTCAACAAATTAACTAAGACAATATATTTCTTACTTATTTAAGACACCACCCCTATAGATTAGTTAAATAAGCAATATGTTTGAGAGATTATCAAATTGCATGGTGTATCTAAGACTATAGTATCAAATAGAGACACAAGGTTTATGTTATCTTTTTGGAGGACTTTTCACAGATCATTCGACATTAATTTGGCATTTAGTATAGTTTATCACTCACAAGCAAATAGTGAAAGTGATAGGACCAACCAGGTGTTAGGAAGACATGTTGAAAGCCTGTTGTTTAAACCATAGGGCGAGTAAGGTTGAAATGTTGCCTTTAGTGAAGTTCACCTATAATAACAGTTATCAGGTGATGATTTAAATAGTGCCCTATTAGGCATTTTATGATAGAAGGTGTCGTTCTCCTTTACACTAGGATAAGTTGGTTAAGAGAGACACTTTGGTTTAGTCACTTAGACTAGAGTTAAAATAGAAAATGATTGATAATGTTTAGTTGATCAAATAGAGAATGAAACAAACAAATGATTGATAAAAGAGTTATGTCGATAGGAAACATGGAAACCTAGAGTTCAGTGTAGGTGATTGAGTTTTTATCAAGGTAGCCTCTATTAAACATATGATGAGATTTGAGAAAAAGGGTAAATTAGCTCCTAGGTATATCAACCCATATGAGATAGTGGACAGAGTTGGTAAGGTAGCTTATAGGCTTATGTTACATAAAAGACGAAGTAGACAATGAGAGATAAATATCCTAAGTTATTTCTAATGAATTTTGGTGTTAGAATTCTAATAATCACAGGTATGTCTCGAAGGCAGGCAAAATAGTCCTTATACATAAGTATAACTGTTGTATAAAGGATTTAATATTGATTGAAAGTCAAAATATAAGTTTTGAGTTACACACAGTCATATATAGAAAGGTCATACCCATGTGTTGTTGCCACATCAACTACATAAGTTGATTTCACGTAAATTTCAAATTTAAGTGACATACAACTGTGTGCTTATAACACATGCCTATGTGTTCTAAACACTATTTCAATTTTATAAAAAGCACATTTGTTGTTTTTTAGGGATTTTTATCTATAGTTAAACATATGAGACTTTGAGAAGAGAAAGAAAAATTACAAGTTTGATCATTCGATTTTCATGCAATGGTTTAATGGCTTGTTTTTTATGATATGGTGGCAAGGAAAGAAGAAAGAATGAGGCTTACTTGTGTTTTTTACTTACAACAAATAGAGGTAAGTAAAGCTTGTTGTTCTACATTTTTTATTAGGATATTGTTGTTGTTTATGATTCATGATGATATTATTTGTCATGGATTAATTAAGATATATGTATGAATATATGTTAATTGTTATTGTATATAAAGGTTCATTATGATTTTGGGAATAAGATGATAGTAGATCTTCTTTAGTCTATTCATGTATGGATCGATTGCAATTGAGGTGGGATCATGAAACATACACATATATGTATATGCACCTCTATGAATGATTAATGGCATGGTAATTCTTATTAAGTAAAATTATGTGGAAGAATGAAAATTGAAAACCACCATTGATATGTTATTGCCTATGAGATTGTGAATTTGTTTGGTTGAATTATGTCATTGATTATTGAGACAGGATATGGATGTTTGTGGTTAAGGTATAATTTTAATAAAAGTGTAGTTGTTGTGCTAAACTCACAGAGTATGAGATGATTTGTAGGAATCAGTTTAGATATTAGGCAAAGTCTGGCTTTTGGGTTCATCATATGGTTGTCATATGAGACACACGCCTATGTGTACGATACCTAAAACTTAAATTGACCTTTTTTGAAGCTTTGGTGACTATTGTACATCATTGATTGGTTAGCAATCAAGAGGACACATGGACTTCCTTTGTATACTTTTAGCATGATCATGTGTAGGAATGATTGAAATACCCTTACAAAGTGGCACAGTTGAGAAAAGTTTTAGAAAGTAAAGTAAAATTAATACTTGAAAGGGTACATGCTAATGTATCTATAGGCACACCCTTGTGTATATAAAAAAATACCACATGGGTTGTAGGTACGAGGAAGAAGTCGTGAGCAAGGAGAAAAGGGGGACACACCCTCATGTGTCCAAAGGCACACACCCATATGTGTAGAGCAGATCAAAGAAAAAGAGAAAAGAAATTAGGCTAAGGATATACAGTAGTACCTTACATTCCTAAAAGTTTAACTTTAGCATGACATGAGATATAGTTTTAGGTGGAAGCAAGAGCGAGCAAAGTTGAATGAAAGCTCATGATGCTTGCATGCTAGACATTATAAAATCGTTACAAGGGGATATCGTGAGTACATATTCCTTAAACCATCTATAGTAAGGGACATCTATAGTAGGACATCATACTTGTAGTAGGGTGTTTACTTGCGGTATAGTCTAATTGTGATATAGTTTTGATATAGTAGAATAAAGAGTTAGTTCACATGACCAAGGTGTCAAATAGGAATAGTATGGTTATAATTTCAGTATATAATTTTAGTTACAACTTTTAGATTTAGATGTTTCCTTCGAGTTTAGTATGGTTACACTAGATAGGAATCTCAAGAGTGGTTCTTTATTGATCAAGTAAGACATAATTTGACCTAAGAGTTATGACATATAACCTAGATATTCCTAAAGTACAGTATGACCACAAAGTTGATATAAATGATCCGTCATCATCCATATGGGAGTTTAATGTCGGCTTTGAAACCAAAGGCATTTTAAAGCTTTAAGTAAAAATCAATAGTAGAGTCTCCTACTTACTAAGTGTTTTATCACCCACTCCTTCATTTTCATGTGTATAGGTACAAATGATCGTAATGGCTACGGGATAAGTGGTAGTCAGAGGGCGTAAAACAGTAGGAGCATATCTATCTTTTAACTTTGTTATTAGACTTCATGATTTCATTATTATACATTTACTTGGTTATACACATCATTTCCTTCTAATTTATGTTTTATGGTTCAAACATCTTTTTTACGCTTCCGGTTTGGTTTGACAAGGGTATTTCAATAATTTCTCAAAGTTTAATAAATGAGTTTTATTAAGTTATTTTACAAGTTTTTATTTGTTTACTTAATTAAATGCATACTCAAAGTAGTCAATTTAGTGACATCTTTCTCCAAAGGGTAATACTTTTGGAGGAGGGTGTTGCATAACCTCGTTGTTTTGTCTCTACTCGAATCCTATATTAAGTTTATTAAGGACTTTTACAAGGATAACGAAGAAAAATCTATGAATGGCTTGTGTAGGATGTTGTTAAGCGTTGATACAAATATCAATATAGTTGAACCTATAGAAGTTATTGTAAAGAGCGAAAATAAAAAAAGGCCAAGGCAAAACTAAATTTGAATCTTGACTTATACTTCCATGTACACTAAACCCCATGAATGACATGGATAATAAAGGAATGGTAGTTTGTTTTTTATATGGTAAGTCTAACCACTATAGGAAATGCTTTAAGACCTTACTCACTTACAAGAAAAGGAAGATCTAGTTTTTAACTTTAGGTATGATTGAAAACTATGCCTTTTTGCATTGGCATGTTGAGTTATTAACATGTGATCTAGTTCTCGTATTTGTCTTAATGTGTAAGAACTAAGGTAGATTACAAGCTCACTAGAGGAAAGATGGATTTACAAGTTGGTTACACAACACTTGGCCTCATATAAGTTGTAGGATCTAATTGACCATTATAGCATTTGCAAAAATGATGGAAATAAAATAGTTGTAATGTTCATTAATTTCAAAAATAAAACTTCCTAATAATTTAGAACAAGTAAAGAATTTCATGTAATTAGAAATTTTAATGAAATTTCAAAACTATATTTATTTCATAAAATTTTAATTAGTATAAAAATTTAATTTGGTCATTTGAATGTGGTTTTATCATGACAACTAAGTCATGGCTAGCCTTTGACTTATTTGACTTTTAGTTGATTAATGGATGCTAGCTATGTCTTCTAGACAAGATGACTACATTAACCTCTTATTGGAAATAGTGAGAACAGTGCTCAACTGTTAAGCATCATCCTAACAACGAATTTTAGTTAGTCACAATATGTGTCAAAGTTAACTATTCTAATTTCATCTTATCTATTAATAATATCAATGAATATGATATGTTAATTTTTGTATAGAAAATTGGATCCCTTGAAAAAATTCAAATGATTTTAAGAATGAATCAAATAATTAGTCAATAAATGTATTCACCTTCTTAGGTTAGCCAAATTCATGAATACTTAGCCATAAAGTTCAAATGAATACCTAAGGTGCACTGGAAGGTAATTTACCCACTGTGTACTAAGGTTATATCCTGGAGTTAGCAAAAGTTATGTTCCGTTTAAGTATATTACACTATGTAAGTTACACATATTAGGTTGACACCTAATGACCTATTTGATAATGTTACTGAGACTAAGGTTAATCTATTATCTTGTGTTCATTAAACTATAAATCAAATAAGTATATCTTGTAAGGTACTCTAAAGGAAACATAAGGATATTGCTTTTCAATCCAAACAAGTTTTAAATCTTGTGTTGGTGGTTCATTTAGACTTTACATTTTCTAAAAGAACTTAATCAAGTTATGTTCCATAGGATGAAATAAACATTGAACAAATGATTTGGCATGTAAGATTTGTTGATGGTCATAACGAGGACACTTAGATGCTAAAATGAGTGAAGTGAATCACCTTAGTACACAAGAATGATGTAGGTGTGGTAAAGTACATTATGAGTGTAAGGAATTTGAGGCTTGGGCAGTGGAATAATAATTTAAAAATTAATTAAAGAAGACAATCACACTACTAAACCCCTTTTCAAGATCATCCTCAGTATGATTAATTTACAAACATGCTATAACACATATAGGGTGTTAAAAGATATACTTGCATAGGTGCTTCTTTGTCTTTCTCTAATAGAGAAAAGTCATACATTCAAAACCAAGCATAAGTCTGCTTCTTGGTATCCACACAAAATAGCAACAATAGAGGTTTGACTGTGCTTAAAGTTTTAGAACTCAAAGACAGTTTTATGGTGAGAGCGACGAAAAATCTCTCTTGATAAGAAGGGTTGTGTGTATATAAAATATTATGTAATTTTAATGTAAGAGGCGTACATATAAAAACACACACACACATATATATATAGACACACACTCATAGAGGTGTCAATAAGCCAGGTCGGGTTGGCTCCGGCATAGCCCATCAAGTTAATGGGTCGGATAAGGCTGAAGCCTAAACAGTAATAGGCTTTTGGCCAAGCCGACCCATTGATATATAAAGGCCTAAGGTCTGGCCTATATAATAATGGGCTTTAATTGGGTCAGGCTGGGTTTTAATCGGGCCGGTCCGGCCCATTTAATCAATATTTAAAAAAAAAAATTAATTAAAATTTTTAAACACACATTATTTTTTAATTTTTAAAACCGAAGACAGTACCCTAAATATTTTATTTATAATCCCTCATTTGTGGTAGAGGAATATTGTGGTTACATAATAAAAGATATTATAAATTGATAACATAGTATAAATAAATTAATTTACATACTGTATAAATTACAAAACATAAATAAAATATATCTACTATATAACATTTATCTACTCATCTTTTACATCTAAATCTCTGAATTTTTCAAATACATTTTCTACCATACGATTCTGTAATTTGAAATCAGCTTTGACCTAATCTTTCATGCACATTATCACTTCGACCATATTTGGATGTCAATTGGATCACTTATCATCCAACACGCATCCACCTACACTGAAAGCGGATTCAGATGCTACAGTTGACACTAGAGATGTCAGTAGATCTCGGGTCATAGCTACAAGCATAGGAAAAGTTTCTGCCTTGTCTTTCCACCATGCTAAAATATCTAGTTTTTCAGCATTATATCTTTGAACAATTTCTGGATAGTGATCAATATTGATATAATTATAAAATTGACTATAATTTGTACTTTGACTAACAGTTTGTTTACCTTTGCGCAACAGAGACCATATGCGTGACTTTTTTTTACTTGAACTACCGGAAATTATCTCTGGTGTAGAACTTTGTCCAGTTTTTCCATATTTTTGTTCATAAATACTATACATATCAAGTAAAAAATCTTGAACATATTCAACAGAAGTAATATTGCTATTAATTGACAAATTTTCATTAATAACATCAAATAAATTTTGTAATCCATTAGTTTTTGCCGTAGAATCTAAAACAGTAGCTGTAGAATAAAGTAAAGGAATTTCACTCCAATATTTTTAAAATTTTTGTTCCATTTGCATACATATATTCTAAAAAGTATGATGAGAGTGATGATACCAATGTTCTTTAAAAATATCACTTATTTTTACCACACTATATATTATAGAACAAGTTGTTGGATAATACACACTGAGCAATGATTTGTGGCTGTCTTCAATAGCTCTAACAAGTTCATTAGAGCCATAACTATTTCCCAATCTTGATTTGTCACAAAAATAGGATCCGTCGAATCTTTTGGTTGGGTATTAAAGTATCGCGTTATAGAAACTTCATACCCTTCACACGCTTTCAACATGAGATATGTTGAATTCCACTTAGTTTTAATATCTATTTTTAATTTTTTTCTTCTCAACCCCATTGATTTACATAATTGATGATATGCTTGTACCCATGATGAGGATGACGAAATGTATGCAATGACATAACTAATTACTTCTAAATGTTTTTTAGCCAAGCTCAAGCCTTCTTGAGTGATTAAATTAATAATATGACATGCACACCTAACTGAAACAATTTTTCATTAAATAGAAGAGATAAATGATTATACATATATTCAATAACTTTATCATTATTTTTAGCATTATCAAAAGTAATTGAAAAAATAAAATTATTAATTTTATATTTCTCAAAAATATTTGCTAATGCATGATAAATTGTAAGACTATATGCGGATATTCTAAATTTCTAAATTCAATAAGTTTTTTACATAATTACTAATCATAATTAATATAATGGACAGTTACACAAAGATACCCTATATGTTGATTTGTAACAGTCTATAAATAAGAAGTTATTGAAATAACACATTAAAATTACTTAATTCTCCAATAATTTTTACTTTCATTAATTCCTAATTTCTCAGCATATCTTACCTAAGAGTTGACCTAGGAATTCTTCTAAATGCTGGTTGAATACTATTTTGCATCATCCATTCTAAAATTTCATCTTCTGTATAACTAAAAGGTTGATCAGAAGCAACTACGTACTTGACCATATAATCTCGCATCTTTATTTGATCGTATGTAAAAGTTGACATTTCTCCCATATGTCTAGAACCGCTCGGACCTCCTGCTGAAGTGACACCTGGACCAACGGATCGTGATCTGGTGAATGCAATTTGATTTTGTCCTCTGATCTCACATGAAATTTTTTTTATAGTAAACAATAACATGTCGGTAAAGATGTCTCGTCCCACTTGTACTTGCACATAAACAAAAACCACAATGTTTACATACTGCTCAACGAATTAATTTTTCGTCTATTGTTTCCTCTATTCTATCAAAGTGCTCTCATACCATTGACGTTTGTTTTTTTTTTCTCTCTATCGAATAATGTGAACCGGTATCTGTACCACTTTCACCCTTTAGTACTCCCCCTATTCCACCTTGTGCATCATCAATAATTTCATCAGTACCAGTATGATAATATTCAAATAGATTGAATTCATTTGACATTGGATCCATTAGTAATGATAAAATTAAAATAAAAATAAAATTATAAACACAAAGTATTATTATTTGTAAATTCAGATATTTTTCGAAAGAGAGATAATGGAAGAAAATGAGATTGAAAATATAATGAAATAATTGAGATTGAGAGTTTGAGAGATTTGTAGTTGTAAATAAAAGTGAAAATGAAAAATTGAATAGGTTTTTATAGAGAAAAAATAAATAAATTAAAAAATTAAAAAAAAAAAAAGCAACGGCTACTGGCCATTGACTAATAGTCGTTGAAGAGCCAACAACTTCTGTCGCAGAAGCAAAACGGCTTCTACCAAGTGGCAGAAGAAGATTTGGCAAAAGTAGGAAAAAAAATATTTTTTTATTTTATTTTGTAAACAGTACCGGGTCAGGCTAGCCTATGGACCTAATACTAAAGCCCGAAGCCCGACCCAACAGGCCTATAGGCCTGGCCCGACACTTTACAGTGCCAGACGGGTCTTATCGTGTTGGATTCTTTTTTCGTGTTTTAGGTTAAGCCTTCATTTAGCCCGATCCAATTGACGTGTCTATACACACATATACATATACAAAAAACATGACTTTCTTAGGACTTGTACATGACTTCAATGGTTTTTCCATGCACACCCCAAACCCATGGGTGTCTTAGGCATCCACTATTTAGGTAGAAATTTTCATACTCGTTCATGTGCATATACAACTCACAGAAGTTGTATTTTTGGTCAATGCAATAATGTGTATATCCTTTAATTTATTTCCCTATGATTTTTGGCATTCAACCCAAAATCATGGGATTATAGCATTAATAAGAATAAGATAAAATTTTATCATTATCCTAATTATGAATTTTATATTAGGTTATGTCGATTTTAGTTAATCCAACTAGATAAACTCAATCTTGCTCCTTCTCGCATATACCCCACCTACTCAAAATTGTCACACTAAGTCTCAAAGTATAACAAAAATATACTTTAGGTCTATAGATCTTTCTAAGGCTCTAAATTCTCTATTTGAAATCCAAACCGAATCTAACTTGGACAATCCTTATGCTTCAGAGTTCATTATCTTCTTTTGTGTGACACAAATATGTTCCATTCTAAGTCGGTAGTGTTCGTATTTGTGCCAAGCTTTCGACCTAACATTCATCTAAACACAGATCAAGATTAGCCTTTAGTAAGACATCATGACCATTCGATTAGTAAAGGGTTAGTATATGACTTTTTAACTTATTAGTGATGCAGTTACTTAACAATTCGATCATTTCGTCACACTTGAAACAACCATTCGATCATTTCGTTTATTTTAGATTTTAACCATTCATCAAAATCTATACTTGAAACAACCTCATCATAGGCTTTTGGTTCATCATTATTGACGACCGGTATGTCACCGTGCTGGGTTAAGAGAAAATAAAAACTCTTTCACTCATGACATACTAGTATAAACCTACCTAGCTCTTATGTATGTTAAGGTTGTTCCATCTGAAATGGAGGAACTCCTTCATCATGATTAACCATTTATGATGACACATCATCTTATCTAATATTTGTGGTATCTTGTGGTTTAGAAACTTCATCGAGTTTTAGCCTTCTCCCACTAGTTATCTTGAGAATAAATTCTTTTTAAAAAAACACATCAGTTTAAGCAACAAAGACTTTGTTCTTTTCCAGGCGATAAAAGTAGTATCCCTTAGTAACCTTTGGGTACCTCATAAAGATATACTTTTCAAATTTAGTGCTAAGCTGTTTTAAATCAATTTTTTGACATAAGTTTTACAACCTCAAATCCTTAAGTTATCTAGATTAGCCCTTTACCCAATCCACAACTCATATGAAGCTTTATCCACAGATTTAGACGAGACATGATTCAGTTTATAGGCATCAGTTTCTATTACATAACCCTAGAAAAACATAGGTAAATTAGTAAAACTCATCATAGGCTTAATCATTTCCATCAAGGTTTTATTTTTTTATTCAAATAAGCCATTATGTTATGGTGTACCAACAAAAGTGAGTTGAAATACTATCTCATTTTCCTTCAGATAATGTCTAAATTTAGAACTCATCTATTCACCCATTCAATCACTTCGGAGGATTTTAATTTGTTTCTCAAGTTACTTTTCAACTTCGTTCATGAATTCTTTGAATTTATCAAAGTCTTTAGACTTGTGTTTCACAAAAACACATAACCATATCCATTGAAGTCATCAGTAAATGTGATGAAGTAGAATTCCCCAAATCTTTTATGTACTATCATAGACTTACATATATCGCTATGAATGATCCTTAACAGTTCAATTGCCCTTTCATTATATCTAATGAAAGGTGTTTTAACCATCTTACCCAATAGACATAATTCACATTCATCGTATGACTGAAAGTCAAATGATTGGAAGATTCTTTGTTCAAGAAATCTTGATATAAGTTACAGTCATATGTGGCCTAGCCTGCAATACCACAGATATGTGGTATTTAAAATTTTCAATTTTAATTGCTTGTTATTTTGCATATTAAGAATTTTATTATCAAGTTTTAGAATGTACAAACCATTATATAATTTAACTATTCCACAGAGAATATTATTTAAACTGATAGTTATAATATCATCAGCAATAAAAAATGAATACCCTTCTTTGTCTAAAATAAATACAAAAACCAAGTTTCTAGAAACAGAAGGTACATAATGGAAATGTTTTAATTATAAAACTAGTCTAGTGGGCAACCTAAGATAATAAACATCAACGGCTAATGCAGTAACACGTGCTTCATTTTCAACACATAGGTCAACCTCTTATTTGGTGAACAATCTACTTTACTGCAGTCCTTATATATCAGAAAAAATATGAAAATAACATCCTATGTCTACAACCCAGGATAAACAAAGAGAATAATTTATCTCAATGACAAACATATCTAAAGTAAAGGCTTTAGCTACCTTCTTCTTCTTATTCTGTAGAAAGCTCTTGTAATTTTTACTCTAGTGTCTGACTTGCAATAGAAGAAATAGACAACTTTTCTTTTCCCTACACCACTTATACGTTGAGTAGCAACATCAAGTTGCTTCTTTGCTTTTGGCTTAGACTTAGCCTTGGCCTTATTTTTGCCCTTGGCTTTAGCTTTTGATAATTGGGCTTCAACCAAGAGTAAATTACTCGAAGCTACATTTTGTACTTCTTATTTAGCCTACCTGAGCATATATAGCAATTCCTTAAGGGTTTTCTCCTTTTCATTAATGTTAAAATTCATAGTTAGCCTACAATTTAGGTAGGGATTTCAACACCAGGTCAATGGCAAACTTATTGTCTATGATAAAGTCAAAGCTCAACAACTGTTTAATAAAGCACTCATTTTGATCACATGAGTGCCAACTTGTCCTCTTTCAAAGAGTTAGCAATCAAAGAACACACTTGACACTTCATGTCATTTAGCCCTTATACGAGTTCTACATAACTCTTGAAGGTATGTGAGTATGGATTGTGCAACCATTTCCTCATGTTGTTTTTGAAGCTCAACTAACATGGAAGTCAACATGAGGCACTAAACTTTCACGAAGTCATTAAGATACTTATTAAAAGTACCATTTTTTCTCTTGGGTGGCAACAGACTAAGTTCAAGAGGCAATAACCCTTAATGATATACAACCTCTTTTCTTAACGTAGAAAATCTGAAGATTTATATACCAATCAATGAAGTCACTTTCAATTAGCCTATTTTATTTTTCAAGAATTAATTGGTACATCGGATTTGACATGGCGATTTTGTGATTTATAATTTACAGATAAAAGAAGTAGCAATTTTATTTAATTATTAATATTCATTTAAATTACAGATTAATAATTAAAATATTCTCACTATTTTTCTTAAGCCAACAACATTTACTATTGTACTCGAGAAGTTTTAGTAAACTTCCTAGTAAAACAAAACCTCAATGCACTAATTTTCCCCTTCATTTTGTTAAACAAGTTTGAATTAATTGAATAGATAAATTTCAAATTAATCACCAAAAGCCTATAATTCACCTTTGCTTTGGAGAACAAGCAAAGTACATTAGTTAAGTCTGACCTAACATGACTATCACCTTATTTTCCATATGGTAAAAATGTATCATTTGCTTTGGCGAACAAGGTTCTAACGAATAGGGACTTAATTAGGCGTCATTTTGGAAGATACCAATTAAATCTTAGAGTTAATATTTAAATTGAGGATTTTATTAATTAGTCTAATAAGATTTTAAGCTGCATTTTAGGTGATATTTACAAAATAAAACCTACACATACATTCTAAAACGTAAAATAAAAACGTGCCAATACACGACTATAACTAATGTCAAACCCCTTGAGCCAAGAAGAGTTTGACTAGTTAACCTACGTGAATTTTCATCTTCGTGTATTCGCTTGTCTTTTCGTCTCTAGTTTTCAATTATTACATAGTTTTGTTCCCTAGTTACAAAATTCTAAAAAAATAAAACAACCTAATCTAAAAGAAGAAAAGAGACAAAGGCAAAGTGCACATACCATATTAAAGAATTATAACCCAAAAAGAAAAATAAAATAAATAATCATTCATACGGGTTCTTTGGTTGTATTCTGGACACCATGCATACATAAATCACACATATACATACTAATTAAAAATAAAAAAATTTAATTATTATTGTCCTAAGTGTCAAATTCTTTTGGTCCCTGAAGTTTTACAAAATTGTAATTCAACCCGAAAGTCAAAAACATATCAATTTAGTCCAAATTCAACAAAATAGGATTAAATCAAAATTTTCAACTTTGCTAGGTATGCAAGTGTGATGTCTAATCATGCATATGAAATTTAACAAAATTGCCAAAATGCTGCATGATTAGTGTCATAGTTAGAATACAACTAAGATGGTTGGCAACAAACAAAAGTCACGACTGGACCAAACAAATGGTCCAACCGTGCACAATGCGGTGTCAAGCACTATGAGAGAGAGTCATAGCTGGACCAAAAATGGTCCAATTGTGCACCACTAATTGTGCATGGATAAGTCCACCCGATGCCTTCCATGCACAACAATTCTAATAGTGTATACCAATGACATATTGATTATTGAAATGATATACAAAACTTGCAATCAGTAAATACTTGGTTATTTAAGTGTTTCTATATGGCAAAGAATTGAACACTATCCAACCCTCATAAGGCAGTGCCCTGGTATCCACATGGACCACGAACATAAGAGGCTATCCAAGAAGAATGCTACTTAGGCTTTTATGCTGGATGAATGATGTGTTCATTGGAAGAGAGAATTTCAACTTAGGTGGCAACTTTCGTTTTCATCTATGTTTGTGCTTTGTATATTTTTGGACTTTATGTGTAATCTAACTCACTCTTTGTATTTCTAGATTTGTGCAAGTATGCAAGTCCCAATGAAATTTCATCCAAACTCGTCTCCTTTAACACATGTGTATAAGTAGGCACAAAGATGTGCCATCTGGCATGTCACATGCATTACACGATTGGACAAGGCTTGTCTAGCCATACCATGTATTGGTCTTGCACAACTAGACTAAAAAAAAAGGTCTAGCCATGTCATGCTTCTTAATTTTTGCATAGTGCCAAATGACACTGTACACACTAAGTCAAACTTGGTCAAAGTATGGTAAAACAAATTCTTTCTCTCTTTAAATACCAACATTGTTATCAAATGATCCTTACCTTTGAGTTTGTATCAACCCTTGTATGTTTGTAACGTATAGGCTTTTTATCAAACACAAACCAAGGTTGGCCTCTAGCAAAGCATCATTACAGAGTGTCAACAAACATCTTTTAAGCTTTTACAACATCATAGTTACTTTACTTGCATTTCAATCCTTTCATCAACCAATATCTCTTGAGGCTAAGACATAAAAATGTGTCTATCTAAACAGTTTCTCAATACGAACTAATACATATTAATGACTAACATGAATTAGGCTATAATCTTATCCCACAGTGACCATAGATTCAAGCAGTCATGAATGTCATGCAGTATTCTTATTTAAGATATCTTCTTTTGTGCTCAAGAGTGACAAATCTTTTATTGATCAACCATAGCCTTCTGTATCTCACGATATGGTAATACACTTCCTTTATGATAACCTAGTTACAGTGGTATGTTGGATAGTGTCAAACCATACCGATCTTTACGCAAGACGGTCTAGTGATCTCAACTCATAGGATCACATGCACTTGTGGTGTTCAGTGGGCTTATTCCATAAACACTAGAACAACCATCTATGTGAATATTCTTTGATAGGGTTAGTCTGATGAACATGTCAACAACTTGCACATATGTTACACCAAACTATTTATAAACAACTTCGACACATAAGAACTATCACCACCTTTCGGTGGGGTCGTTCAACACTATAATAATTCCATCATCATCACACGTTCCCTTATTCATTGTAATATTGGGATTATAGACGTTTCTAGAATAAACACTTGATGTATACATAGGGTTCTTATAATTAGTCATCAGATCCCCTCATCATAGTTCTACCAATCTAAAAGCATGTTATTCGTACAATCATATAAAAGTACATATATGAATTGAATAACAATTAATCATTTATTAATTAATAAATGTAAAATTACAATTACAAAAACCAAATTAATTGGCTCTGGGACACATACCCTAATAATCTTCTACTTGTACTATAGTCAATCAGTCATATATCTAATGTCTAATCTTGCTACATGTCTATTGTGCTTCTACTATAATAGAAGCTTTGTTAATGGGTCAGCTAAATTGCCATCTGTATCAATTCTTCCTATTTATATATCACCACGCTTAATAATCTCTCAAATAAGGTGATATGGTCTAAATATGTGCTTAGACCTTTGATGAGACTATGACTCCTTTGTATGGGCAATCGCTCTATTATTGTCACATCGAAGCTTAATCGACTCAGTGATACTTAAAACCACTCCAAGTTCAGTAACAAACTTCTTGATGCATACAACCTCTTTTATCGTTTCTAAAAAAACAATGTACTCAGACTCTATCACAGAATTAACCATTATACTTTGCTTGAAGCTTTTCCAACTAACTGCACTATCATTCAAACAAAACATAAACCCTGATTAGGGTTTAAAATCATCTCATTAGTTTGGAAGTTGGTATCACTGTAACCTTTAATAGTAAGTTTAATATCCCTTTTAGAAACCAATAACACATCCTTAGTCCTTCTCAGGTACTTTATGATGTTCTTGATAGCCATCAAATGTTTTTCACTTGGATCAAATTGATATCTACTACAAATTCTAAAATAATATGAGATATCAAGTCTCATACATAACATGACATACATGATTGATTATATAATTGAGGTATGTAAGATCCTACTTATCTTATCTTTTTCTGATTATAAAGATAGACACATATCTTTTGAAAGATATACACCATGGGACGTGGGTAAAAATCCTTTCTTGGATTCCTCTATAAAGAATTTTTTCAACACCTTATCTATGTACGTGCTTTGACTTAGGCCTAATAGTGTACGCTCTCTATCTCGATAAACTTTAATCCTAAAAATGTAGACTGTTTCTCTTAAGTCTTTCACGGAAAAACACTTAGATAACCAAGTCTTTATCGATTACAAGTTTGGTATATTATTTTTAATAATCAAGATGTCATCGACATATTATACTAGAAATGTAATCACGCTCATACTAAACTTCCTATGCACAAATGACTTATATTTTTTTTTTGATAAAACTAGACTTACGAATAACTTTATCAAAACGAATATTCCAACTTTTGGAAGCTTACTTAAGCCTATAGATGGACTTTTGCAACTTATATACTTTATATGTCTGTCTAACAAGAACAAAATTATTGGGGCTATGCCATCTAGACATCCTCTACAAAGTTACCATTTAGAAAAGCAATTTTCATATTCATCTGAAAGATTTTATACTTATAGTATGCAACGATAACAAACATAATCCTAATAGACTTAATCATAATGACTGAAGAAAAGGTTTCATCATAGCCAATGCCATGTTTTTTAGCGAAACATTTGGCAACCAATTATGTCTTATAACTATACAAGTTACCTTCTATATTAATTTTTTTTTTGAAAACCTATTTATACTCTGCAAGTTTTACATCTTCAGGTCTATTCACCAAAGTCCATGTGTGGTTCTAGTATATATATTCCATTTTAGATTTCATGGCGTCTAATCATTTCTCAGAATCTAAACTTGAGATAGTATCATCGTAAGTCTTCGGCTCATCATTAGAGATGACCAATACATCGTAGATTGGGCTTTTGCCTAGTCTATAACTCGTATGAAGTTTTATCCACAAATTTAGATGTGACACAGTTTAATGTATAGACAATAGCCTCTAAGGCATGTAATACCCTTCCCTAGGCACATACCCCTTATATGAAATATGCACCCTCAGAGACATGGCCTAACAGACTTTCATGATATGTTACAAAAATTATTATATTTAACTTATTGAAAGTGGTCCTACAATCTCAAAAGTGTATTATAAAATTAAACTGACTATTCAAACACTATCTGAATGACATATATAAACAATCCAAACATATTTATGCATCCATACGATTTTATGCAAAACAAATATCTATCAAATCTGAGTGTATAATTACATGTGAAAGAAACTAATATGAATGTAAGTCAACAATCCATGATAAAAGATGTCCAAGCCCTTGCCTTCATACGTCATATCGAGCCTTACAATTGGTCTATTTGCTACCATCATGCTACTCCAGAACTCTACTTGCAAAACATGTGATTGAATTCACACTCAATAAGTAATAATGATAATATATGAAACAATACAATTCTCTTCATATAAGAATCCACAAATGTTTTCCCAACATCCCAAATGCACATCCGAGTTATCTCATGGCCTAATACCCTTGCTCACATAACAAGGTGTCATCCTGAATGACTAACCTTGACAATGTACATTGGCGTCTCATATATCACATGAAAGCCTATGATATCCCGAATGTTATTCTTATGTGTAATTCATAAACATATCGGTTGGACTTGGGCTATTGATATGATATTACTCATATGGTGAGACCTCAGGTCTTTCTCTCTTCACACGTGCATCCTAAATGCTTAAAAGTCCATCGTCGGTACAAAATCACATAGAATCATTAGCATTCTTGCTTTCATTGCCACTCCACACATAACTTAGCGGCTTATATCATTACATCGTTTTCAAACTTTAGACTTGGACTTAATCTAGTTAGGGTACATGTCATCGTCTACATAATCAAGCACTCCCATATTGATTTCCATTACCAACAACCTTCATTAGGGTCTTAACATTGGCTTTCCTCTAAAACATCCTTTATAGAGGTAAATTTGTCATTTACCTAACCCATAAATTCTTATCAAAGCTTTATATATTCTTTATCAATTTCAAGAGCCTTTATTTTCAAATTTCCCAAATTATACATGTGTGTGTATTCATTACACACGGGGTTGAGCACTCAATTCATAGGACATGCATATGACTCGCATGAAAGTGTATCCATGGTTCAAGGTGCACGGGTATGTGTCTATTCTCAATTCTAGACTCTCGTGTATTCAACTTACATAGGTAGAATTACTCTACAAGCACACGAGCATATGTCACCAAATTCCCAAAATTCCAAACATCGTTTTCCTATGTTTTCTAGGCTACCACACACAACCAAAGTACTTTGAAAAGCCATATTTCATAGCCAACACCTTACCAAACATTCCTATTTCACAATATATTTGTGAATCGATGGTTTTAGCATCACCTACATGGCACAACACATATCCTAAGATTATATCCCATCATACTTTACACTTGTAACATACATTCATTCAAACTTCAAACATATTCATTATCCCAACCTTTCATCAACCCCAACAAACCGCCATACATCAATTTAAGAATACAAATATTCATACACAAAAAGGAACAACACTTAACCAAGATCAAGAATCTCTAAACTACAATTGAATAATAACTATGCAATAAGTCATTCAATCCCTACTTCAATTATCACAATATATATATATATATATATATATATATATATATATATATATATATATATATACACACACACACACACTTACATACATACATACATACATACATGCATATATCATGATCGATTAAATATTCAATTTAGAAGCATCAGAAGCGATTCAATTCAAAAGAACACATATGAAATCACGATACTTACCTTGGTACAATTGCAGTGATAATCTTCTTGTGGCTTTAAACAGTTTCAAAGGCTTTTCTCCTAGTAAGACATGACTTTGGCACTCTCCAATATTCTCCCTTCCCTTGTTTGGCTAAAATGAATTTAGAGTAAAAGTGAGTGTTACGCATTCTACAATTGTTTTTATTTTTAAGTTGATCAAACATGCACAAACGTGCATGCTAAACACATGGGTGTGTACACCAGTTATGAAACATTAAAGGCATATCGTTTAATTCCCATGGAACATATCTCTATCTCTGAATTCAAAATTCGTTGACTAGGCATGACCATGCACCCTACCTAAACGGGCATGCATAATGTCCAATTTTGACAAAATCATGCAATACGCAAAAAGACTATTTTGCCTTCTCTACCACATCATGCACGGGTGTGTAGCCTCTCTTACACAGTTGTGTATGCCATAATTCATATACTAACTTCTCAAGCATAATTTCACATTGGAAAATACTAAAAAGACCAAAACAACCTCAAGTATACTTGTGGATGTTACATTTCTTCCTTCTTAATTGAATTTCATCCCAAAAATTCATTTAAATAATTATGGGAATCTCCGCCTCAGATCTTGCTTCACCTTTCAAGTAACCTCTTTTACTCGATAATTCCTCTAAAGAACCTTAACTAAAGGAATCTGTTTGCTCTTAAGCTGCTTCACTTGTCTATCAAGAATTTAGAGTAGTCTCTTTTCATAGACTACATTATCCTTAAACTCTACATCTTTGACTCTTAATACATGTGTCGGGTCATAGAGATACTTACGCAAGAATGACACATAAAATATATTGTGTATCCTATTCATACTTGCTAGCAATACAAGTTTATAAGCAACCTCGCTTATGCATTCCTAGATCTCATAAGGTCGCACAAACCTTGATGCTAATTTACCTTTCTGGCCAAATTTCATCACATGACGGTAGGGGGTAATCTTCATAATGCCACCAATAACAAATTCTAAATCTTGCCTTTTTTTATCTATATAGCTTTTTTAATAATCCTGGGCTTGTTTCATTCTTTCTCGAATCAACCTCACATCTTTACTCATCTTTTTAGTCATTTTTGGCCCTAAGGATTATGTCAATGCATCTTTTTCACCAATCTCTTCCCAATGTAATGGTTGTCAATATTTCCCCCCATAAAACGTCTTATAAGAAGTTATTCAAATGGTAGCCTAATAATTATTATTATACGCAAACTCTATTAGTGGCAACACCTCAATCCAACTTGCTTTTTGAAAGTTTAGGTGAAAAGAATATATGCAAAAAAAACATGCATGTCAAGAGAGAAACAATCAAAGCATGCATTTGCAAAAGAGAGAAATGACAAGGATTTTACTTACTCTTTTGCCTCTAATATGGATATAAGATGATAAAATATGTCTCCTACTTGCAAAAACTCCAAAGAAAGTCCCCCACCAAGCCAAAATACAACCCTTGTTATGAGGTAGAGAGAAGAGAGAGAGTTTTACAATTTAGTGAGAGAATTTCTAATTTAAAATGGACTAACTCACTTTGAATGAACTGACTTCATTCTTTTATAATGGTGGTTAGTTGTAGTTTTCTAAAATTCTACTTTTGGCCCACCAAAATGTTGATTTAAAGATTTGTCATGCATATATATAAAAAATATTTTAGCCACTTTAATTTCATCTCACTAACACTTTAACTTTTAAGATGTTATTTCTGCATCCTTCAAAAGGTGGTAGCCAACTTCAGATAATTACTTCTCCCTCTCGTAAACTTGGTTTATTGGTGTGACCTTCTAGGTTTACTATAACATAGCCGTGAGTTCTTTTTTGGATGATCTGAAAGTGTATCTAAAACTCAACAACTGTGGTAAACATCTAGTAATGTGCCATAAGCCTTCAACCACGATGAAGAAATACTCCATCAAACCTAAAATATTCGATCATACATTCCATGTAGGTAATATTCTTCTGTTGTCCAATCTAGATCGATTTCGGACTTATGGATTGTCAAAGTGCTAATTTTGATTATTTATGAATCATTTATTTAAATATTCAGAACATATCATAATGAACATCTTGTGTCTGACTTACATTATACTCTGGCCAGAGATTCGATTTCTAATATTTATCAATGTTCATTTCAAAACTCGGATCCAAGTTGAATCAGCAGATATTTAGAACTCAATACTTTTCGAGTCAACAGATCTCATCTTAACCATCTTTCTTCTTCACATACGAAAAACATATACCAGTATGGTTTGTTTTAAGAGATGTGGTTAACCCCGTAAATATACACCATATAAATCACAAATATCCATATCGAATCCGACTATGAATTTTCAAGTCAAAGGATTACTTTGTACACTAGTACGATCTTACGATAAGGTATTGACTATGATTTAATGACCATATGACTTATTGTTATCAGTCATGTTCAAAAAATAGTTCTCTAACTGTTAATCCATATTAATACCCTAATGACATGACCATCATCGTCACCTGCACTAATGTCATCTCATGACATTTAATAGAGATATTCAGTGTGCCTACTATGTGATATAATTGTCCAAGGTATATCACATTTGTTAGAAATAATTTGATGATTGAGTTTGTATTAAGTAAGTTATTTGGATAGTTCATACACATACTTTATATTATTGCAAAATAATGGAAACAACTTATGCATATGAACAAAATAATTACTTCTTTATTAAAAAATTATTTAAAAGATTATATACAAAATGAATGTTCCTTGAAACCAACAGTAGGAATAGTTCCTAAGGCATACACTAACAAAACTCTGAACACCCATAACTCAGAACAAGATCTTTAGTCCTTCTTAAATACTTAATGATTGATTTTATAGTTAACCAATGTTTATCCCCTAGATTGGCTTGATATCTACTTGTAACACTTACACCAAATGTTATATCAAGCTTTATACATAGTATTGCGTATATAAGTCCACTTATAGCTGAAGCGTAAGGCACATTATGCATCTATTGTCGCTCTTTATCGGTCTTTGGACCAACATCTATAGAAAGATAAAAACTGTGAGTGAAGGGCAAAAATCCTCTTTTTAGAGTTTTCCTTGTTGAACCTTTTCAACAACTTTTCTATGTACATATTTTTGGGATAATCCAATTATCCCTTTTGTTTTATCTCTATATATACAAATTCCAAGGACGTATGTAACATCTCCCAAATCTTTCATTGAGAAGGTTTTAGATAACCAAATCTTGACCTCATTCATCATGCCAATGTCATTACCCATTAGTAGTATGTCATTTACATACAATATAAGAAATATAATGACACAATCTTTAACCCATTTGTAAACGCAGGATTTATCCAGATTCTTTTTAAAACCAAACGATTTGATTGTTTCATCAAATTGAATATTCCAACTTCTGGAAGCTTGTTTCAATCCATAAATAAATCAATGCAACTTGTATATTTTATATCTTTTGGAAGTAGATATAAAACCTATGGGTTGTTCCATATATATGTTTACCTTAAGAAATCCATTCACGAATGCGCTCTTAACATCCATTTGCCAAATTTTATAATCATAGTATGTTACGATAACTAGCCTTATTCGAATGGATTTAATCATAGCCATGAGCAAAAAGGTTTCCTTATAATCCAACCCCTGCTTTTAAGTGTAACTTTTTGCTACTAGTCGTGCTTTGTAAGTCCCTATCAATCCATCCTTGTCAATCTTTTTCTTAAAGACCCATTTACAGCCAATAGGAACAATTCCTTTTGATGGGTCAATAAGTGTCTAGACTTGATTAGCATGCATGGGTTCTATTTCAGAATCCATTGTTCTAGCCATCTACCTGAATCAATATCCAATATTGTTTCTTCATAACTTCTAGGATCATCATTATGATTTATTTCTCCCACTAAATAAAATTCAAAATCTTGTTTACGAAGAAATTTGTATTTTTTCAAAGGTTTAAATACTCTAGAAGATCTTCAAACTAGAATTGGTACATCAAATGCAGAGGTCTACTGAAAGGACTCTCCTGACTTAACTTATTTGATTTAAGGCTCATCAAAATTTTCTTTGAGCTCTATTATTCTTCCAACACCTCTTTCTTACAAGAACTCCTTCTCCAAGAAGTGCACACTTCTACCAATTGAAATTCTTTGATCAGTTGAGAAGTAAAAATAATATCCTAAACAATCTTTAGGATATCCTATGAAAAGAGCCTTTTCAGACTTAATATCTAGCTTATCAGTTTTAATTAATTTAACATATGATAAACATCCCCACATTTTAAGATACTTGACACTGAGGGGCTAACCATACCACATCTCATATGGTATTTTCTGAATTAATTGGATGATGCTCTATTCAGAATATGCACAACGGTAAGCAAAACATATCCCCACAATAATGTCAGTAGGTCTGTAAAACTTACTATGGATCATACCATATCTAATAAAGTACGATTCCTTCTTTCTAATACACTATTATGTTGTGGCGTATACAAAGGAGCCATCTGGGATATAATTCCTTTTTCCTTCAAGTAGTCTCAAAATTCCATATCAAATATTCACCTTCATGATCTGATCATAAGCTTTTGATATTCTTTTTGGATTGTTTCTCTACTTCAATTCTTCCCTAAACTTTTCAAAGAATTCAGATTTGTATTTCATTAAATACACATACCTATACCTTGAATAATCATTGGTAAAGGTGATGAAGTATTGAAAACCACCTCTTGCCATTTCACCAAAGGTCTATATACATCAAAATGTATTAATTCCAATAATTATTTAGATCTTTCCCTTTTATTTTTAAAGAGTAATTTGGTCAGTTTTCCTTGAAAATAGGATTTGCAAGTTGGATAGGGTTCAGAACCTAATGAATTCAAAATTCCATTTGTTTCCAATCTCATATCCTATTGTCTCTTATATGACCAAAACGATGATGCCAAACTAACCTTAGATTAATTTTTTCTCGAGATCTTTTATTCATGAAAGAGTTTATAATAGTTAGATCATTTAGTTTCATAACATACAAATCATTTGTATTTATTACTTTGCCAACTAGAGAATTTCCAAAATGAATCAAACATTCATTACCATTAAACTACAAATTGTAACCATTTTTACATAAGAAAAATATAGAAATTATATTTCTATTAGCTTTAGCAAAATACAGAACTCTGTAAAATCTCAAAAGATGTCCTGAGGGAAGCTTCAAAGAACAATCCCCTATGGTTTCAGTTGTAACTCTTGCTACATTTGCTATCTTCAAAATGACTTCATTCTTGGACAATGTAGAACTATTCTGCAAGTCCTATAATGACATACATAAGTGAGATGTAGCTGTTGAATCTAGTATCTAGATTTGATCATTTGAATTAATATTTAACTCAAATTTTATCACAAATGAAGGAAATATACTTGTTTTCTTTTCCTTCAAACTCTGAAGGTATAAAGGACAATTCTTCTTCCAATGTCCATATTTTGTTGTAGTGGAAGTAGTGCCTCTTTGCCTTGACCTTATCTGTATTAGGTTGGTCTCTCTTAAAGTTCTTTTTCTTTGGTTTAACTTTTGGACCTTTCTAAGGTCGTTTGTGTTTCTTCTTTACTTGACTTGTGGAAGTAATGTTAACTTCCCCATGCTTTTCCATTGCTTATAGAATTCCTAAGTCTCATTTGGAAACTCTGCAAGTATGCGTTCAATTCTATTTAGATTGTAATTTGTTATAAATGGTTTATAACTATTCAAAAGGGATTGAAGAATCAAATTCACCTTGATTTTGTAGGGAATCACAGCCCCATAGACATTTAGCTACTCTAGAATATTTATCATCCTAATGATATGGTCTTCTAGAGGTATTCTCTCCTTTAGTCTCATTTCGACGTTTAGTCTCATTTCGAAAAGTGTCGCACATAGATCATACTCGACCACTCGTGAGTTTTCGTCATATAACTCTTGTAAGGCTATGAGTATATCTCACACACTCAACATCTTTTCATGCCTTGTTTGGAACTCTTTATTCATTAAAGCTAGCATGTAACTTTAAGCTCTTAGATTATGATCTTGCCAGACTTCAAAAACTTCCTTTTCATCATCAATGGCATCCGGAGCCAAGTCAATTGGAATAGGTGCTTCCAATACATACGTAGCCTTTTCAAAGGTGAGAACAATTCTCAAATTTCTTAGCCGATCTTTCAAGTTCGGTCCGGTCAATATATTATTATTTAGAATTTGTAGTAAGACATTATTGGCCCTTTTTTTTATCTTATCACAATCGTTTAGAAAATACTACAAAGAAAATTGATTTTTTATTAATATGAATATGAATTTAAACCCTTGTATATATATGAATATGAATTTAAACCCTTTTATTGCATAATTTCATTAGCTCCCACTATTTTATTCGAATCCCACACTCCCTTAGACAAGATCCGAAAATTTTGTTAGATTAAATTTCTTAATGGGGAATTGAATTCTTATTAAACGTAATTAACCTCACATAGTAGAAATCTTGGTTAATTAAATTTAATAAGTAGAAAACCTTTTTCATTTATATCCCTATATAATACTCGATTATTTAGCATATCCTTCGCTTCGAATACCTCACATAATAAAATTCTCGGTACCCTCGACTAGTTAAATCTTAACCATCACAATTTTCCGAAATGACATTTACATCGTGTCCTCACATAATAGAATTCTTGATCATGATGAAAGTAATCACTTAAGAACAAGATAAATTGAATTCATTGGCATAAATCCTACATCCCTCACATAATAAAAATCTTGAGATATTAAAATTTACATTATAGAATTTAATTATCTCATAATGGGAGGCATTAGATTTAATAATTTTAATTGGAGAGATTTAGGTTTAACTTAATTTTAATTTAATTTAATTAAACATGACATACATACGTCTTATATATGCATAATTTAAAACATGATTATTCCACCATGTTTTAAATTATGCATATATAAGACGTATGTATGTCATGTTTAATTAAATTTAATTAAAATTAATTACAATCTAATGGCAAACTATTTACCTAAGTCTATGTCTTCATTCGGATCGCTATTTGGATAGTCTTTGGATCCTTGTCCAATTGCTCCGATTACATTTGAAACTATGATGCATAGGCTCAATAAATAAAATTAAATAAATGGGATGGGATTATTTAATACAAACCCCTTAATTAAAAAAGATTACAACCTAATTATTTAAACTTTGAAAAATGGCAAATTACACCCATGATTATCCTATAATATCCATCCATCCAACATCCACATTAATATTTAATATAAATTATGAACTCTTTCATAATCTATTAAATATTAATTCATAATATATGATCTAATCAAAATTATAATTAATAACATGCAATGATTCAATCATTTAAGTATAAATGACATGATGCATATTATTCAAATATTCATAATATTTATTTTAGGTAACATTTACCCAATACTAGACCATGACAACTTTCACACTCAATCAACATTAAGTATTGTTGACCTTATGTACCTTTATCAACTTATACACTCAATCATATTAATACAAGCTGATACTTGTATACAATGTTTCATTCAACTAATGCATCTAATTTCATTAATACAAGTTGATTCGTGTACATAATTTTTCAATCAACTAATGCTCCTAATCTCATTAATACAAGTTGATTCTTGTAGACAACTTTTCATTCAACTAATACATCTAATCTCATTAATACAAGTTGATTCTTGTACACAACCTTTCATTTAATTAAAGTGAATAAAATCATGCACATCATCTCATGGCTCATATGCATCCATTATCTTTCAAAACAACATGCAAGTACTTTCACTATGCACATATCCTTTTAGATTATATAATTATATACATTAATCACATACATCATAATTTTCATCCAAATATCTTAATCAACATTAAAACATCATTTAGCATGTCCAAATGTGAACTTAAAAAATAATCCAGCATTTTTTGTAAACAATTTAAACATATATATGCAAATATATTAACATTTCTCCATGCATCAAACTTTTCTATGCATATACCATACATGCATGCCTTTAATTCATGCATTTTATGTACAATACACAAAATTAGAATAATTTTTTTAATTTATATTATCATATACATCCAACTAACATGCATTAATAAAAATTTTAGGATTTAAATTTCAATTCTCAAGCCAAAAAGCACATGTATATCTAAATCAAGCACATATATATGCATCCTACAAACACTTCATCATATACATGCCTTAAAGCACATGTTCTTCATCTTAAAATCATTAGAACATTGAAAAAAGAAATAAAACTCAGCCAAGAAAGATTTGGCCAAGAGTTATAAAGCAAAACATGCTTGAAAAGCTTGATTTCCTAGCAAACTAGCAACATGCATGTACATATATGATATATATACATTCCTTTATGTAAAAAAACCATATATTTACCTTCAAAAAGACAAACAAGGTGTTGAACCAAGATCTGATGCCATTTGAAAGATTGGGTGAAGAGAATAGATGTAAAACAAACATACATGTCAAGAGAGAAACAATCAAAGCATGCATTTGCAAAAGAGAAATGATAAGAATTTTACCAACTCCTTAGCCTCCTATATGGATATAGGATGATAGAATGAGTTTCCCACTTGTAAAACCTCCAAAGAAAGTCCACCACCAAGCCAAAATACAACCCTTGTTGTGAGGTAGAGAGAGGGGAGAAAGTTTTACAATTTAGTGAGAGAATTTTTAGTTTAAAATGGACTAACTCACTTTGAATGAACTAACTTCATTGTTTTATAATGGTGGTTAGTTGTAGTTTTCTAAAATTCTATTTTTGGCCCACCAAAATTTTGATTTAAAGATTTGTCATACATATATATATATAAAATATTTTTTAGCCACATTAATTTCATCTAACTAACACCTTAACTTTTAAGATGTTATTTTTGCATCCATATAATATTTTATATGTTGTTATTATCCTTCGGAAGGTGCTATCCAACCTCGGATAATTAATTCTTCCTCTCGTAGGCTTGGTTTATTGGTGTGACCCTTTAAGTTTACCATGGCAAAGTCGTGAGTTCTTTTTCAGAAAATCTGAAAGTGTATCTAAAAACTTAACGACTATGGTAAATATCAAGTAATGTGTCGTAGCCCCTAAACCACAATGAAGAAATACTCCATTGAACCTAAAATATCCAATTGTACATTTCATATAGGTAATATCCTTTCATTGTCCAATCTAGATCGATTTGGGACTCATTGATTGTCAAAGTCCTAATTTTGAGTCTTTACAAATCATCAATTTAAATATTCAAAACATGTTATAATGAACATCCTTCATATGACTTATATTATACTCTGACCAGAGATTCGATTTATAATATTTATTGATGTTTGCTTCAGAACTTGGATCTAGGTTGAATAAATTGATATTCAAAACCCAATACTTTCTAAGTCAACAAATCTCATCTTGACCATCATTCTTCTCCACATACAAATAACGCATGACTAGTATGGTTTGTTTTACGAGATATGGTTAACCCTGTATATGTACACCATATGAATCACACATATCTGTATAAAATTCAAAAAGTGATTTGCTAACTGTTAATCCATACTAATACTCTAATGACATGACCATCATCGTCACTCACACTAATGTTATCTCATAACATTCAACGGAGATATTCAATATGCCTATTATGTGATATAGTTGTCCAAGTTATATCACATTTGTAAGGAACAATTTGATGATTCAGTTTGTATTAAGTGAGTCACCTAGATAGTTTATACACATACTTTATATTATCGCAAAATAAAAGAAACAATTTACGCATATGAACAAAAGAACTACTTCTTTGTTAATAAATTATTTAAAAGATTATATATAAGATGAAATACCCTGAAACTGACAACACGAATGGTTCCTAAGGCATACACTAACACTTTCTAGTCAAAGAAACAATCTCTTAACATATCCTTTATCACCTAGTTCACTCTCTTAGTTTGCACATCAGTCTAAGGGTGATAAGCAATGCTAAATGTCAATCTAGTACTCATGGATCACTGAAAACTCCATCAAAAAGTCGAGACAAATCTTGTATTTTTGTCTAATACAATGGTCTTAGGTATCCTGTGTAATCTCACATTTTCTTTGATATATATCTGACCTAACTGATAAGTACTAGTGTCTTTTTTAATAGGGATAAAATGTGTTGACTTGGTCAATTGGTCTAGTATGATTCAAAAGGCATTATATCCGCCTTGAAGTATCAGTAGAGCGATAACAAAGTTCATAGAGATATGCTCCCACCTCCACTTAAGTATGATCAAAGGTTATAATAATCTAGATAGCCTTTGATGTTTAATCTTAACCTATTGATATAACAAACATCTGGCCATAAAGTCTGCCATGTCTCTTTTCATACCAACCTACCAAAATGTCTTCTTTAAGTCCTAATACATCTTTATAACCCTAAGGTAAGTAGTGTAAAGAGAATTATATGCCTCAAATAGGATCTTATGTCTAAATTCTAACATTTTAGGAACACACACACGATCCTTAAATCTTAACACCTCTCTAATGATATTATAATTTGACACAATACTCTCAGCAATCCTCTATCTCTTCTAGATACACCACTCATTTGTCAACTGAGCCTCATAGATTTCATCTAACAACATTGATCAAATCTTTAAATCAACCAACACCCTTGAGACTAGCTCAATTTGGTCCTTATCTATCATCCTTTGTAACTCTCGATAAGTTGTAATTTGTGATAACATCACTTTTCTACTTAAGGCATCAACTACCACATTAGCTCTTCTATGGTAGTACCAAATGTCACAATCATAATCTTGAACTAGTTTTAACCATCTCCTCTGTATCATATTTAGCTCTATCTGAGTGAAAAAGTACTTTAAACTTTTATGGTTCGTATAAATATTGCATCAGACTTCATATAGTCAATGCTACTAGATTTTCAAAGCAAATACTACTATGGATAGCTCTAAATCATGAGTAAGATATCGGGCATTATAATTCTTTAATTGTTTAGAGGAATAAGGTATCATTTTTACCTTCTACATCTACACTGCTCATAAATCATACTCTTCTTCTTTTGTGGGTAAGGCCAAAACTAGTACAAAGGTTAACCTATTATTTAATTCTTAAAAACTCCTTTCAAAGGCATCAGGCCACTGAAAAGGGACGTGTCTATCAACTCAGTTAATGGTCAAGCTAATTTGGCGAAACCCTCTACAAAACGTCTATAATAACCTGTCAATCTTATAAAACTCTTTACCTTTTTAAGGGTCTTGGGCCTCTGCCACTCTAACACTATCTTGATCTTACCTGGATTCATCGAGATACCATCAACTGATACCACATGTCCTAGAAAAGTAACATGGTCTAGCCAAAATTCATATTTCAAGAACTTAGCATACGACTGTTTCTCACATAGTTTTTATAACACAAATCTCAGGTGTCTTTTGTGCTCCTCAGGAGACCTAGAGTACACCAATATGTCATCGATAAATACTGCAATAAATTTATCAAAACATTCCTTAAACACCTTGTTCATTAAATCCATAAAGACTTTTTGTCATTCATCAGACCAAAAGGCATCACCATAAATTCATAGTGCCCATATCTTATTCAGAAGGTTGTTTTCATAACATCTCTTTTAGCTACCCTAACTTGACGGTATCCTAACCTCAAATTAATCTTTAAGAACACCAAGACACCCTTTAACTAATCAAATAAATCATTAATCTGTGGTAATGGATATTTATTCTTGATGGTGACCTAATTCAACTCTCTATAGTCGATACACATGGCATCGACTTATCCTTCTTTTTCACAATAAGGATCAATGCATCCTATAGTGATGGCTCGGTCGTATAAATCCACTATTTAACAATTATTGTAATTATTTCTTCAACTCTTAAAGCTTAGCTAGCACTATCCTATATAAAGCCTTAGAAACGAGTGTCATCTTTAGGGCTAACTCTATATTGAACTCTACCTCTCTGGGCACATACCCTTATATAAAATATGCACCCCAAGAGACGTGACCTAACGAACTTCCATGACATACTATAACAATTATTATATGTAACTCATTGAAAATAGTCCTACAATCCCAAAAGTGTTATGAATTTAAATCTATTACTCAAACACTATCTGAATAACATATATAAATAATCCAAACATAATTATGCATTCATATGATTTTATGCAAAACAAATATATATCAAATCTGAATGCATAATTACATGTGAAAGAAATTAATATGAATATTTTTGCATTAGTCCATGATAAAAGACGTCCAAACCCTTACCCTTATGCATCATATTGAGCCCTACTATTGGTCTCCCCACTGCTCCAAAACTCTACCTACAAAACTATATAGCAAACACGTAAGTGAATTTACACTCTGTAAGTAATAATGGTAATTTATGAAACAATAATATTCTCGTCATATAAGAATACACAGATGTTTTCTTAGCATCCCATATACCTATCCAGATTATCTCAGCATCGAGTGCCCTTGCTCACATAATGAGGTGTCATCTTGAATGATTAACCCTGATGATATACATTGATGTCTCATATTTAGGTGAAAGCCTATGAAATCTTGAATGTCATTCTTATGTGTAATTTATACATATGTTGATCGAACTTGGGCTATTGATATGACATTACTTATACGGTGAGACCTCAGGCCTCTTTCATCTTTACACACATATCCCAAATGCTTTAACATCTATCATTGGTACGAAATCACCTAGATTTATTAGCCTTATTGCTTTCATTATCACTTTACACAACTTAATGGCTTATATCAATATTATACATTGTTTCCAGATTTTTCACCTAGACTTGATCTGATCGGGGTACATGTTATCGTCCATATAGTCAAGCACACCCGTATTGATTTCCATCACCAACAACCTTCATTAGGGTCTTAACATTAGCTTTCCTCTAAAAGCGTCCCTTCCTTAACCCATGTATTCATATAAAAGCTTCATATATTCTTTATCAATTTCAAATGTTTTTATTTTCAAATTTCCTAAATTATACATGGGTGTGTATTCATTACACATAGGGGGGGGGTGTCACTTAATTCAGACAACATGCATCCAAAGTGCACGAGAGTGTATATTTGGTTTAGGGCATATAGTTATGTGTTTCACACCATATGGGCATATGTCCATTCCTAATTCTATGCTCTCGTGTATTTAACTTACATAGGTAGAATTGCCTTGAAAGCACATGGGCGTGTGTTACTGAATTCTTAGAATTTCAAACCTAATTTTTTTATGTTTTCCAAGGCACCACACATTACCAAGGTACTTTGAAAAGCCATATTTCATAAACAACACCTTCCCACAAATTCCTATTTCGTAATATATTCATGAATAGATGGTTTTAGCATCACCATTATGGCATAACACAAATCCTAAGATTATATCCCATTATACTCTACACTTCTAACATAAATTCCTTTAAACTTCAAACATATTCAATAGCCTAACCTTTCATCAACCCCAACGAACCACCATATGTCAATTTAAGAATACAAATATTCACACACAAAAAAGAACAACACTTAACCAAGATCATATGTCTTTAAACTACAATTTCAACTCATTTAATCCATACTTCATTTGTGAATATATATATATATATATATGTATATATATATCATGATCGATTAAACATCATATGCACATTCAATTCAAAATTATCAAAAATGATTCAATTGAGAAAAACACTCATGAAATCACATACCTACCTTGGTGCGATGACAGTGATAATCTTCTTATAGCTTGAAATAGTTCTAAAGGCTTATCTCCAAACAAGATGCAACTTTGGTACTTTCTCCTCTCTTGTTTGGCTAAAAGGAATTTAAGGTAGAAGTGAGTGTTGTGCATTCTGTGATCGTTTTTATAACATACACAACGTGTACGCCAATTATGAAACACTAAAGCCACATCCCGTGATTCTCGCAGAACATATCCTTATCCTAGAATTTAAAATTTGCTGACTAGGTATGACCTTATACCCTACCTACACGAGTATGCATAATGACCAATTTTGACTAAATCATGAAATACACAAAAAAAGATCATTTTGCTATCGCTACATATCATGAACAAGTATGCAACCTTTCTTACATGGCCATGCATGCCATAATTCACATACTAATTTATGAAGCATAATTTTAAATAGGAAAATACTAAAAAGACCAAAACAACCTCATGCATACTTATGGATGTTACAAGGGCATGACTATTGAAAAATAAGGGTAGATTGGTAAAACTCATCATGAACCTAACCATTTCTATCAAGGTCTTATTTCTTCGTTCAAATACACCATTATGTTGTCGTGTACCAAGAGGAGTGACTTAAGAGACTATCTCATGTTTCTTCAAGTATCCTCTAAATTCATCACTTAGGTATTCACCTTTACGATTATGCAAAAGATTTTAATTTGTTTCTCAAGTTGCTTCTCTATCTCATTCTTGAATTCTCTGAATTTATTAAAACATTCAGATTTGTGTTTTATCAAAAACACATAGTCATATCTACTGAAGTCATCAGTAAATGTGATGAAGTAAGCTTTCCTATATCTGTTATGCATTATCATGGACCCACACATATCACTGTGAATAATCCCTAACAATTCAATCAACCTTTCACTGCATCCAATGAATAGAATATTGACCATCTTACCTAATAGGCACAATTCGCATTTATCATAAGATTAAAAGTTAAATGATTGTGAGACTTTTTACTCAAAAAGCCTTGATATTCATTTCGGTCCTATGTGGCCTAACCTATAATGCCACATATATGTGGTATTCAACTCATTCGATTTTGATCATTTATTACTTTGTACATTGAGAATTTCATTATCCAGTTTTAGAATATATAAAACATTATGCAATTCAATTGTTCCATAGAGAAATTATTCAAGCTAATGGTTATAGTACCATAAGTAATAAAAAATGAATATTTCTCTTTGTCTAAAACAGACATAGAAACCAAGTTTCTAGAAACAGAAGGAACATAATAACAATTATCTAATTTCCAACATGTAGGTTAACCTCTACTTTGACAAGTAATCTACTCTGCTATAGTCTTTGCATGTCATAACAAATATGAGAACCACATTCTATGTTTATAACCTAACATGAACAAGGAGAACAGTTTATCTCAATGACAAATATACTTAAAGTAGAGGCTTCAACTGTTTTTTTCTTGTTGTTCTCTAAGAAAGCCTTGCAATGTTTTTTCCAGTGATCAACTTTGCCACAATAAAAGATGACAACCTTTCCTTTTCCCATACTATTAGTTGGTTAAGTAACAGTATCTGGTTGATTCTTCGTTTTGGGCTCAAGCTTACCTTTGGCTTTGTCTTTGCCCTTAGCCTTAGATCTAGATGCATATATTTCAACCACAACCATATTAGTCAAAGCTACCCTTTGTACTTCTTTTTTAGCCTGCCTGAGCATATATAACAAATCTTCAAGGGTTTTTTTCTTTTCATTCAAGTTAAAGTTCATGATAAAATTAGCCCACGATTTAGGGGAGGATTTCAACACCAGGTTAATAATAACCTTATTATCCATGATGAAGCCCAAACTCACTAACTATTCAATGTAGCGAATCATCTTGATGAAATGAGGGCTAGCTTGTCTTCTCTTAGAAAGTTTGCAATCAAATAGCGTACTTGACATCTTATATTGTTCAATCCTCACACGAATGATATATAACTCTCGAAGATGTGCAAGTATGGATAGAGCATCCATTTTTTTATGTTGTTTTTAAAGCTCAGGTGACATGGAAGTTAGCATAAGGTATTGAACTTCCACAGAGTTATCAAGATATTAAAAGTATTTTTTCCTTCTGGGTGGCATCAAGACTAGGCTCACGAGGAAATGACTCCTTAAGGATGTATAGCCTTTTCTACTAATGTAGAATAATCTAAAGATTTCAGTACTAATCAGTGAAGTTGCTTCCAATGAGCTGATTTTCCTTTTCGAGAATTGATCGATATGTCGGGTTTGATATAGTGATTATTTGATCTACAATTAACAAATAAAGGAATTAGTAATTCTATTCTTAATTAATATTCATTTTAATTATGGATTGAATTAATTAAAATGCTCTCACTATTTTCCTCAAGCTAATAGCCCTCACTGTTGTACTCAACAAATTCTGGTAAACTTTCTAGTGGACTGAAACCCTATCGCATCAATTCTCCTATTCATTTTGACAAACAAGTTCAAATTAATCAAATAAGTAAATTTCAAATTAATCAACAAAAGCCCATGATCTTTAGCTAGGTTTTACCCTAACAAATCATGAGACCTGAAATATGACTCTCAGTGTCAATAGGGTGGATACTACATATCTCTTTGCATCAACAAATACATTCTCTACTCATGCCTCTAATATACTTCACCTTCATTTTGGCGAACAAGCAAAATACACTAGCTAAATTGAACCTAATATAAACATCTCCTAATTTTTTGTCTGATAGAAATTTACCCTTTGCTTTAGCGAACAAGGTTCTAATAAATAGGAGCTTAAGCAGGACATCATATTGAAAGGCAGACTTAATATTTAATTTAAGGGTTTTAATTAATTAGTCTCATCAGATTAAAGCATCATGTTAGGTGATATTTGCAAAATATAACCATGCACATACATACAACAACATAAAGTAAACGTACTAACACATAGCCATGACTAATGTTAAGACCTTTAAGCTAAAAGAAGTTTGACTGGTCAACCTAAGTGAATCTTCATCTTTGGGTCTTTGCATTTGTACTTTTGCCTAATGTCTACAATAATTACATGGGTCTATTTCCTATTTAATAATTCTAAGAAAATAAGATAATAAACTAAACTAAAGAAGAAGAAGGATTAAGGTAGGGTGCACAGGCCTTATTTAAGAATTACAATCCAAAAAAAAAAAAAATTTGCATTAGTTCTTTGGTTGTGTACTGGGCATTATGCATACATATACATCTAATTAAAATTAAATTTTCATTATTATTTAGCCAAGTGTAAAATTACATTCTAGTCCCTAAAGATTTATAAAACTATTATTCAACCACAATGCTCAATAAATTTTTAATTCAGCCCAAATTCAATAAAACAAGACCAAATTGTAATTTTTAACTTTGTCAAGTGTACAGGCAAGACATCTAGTCATGATTCTAAAATTTAACAAAATTCTAGAAAGATACACAGTTGGTGCACAATAAAATACCATGATGAGTCATAGTTAGACAACATGAAAATCAATCCAACCATGACACCATCAGGTGCCACCAGCCATGATGTGTCACAACCGGACCAAATTAGAGAATTGTCCAACTGTGACACCTTTAGATGTCTTTTTTCTTCATGTGTCATAATTGAACAAATTTGAAAATAGTCCAACTATGACAGCTCCTTTGGTACAAGGTCTTGGCAGATAACACCTCTATTCACAATAGGTTTTCTATATGAGTCTTCTAGAATTTTCAAAGACAAAAAATCTAGAAAAATCAAACAAAACAATCAGATATTGTCACTTGATAATTTAACACACATTTATGTTGTTCATGAAACTCTACAAATCATGCGACAACATAATTGCAAATCAACTTTACCAATTTTAGGATTTTGATTAATTCAATTACATGCAACAGCAGATAAAATAATCAAAACAAATAGGTATTATTTTCATGAAAATGTGCCTAAACGGTGGCTCTGGTATCACGGTAAGGTTTTAAGTTGCTAATAACCGGCAACGTAACAAAATTAAAAATTATAAAATCATATAATCCTAAAACTCTAACTCGAATACACATTTAAAACATATTTCTCATGAATATTCAAAACAACCATAAGGAGTTTCAGGGTTTATATCTGCGTTGGTGGCTTCTCCAAGTCTTCACGTGGCAAAGAAATAAACGTTATCCAACTCTTGTGAGGTGGTGCCCTAATATCCATTCGAAACATAAACACAAGAGGCTGTACAAGAAGAAGGCTATTAGGGCTCTTATGTTGGACAAATGGCATGTTCACGGGAAGAGAGAATTTTAGAAAACCTAGGTGGTAACTCTGGTTTTCGTCTATGTATGTGTTCTGTATATTTTTGGACTTCTGTGTGTAGTCAAACTCACATTTTGTATTTATAGATTTGTGTAGGTATCCAAGTCCTAATGAAATTTTGTCCAAACTCATCTCCTTGAACACAAGTGCACGAGGCGGGCACAAAGATATGCCACCTGGCATGTCATATGCATTGCATGACTAGACAAGGTTTGTCTAGTCGTACCATGTATCAGCCTTGCACAACTAGACTTAAAACAAAAAGGTCAAACCATGCCATATTTCTTAATTTTGCATCGTGCCAAATGGTATTGTGCACACTAAGTCAAACTTGGTCAAAATATAGTCAAATAGATTCTCTCTCTCTCTAAACACTAGTATTGTCATTAAACGATCCTTGTCTCTGGGTTCATATCAACACTTATATGTGTGTGACCCATAAGCTCTCTATCAAATCGGTAATATTTGAATTTGGGTCAAATTTAGACACAAACCAAGATTAGTTTCTAGCAATGTGTCATGGCCACCCGAATGACAGAATGTCAGTGAACATCTTTTAAGCTTTTACAACATTACAATTACGTGTAATTCAATCTATTCATCAACCTATATCTCTCGAGGTTGAGACAAAGAAATGCATTGATCTCAATAGTTCCTCAGTATGAACTGATACATATTAATAATTAACATAGATTAGGCTATAACCTTATCCCACTGTGGCCACAGATTCAAGCAATCATGAATGTCATTAAGTATTCTTATGTAAGATATCTTCTCATGTGCTCAAGAGTAACGAATCCTTTATTGATCAACCATAGCGTCCATGTATCTCAAGATATGGTCATACACTACCTTTAAGATACCCCAATTACGATAGTATATTGGATAATGTCAAATCACACTAATCTTTGTATGAGACAATCTAGTGACCTTAAGTCATAGGATCACATGTACTCGTGGTATTCAGAGGACTTATTCCATAAATACTAAAACAACCATCTGTATGAATATCCTCTAGTAGGGTCAGTCTGATGAACATGTCTACAACATGTACCCATGATGTACACCAAGCTGTCTACAAATAACTTCCTATCATTATTACCATGCCCTTGTTTATTGTAATGTCAAGATTACGGATATTTCTAGAATGACCACTTGATAAGTTCTATCATTCTAAGGGCATGTTATTCGTACAATCATATAAAAGGGCACACATATGAATTGAATAACAATTACTCCTTTATTAATTAATGAATGTAAAATTACATTTACAAATACCAAATTAATTGACTCTAGGACATTTGTCTTAACAATTTGGTTAGAGCATTGTCAGAAAAATAATGATTGGCCATATTAAAATTTGTACGAAGGCTATGTTGGATTAATAAATGATTTGTAATTTCAAAGCAAGGGAGTTGATAGTATAGTAATATTAGAGTTACAGATATTTTAAGAACAACCACCTAACGTAAATGTTATTATTAATTAAACCTCAAAGATTACAATAAATATCAATTATGACGATTTAGAGCACTACCCTATCAGTGAGTACATGGAAATTATATTTCTCATAACTTTTGATAATGACCTATTAGCCATATATGATGATAAAACTAATACCTACTATAGCAGTAAACTAAATCCAAAACGATTCAAGTTTGACAATATTTTTCAAGGATAAGCACTTTCCATTATTAATAATAATTTTCAAACTCAAAAAACATGATATCGATTACGAAAATTGGATATTTTAAACAAAAATTAAAATAATCATAATAAACATTTAAAATCAAATAAATCAATTAATAATAACTTTGTAACTCATTTTGGAGATAAATTTAATAAATAAACCAATTCATAACATGATACTGAAGATTTTGAAGCTACAGATTTACGGTAAGAATAGTGGGCATTTTGAATCGCCAATGGTCAAACTACCTTTATATACTTGGATAATTTTGACGTATTTTTTTTATTGTATCCGTATAATTCACATAGTGTTTAGCTAATATAGTAGACCCAATAAAATTAGGATATTATTATTAATTTGGCTTCTTAGATCGGCTGTTGAGTGTTCTTTTTCTGCATAGTCTCATCATTTTGTTTATTTAGTGCCTTGACATTTTGATTAAAAAAAAAATTAAAAAGAAAAACCCATTAGGAGTTCTCTTTTGGAAGCCTTTTTTAACGTTTCCAAAAGAATCAATAGAAGTCATTTACATATCAGCTTGTCATGTCAAATATATACATACATACACGCACACGTGTAAAAGACTCTTGTTAAATGCCTGTTCTGACTGTTACAAAACATGGTCTTGGGTCGACGATCAAAGGCCCAATGACTATTTCCCACCAAGGTTTTATGAAATTATAAATTATCTCTTAAGTTTCAATGCACTGAATTCTCACTTGCAGCTTATTTTTGTTAGTAAATTTTATTTGGTTTTTTTAAAAATAATTATTTTATTTTTTATTAAAATTTCAAATTAATACTTTATATAAATATTTATCATCTAAAAATATTAAAACTCTAATTAATCTTAAAAAATGTTGCTTTTTCTTCAATTCTTAGGTGGTATAATTGTTATTTTTGAAGCTATTAAAAATTCTTTTAAAATTTTAAAATTTTCAAAAACATTTCAAACCTTTTTTTCAAATTTTAAAAAACCTCTAAAATTTTCTACTCTTACAATCTACCCCTCAAACATATGTCATTTTGAAAAGGACAAATAGAATAAAAAAATTTATGCTAAATAACCTTTTTACCATTTCACTTAATAGAATTTATTAATAGAAGTGGATGACGAGTGAAAATTTGAGTTTTTGAAACTTAAAAGGTGATAATTATCATTTTAGCGAACCTTGGGTTGAAAAGTCTTTTGACCGAAATCAAAGTCATATAGCCCAATGATTTGCTAAACTTTGCTCTTAAATCGTTGAGCAATGTAGTATTTAATGTATTATGTCATTATTTAACACAATAATTAGCTAAACCAAATTCTGGATTTCCCCTTTTCCGAATTTCCATTATATACACACAGTTACATAAGCATTATGATTAACATAATTATTGATGTGAGGATACTACATTAATTAATCAATCACTCACACTGAACTTTGCATTATAGAATATTGTTAATATGTAAAATAAATAAATTTGGGTTGTGATTAAGTTAAATTAAGTTCATAGAGATTGAGATTCAGCATAAGCCAAATGAAACTGACAAGAAAAATGAAGAGTCACAGTCGGAGACAGAGGCTAACTAAAGTTGAGTTCAGAGTGTGGTGTCTTGAAAACATACGCATAGGTTGAGTGACAGGGGTTACAGTGACATAAAATAAGAGAAACATATTGTAATTGTAATGGCAAAAAGAATATAAAAGATTTGAAAGAGAAGAGGCATGTGAATGTCGTCCCTCTCTTCGTCTTATCTCTTTCTCTTTACTCTACACCTATCAATATGCAGTGGTGGCTAGTACTGTGTACATCCATCAATAGAGTTAGGGAAATAGAGAGTAAACAAAAATGGAACAATGGAGTCAGTGCCAAATGCCTGCGAACATGTTCATAAACTAGTAGGTACTAGTTTATACCTCATGCCTATATTAAATAAATAGTAAGTTTTAAAAACAATTTAGAGTGATTGCCACGTGTTGAAGAAATAAGGGTGAGATGGAGACCATTTCCGAGTGTTGGTGCGGTTTTTCAGAGTTAAAAGATGCAGATAACTTGGGAGATTGGGTAATGAAAGGTCAGATTAGGGTCAGAAGAGGTGAGGTCATATGTCTCCATAATATCAATTCACATGCATTCATTCTTGTCTTGTCAAATCATTAGGAATCAATCACCAACAGCCTTCCCTCCATCCCCCCTACACCATATTTAATACCATTTTTATTTTTGGTACGTACAAATGTATTCATAGTCATCACCATTCTTCATCATGATCTTATGTTATACATGTACGTCATGACCATCAACCATCGTCCATTAACTCGTATGGTTTATACATAGGAAACCTGTATAATCAGGCAAAAGATAGACAAGAAACTTAGCTAAATTATGATTTTGTATGCATCAGAATATATATATATAGCAATTATTTTCATGAGGTTAGATATATTTTGCCCATATTCTTAAGGACTAGCTAACTTTGGTGACTTTACTAATAAAATGTTTGCCTTTTCTGTTGAATCCCAAACACCTAACTGCAGATACAAAACTTCACAATACATATATATATTTCACCGAATGATCATTTCCCATCTAAACTTGGATGAAATATTTTCTCAAACTTCAAATTTAAAAGGTTTATTTATACATTTGTCATCTACTTAACAAATCTCCTCGTTGACTCTTAATAAATTCTCTCTTGCTATTTATAAAATGCAATCAGGAGAAGTTTCTTACATAAATGAAAGCGAAGGAATATCCAAGGACAACAATGGAGTTGATGTGGTGAATAGTATTCAGAGGATGATGATATCTTATAAGAATATAACAGTGAAGAGTCATCTCCATCATCATCAAGAGACCATAACCGAGGAGGAGGAAAAAAAGACAACATTTTGGTGGTGGTTGGCTGCAAGAGTTGTCTTATGTATTCATGGTCCCCAAGCAAGTTGAAGATTGCCCCAAATGAAATGGTTAACTATTCCACTTTGTTTGATCCAAAAGTGGATCTTCTTGAACCAATTCATTTTTTTTTTTCCTGCTGTTTTAATTTTTCTATACTTAATTTTTGGCCCTGCCTCCAGTTTTTGTTTATAATAAGAAATTTTTCTTTTTTCCAATGCCTGAGAATTCTCAGTTTGAAAATAAAAAAATGCCGAGAGAAATATCAATTTGTCTTCTGTGTAAAAATGAAAATTACAAGTGCATAAATAAAATTTTTAAATTTAAAAAGTGAAAAATTATTGTTGTATCAAAATTCTGACGAAAAATAGTGATTAGACCTATATATTTTCAAACAAACGAATACTTATGTTATTAATTATGTTGAAAAAAGACAAATAGTTAATACACAGTATTTAGTTTGTTAACAAACCCGTAATTATTGTGTTTAAAGCTAGCTGTGCTTTTAGAAGATGGATGAATAACACCATGCATCTCCAACTTAACTGAAACTTCGTTATGCTTTTAATAAAACAAATAATAAATAATGAATGCAAGAGAATTGATTGGCGCAAAAGCAAGATATGCTTTTAGAAGTTGAAGACAGCCTTTCTAAACAAGATTTAAAAAGAATAATATGATATAAAGTCTACAGTTTCACACACAACTGCTTAAATCTGCCATCCTTGAAAAACACTACACTGTTGTAATGGACTAAATATAATTGCATTGGCGAATTGGGAAATCAGGAATAATAAAGAGGACAAACGTATCTCAGCAATATTATATTATATCAAGGAAATGGAACGGCAACTACTTTCCATCCTAACTATGTCAAAAAGACAAATTCTCATAAGTTGAAAAATGCTTTTTTTTTCACCTTTTGTTAAACAATATTAATGAAACTAGTTAATTTTTAGTGTAAGTATATCGAAAAGATAAAAGTACTCTTCATAACTTTTAACATTTATTTTGACACTAGACTATATTAAATACAATTTCACTTATGTTTTATGAAAAAAAAAATTTAAAATTTAAGATGGTCATTGCTATAGAATGTCATTAATGATGATTGAGATCGCACTAAATCAAATGCAACAACAATCGGAATTGCAATGTAATAATGTGATTATATCGAAAGTGCACTATTAATTCTCACTTGAATTAAACTTAAATGGTGTGATTTCAATCCAATTGCATTGATATAGGGTGATTTCTATTGAATTACACAATATTGGTGTAAATTTTGACTAAATTATACTACCGTGATGTATTTCTGCTTGGAATTGTATTGATATGATGAGATTTCGATTGAATCGCACAATTATAATGTGATCTTGATTGAATCGTATCATTACAATGTGATTTTGACTAAATCACATCATTTTGATGTGATTATAATTCTTATTTAAATTATAATTGATACGATTAGAAATTTATGATTAGTTAAATTTATGGTTAGGGTCTTTATTTTTTCTACTAAAAATAAATAACTAAAATTAATAGAAGAAGAGTAATTTGCTTGTAATTTAGGGGTAAGAGTGATATTAATCTATAATATCGCTTTGCCTTTAAAACTAATGTTAGACTTTCCGTAGAATATGGGAAAATATCATTTTGGATTTTAAGAGTGTAAACTTATTATTTAGGTATATTTCAAATGGGAGATAGTCCTTCCCCCTAAAGTAAATAAGAAATGTTATTTCTTTGCACCCATTTTAAACCATTTAATGTTTCTGGTGTTGATGATCATTTGGTTTAAAAGAGGAAGAGAGAGATCTTCTTTTGGAAACTGCTAAAAGCAAAGAGATTGTGCTACAAATAAGGTGGAAATGTGGGAAGACAACAACCCCACCAATCTAGAAAGTTGGGGCCAAAGCGAAAGCCAAATTGGTTGCCCTAGCAAGTGAGAAAAAAGAGAGCCACAAATTCATATTCCACAAATTAGTTGTAAAATAAATTAAATGCTGATCATGATGCAAGATGGTATTGGTTTACATGGTTGCCCTAGCTAGGTCAAACAATAATAAGTGGGTTACTATTTTTATTTCTAAGTGTATACTGGTCTCCTGAAGGCCTGCTCTCTCTCTCTCTCTCTCTCTCTCACACACAATCTTGTAGCTACAGTCAACACTTCTTTTGATCAATTTAATTACAATTAATCGTGCCTGCATGGCTCTAGATAGTTGAGAAAACATAAGAGTTTTGTTTAAATAACCCAGGAATTGGATTTATTTGGGGGAGTAAACACCTAACTATAGATAGACAAAGAAGTAAGCAGAACAATTCGATGCGGGACCTATATTCCATTTGCTTTATTGTGAATAGCATTAATTTATAGTTTAAATTACTATTCGACGCACACACTCATTCTGTGAACACTAAAAACTTGTACACATGATTGTAAATAATACTTTTAGATCCATTTGTTTCTTAACATAGAATACATGCTTTAATTGCCTGTGGAATACTTTCGTCTCTTATCTCCCTTTCTTTTAATGAACATGATTTAATTTTGAATGGAAAAAATTATTGGAAATATGCAATACTATGCCCTGTGAGCATTTCCATCTTAGTTTAGAAATTAATTATTTGAAGTAATTGCCAATAGTTTTCAAGGTTCTGATACCATCAATTGACATGTATAACAACTTTACTTTTAAACTTATTCAAAACAGTAAATAGGAATTACCCAAAAAAAAAAAAAAAAACCAGAGTACATAGGAAAGTGAAAACGCCTTCTGTTTTAAAGAAAAAAACATAGAAATAGAACATATATAATTAATGTAATTATTCAAAATTTTCAAAATATGAAAACTTGTTAAAATTAATTATATGATCCATCAAATTTTTTCATCGTCATGAAAATTCTTCGAATATTATATGTTGAGAGCCATTAGAAATTGAAAATTACATAAAAATATATTGTGCGAACTTTTTCCATGTCGTTTGCACCACAGGAGACATACAGAACTGCCTTCAAATCAAAGTAAGGTTGCAGTCTCAAGAAAACATTTAGAGACTAAGTAATTAAATGGGTAATTGCACCAAATAAGGGATTGAGGGAACAAAATTGGCCACAGAAATCATCCATAATATTGATTTAATGTGCAATAATTTTTGTTATTATTTTTTCTAAATGTGCAAATCTACATGGATTTGATTTGCTTAGTTGTTTTTTCCGCGTATTGGATAAACTATGTCACCGATTGACAACAGTTTTTGTCTTCTTTCATCAAATTTGTGGCATGCAATGACTATAAATTAAAATTATAATATATATATATATATATATATATATATATATATATATATATATATATATATATATAAAATTTTAACTTGATAAATGATGGATCGTGAAAAATTGATGAGTGTTCGGTTGTTTTGATTGTGAAAATAAACTAAGGCATGGAATATATGAACATGCATGGCAATAAGATTGGCTAGAAAATGTGCATCTCCACAATAAATCTTTGAAGATGTTTAGAGTATGACCAAACGGGCAGGTATATGTGTCAAAATGCCATGATTTTCATCAAAACGTGTGAATGATTGAAATGTTTGAATAAATTTGATGTGGCAAACAATATATTTTGTCAAATTTCTGATATTGTTTGTCACCTTTCGGTTTATTATTATGATGAACATCAACTCACAAGTCAAAACTGGCCGACCTTCCATTGGAAAAATAAAAAAGAAAATGTCTTCTCCAAAACCCTGAAGGTTAAGATTTTGGGCAATTGGGGAGCCTTAATTGGTGGAATGTGCATTAAAATAATTCCCTAATGGATGGGAAGGCTTTGAGCTGACTCCAATATATTTCAATTTCATTCCGCCACTACAAATGGAAAAATTAATTGTGATATTGACCCTACCTTCCACAATATCATTCTCCCACCCACTTCCCTTACATGGAATTCTTATCCTTCCCAATATCTAATCACTAATTCACCAACTAAACTTCAAACTTTTGTTTGAGGGGAGAGAGCCCTACATTTCAAATTGGGTTCCACCTAAGAGGTAGCTCCAGGTCAAAAGTCAAATATCATTCTTATCATTATAACCATTCAATCAGAATGATTTAGTCGGGCAACTTAATTTACATGCATCTCTTTTATTCATTGAACAAACACAAGACTTTGTTACAATAAGTTTTACAGAAGGATGACTTTCAATCTTGAATTATAACTTTGTAGGCTTCTGGAGTCTTCATTGACACTAGACAGAACATTGTATTGATAACTAAACATAATGGTTGGATTTTATTAACGTCATACAAAGATCCAAATCATTTGTAATGAAAGCAAACAATCCACAACTCAGGCGAGAAGAACAAGAATACAAAGATTTATGTGAAAGCCCAAATAAAAAGAAAAAAATCATGGGCAAAGAATGGAGAAATTTACTATATTGAGTTAGATTACAAGGATAATGTAAGGGATTAATAGCCCTATTGAGTATCAAGTGTATAACTCAAAAACCTAGTCACTCAAACAAGTCTCTCTCACAACTTTTTAATGATTTCGTGAACTATAGAATTTATATCTATGACAAAATAACCATTCTCTTTGATGAAACAGACATTCCAAATGGAATATACTTGTCTTGGACTTGAACGATCAAAACACTTTTGGAATGACCAACAAACAACTAGTGAAATGACCTCGTTTTGGCTTGCTACAACATTTAGAATACTCATTCACCTCATCGAAATGCCCGTTCTAATACTGTAACTCCCGATTTTCATTTGGAACACCTATTCTTGAATTTAGGTCACAATATCTAACAATAACCACCTTGACGCAAATTTGCAAACATAAACCAATTGAACTTCAGTCTTTAACAAAATTCTCAACATTTTCCACAAAAACTGTTGAGGGCATATCTTAACATTAAATATCAACCAACTTCATGCAATACTTGAATTTGCAATAAACAAAGCCTTTGTAAGCATGCCAACTGCATTATCTATAGCACTAATCTTCTTGATGGAAATATTATCCTTAGCAAACACACCTATACAAAATGAACCCTAACATTTATATATTTGACTCTTTCATGATACATCAGATCTTTGGTCAAGTGAATTGTACTTTGACTATAATATTTAACAACAATAGAGGTAGACCTAAATGTGATTTCACTTACCAAGCTTTTGAGCCAAACTACCTCTTTGATAGCTTTCTCTATTGCCATGTATTCTACCTCTATGGTTGACTAAGCCATGGTGGATTGGAAAATGGCCTTCAATTGATTGCACATCCTCCCAAGGTGAACACAAATCTTGTCAAAGATCTTCTCTTATCAAGATCCACAATAAATTCTTAGTCAAAAAACCTATCAAACTATCGTTGTTCCTACCATACTCCAAAAATGCATACATGATGCCTAACACGTATCTAAGGATCCACTTAACTACTTCTTAGTGTTGTTTGTCTAGATTTACTAAATACTTGTTCATGACACTGACAACTTGTGTGTAACATTTGGTTTGGTACACACCATCAAATACATAATGCTCTTAACCACATTGGCACATTAAGCCCATAATACATGTCTTATCTCCTCATTTGACATAAGACATAAGTTTATTGACAACACGAAAAGACCTGTAAGAGGAATAGCCATTGGTGTAGCTTTATTCATGTTAAACCTATATAATACCATTCCTGTAAAAACATTATGTGAAAGATATGACTATTCACTTTATCTATCTTTAATTATTTTAATCTTAAGAATTCTTTTAGTAACTCCTAAATCTTTCATATCATACTTAAAACTTGACTATCATTTTACCTTTTCTATCTCACTCATGTTAGATGTTGTAACTAATATATCATCTACATATAATAATAAGTACATGTTGGTGTCACTTGGAAGTTTCATGAAATAAAGACAACTATCATAATTGAACCTTTGAAACCCAATCCTCTTTATGATAGAATCAGATCTTTTGTACCATTGTCTAAGAGATTGTTTAAGACCATACAAAGATTTCTTCAACAAACATATATGATCTAATTTCTTGAGATTTCAAAATATAAAACATCTTATCAGGATTACTATGTCATTTATCTATTATAACTCTAAATCATTTGTTTCAACCATTGATAATAAGATTAAAGTAGAAGTATGCTTAAATAGGGAGAAAATGTTATTAAAGTCTATGCTTTGTACCTAAATGATGTGGGGATTTGTAACCTTTGGTAGTGGATTAAATAATAAAAAGTTTTTATACATTACTACAAATCCTTAGTTCAGATTGCCTTTGTAGTTTGAATCATTCACAAACATGTTATATAAATACACATAGGGTGATTAAAGGATATACCTGTGTAAGTGACTCCTCCGTCTTTCATTGATGGTAAGGGGCGGTAAAGTCGCTCTCAGACCAAGATTAAACCTATAACTTGGTATCCACATAAAACACGAATAAGAACAAGGGTCGAAAACCAAGCTCAAAGTCTACAAAGACTTAAGGATGACTATAGGTTTATGTAAAAAGTACAAATAGTCTTCTCTCAAGCTACTAAGGTTGATAGTGTAACTAAATATATAAGAAATCATGTGTATCTATATACACACATAAGGCCCCTCAAATCCTTGCACTTGGATTGAGTGGTCTTTGCTTTAGGATTGCTTGATCCTTGCATTTGAATCAGGTGGTCTTGGCCTTTTTCCATTGGCCACGGTCAAACAATGCATAAGTCATGGTTAGGCCTTGCATTTGTATCACATATATGTTTCACAATGTACAGACACTCCTTATGATCCCCATATCCCATGAATTAGGTAGTAAACCAAATTTTTGGGTTTGGATAAAGATAAGACAAAATCTTATTTACCACATAGTCAATGCTTGGGAGAATTTGGGCTAATCTTGGATTGATCTAATTGGATAAATCTAGCCCTATGTTTTCTTACATACACCCATAACTCTTCAAGATTGTTTCACTTTAGGCTCTAAGTACCATGAAATATACTTTTAGACCCAAAGTCTTTTTCGAGGCTCAAATCCTTTATTTATAATCTAGATGAGATCTAACTTAGATAATCATATACCTTTAAAGTTTAATAAACTCCTTTTGTGTGTCACCAATAGATTCCTCACTAGGTCAATGGTGATTAGATTCAGTCAGACTCTTAATCAGACATCCATTTGACATAGACTAAGATTAGTCTTTAACAAGACATCATGGCCACCTGATCAGTAAAGTGTCAACATTTGATTTTTTAACCTATCAATAGTACAATTACTTATATAATATGATTCCTTTGTCACACAATATTTTTTCGAGACTGAGGTATAGATAACATGTCTCTTTTAAAGATCTTTGATTCATATAGACTAACTTCTATTAGCAACTGATGGTATCAAATCGACTAAAAATCCCAAACTAAGATATCAACTATTGTTCTCAAAAGTGATAAATCTTTTGTTGATCTATCATAGTCTTTGTACATATCTTGATATGACCAATCACCACATTTGTAATAATCTTCTAATTAGACTATGTTGGACTAGTACAAACTATACTAATTATTACATAAGACAGTCTCATGATCCTAAGTTAAATGATCATATGTACCTTCGTTTGCTGAGAGAAAATATTTTATAGACATTGGAGTAACCATCCATATAAAATCCTTTTTACGGGTATGTCTAGTGAACATATCTATAATGTACACCTATGTATTACTTGAGCTATTAGTAAATAACTTTGATACATGAGAATTGTCACCATGTTTCGATGAAGTCATTCAACATTATAATAAATATATCACTATTACCCATGCCTTTGGTCATGGTAATATTAGATCTACAAACGTTTTAAGAAAAACCACTTTATATGCATATAAGGTTCTCATCATCAAGTTTCATGCATTAATCCTCTTATCATACTTTAACTATTTTTAAGGCAACTATCTAATATGTAAAACAATAAAAGATGATGAGATGCCATATTTAGTAATTAGAATGTCAAAGATTACATTAATTACAAAAGTGACATTAGCTCTAGGGCACTACCCTAATAACTAAAATCTTTAGCAACTAATTAGACCTTGTACCTCACATCTAGGACACTTGAAATATCAATCATTCTCTTGTAGATCCATTTATAGACAATTATCTTTTACTTTTTTGGAGGCTTCAAAAGTGTCTTTGTTTGATTCATCTATAGGGATTGAAATTCTTCTTTTACATCTAAAATTCAACTCACAATATTTTTTTAAGTTGTTAAATAGACCTTTATATGCTTGCAAGCTAGGATTAAATTTTGCCTTTAAGCATAAGAGACTCATTAAACATTGCATCTTTACTAATCATGAATATAAAACTCTTTTGATCTAGATACCATGACCTGTATCCTTCCACACTAGGTGTATACCAAAATAAACACATTTTTTTACACTATATTATAGCTTTCCTTTATTAAAATAAGTAGAAGTAAGGCATTAAAACATCCTCAAGACAAAATTATCAACTTGTTGGGAACACCATCCCTATTTTACAGTTTTTCGCTTAATGGATGTATTAAGAGAACTGTTAGGTAACCTTACAACTGTATTTATGGCTTTTGCCTTGAACTCATACTCTAAACTTACATTTGAAAGCATACATCAAGCCTTCTCAAGTAGTGTTCCTATTCATCCTTTCTACAACTCTATTTTGTTGAGGAGTATTCATGACGGTTTAATGTCTTACAATGCCTTGATTTTTTACAAACTAATTAAACTCTTAATTGTAGTTTTCTAACCCATTGTTTGTTTTGAATCTTTTTATGTGCTTCCCAGTTTGCTTCTCAACTAGAAACTTCTATTGCTTAAAATTAGTAAACACTTGACTCTTTTCCTTAAAAAAATAGGTCCACACTTTTCTAGAAAAATAATCAAATCAGGTAAGCATATGCTATGCTCTAACACCCTTATAAGGAACTTGAGTTGATGCCTACCCATAAGTATATCTCAAGGGTATTTTAGTCATTTATCATATTTGATAAATATTTGTACATATGTTATTATTGAAATATGTAGTGTAGTTATGCATGCTAGAAGTGCATACCCATACATGTGATGTAAGGACATTTTGATCATTTCCATCAAAAAGTGTGAATTTATTCTAAGTATGGGATGATGTAAGACTTTGCATTATGAGGGTGTATTCCTACACACTCGATAAAAAGATGATGTGTAAGTTGGTTGCCATGTATAACCATGCAAGAAGAAGTGCATGACTATGCATGATGTTATTTATTGAATAAAACATGTCTTTAGGAGTCATGAGACATGATAAGGATGGATGAAACCGATTGAACAATCGTGCATGAATGTTGCATAGTTGTGAACAATGTTATTTGATAAAAAATATATATAAGGGTTGGTTTGCTGGCCAAGAGATGTAGATACATAAAAACTTGTACATTTTTTCAAAAAATAGAAAGATAAAAGTTAGAGAGATAGTTAAAAGTTTGGTTATCAAAATCAAATCAATAGAGAGAGAGAAGACATCAAAAATCTCAACCATAAAACAAATTAGCTTAGTTAACAAAAGAAAAAAGTAAGTTATCAATGCCCCATTTTCTTGGACTGAATCAATAAGTAGTATGTTGTGATTTACATGTTATAAATTAGAATGCTTAAAAAGAATTGTATGAGATGAGAAGGACAAAATGTGTGAAATCCAAATGATAAATACATATTTTAGTACGCCTATGTACTTTATTTTTGGGATGGGAATAAAAAGGAAATTTGTGATCTATGTTTCATTGAACAACATGTGTTAAGTGTTTGTTGATTGATATTAATTATCTATAAGGGTTCTTTTTTTTTTTTGCATTATTGCATAGAGATTTTTTGTTGAAATCGTTAGAAATTAAGTTACAAATGATAGTGCACTTGGATGTGTATGATCATACACACACAAGGCTAAAGATGAAGTGGTCATACATGAGGTGCATGACTATGAAGTTGTTATAAAAGGATGCACGATTGTGTATCATAGGTTGCACACTGATGCATCTAATTATCAAACAAACAATTATAGGCATGAAGGTTGCACAATCATAACAAAGGAAAAAGGACTTACAATTGTCAAACATTTTGGACAAATAGTTGTTAGTTAGAAAAAGATGCACGAATGTGACAAATGGATGTGCAAGCCTATGCATGTGCATGATTGATGAACGGGCATGCATAGGCAACCACACTTGTACATAATATATATCTTATGATATACCCTTGTGTTATGTGTTGGAAAAGGGGATCAAATAGGAATAACCTTCATAGAGATAGTTTAAGGTGAAAATTAGAGGATAGGTGCCCGATTGTGTGAAAGAAAACACAAACCCTGAACAAATTATATTTGGCTTAAATTTAGAAAATGTCATATATGAGTGAGAAACGACTAAGGGATCATTTAAAGCCATTTGTTATGTGTAATATGGCTTAGGAGAATATGTGAAAGTATGTAAGCTATTGCTAGATATTTGTGAGATGTTTCGTGCATAAGTCCATAAAATAGTTCATTTTTAGTTAAGTGTGCATGGAAAGGGGAACTATAATAGATTATTCCTTATGTGGTCAGTGAGATATTTCATGTATACATCTATAGTAAAGGTCATCTAATGATAGTTTTTTTTATGACAGCCTAATCAATAAGACGTTCATGGCAAGAAAGAATGCAGTTAGTGATTCCTTGTGTGGTTAGAATTTTTATGTTTAGTTAACCTAAACCTGACTGATGATATGTTATGTGCACTGAAATCACAAATACATACATTTGGGATGTCAAGATGAATTATAACATGCTTTCATGAGACATTTAGGATATCTAAATAATCATAAAAGGATTCGATTTATATTGTAAGTTAAGGACTAGTCGCCTGGCCATAAGAAAAGATCTTGTAAAAAAAAGGCATACGGGAGGCCATAAGTCATTCAATGTTGACATATAGGATGTCAGGAAATATTAGAATATAAGTATCAAGGATGTCAAAAATAAAAACATGGTAGTGAAACTCCATGAATGATGTGTTTTGATTATGATGCCGCAATAGGTTATCTACTTAGAGTGTTTTCACGCTTATGTATTCCCTTCTGTTGTTTTGCAAGTAGAAGAGGATAAATATGGACCATGAAGGGAAATAATGATCCAACAATGTTGTAGAATAAAGGGCCAATCATGTCTATGTTATTATCAATTTTTAGTATTTTATGTTTTTAGTTAGGACATAGTTATTGTGTTTTAGTGATGATTTTATGTTATTATCATATATGAACATTATATGATTTTATAGAATGATTATGGTAATTTATTTATAACAATGACACCTTTTTGTGCATATTTGAGTAATGTTTATAATGCTTATGTTTATTTTTTAAATTATGTTATATAGTTTAAGTAGATAATTGTTAATAAGTTTTATGTTATACATATCTTTGGGTTTATGTTAACTATGAAGGTATGTATCTAGTGAAAGATGTTACACTACAAATGTCTTAATGGATATAGTCAAGAGTCTTTTTAGCCTTGTGTATGACTATGCTGAAACTCAATCTTTTATATCTCCTAAATACAAAAGCTCACCAAATTCCAACTTTTGTGTCTGTTGTTTACATAACAACTCTCTTTTGCTTAAAATTGTGATCATTTTCTTACTCATATGACCAAGCCTCACATGTTAAAGTTTGGTATTATCTTTATTAGATATAGAAATCACTATTGTTATTGATCATATAATGGTAGAATCTTGCAAGATATTCAAAGAACCAATCCTATCTGCTTTTATCATTGATAAAACACCCTTAGAAACCCTAAGCACATCATTTTCACTTTTAAGCTTCTTGTTATTCAATTCTAAAGAGCCCAAAGAAATCAAATTCTTCTTTAAATTTGGAATGTGTTTTACTCATAAAAGTGTCTTCATCACCCCATCATGCATTTTGATCTATACAGTGTTTATACTAGTCTTTTTGCATATGTAATCATTGTCCTAAAAAACACATCTCCATTAAACGATTCATAACTAGAAAACCAATTTCTATAGGGAGTCGTATGTCGTAAGGTTCTTTTGTCGATGACCTAACTCAACTCAAATGTATGTTTTACACCAAACCAGTTCATTAAATATGTTATCTTAAATATTTGTTTCTTTTGACTTAGACTTCCTATCATTTATTTTCAACTTATTTTTCTATTTGATACAGTCAACTTACATGTGTCTCTTCTTTTTACAATAATTGAAAATATACCTTTCTCTAGATACATACCCTTATACAAAATGTGTCTCTGAAGAAACATGTCAAACTAAAATTTTACATGCAGAAAATTAATGTCAAATCCCACAATCCTAAAAGTATATTATTATTACATGAAAGTTCAATTTTATAAATCTAAAAAGTCAAATCACAAACTGAACATGCATAAACAAATATGAATTGCTCAAAATACATAAAACATCCAATCATAATAAAAATAACAGAATCACCCTCACCTACGAGCTAAACTTTTGGCTCTTTTATTGCTCCAAAATTCTACCTGCAAACCACACAAACAGAACGTATGAGTGAAACACAGTGAATAATAAGGTAGTGCACATATCCATATCAAATAATTTATACGTGTTTGTTATTTGTCAATTTGTGGTCCCATGAATTTTTCCCAGCATCTCAAATGCCTATTTTGATTATCTCAGTGCCTAGTGCCCATTACTTAGTGGCAGTGTTATCTTGGATTATTAGTGTCTAACGATGTATGTTGACGTTTGGTAAAAGCAAGTGACATCTCAAATGTCATTCATAAGGTATACCCTGTACAGTGTCAGTTGACCATAGGCTAAGGATACCATATCAAAATAGTAAAACTTCAGGCCTTTCCTATCATCTTATTGCTTTCACTACTACACTACTCATAGTTCAGTGGTTCATACTACTACAATATATTGTTTCTAGTTTTTATCTGGAATTGATCCAATCAGGGTATTTGTAGTTGTTTACACATTTAGGTACACCCATAATGATTTCCATCACCAATAGCTTTTGTTTAGGCCTGATCATTGGCTTTCCTCATAATCATCCCCTCTATGGGGGTGATTTAGTCCTTTCTAAAGTCTTATTCTTATATCCGAACTTCCTACTTTCTACTTTCCTTACTAACCTTTTAGATCTTTATTTTTAAAGTTTTTTCAAAAGTACATAGGTATGCATCCTTTACACATGGGGCTGCAGTATTCAATTCACACAGTAAAGACCCTAGGCACATGGGTGTGTTTCTTTAGGGTAGGACACATGACCGTGTGTCCCATACAACATAGGTGTGTGTCTATTCCCAAATCCTTTTGGTCATGGCATAATCTAACATGCGGAGAAATTTCCCCAAATCCATATGAGCCGTGTGCATAGACACACAATCGTGTGTTGACAATTTTACTAAAACTGTGATCTTCATTTTTTGCATTTTTCTAGAATCTCAAACATTATTTCAAGGTGTGATTTAGTCATTTCCAAACTCTTATTTTTATATCCAAACTTCCTACTTTCTTTGCTAACCTCTTTTGCCTTTACTCTCAAATTTTCTAAAAAGTACACGAGTGAATATCATTTGCACACGGGAGTATATCATTTACACATAGAGGTGTATAATTCAATTCACACAATGAAGACCCTAGGCACACGAGTGTGTTTGTTTAGGGTAGGACACACGACTGTATGTCTTATACCATATGCGCATGTGTCTGTTTGTAAATCCACACTCTTGTGGCATGCTTTAACATAAAGAGAAATTTTCCCAAATTCATATGAACGTGTGTGCATAGACACATACCGTGTGTTAACAATTTTTCCAAAACCCCAACGTTCTCAAACATCTAACCTTTACCTGATTGTTGCATAACTCAATCTACCTTTGTTTTCAATTCATACAGCGAAGACCCTAGGCATACGAGTTTGTTTGTTTAGGTCAAGACACACGACTGTGTGTCCTATACCATATGATCGTGTGCCTATTCACAAATCCATACTCTCGTGGCATGCTTTAACATAAGGAGAAAATTTCCCAAATCCATACGAGCATGTGTGCATAGACATATGATCATGTGTCGACAATATTTCTAAATCTCTGATATTCTTTTTTTGTATTTTTCTAGAATCTTAAATATTCAAACTTTACCTAATTGTTGCACTACATGATCTGTCTTTTGTCTTACTAACAATGTACATACCACTCTAACTAAACCTACTTTAAACCACCTATGCTTATCACATCAAAATCATGCATCCATCATCTCTTTCATCCATACAAAATTTACAATTTCCAACCTACACACAATATTCTGACCATAAGATCATCTGTACTTTACACACATATTAATCAATGGAATCACATATTATGTTATTATCCCAAACATTAACAATCTATACTCATAAACTCATAACTCAAGAACATAAAGTCACAATCACAATTTTCATAACCTCACTTATTTATAAATAAATAAATATATATATATATATATGCACACTTTATCAACAAAACCATTCAGCCTCAAGCACAATTTCATATCTATCATTCTATATACTCTTATTGTTTACCTTGTAAAACTAATTAACTAATTACAAAGCAATAATAGATGAAACGACCTACTTACCTCTCTTCCAAGATGCCTAAAACCTTCACATGGCTTTGTTTGAACACCGAAGAGTCTCTCCTGCGTCTAAGACCTCGAAGCTCTCTAAGTCCTCACAAACGTTTTGTTTGGTGAATGAAAATATGATCAATACCTAGCCAAACATGAATGCGATTCTTTTTATTTTCAGTCCAGACAGTGATATATGCATAGTATTAAATTTCAACTCCCATAATCCTAAAAAGTGTATTAATCAAAACAACAATAAATAATCCTAATCCAAACAGTGTGTCTAAAATTCATGTTTACAAAACCTATATGTATGATAATCCAAATCCAAAACCAATACACGTATAAACATAAATAGAATCCACAAGTGTAAATGATAAAAATGCCCCTCACTCATGCAATATCTTGAGTTAACCTACTAGCCTTGTCGTCACCCTATTACTTCACGATCCTACTTGTAAAATCACAAAAGAACATGATGAGTGAAACACAAGCAGTAAGTAAGTGACCTTTCAACACTGTGCATGCAATAATATAACTTATGGTATTCCATGTCTAAAATAGTTATGGTATTTTAGATGTGACACTAACACTATGATACCCATCTAAATATCTCGACACCCCATGTCTAATTCTTAATAGTTATGTCATCCTTAGATTACTAATACCAAACAATTTATATTGGTTGGGCTTTGAGATAAGGTCACATAGACAGTCACACAAACTAGCCCTGATGTTTTCATAACCATATTACACATAGCTCAGTGGTATGACCACATTGCACATAACTTAATTGTAGCTCACATTGCACACAACTCGTGTAATGCTCACAAATTCATCTAAGGGTACTATCATCTTTTAACTTTACTTATGATTAATTATGTTTGATAAACTTAGTGTATGTGGATTTGGGCTTGCACAACTATATGGAAAGGCCACACGCCTGTGTTTGTGATGGCAAAGACAAAATGGTCTTTTCATATTTAATGTTTGACAATTGGTTAAGTGTGGATGACATGCATACCAATGATACAAGCATGTGTAATGTCATACCTATGCATGGTCAAAAGGTTTGAATTTTGGAAATGATGCGTTTTGTAGGGGTTTTAGAACGTGTCATTAATAGTTAATGACATGCACGCCCATGTATGAATAGTACATACGCTCATGTATTATGATTTTTAGTGAAAATAAAAATGGTTCTAGATTCATTTGGCTAAGATAGTCATTCATATTTCAAGAGAAAAAAATGGAAGTTTTGAGTGTTAAAGAAAAGCATTCAAGGAACCATCAAAGCCATAAGAAAAGCTTTTGGGCATCGAATGAAAAGTAAGTAAGTAGTCTATTCTTTATTTTGTTTGTTGCTATTGAGATGCTACATGCGTTAAAGTTTATATATGTGATGTCATGTTTGTGATATTGATGATTTGATTTGGGAATATGTCTTTACTTAGTTAAATTGCATGTATATGTATATATGTCTATGTTTGGATATAGATGGAATGATTTTTAATATTGTTTTGGTCGAAAATGCCTTGCCAAGTGTATCCAAGATGGTATGTTGACAAACTGAATACCTCTAGTTAATGATTTGTAAGCCTTAAAGAAAAGGAAAACACAACTGGATATAAGTCTATGAAAGGCGCACATTGATGAGAGAACTGATTATATTTTGCTATGTGATTTGATATATTGAGGTTGTCATTATTAAGTATTTTGATGCATAAGCATCTGGTAGAGAATTTGGGTAATGTAAGAAAGATTTTTTGAGTGCTATATGGATGAGTTGTTGGTTGGAAATCAAATCAGAAAATGAATACAAAATTTTGGAATTTTGTAACTCATGCCTATATGTCTTTTAGCACACACTTGTGTGCTTTTAGGCGAGATTCTCCCCTTATAGTGTTGAAGCCATGGATGTGTGGATTTGGGGTTGGATACATGCCGATGTGGTATGAGATACACGACTATGTATCTTACCCAAATTACATGCCCATGTGTGTGTGTGTATGGTATTTATTATGTTAATGCTTAATAATACACCCTTGTGTATATTTAGGGAAGATTGAGAATAAATAAGCATAAATATGTAATGCTTTGATATGGTTATATAAATGACTAATTTACCCTTATAAGGGATGAATAAGAGGGAAATATGGATTAAGGTTGTAATAAAGGCAGTAGGATGTTAATATCGGATAAATGTGTTCGACTACATGAAAGATGACATAAATGAAATTTTGGTATGTCTAACTATGTGGAGGATAACACAAAGTGAAAAACTAGAAACAATGTACTATGATCTTATGACTTGTCATCGAGCTATGTGTAGTGTTATGTATCACCAAGTTATATGCAGTAAGATCGAGCCACTAAGTTGTGTGTGATATCGCAGTGAAAGTATTAGGGAAAGTTTGCATGGCCTTAACACCTTTGGATGATTATGTATCGACTTAGGATGTCTTAGCATCTAGGATGCTCGTACATGAACTGACACTTAGTGTCTTAATATCTGGGATGTAGATGCGATATTGGGAAAGACCTAAGGTCTTGCTTCTTTATGACATAGTATCTATAGTCTGAACTTGAATAGTATGTGTACTAGATACACCTTATGATCAACATTTATGATACAATAAGGAAACTAATCAAAAGACACCCATAAGAGTAGGTTTAATTATGATATGCATTCAGATATTGGATATTGTAAGGTCATCTACTTAGTGAATGTGTTTTACTCATCATTTTCCTTTATGGTTTTATAGGTAGAATTATGGAGCAACAATGTAACAACAAAGAGTTTGTGGGTTAGCTTGAGACAACATATGAGGTAGATGTATTTTGGTTATTTTACATGTTAGGTCATATTTATGTATTTGGGTTTATCTATGATATTATTGTACCTTATTTTATGATTTTGGATTTTAGATATTAGGATTCTGATTTATTACACTTCTTGGGATTGTGGGAGTGATTTATTTATCATGCATATTTGTTATCTTTACTACGAGTCTAGATAAGGAAGTCTCGGGTAGCATACCTCTTTATGATTTTAAGTACCCAAATGTTTTGTTTGTCTAAATGTGCATAAGTGTTTGAGCAACCTCCCCATGCGCTGTTAATAACTATAAGTATATTTTAACCTGTATTTAATTGTGGTTTGTTTGCTTTAGCTTGAATATTGATTTCAATATAAAAATATCCTTGAGGCTAGTGAGATATGAGCAAGATGTCCTAACCCAAAGGAGAGTCGGAGAGAAATTAAAGGAAAGACTTCTAATACAATTGTAGCGTCATAGATTATCAGCTCAACGATAAGAAAAATAGTTTAAAAGGTTCTTTAAGAGAACTATAAGACATTCAAGAGTGTGAAACATTTAATTAAGGTGTCTTTTGTAATGAGTAACCACCATTTATAGACCAACTACCCTTACAAGAGAGAATGGGCCAAGTGGTATAGAAGACAGTTGTTATGGATGTATCAAATGATAACTCTACCTAATCTATAATTAGCTAATAGATAACAACCTCTAGAGTTTATAAGTAGCACTAGAATAGGTCAATTTTAGCTAAGGATTGGCTTGAGGTTGTAAAGGATGTCATGAGTTTATTTGAGATGACGGACCATGAGAAGGTATGATATGTTAGCTAATTATTGAGAGATGATGTTAAGCTTTGGTAGTAGATGTTGCATGATACCTACTGAGGAGTATTGGTACTACTTATCATTCTCAGACTGATGGATAGACTAAGTTGGTGAACTAGGTGAGTGAGGAAATATAGTCAAAAAGTGAGTGAAATTAAAATGTTGTCATTGATGGAGTTGTGCATAGTATTAGTTATCAAGGGACTATTTGAGTGGCTTTGTATAAGACACTTTATGAGAAAAAGTGCAAATCACTATTTCATTGGGATGTGATAGGCAAAAGAATTTTTGATTGAGGGTTTGAGATCAAAAATGACTCAAAAGATGATGTATGATCTATGATTAATAAAAAAAAAAAAATAAACAAACCTAGGATCGCTAAAAGAATTATGCCAATTAGAGAAAGTGAGGCTTGGAATTTGATGTGAATGATATTGTTTTTGTTTGAATTGAATCTATAGTCCTACATTAAAATATGAATGGAAAGATAAATTAGTTCCAAGGTTTGTGGAACCTTTCAAGATTCTAAAAAGAGTAAGCAAGTTGCTAATTGATTTGTGATATCACAAACATGGATTGGATTTGTAATGTATTTCATGTGTCGTTACTCAATAAGTACATTAGTGAGTCAACTTTTGTGTTGAAAGGTGACAATGTGGTATTTGAGGATGATCTAATTTATGAGAAGTGCCCGGTTTAGATTTTGGATGAATAAGTTGAGTAACTCACAAATAAGTAGTTATCACTTATTTGGGCTCTTTGGAAGTACCATTAAGCTAAGAAGGCCACTTGGAAGGTGGATTAGAATATGAGGCAGATGCTCCTACAACTGTTTTAGTGAATTTTAAGGATGAAATTCTTTTAAGAGGGAAAAATTGTAATACCCATAAATTTTTCCAAAGGTACTATTGTCTTTTGGCTTTGCTTATGATTGATTGTGTTTAATAAACTAAGTGCATATGGAATTAGATTTGCACAGGCATGTAGAAAGACCACATGCCCATGTATGTGATGTCAAGGGCAAAATAGTCTTTTCCTGTTTAATGTTTGATAATTGGTTAAGTATGGATGACATGCATGCCCATGATACACACCCGTTTATGAGTAGGCACATGCCCATGTATCATGCTTGTGCATAGTTAATAGGTTTGAATTTTGAATAAGGATGCATTTCACAGAGATTTCGAAACATGTCATTAATAGGTAATAGCATACACACCCATGTGTGAACAATAAACGCCAATGTATCATGATTTTTAGTGAAAATAAAAAAGATTTCAAATGTGTTGGTTGAGGTATTCATCCATATTTCTAAAGAAAATACTGAGAAAAAAATGTTTTAAAAGCTTTAAGGCTTACACACAAGAGGAAAACATTCAAGGATCAGTCAAAGCCATGAGAAGAGCTTTTAGGCATCGAAGGAAAGGTAAGTAGATAGTTTCCTTATTTATTTTGTTTGTTGCAATTGAGATGCTACACATGTTGAAGTTTATATTTGTGATGTCATGGTTATGATATTATAGATTTGATGTTGACACTTGATTATTTGATTTGGGAATACGTCACTACTTAGTTAAATTACATGTATATGTGTATACATCTATGTTTAGATGTAGATGGGATGATTGTTAATATTGCTTCGGTTGAAAATACCTTGTTAAATGTATCCAAGATGGCATGTTGACAAAATGAGTAACTCTTGTTGATGATTTTTAAGCCTTAGAGAAAAGGAAAATACAAATGGATATAAGTCTATAAGAACCGCATATTGATGAGAGAACTGATTATGTTTTGCTATATGATTTGATATATTACGACTATTATTATTGAGTATTTTGGTGTATAAGCATCTGGTAAAGAATTTGAGTAATGCGACAAAGATGTTTTAAGTACTATATAGGAGAGTTATTGGCTAGAAATCAGAGTAGAGAATGAATACAAAATTTTGGAATTTTGTGATACACGTTTATATGTCTTATGGCACACGCTCATGTGCTTTTAGGTGGGATTCTCCCTTCATTGAGTTGAAGCCACAAATGTGTAGATTTGAGGGTGGATATAAGTCTATGTGGTATAGGACACATGATCATATACCCTACTCAAATTACATAATCATGTGTGAATGTGTGTGGTATGTATGACGCGAAGGTTTAATAGTGCACCCTTGTGTATATTTAGGGAAGATTGAGAATAAATGAGCATAAGTGGGTAATGTTTCGATATGGTTATGGAAATGACAAATCTACCTCTATAAGGGATGAATAAGAGGGAAATACAGATTAAAGCGGTAACAAAGGCAATATGAGGTTAATATCAGATAAATGTGTTAAATTATGTGAAAGATGACTTGAAGGGAATTTGGGTGTGACTAACTGTATGGACAACAATATCATTGTGAGTGGTTTCGAATTGAAAATTAGAAATGATGTATCATGATCTTGTGATTTGTCACCAAGTTATATGAGTGAAATCGAGCCACTGAGTTGTGTGTAGTTTGGCAGTGAAACTATTAGGGCAAGTTTGTATGACCTTGATACCTTTAGATGATTATGTATCGAGGCAAGGTGCCTTAGCATTTGGGATGCTTGTACAAGCACTGAAGCTGGGATGTAGGTGCGATATTGAGAGAGGTTTAAGATCTTACTCTTTTTTGATATCATATCCATAACCTAAAGCTTAATCGGTATATGTATCGGGTATACTTTATGATTGACATCTAGGATGTCTCATGTTTTCACCAGGTGTCTAGGATGCTGATGTATACATTTTACACTGGTCAGTCTAGATGACACCACCTTTCAAGATTGGTCATTGGCCGCTGAGATGATAAAACATCTGTGATACCACAAAGAAGTTGATCAATAGACACCTATGAGATTGGGATTAACTATGATGTGTATTCATATATTGGATATCATAAAATCACCTACTTACTAAGTATGTTTCATTCACCATTTTCTTTTGTGGTTTTATAGGTAGGATTGTGGAGTAATAGGGCAGCACATAAGGTAGAGGCATTTTGGTCATTTACATGTTAGGCCATATTTATGCATTTGGGTTTATTTGTGATATTAGTGTACTTTATTTTATGATTTTGGATTACAAACATTGAAATTCTGACTTATTACACTTTTATGATCATGGGAGTGAATTATTTATCATGCTATTATTTATTGCTACATCTGTTGGGCAAAGTTTTAGTTAACACGTCTCTTTGGATATCTATTCCAACTAAAGGTGCATATTTGGAGTGAAGTGTTACAATTTGGTGATGAGTCCATGTTACACAAAGCTCGATGGAATATCCATGTTGTTAGTGTATATCCAAGGAACCATTTATGTTGTCAGTTTCAGGGTATTTTACCTTGTATAGACACTTATAGTTTATTAATAAAACAATAGTCATTCATGTTCAAATGCATAAATTATTTCCTTCATTTGCATTAATGTAAAATATGTATCTGGTCTGCTCGGATAATTCGTTTAATATGTAAAACTGAATTATCGAATTATTCCTTACGAACGTGATATAAGTTGGGCAATAATGTCATATAATAGGCATATTGAATGCCTCCACTAAATATCATAAGATGATATTAGTGCGGGTAAAGATGATGGTCATATCATAGGGGCACTAGTATGGATTAACAGTTAGGGAACTATTTTTTAAACATAACCAACAACAACAAATCACGTGATCATTAAATCATAGTCAATGACTTATCGTATGATTATACTAGTGTACGAAGTAATCTTTTAACTTGAGATATCATGGTCAAATCTGATATAGATGTGTGTAATTCATATGGTGTATAAATATGGGGCTAACCATATTCTGCACAAAATACCATGTTGGTCGTATGTTGTTTGTATGCAAAGATGAATAATGATCAAGATGGGATCAATTGACTCAAAAAATATTGGGTATATGATATCTGTTGATTCAATCTGGATCTAAGTTTCGAAGCGAATATTGATAAATATTAGAAATCAAAATTTATAGCAAAAGTATAATGTAAGTCATATGAAGGGTATTGGTGATGATGTGTTCTCAATACATCACTCTTATGCAAAGGTAAGCAGCCTACGAGTCACAGTACAACTTATGGTAAATCTTATAGTTATATCAACATTAACCATTATTAAGAAATTATTCAAAGATATAATGCTAAAAAACTATATGTTTTGGATTGATAGAAAGAAAAGGCAAAAACGTTTCTTGTGCTTACCGTCATGGCTCAAGATCTACTAACATCTCTAGTGTTGACTGTAGTATTTGAATACGCTTTTAGTATAGGTGGATGTTTGCTAGATGATAAGCGAATCACTGTTTAAGTCTAAGGCCTAGCCTAACTCGAAGGCCTATGACTATATAGGCCTAAGGCTTAGCCCAACCTTTATTAAAGAACACCTTGGGCCTTAAAAATTTCATGGGTTGGCCTATCATTGTGTAGGCTTAAAGTCTGGCCCAGCCTAACCCATAGACACCTCTATACATTGTAGTTTTTAATGTTATTTTTTATATTGTACATAAAGTACATGTATTGGGGCATATATGAAATACATGTATTAGAAATGATTAATATATAAAGATATGTTAATGTATATGCATATATGTATTGAAATGTTTATATAAAAATTCTGGATTTTTAGATTTTACTTCAAACAAGCTAAATGAATGTTTAATGGTGATTAAAATAATTTTGGGTGAAGATTTAAGTTGTGTGGAATTAATATAATTGCATATAAATTAAAATTAAGATGCATGGTAAAAGAGGTTTTGCATGACATGCATGTCGAATGGTATGGTATGTATATGTTCCATGAATGTTTAATGCATGATTTAGTTTAATATGATTAATGATAAATTATACATATACGTCAACTTGCATTTAATCGTGATTAAGTATGAGATATGATCGAAAGTTAACATGAATTGAATATATTCATATATTATATGGAGGCATGTAAAATATTGCATGTAGTCTTATGTAATTATAATAAAATTTAAATGTTTGATTTAAAATTGGCATGATAACAAATATATTCATATAATATGAATTAGGGATGTCGAATATTGCGTGTGCCCTTTTTTATTCATGGTCTTATATTAAAATTATATATTATGACTATTTGCATTTTAAATATATATTATGTCATTTGTGCTTAAATCAATGCAGGGTATTATTTTTATATTTGATTAGATCAAATTTAGTAGATTAATACTTATTTGGCTATGAATGCGTTCATAATATATAATAAATAATAATTTAAATGATGGATGGATGATTTATGAATGACTATAGGTGTAATTTGTGATTTTTCAATGTTTTAATATTTGGATTGTAATATTCTTATATTAAAATATTTGTATTAAATAACTCCCTATTTATTTTTATTTTATTAGGCATGTGTGCCTAAGCTTTGATGCAATCAGATTGGCCAAACGAGGACTTGAAGGCAATTTGAATAGTGATCCGATCGAAGACTTAAACTTAGGTAAATAGTTTTCCATTAGGTTGTAATTTTGAAAACCTCATGATCATCTTGCTATATTTTAATTATTTCATATATGTGATGTATGGATACATTTCGGGAAATTTAAGCATGTAATAAATCATTATGTGAAATTATGTAAACAGAAATGCATACCTAGTTTTAATTTTGGTTTTCGGATGATTCGAATTCTCTGTAAGGCAATGATGTGAGTCTATTTTTAGTACACAGTTTGCTCTTTGCCATTTCTGATTGAGAGAAATAATCTTTGTGTATTGGTTTTTGGGAGAAAAAGAAGAAACCATTCTTTTGTAAAGAATAGCGTAAAATCAATGGTTGGGGAGGTAGTTTAGACATTTAAATAGATGTCCAACTGTCAATAACTTTCCCTTACTAATTGCCTTTTGACAGTTAGTAAAGCGAGTCAGGTTGACCCTTCATGGATGGACCCAGACTCAATATCTTCCACTTACATATGACAGAAGACCCAAACCAAATAATTAGCTACAAAAATCTCATACAGCAGTACGTTTCATACTTACAAATATGTCATATGACCTTGCAAGTAACTTACACTTAGGACCTAAATACTATGTATTTGTTAAGAATAACATAATTGCTTTAATCAAAATATAATAAAGCGTTAGACTCGCAGTGTAGGGTTTTAGGGCATCATTAACTGGTAGCATAGTGAAATTAAAAATTTTTAAAAATTATACAGTCCTGAAACCTTGACCAAGATACCTATTTTAAAACATATTTATCATGAACATTCAAAACAACCATAGAGTATTTTAAGGTTTATACTTGTGTTGATGGCTTCTTCAAATCAACATGTGGCAAAGAAACGAAAGTTATACAAATCTTCATGAAGGGGAGCCCTGGTATCCACGTGGAGTATGAACACGGGAGGTTGTCTAAGAAAAAGACTACTAGAGCTTCTATGTTGAATGAATGGCATGTTCAAGAGAAGAGAGAATTTTAAAAAGCCCAAGCGACAACTTATGTATCATCAATGTGTGTGTGAATTATATTAGATAGATCTCTAACACGAATAAAATACACACACATATATATATGCATAGGAATCTATGCCTTATAAGAATTTAATCCAAACACATTAGCTTCATGGTTTCATGCCTTGCGTAGCTGTACAAAAATGTGTCTAGTCATTCAATGCTACCAATTTTGCCTGGTGCCATGTAGCACCATACACACCAAGTAATCTTGGTTAAGCACGATCAATTGAGTTCTCTCTTTTCCTAAACACTAAAATTATCATTAAACAATCCTTGTCGTTAGGCTTGAATCGACCCTTATATGTGTATGACTCATAAGCTTTATCGAACCGGTAGTGTCTAAATTCAGGTTGAATTCAAAAATATACCAAAATTAGCCTCTAATAAAGTACATCACCACTTGAACTATAGAATGTCAGCGAACATCTTTAAAATTTTTACAATATCACAATTATATGCAATTCAATCCTTTCATCAATCAATATCTCTAGAGGCTGAGACATAGAAATATGTCTATCTCAGTGGTTTCTTGGAATGAATTGATACACATTAATGACTTACACAGATTACGTTATAACATTATCATACTATGGTCATAGATAAAATGTCATTCAATATTCTCATACGAGATATTCTCTTTTATGTTTGGGAGTGACAAATATTTTATTGATGAACTATAGCCTTCATGTATCTCATGATATGTTCATACACTACCTTTATGACACTTTAGTTAAGACAGTTTATTGGACAATGTCAAACCATACCAATCTTTACATGAGATAATCTAACGACTTCAAGTCAGGTGATATCGTCTAAGTATGTGCTTAAACCTTTGATGAGATAGAGACTTCTTTGCTTGAGTAGTTGTTCTATTATTGTTACAATGAAGCTTAAACGACTTGGCGATACTCGAAACCATTCCAAGTTTAGTAATGAACTTTTTTATCCATACCACTTTTTTTGTCGCTTGTGAAAAAGCAATATACTCAAACTTTGTCATAAAATCAAACACAATACTTTACTTGGAGTTTTTCTAACTAATTGCACCACTATTCAAACAAAACACAAACCCTAATTGGGATTTAAAATCATATTGATCAATTTTAAAACTAGCATCATTGTAGCCTCTAACCGTGAGTGCAATATCCTTTCCATAAACCAAGAACGCATCCTTTGTCTTTCTCAGGTACTTTAGAATATTTTTGACAACCATCCAATGTTTTTCATTTGAATCAAATTGATATTTACTACAAATGCTCAAGACATACAAGACATTAACTCTCGTACATGGCATGACATACATTATCGATCTTATAGCCTAAGCATATGAGATCCTACTTATCTTATCTTTTTTAGACTGTGAAGATGGATATATCTCTTTTGAAAGATGAGCACCATGAGACACGGGTAAAAATCCTTTCTTATATTCCTACATAAAAACATTGTCAACACTTTATCTATTTATTTGTTTTGACTTAGGCCTAACAGTCTATGCTCTCTATATTAGTAATTTTAATCCCAAGAATGTAGACCACTTCTCCTAGTCTTAATAAAGAAGCTCTTGGATAACCAAATAGGCAAAGAAACTAAGAGCGCATAAGAAGTCTAAGAATATTTAGCAAAAGTATCACATTTTGAAAGAATTCATTGGAATTGGAGAGATATTAATATAAAAGACACTATAAGTAGATAATGCTATTGAATCATTGACTAACGGAATGACACTAAAGCAATTGGACCATCATCTTAAGAATATAGGCATGAGATACAACAACAAATGACTCTAGTGCAAATGGGAGTTTTGTTAGTGTATGTCCTAGAAACCATTTATGTTATTGCTTTTAAGACATTTTATCTTGTATATACATGTAATAATTTACTAATAAAAGAAAAAATTCTTTTGTTCATATACATAAATTGTTTCCTTTATTTGCATTAATGTAAAGTACAATGTGATCTGTCTAGATAATTCACTTAATTTGTCAAATTGAATTATCGAATTATTCTCTACAGATGTGACATAATCTAGGCAATAATATCACATAGTAGACATGTTAAATGCTTTCGTTGAATATTATGAGATGATATTAGTGTAGGTAACGATGATGGTCATGTCATTGGGGTATTACTGTGAAATAACAATTAGAAAACCATTTTTCAAACATAACCAATAATGACAAGTCATATGATATTTACATTATAAGGAATAACTTATTGTACGATTGTACAAGTGTACGAAGTAATTCTTTGACTTAAGGCGTCATGGTTGGATCCGATACGGATGCATATAATTCATATGGTATATAAATATAAGGCTACCATATTTTGTATGAAAGGCAACATTGGTCATGCATTTTTTGTATGTGGAGATGAATGATGATCAAGACAAGATCCATTGACTCAAAAATGTTGGGTTCAAGATATTTGTTGATTTGATCTAGATATGAGTAGAGAATCGAAATTAGGGTTTTGACAAACATGAGCCCAAAATCAATCAAGATTAGATAACAGAAAGATCTTACATACACAAAATGCATGATTGGAAAATTAAGTTCGATGAAGTATTTCTTCATCGTGATTTAAGGGATATGACACATTGCTAGATGTTTACCATAGTCGTTAAACATCTAAATGTCTTGCATGTGGAAGGCTACCTCTAACATTGCCATCAAAGTAAATAGCCTTTGTATACATGCTTGTTTAACCTTATAGGGATAAAGTAGTTATTTCAATAACTATACACAATTAATGTCAACTTCATACATTTTTGTCTCTAATTTCCCCAATTATAAACAGGGGTGTGTCTTCAATACACATGGTGTATTTAACTCCTTATACACGACCACATATTAACCAATATAGTCACGTAACCGAGGGTGGCATACATATTCGTATGTCATATTCTACACGGATGTGTATCCATTCCTAAATTAACATGCTTGTGGCTTCGACCTAACACTAAAACTATTCTCACCTAAATATACATGATTGTGTGTCTCACTGCACAAAGGCATATAACATCCTTTTTATAGATTTTGTCTTGCCTGAATTTGCTATTTCTGACCACAAGACTAAATTTCACGCAAGTAAACCTACCTTAACCTATTTTCAACTACCTTAACTTACTTCTTCCATCTTATAACCGTCATACCCATGCCCAACAACAAATCACATCTTCAAAAACACAACTCAATGTGTTTAATAAGTTAATACTCTGTGTGTGTGTATAAATTTATATACATACATACATATATACATACACACACACACATATATATATATAGCCTCTAAGTATATGAGTTAAAAGTGTAAATTAATTATCGTACAAATGGGTTTGAATCAAAGGTAGAACATGATCCTCCTTAAGCTAACACATTAACACACACCTACACAAAACTTAACTTATCTCATGAGCCTAAAACTTCACTATCAATAAATATACTAAATGTCCCATCTATAATTCACATAAATTATCACTATTGCATCAATTTAACTCAATCAATTTCATAATCAAAATATATATCATAATCTACATCTAATTGTATACCATCATATAATTTGCATCATTGATAAACCTGAACATAAAAGGCAAAGTCACACTAATTACTTCTCTTCTAGTGTTTGCGCAATCTTCACATGGCTTTGATGGTTTTCCCTCAATAATCTTTCAAGTTCCCAGATTCCTAGAGTTCTCAAACTTCCTTTCAACTGTCTAATTTTTTTCTAAAGTTATACACAATGGTCAACCCAAACATATCTAGATTTTCTTTTATTTTTAACTGAACATCGTAATACACGGTTGTGTACCCTTCATACACGAGTTGTATATTGTTACATATTAATGGTAGTTTTTGAAATCACTATGAAATTGATTTTTAATACACAAGTGTGTATGCCTTCCAAACTTAGTCAATTTTCATACATCACACAAAAAAAGGCTATTATATCCTTGCCATCACATACATAGGCATGTGGCCTGCCCACATAGCCATGCAACCCCAAAATTACACATATACAAAAATAATAACATATTCAAAAGGCAAAAAGACTTAAAAACCCTTAGACATAACTGTGGGTGTTACATCTTGTGTAAACAATGGCTCTCTTATTCTTGCAATAGAGGTCGATTAGCTCGACAATGTTAGGAACCTCCAAATTTGTGATAAACTTCTTAATCCAAATAGTTTCCTTTGCCACTTTAGAGAGGGCAATGTACTCAAACTCCATTGTAAAGTCAACAATTTTACTTTGCTTAGAACTTTTCTAACTAATTGTGCCATCATTCAATTCAAACAAAATACAAATCTTGGTTAGGATTAAAAGTCATCTTGATAGGTCTGAAAACTAGCATCATTGTATCCTTACACAATAAGCTTAGGTTCTCCTCTATAAACAAAGATTGCCTTATTAGTCCTTTTTAGGTATTTTAGGATATTCTTGACAATTGCCAATGTTTTTCACCTTAATCAAATTGATATCTATTACAAACACTTAAACAGTATGAGACATCAACCGTATTTTATAGTATGACATACATGATTGATCTTATCACGAATGCATATGGAATCTAGCTCATGTTATCCCTTTTAGATTGTGTCTAATGACACATCTCTTTTATGAGATATATACCATAAGACATGGGTAAGAATCTTTTCTTGGACTCTTCTATGTTAAATTTAGTTAGCACCTTGTCTATATACGTTGTTTGTGTTGCACTTAGAAATTAAGCTTAATTTTAGCATTTTAGAAGTAAAATAATTTAAGATTTTAAATAAATATTACAATTATTCATAATAGTTTCTTAATTGTTTTATTTCTTATTTTGCAAAAGAAAAGCAGAAAAATAAGAGAAAGAATGTTGATTTGTAGAAAGAAAATTAAAAATCTCTAGATTGTATTAGGAAAGACAAATACACAAAAACAAAACAAAAAACAAGATCGAGATATTAACATAAATAGCAAATCTGGAAGCTTCGAATCTGGCATAAAACGAATCAAAAAGGAATTTAGAAATATTACTGCCATACTAAGAGGAGACAATATAAAAGACTAATTGAAGAATTAAATAGGGAGTTTTTCAACATTAGATATTCAGACACTTTAGCCATTAACCAATGCTTTAACAACACAACAACAATCACTCTTTGCATTTCGTAAGCCATAAGAATAGAAGTTTGCTGCATGTTAGCAATATAATTCAAAGCGACAATTAGTGAATCAAAGTTCATACACTAGTGATAATACAATCTTCTTACTTTAAGCGATTAAGTTACAATGTTTACATATAATTGCTATTTTGTTATTGTTATTCGCATGAATGACTAAACTCTTTTATTCTAGGACTAAAAGGGATCCAACAATCTCTATATTTCTATAGAATTCTATTTATATTTTATAATATCTTGAAGTTTAATTTGATGAACAGTTTATGCATTACTTGTGAAAAGATTAGGGCCCGTAATTGCAAATGTTAGTTGGCTTAAACCTAGAACCTTGATACTAGAGATAAGTTAAATCATTGTTGAGTCATTAGGGTCACAAATCGTAAAGGGTAAGTATTATCTGAGTAGCCATAAAAGTAAGAGCTCAATTAAAATTTGCAAGCTTAGTCAACCTCACAAAGGAACTAGAGTAACTTAGGATATCCAATTATCAACACATAATGATTACTATAGCAGTTTTATACCATCTACAATTTTACATAGGATTGCTCCTAGAAGCTCTTAATATACGAAGTTCAGAAGTAGTTTAGATATTAAGTATTAGAGTTTACTAATTTCTTATTATAGTCTTTAATGTTACTTGGTCTTCTTAACTAATACAAACTCTGAAATGAATTAGAAGTCAATTTTTCAATCCTTACGGAATCGATATTTATTATACAATTTGTCAACTCAGGCACTTGGCAAGTTTTTTGCGCCGTTGTTGAGAATTAGTGTTAAAATTGATACTAATATAATTTGTGGTCTTATTAGACTGAGGAATTTTTCTTTTCTTTTATTCACATATTATTACTTTCAAGAGTTGATCATTCTTGCTCACTTTTTACAGACTATCTCTGACGCATGACCGAGTCAAATATAACAAAAAGAGTAGATTTTGACCCAAAGATCGAGAAGACTATTCATAATATAAGGAAAAGCAAATAAGAACAAGAGATCAAGTTAGAGGAACTAGAAAATAATCTAATTCACATGATCTAGTATAGTCAATTTGAAGGAATAGTAACTAAAGATTCACACACTCACTTAGGTAAATTCATGTAGATATATGAAAACTTCAGACTAAATAAAGTGCTAGATGAAGTAGTAAAGCTATAACTATTTTCTTTCTCACTCTAGGATAAAGTAACCTTATGGCTTGAATCAAGACCTCCGAGATCTTTCACTACATGACAAGCCCTATCTTAAGTATTTCTAACCAAGTTCTTCCTAGTAGGAAAGACAACAAAAATTAGAAGCAACATAGCCACATTCACTACGAGGGACAATGAAACATTATACAAATGATAGGAAAGTTACAAAGACCTTCAAAGGCACTGCCTACATCATGGTATACCAGATTAGATGCTATTATAGACTTTTTACAGTCGAGTACTGGGACATATAAAGACATCTTTAGATGTAGCAACCAATGGATTTTTCATATGACTAACCACGGAAAACATATTATAACTAATTGAATGAATGACCACAAGTAGCTTTTGCCAAAATGATGATATAGTATGGATGCAAAACTTGGTTAATGCAAAACATGGTTCTTTAACGAAGAAATTAGAATGAATGGATGTAAAAACAATTGACATTGTATTTGTTAGGAATTTGCGACATTCGGGCAGTGGAATAATGTTTAAATTTTTAATTAATAAACATACAATCTGCAAAAATCTCTTCTGGATTAACCTTGTAAGATAATTAATTCACAAACATATTGTTAACACATATAGGGTATTTATAGAACATACTTGTGTAGGTGGCTCATTTAACTTCCATTAATTTAGATAGATTGTGAACTTGCTCCCAAAACCCAGAGTAGGCCTGAACCTCGGTATACACACAGAACACGAACTAAATTGGAGGCTGAAATCATGCTTGCAAGTTGTTAGGGCTTGAGCGTGATTTATTTAATTTTGAAGAAAAGCACGACAATGTTTTTTCTTCACCCTGCGACTAGGATTCTAATATTTTGTTAAGCACACATTTATGTGCTTCTTTATTTTGTTTCCATGTGAAAATAAAAAAATGCACCACTAACTTTTCTCTAAAAATTAAAAAAAAAATGTGAGAAAACTTTACACTAGGCATGCATATATATAACCCCCTCTCCCCTAAATGTGGATTTTATATATATATATATATATATATATATATTTATATATATATATCATATATTTTTATATATATATTATTTATATATATTATATATATAGTTTATTTATTTTATCATTATTTTTCTTTTATTTATTTTTATTTAAATTTAGTGGCCCATATGAAATTATTAATTGGGCTTAGATTTATCCAATTGGATAAATCTAATCCAACCCTATATTTTCTCACATATAACTTTAACCAGTCAAAATTATTTCACTTTCGGGGTCTAAAAGCCTTTCTAAGAGTTAAAACTATCAATCCAAAATCTAGATCAAATCCAACACTAGTTCAATTTGGAATATCTTATGCCTGAAGAGTTGGATCAACTCCTTTTCGTGTATGACTCATAGGTTTTCTATAAAGTTAGTAGTGATCAAATTTGTGCCAAGCTCTGACCTTGAAATCCATCTAGACACATACCAAGAACGCCCTCTAGCAAGACATCATGACCACTTGATTAATAGAGTGTCAACACATGACTTCTTAATCTGTTAATGATATGGTTACTCATACAATTCAATTCTTTCATCATACGATATTTTTTCAAGATTAAGGTATAGATGAAGTGTCTCCCTTAGGGATCTTTGAATTACATAAACTGACTTTTGTCAATGATTGAAAAAATATCAGATTGAAAATCAACTTTATCTCACTATGATAATAGATTTAATCGGTTATTGTCATATGTCAGAGGGTTTTAACTAAGATATCAGCTTTCATGTTTGGGAGTGAGAAATTCTTTATTGATCCACCGTAACCTTCAAACAAATTTTGATATGGCCAACCACAACTTTTCTTGTAATCCTTTGACCAGATTACATTGGGTTGGTGTTAAACTAAACTGATTCTTGCATAAGACGGTTTAGTAACCTCAAATCTAAGGATCAAATATACCTTTGTTCAATAAGAGAATACATATTCTATAAACATTAAAGCAATCATCCATATGAAAGCCTCTTGTTGGGTCAGTTTGGTGAACAAGTTTATAACGTGAACCTATGTGTTGTACCAAGTTGTCAGTAAACAACGTTAACACATGAGAACTATCATCATCTTTCAATAAGGTTGTTCAACACTATAATAACTTCATCACTATTATCTGTGCCCTTAGTTATAGTAATATCAAAGTTGCAAACGTTTTAAGAATAGGTACCTAATGTGCAATAAGGTTCTCATGATCAGGTTTCAAATGTTGATCCCATCATCATAGTTCAACCATTATTAGGACATCTGTCTGAGGATATATTAATATGTTTTATAGACAAAGAATATCACGGTAAGTTACAAATATGAACTTTAGTAATGAACTTGTATCGTCATAAGGATTGGCTCTAGGGCATCAACTCCAACAGTATTACATTGTGAGATATGCAAAAGAAGACATCCAACATAAATGGTAGTATATTAAACCGATTCTTGAATGAATAGAATATGGAACACATAAACCTGGTCAACTACAACTATAAAGGATAAAAGAATCCCTATGCCAATACCAACAATCCAGGCTGGAGAAATCATCCAAATTTTTTATGGAACAATCAACAAATTCAGTCTAATACAAGTTAGAACTATTAACTAACACACACCACCAGGGTTTTAGCTTAGAAATCTGGCTCTACGACCTTTGCACCTAACACTTAAGGAGTAGAACTCAAACTTAGAGCTAATGATGGAAAGTTTTATACAAGCATAGAAATAGAAGGTCGAAGCACAAGAAAAAACCATTGAACATCTTACAGAGAGAATAAAACAATTAGTTAAAAGTACAATTGAGCTAGCAAACCTCCCAAATTAAGAGATCAAGGGAAGCAACTAAGCCAACTAATTAATCTAAGAAAACATTACAAGATAATAGCAACTAGAAACGGAAATGAATGCAAGGGCTTAGAACCAAAACAATCAAAAGAACAAATCACATTAGAAAAACTAGAAAAATCCTCTAATAAACAGTCAAATCCAGTCACTGATAATAATAAACCCAATGTTATATAAACAACCAGAGAGTAAGACAAGAAAACCTTAGGACAAACTAAATACCTTATTATTCTACCATTTCCTCAAAGGTATCGCAAGGAAAAATTGGACCAATAGTTTAGAAAGTTTCCATAAATATTCAAGCAAATACATCTGAAATAACATTCCTTAAAACAATCATATGGACAACCATCTATGCAAAGTTTTTAAAAGACATATTTTTGAATAAAACGAAATTAGAAGAATTCAAGACTATAACATTTTTAGAAGAACAAAACGTGATTCTACATAATATATTGACATTGAAATTAATAGATTTAGGAAATTTCTTTATACCATGCATACTTAGGAACGAATCCTTCAATTAAGCATTACATAACCTTAAAGCAAGCATCAACCTTATGTTGCTCTTAATATGCAAAAGGTTAGATATAAGAGAGCTTCATCCCATAATAGTCACTTTGTAATTAGCAACAGACCCATTAAATATCAGAGTGGAGTGCTAAAGAATGTTCCAATACATATAGGAAAACTTGGTAAGTTTTGATCAACTTTGTAGTCTTAGAAATGAAGGAAGACACCCATGTTCCATTAATCCTTGGAAAACCATTCTTATTGATGTGAAAAAAGGAAAATTAACCTTTGAAATATGATAAGAGAAGGTAGAATTTAATGTCATTAAACTTACCAAACAACCTTCTATTATGAATTCTGATTGTAAGGTAGATGCGATCAGGAAATGCATAAAAGAAGTATTCAATGAGAAATTCCTATAAGGCATTCTAAAATCCTACCTTGTTTATAACAACTCTACTAAGTTTGAGGATCTAGAGATAGTAGTATATGTACAACATTTGGAAGCAACTAAACCAACAGGATTCATATCATGACACAAATATGAGGACATACAATAATCATCAGTACTATCAAATACGAATATATCATAACTATCAATAAAGAATACATTATAGGTAAAACTTTATGCAAATCTTGGACCTTATTCCACTTATTTTGTTATTATTAATGTTGATTCAAATTCTAAACAAGAAAAGGAATTAATATGCTTATTACGAATGCACAAAAGGATTATCAAAATACAACATGCATGACATAAAAGGCATAGGCCTTTCCATATGCATATATTGTATACACATGTTAGAAGGTCATAAGCCAATCATAGAAAAACAAAGAAAACTCAACCCTAGCATGAAAGAAGTAGTACCAAAAAAGTAAAAAAGTTGTTAGATGCTAAGGTCATATACTGAATATCTAACAGTAATTGGGTAGATCTAGTGTAGGTAATACCTAAGAAGGAAGATACAATAATTGTTAAGAATGAAAATAATGAATTAATTCCAATAAGGATAGTCACACTGCATTGGCTATAGAAACCTGAACATCTCTTCTAGGAAAAATCACTTCTTTTTACTATTCATAGACCTAGTCTTAAAATGATTAGCCAATTATTCATATTTTTGCTATCTTCAGATCCTTATCCATCTAAACAACCAGAAAAAACCATATTCACGTGACCATACAGTACATTTGCATATAAAAGAATGCATTTTGATCTATGTAATACACCCACAATATTTCAATGATGTATGAGATTTCATTGAACGTATAATGAAAGTTTTCATGAATGATTTTTCAATCTATGGTTATACCTTTGACAACTATTTTGCCAACCTTTCTAAGGTATTACAAAGATATTAGGAAGTGAATCTCATGCTTAACTGGAAAAAATGTATCATGCACTATTATCTACCTTAAATTTATAGAGTTTTACGATGAATCCAATCAAGTGTATATTTCTTAAAACATTCAAATTAAGTGTATAAGCCCCTAGATCATGCTTTTTCATATCAATACCAAACATCATATCAAAATCGTGGATCATCAAATGCAGCTTACAATTGATATAAATAAACTAACAACCTCTACTTTTAATTATTATCATATTCTATCAGACTTCATCTAAAAATGTGGCTTTCTTATTTTCATTGCACTGTTATATTATCACTACATGCCAAATAAAACTTAGAATATACTAAATATGGAAGGCATCATACTTGCCAAACTTTCATTGACAAGTTAGTCTTTATATGGCTTTGGAGATTTTCGGTGTCCTGGTTGCTTTTGACAGTGATCAAAACTCCCATTCTCTCACAAAAACGCTATTGTCTTTCAAACTCTCTTTGTTTGGCTCTGAATGACAAAAATACAAAATACCTTATCAAACAATGTTTCATCTTTTTTTATTTTGGCCAAATAACATCACTAGCAGTCGTGTAACGTCCCTACATGGTTGTTTAGATGGTTTCTCATTGAATATCATATCTTCTGATCACTGAAAATGTTTTATCCAAAATTTAAATGCCATGCATGACTGTGAATCTCCTTTTGGGCATTCACGTTGACTAGTTGGCACTGTTCATCTTTATCTAGTATACAAGCATGCACCCCTTACATGTATGGTTGTACATCCTTCAATATTTAAATAGTTTATACGCCTTGCATAAAATGATCATTATGCTTTTCATTGTATATACATAAGCGTGCACTCCTAAAGTGCATAGATGTAATTACCTTTTAGATAAATGATGAAAATCTTTGTACTTATAGGTGTGATATTTCTCCAAAATTAAAGAATTTCATTCTCAAAATTCACTCAAACAGTTTGAAAATCTTTGTCTCATACCATGCTTGACCTTTAATGTAGCCCCCTCAATTTGGTGGTTCCTCCTCATTTCTTATAAGTCAATTTTTTTCTTTTTTTTATAATAATTTATAATTGTTTATATTTTAATTATTATTTAACTTTTTAATGTTTTGTATGTGCTATTATAGTAGTGGGCATGTAATACCCTCAGGTATGTTTCAGGGGCATTTACGTCTTTTAACCTTGTTTTGAGATACTTCCAATGTTTTAAATATATATATATATGTTATGTATAGGTGCATTTATATAAATATACATATGTAAATAAATACAAAAAGAAAAAAAAGAAAAAAAAAAGAGAAAGAGAAAAAGGGAGATAAAGTTTAGATAAAGGGAGAGTAAAGTCAACAAAGGCAGCTCATCCCATTTTTTTTTCTATCATCTTCTTCTCCCGTAAAGCTCCAGCAGCCACCATTTCTTCATGCCTTTTCTTTGCTTTCTTGAAGCCAAAGGAAGAAATTGAAGGGATATTGGAAGAAAAAATAAGAAGAAAAGAAAAAGAAGCACTTGGAAGCTTTGGTAACCAAAGATCTCCTTCCTTTCCTTTTATCTATGTTTATATGCATGTTATGTGAGTAGGTTAGTGTGTTTTGGTATTGATTTAAAGTGATCTTGATGATAAAGGAAGCAAAACAAAGAGGAGGAAGCCAACTTATAAAGATTTGACTTGAAACAAGGTAAGGGGTATCCTCCTTGATATGTTACATGTTTTAAGTTTTTGGGTCCTTGGATCTATGTTATAAATGATGATTTTGATGTTGAGGAATGTTGTTTTGCCATTTGGGATGTCTATATATGTGATTTTGTTCATGGTAGAATGTTACAGAATATTTACAGTTTTTGCCACTGAGTTCGTCCCATGTTTTGGCTGCCTTATTTGATGAATTATGAGTGCTATTATATCTTGTTGGAAAGCTCTTTGAATGATCTTTCCAATGATATATAGTTTGTATGAATTAAAGATCATTTGAACTGTTAAAGATTGTATAAACCGAAAGGACTGTTTTATCAAATAAACAGGGGAGACAGTTTTTGCCACTGACTTTATCTGCTGTTTTAATTTTTTGAGATTATGGTACAGTTGCATATGATTACTCCCTGTTTTTAGATACTTTCAAATGAGTCTTCATATGAGTATATACATCTTTTGTTCGCTTCCAGATTTTCAGTTTTCTTGGAATACTTCCTAAACACTTTTAATGAGACGTTTATTTTAAAGCATTTTTAAAAAAGGAAAAAAAATAGACGCTATGAATATTAATTCATAACATTTCTCCTTCGATGGGTAGTACTTTTAGGGAGGGATGTTACAGGGCATGTCAGGTTGGCTCATGAACCTAATTTCCAAACTCACTACCCAACTTAATAAATCTAAGAGCCAAACATAGCTTTTTACAATTTGAACCATTATGGGTTGGACCAAATAAAGGGAACTGTATTGTGCATTAGACAAACCCAACCTATTCGATACGTGGATTTATACGTCATTCCCTTGACAACTACATATTACAACATTTAGTTTTATCACCTATCTTCTTTATGTACAATCTCAAATGCCACACCCACCCCAACCTTCAATAAATTGAAAACTTAAAAACTGGAAATAAAAACAGCATATGCATAGTATGGTTTTATTATTTTTAAGCCTTACAAACCAATTAAACTTATTATTAGATAGGATTTATTTTATTTAATTATTTTTAGGAGATCACTATATAATAAGAAGGGATATTAAAGAAAACCACTTTTTAGACCCATTTATATATTTTTACCACACATTTTTTTCATTAAACAATTATACCACTTTGTTAGTTCAATATCAAAACTACCTATATCTTCATCTTTATAAACACAAACAACAGAAGTTCTTTTCAACACTGAAAAAGCAAAATATCTTTTCAAAGATCTTACAAATAATTCATCCTAATCAAGGTTTTTTTGTTGATTTATACCTTTTCTACTGTATTTGTTGATTTAATAGTTGCAAACCAAAGATTGAAAACTAAGTAGTTGATTTATCATAAAATTTAGTAAGTAATGTTGATAGAAAATTTGTAAAAATGGTAACATTTATTTTGTATTTTGTTTGTTGAATGTTGTTATATGTGTATGTTAAAGGAATTAGAGTACTAATTGGTAGGTCAAATGAGACGTTGATGTTCACTGAAAAAAGTGCTCGTAGTTTGTTTTTTTGTATGCTAAAAAGAAAAAAAATAATGATGGGATTCAGGTATAGGCAAGATCCCATCATTAGGCGAGATCACCTACCAGGCGATCTCGCCAACTTATTTGTCAACAGAAACTTTAAATGTTTGCTTGAGAATTGAGATAGGTAAAAATGGAAAAGGTCATATTTATTGTTTGTTTTAGACAAAATTGGATTACAAGTGATGATAATGTAGTGAAATAATCAGTGGAAAGGAGAGACCGATCTGTATTGACACAAATGTTGATTTTAAAGGATTTGTGGGCAAAATATACAATCATCTGAGATTTGGTCAAAGTCAGCAAATGTCCACATATTTATCATTGGTGATGTATCAGTAGGTCTTACTGAGATTAAAAATGATGATGATCTTGAATATGTGATGATAGAAGCAAGAAGTTTACAAGGATCGATAAAACTATATGTTACCTAGACATCTATTGAAAAAAGAAACAATCAATTAGATGAAGAAGTTTATATGGTAGAAAAAGAGGATCACGCTTATATGATTGGGCAGAACCATAAATTTTCTATGAGTATGGTATGAATCATAATGATATAGATAATGATGAGGATGTGGATACGGACTATAATATTGAAGATAATGAGGATGATGAGGACAAATTTTTAGGATTATATAATTATGACGACATAGATTGTGAATTGAGCAAAGACGTTATAAGAAGTCAAATCAATAAGGGGGGGTTGAGTCTAGTACAGGATGCCATGGCTCTACAAATATGGGAGTATATGCAAGTCATATTTATAATCCAAATCCATTCCAGTGGGTTCCTAAGCTAGCAATGGATGTTAAAAATATTGGTATTAATAATCAGGAAACACAAAAAGATAACAGTTTAAGAGTAATGAGTAATGGGCTTTTATGATTCGAAAGCTGAATTAATAGCTTTATTTGAGAGATACGCTTTAAGATAGGCTTCTAATGGAAAGTTGTTTACTCTTATATGACATGTTATTAAATTAGGCATGTAGCTCGTCAATGTAAATGGCAGGTATAAGCTAGAAGAGAGGAAGATAGAGACTACTAGGTGTTATGTCGCATGGATAATGCACATAATTGTCCAAGGGATCAAATATTGCCACATCATAGATAGACAGGTGCTAGATCATTGAGAACTATCCTTAAATCAATGTTTGTGGTTAATCGTATCTACTAACCAAAGTAAATTATCTTTGACATGACAGATAGGTACAAGATCAACATTTCATACACATATGCGTGGCGTGCAAAGACGTACGTTATAAATGCATTACAAGGATCTCTTGAGGATTCTTTCATGCTCTTACCTATGTATTGTCACAATTTGGAGCTAAAAAACTCAAAAACTTCTAACACATATTGATGTTGATGTAGAGAATAAGTTCAAATTTTTCTTTATGGATTTAGATTGTTCAATAAGAGGATTTCAACAATATTGTCATCTTGTTATTTGTAATGACGTTTCACATTTGAAAGGAAAGTACCTTGGTTTTTTCTCATTGCTATTGCAAAAGATAACAATAACCAAATTTATCTATTTACATTCGGTATTGATCCCAATTAGGGAATGGATACATGGACCCCGTTCTTGAGGTACCCATATATGTGCATCGAGGATATTCCAAACTTGGCCATTATTTCAATAGGTATCATTCAATAATTGTGTTAGTGGCAATTGTATTCTCGTATGCCCGTTATGGCTTTTGTAATTACTATATTAGAAGAAACATCCGTACGCAGTTTAAAAACACCAAAAATATTGAAAAATTTTTTTGGAGAGCTGCAAATGTGTATCACCCTAAAGACTTTGAATTTTCCATGACTAAGATAAATCAGGTGAATCCTACTACAGCTTTGTATTTGAGCAATATTGGTTATGATAAATGGGTTTGTGCCTACATTAGAGGATGACAGTATAACATCATGACAACCAATATTGTTGAGTTTTTCAATGCTTTGACATGAACTGCACGAGCTTTGCCTATCACTATTATGGTGGAGTTTATTAGGAATATAATGCAATATTGTTTTTACAATCAGCAAAACTTAGCAGGTATAAGAACAAAATTTTGTTAAGTTTTATTTAGCCATTATTACATTAGGATTGACTATTTGTATTTAATTGGGTGATTGATCTCACCTGTTGACACCATGGGCGGAGAATAAAATTGTTGGACATGTGCATAAATCTACAAATATGGTAGTCAAACCGATCAATGTCCATAGGTATGAAGTTCATGATGCACGACAACAGGTGTTCTTGGTTAATAATCTTTACTAGATGTGCGACTATAGGAAATTTCAACTTTCACAGATTTCGTGTATGCATATCATGACTGTTGCTTGATTTAGCAACCTATCAGACTACTTTAGATGGGCAAACGTATATTACTCTATGGATTACTTACGGTTTTACACCGCAAAAATGTCAATTCGATTGGAGATCAATCAACGTAGACACCTTCCAGTAGGCTACTTATTTATCCACCACAATTGCAACAAAGCTAGTATGGTTGTCCATCAAGCTATGTAGGGAGACTATCATAGGGAAAAAAAGTCCAACAAAAAAATTATAGCTGATGTCATCGATTGGGCTAGACTCAAACGAATTATTTGAGTCTAACTCTGGTTCTCATGCATCAAGTCATAGTAGAGGACACACATCAGGTCGTAGTAGAGGATAAGGTTGTCATACCAATGGGGCATCCAATCTGACAAATTAGAATATCGTGGTTAATTTTCTTTTGACATGGTAGATTTCTTATAATTTTTTGCTCCTTTTTTGAATTTCATACAATTGTAAGTCATTATGGATTATTTTTTCAATTTATGACAATCACATTTATGCATTTTCTTGCTTGTTCTTCTTAGGTTGTTGTTGACATGGAAACATTATTTAGTTATGTGGAGGAAATAGTTACTATTATGTTAATATTTTTTTGTTAGTTATAGTTAAGACATTAATGAAATGAATTAAAATAACATAACATTGTATTTGGAAGGAAATGAAATAATAGCAACATATGTTAAAAGAAGGAAATAAAATAACATAACATTGACTTTGCATGGTAGTTAAGCCATTAATGAAAACAAGTTAATTAAGTCTATAAACTTTGGATGCGAACCCATTATTAAGGGAATTCCTCCAAGTCTGCATAAATAACCAAAAGTTTAAATTAATTAACAACTCTGAAAAAAGAAATAACATTATTTGTAAGCAAATGAGATATTGTTTCTTACCGAATACCCTCATGTGGTATAATGAGAAATTATTTGTAAGCAAATGAGAAACAACATTAACAACTCTCAAAGTTGATTGGAATGAATACCTAAGATGTAGTCATATAATGAAATTAAATCAAATAAGTAATTGCACTAAAAATTAATCTTAACTAATATTCTATAACCACCTTATACTTTATTCCATGGTCGAAGTAGAGGAGATATCTTGGATTTGATTAATGAAAAGTGATGGCCACTCCATAGTTGATCCCATACAGTTGAACTCTCATGCGTATGCTGGCAAATTTGTGACAAATTGGGTTGGTAATCTTATCTAATTGCTATCTGGAAATGTTTTATGAAAAACCCCAAAGAAAGCTTCAACATGTTATGTTATAGCAAAAAATAGTTAGCTAAACAATTGTAGAAATAATATAAAAAAATGAACGAAAATTTTCCCTATTATGTCTTCAAATTAGTGCCCCATTATCAGCAATAGGATCTATTATTCACCTTTGGAGATAGAATGAATTATACCACTAAGGTCGTGAACTAGACATTTCTACGAGAATTGTCAGATACCAATTATTGAATGCTCTATATACTTGGACCAATGTTTGGTTTGAAGGGTAAGGCTCTTTCATTGGGACATTCTTTCATGTCTTGGTCAAGTCTATGAAAGGCCTAATCAATTTTCTACCTTTTCTCAAAACACGACCAAATGTTGACTGTTTCGGGCATGTATGCATAGATGCTTGAAAATTTTGCAACTCACTGTGCAATTATTACATCTCTCCCCGTATCATCCCAACATGTTGGTCGAGCCGTTGTTGCATTTGAAGGCCAATCATAGAAGCCTGCTAGGATAGGAGTTGTTAGAGATATTCCTCCGATACACCATTATATATAGCATCATGAAATGAATGTCTAGCGAGGGTTAACTTATGAAACTCTCAGGGCTGTGACACCTGAAAGGTTCTTATGATATGGACCCTTATACGAGGGATACCAGAACCAGAGGAAGGGATGGTAGGTCTGCGCACCATGAGAAGATGATCAATAAGAAGCATAACATCCTGAAATATCATGCAAAAATTCAATCAATTTTATGAACTCCTCATCGAATGACATGATAGGTGGTTCTTCTCTTGCGAACTCCAATGCCCTAATATACCACTCTGTCTCCTGATCAAGGAGTGTTGGACGCAATACAGCTGTAATGAGATCTTGAAACAAACAAAATAAAACTTTATTGTCAATTAACAAAACATATCATTATATTTTATTATATTAGTTAACGAAACTTTGTTGTAACTTTTACTTACTAGAGGTATACCCATAATTGCTTCAACATCATTGCACTTCAGAAGGAAAAAGGTCTTCCATTTAAGCATTCATGAGACACAGTCATCTGTGATAGGTAGCACATGTGGCGATAGATTACTCACAATCTCATAAATCCAAAACTACATTAAAAAAAGGACAACAAGTTAGTCAGTACTAACAATAACATGTAAACTGATTATTTGGTAGATGGTAATGCATTACTTACTTGGAATGTAATAGGAAAACCTATAACCAAGTAATTAACAACAGGGAGTAGGCTCGTGTATGTATCATACTTCTACAAGTAATACTCATATCTTTTATTTATACCCTACTATATGGAGTCTACTGTCTTATTCCATGCAACACACCCCGTGACAAAATGGCAAACTTTACAACATCCTTATCATTATCGCCCTAAATCTGATCATCGACCACCCCTTCGATGTCTTGATACTGTAATGATCTATTAAGCTTGAAAAAGCATTGTAGCATCAATTTAGAAGTTCCTAAGCAATTCACATAGGGTGAAACATCTATGTTATCTTCTAATAAAATACCAGTGACAAGTACAAACTCTACTAGCTCAAAATGTGCTTTCATACTATTCATTTGAAACCACGGTTCTCTATCATGTTGCTTTTGATTAATTAGATAGAAAAGCACTGCATATATTAGAATGACACTAAAGCAAGTCTCCTCCAAACCCAAGAATTGACCAAAACAAGTCATTTGAAATATCTTTTGTTGTGTCATCATCAATTTCTAACTTATGACGATAACAACATCCATCTTCATTTAGATGTTCATTTGTGCATTAAATTTATACGCTTCATGAAACCTGTATACTTTATCTTTGATATTGATTCAATGTTCTTACAAAACAAATGGAAAACACATGGAAGAAAAACAAATTCCACAAACCTACATGGATTGGCAGCTTATCTTTCTTTTCTTTTTTTTTTTTATTTATTTATGATCAACATTAGAGTATATATTAAACAAAATAAATCCAACATTTAGAAAAGCCTACTGAGCGATAAGAATAAACAAGACGATATCTAGGATATTGTCTTATTTATTCTTCAAATTTTTCAGATCCAACCAAACACAATCAACTCCTCAGATCAACGAAAACCAAATCAAAATTAATTATCACACACCCAAACTACATTAACACAAAAAAAATCTCTTTTTTTATAGATCTATTTATACACCAACACCAAACACCAAAATTTATAAAATACAACAAAATTACAATAAATAAATCTAAGTAGAAAACACTAGCCTGCAAAACTCGATATGCCATTCTTCCCTAATTGGTCAGATTCAAACAATGGCGCTAGTAAATGGAGTGTTTAATCTTGTCAGCATTAGTGGTTGGAGTGTTCATCGTTGGCATCGGTTCTCCTTCTCATCGGTGTAGGCATTCGCATCGACTGCTTCTTCTTCTTCATATGGTGGCTTCATCTTCACCGTGGAGGCTTTGAAAGGGATAAGCTTGGAAAGTGAGTCGGTGGAGGCTTGGAAAGGGAGAAGATTTTTTTAATTAATTTGTGGAAGGTGAATAGCCTTGGGGTTTTATATTCAAAACGTGACTCCCTACAAATGTGCTTTACAAGGATTCTTCTATTTTGTAGAAAGAAATCGCTTGCATAATTCTTTTCATGTGTGAACAGTACAATCCTACTATTCTCAATCTTTTCTCATCACAAAGGTATTTTTGAAACTGTGCACTTCTTATGATATATATGTTGTGTGTATAAAAAGTGTGGTAAAAATATATAGGTGAGCCCAAGTTATGGTATTTTTTTAATATCCCTAACAAGATTTGTCTATTTTTCTTCAAATTTGTTTTAATGAACAAAATATCAAATACATAATAAAAAAACCTTCAAATAAAAAAAATTGTAATAGTTGAAAACTGATACAAATTATTTCAATTATAAGTGATAACAAATTGATAAAAAATAAAATAAAGTTTTTTTTATTTCAAAAAAATTATATGTATTCAATTTTTTAGTATTAAATTGTGTATTCAGATAATATATTATTAGATAATTTTGAATTAAATAATAAATAATATTTAATAATATGATAATATATTATCTTAATATCTAATTGAGAATATAAAATTAGATACATATTATATTATTCTTATTATTTATAATATATTAACAAATTAACTTAATTTGGTCCTTCGAGATAATGTTGAAATTAGTACTTTTAATTGTTATTTGACAAACCTGTTACTTGGTAAAATTAAAGTTTGAGAATTGACAAATTTTTTTTAATTAGGCTCAAGGGAAAGCAACGTTAATTTAAGGGAGACAGTGTTATGATTTAGAATGAAGAAATTTAAAAGAAAAAAGGTAGTGTGAGTACGTACCCACTTGCATTAATATATTATTAATAGAACTATTGTTTTATACAAAAGTCATAAATGGGTAAAAGCATTTGATTTTGCTAAAGAATTTCCTAATATGGCATCTTACCTTCTTTTTTGTTCATTCAATCTCTCCAGAGTAATAAATCCTTGGAATCTTCGTAAGCTGGTTTTTTTTAATTATTATTATTATTATAATAATTGTTATTGTTACAATAATAAAGCGATATGATTGCTTTCACCAACATGGCACCATCACCCTCCTACTTTCCTTTTCTTTAATATATATATATATATATATATATATATATATATATATGTTCATTAATTAAATAATAAAATATTTAAAAAGAACCTATTCATCTTTAAACACCTCATAATATATCTTCACCTTAATTTTCAAAAAACTTGAATCTGCTTGATTAAAATACTTGCAAATAAAACAAAATATTGCATGCAGTTTGTGGACACTAGCTAATGTACATAATTTTGATACTCACATAAAATAGGATGCATAATAACAATTAAAATCTCTGCCATGGGTGTACGAAAATTATTCAAGATAATTATAGGTGTGTATAAGTAAAGAAGAAAGGTCAACAATAAAGTTTTTACATGGCTTACCTCAATGGTTAGAATGTTGAAGTCTATAATATTCTCATTAGTTTATAATTTAGAAAAAAAATAATGCAATTGCTCTCTATAGTTTATGACTTAGTACCAAAATAATAGTCTCTTTAGCTTTTGTGAGAAATTAAAATCAATCCCCTTTTTCTTTTTTTTCACCTTTTTTTAAATATAGATTTTTAAAGAGAAAAAGATCTTCGTTAACTTCTCCCTCTCTCCCAAGAACTAAATCCTTGATTTTGAATTAAAATAAATTGGTTTACATTGATGTTATTTACATGTATGTAATTGTAAACATCTTTACTAGGTAATTGTTATAGTGCAAGATTCAATTCGTGACTTTTTCTTTGACAACTGCCAAAAGATTTTCAAATTTAAAATTATTTGGTTTTTATTTTTTAATTGTTAATTGTTGGTATCATAAATTTGTATATCTTCATTGTCTTTTCTTTGCAAATTGCCAAAAGATCTTCAAATTTAAAATTATTTGGTCTTTGGTTGCTAGTTGTTAATTGTTGGTATCAAAGTCTTTGATATCTCGAATTGTTGTGCTTAAAGAGTTGCCCTTGATCTACTTATTTCTTACTACATTACACAACACTTATTCTAATTAATCAAAATTTCACTTTTAAGTTATAATAATTTAATGAACATACCTTTTAGGCCAAATGACTATTATCGTTAAATTTGAAAATGTTATTTTTCTACTCATTTGTCAAAGTTAACCATTAGATTAACGGGAATTTGTTTTATTTTATCAAAAAAATAATGTAATAATATTAATATCATTTACTCCTTTAATAGTGCAAAAAAATTACATTTTAACCCTAAAACTTATTTTTTTCCTCGACTTTTTCATTTCACAGTAAAAAATTTTTAAATAAATTTAAATAACTTTATGTTGAATACCACAATCATAGCTTACTTGTAAGCTTAGATTGATTTTCACAATTATTGACCTCGTAATTGAATTGAAAGTTTCTAAATAATTTACATCAAGAGTTTCAGGAACCTTTAACCACCAATCTACCTTTATGCATCTATATCAAAAATGAACTAGCCTTTGGCTTAGTTCTTGAGCAAGCAAGACCAACTCTTTTGGTTAGCTTTTTTCAAGCCCACAAAGAAAAAATGTTTATAAATCACAAGGAAACTACATATCTTAGCAATGTGGGATTCATGCCATTTAGAAATACTCAACTTTGCACTAAAATATGTTATAAGGCTTGTATCTTGTATGAGAACAACCCTAATGCTCAATCATGAAGCATCACACTTACTTTGAAGGTTTTGGAAATTTTGAAAAGAGTCAATTTAGGTGTCAAAACCAACTTATCTTTAATTAACTCAAAGCTCTTTTGTGCCTCTTCACTCCAACTGAACTCTCTATCTTTCTTGATTCACCTGGTAAAATGGGATATAATTGTGCTAAAATTCTTTACAAGTCTCCTTTAAAAAGATGTTAGTCCATGAAAACCTCTTAGCATTGAAACACTAGTAGGTATCGTCCACTCTTTGATGATTGCTTTCACTTTTTCCTCATCAACTTCAACCCCATGTTGTGTCACTACATATCCAAGAAAGACTATTTGATCTTGACAAAACTGACATTTCTTTAGGTTGTCGTATATCTTCTCCTTTCTTAGTATTTCAAAGACTTCTCTTAGGTGTTCCACGTGCTTATCATGATCCATTATATAAACCAATTCATTATCAAAATAAATAACAACAAATTTACCAATAAACTTACAAAGAACATGATTCATTAACTACATGAAGGCACTTGATGCATTGGACAACCGAAATGGCATGACTAGCCATTCATACAATTTATTCTTTTTAATGGTATCCACTCTTGAGATTTATCTATGAAAACCTCATAGAACCATGAAACTCATAAAGTCTAGAATAAAATAGCAATGTTTCACAGTTATTTTATTAATTGTTTGACCATTTACACATATCCTCATAATTACATTCTTCTTTAGAACTAATAAAATAGATACAAAACAAGGGCTCATTGATTCCCACACATACATTGTCTTTCCACCTTAATTTCAAATTCCTAATCTCCTCTTCCCTATCTTTCATATGTTGTGCTTTCAAATTCTACTACCATAAATTAGCATAATCTGTAATTTCAAGCAAAACAAGTTTACACTTATTTATCTCTGATAGTCTTGGCATTCAAATAATTTTTTTACTCATTAAACCCATTCTAGGTTATCCTATGGTAAACTAGTCTTTTTGAATGGTGAAATCTCCATCTTAATATTATTTATAAGATCTCTTTGTTGTCATCTTTGCCATGGTTGTTCTTCCACTCCATCCTCAATTATGGGCCCTCCACACCACCTTGGTAACCTCCCCTTAGTGATTGAGACCATCATAGTGTTTGTTATGTATTCATCCTCAATTCTTTCAAATGTTTAAGTTAATCAAGCAATTTGTTTCCTCACCTTCTCTTATTGGCATTCGAGTTCCATGATTTGTGATTGTTCCAAAGAAAGTCCTCTTGGTGTGTCTTCTCCTGCCCCAATTCTCCTATCTCTTATATTTCAAATGTACACAAACTTTGACTCTAATACCAATATAATATGCTTGAGAATCAAAGATTATGTGTATATATATTAAGGTAACATCTATAATGATTTTGTATATGGTTTTATGGTTTCGATCAATGATTAAAAAGAAGAAGAATAAATTAACAACTCCTGTTTTATAATATTTTTGCCATAAACAAGAAGAAACTGGGTTGATTTGCTACACTTTAAGAAAGAAGAGAAGAAAAGTCATAAGAATTAGTAGAAATTCACCACAAATCAAAATTATTGTTTAGATAAGAATAAAGATAAAGGCAAATAACAATTTATGAAATTATTCTTCAAACTCTAATAATTAATTCATTTTTCACATCTTTTTATATAGGGAACAATATAAAATGGTTGCAAAATATGATTCTTTTAGCAATCAAGACTCCCACTATTTCAAGTAATGCCCATATTCCTTAATTGCATATGGTTTCCCATTAATTGACAAATATTCTTTAACTTATTTAGGAAAGACAATAAATAACAACTCCTTATTCTAAACAAAAACTTATATAAAATCCTAATTTAATCAAGATTCCTAAATGAATAGTTAAATTAATTAAAACTTTTAAAAGAATAAATAAATAAAAACCTAGGCAAGGAATTATTGTAAAAAAGGAATCCATGGTAAAATAATAGATTATTGCAGAATAAGGAATTCCACTCCAATCCATTCATGTTATTCCTCCAAGCGAGTAATGTGAGCTTTAGCTCTAATTCATTCATCTATAAAACTTTCCAACTGGGTCAAATTCTCCTTTAGTATTGTACCAACATTGGTTGAAGCTTTTTAGCCTTTGAATAAGTGATTAGGCCAACTCTTTGGATCACACATTCTTAGACTTCCATATACAATCGTGGAAGGAACATAATGGCATCAAATATATTGATGAATAAGCAAATACTCCTTGTCATTCAATATGGAAAGCCAAAATGAAGACTATCTTTCACCTGCTCTCTTTCTAAAAAGGAATTAGACTGTGGGCTTCTCTCTTCCATGGTTTGCAAAACTGAATTGGACAGATCGACTAGACTAATTAGATCGTAAACCGTTGGTTCAAAAGGTTATTTTAGTAAAACAAATCATTTTATGCAAGTTTTTAGGCTAAACCATAGGTGAACCAACGATTCATATCCTATTCCTAGTTTCTTGCGGTGCACTTGTTTCCATTTCATATGATTCTCTTTTTTTTCTATGGTTCACTTGTTGCCCTAGTTATTCTCTTCTTCTTCTGCATAAAGTAGTTGACTTCTTCTGCCAAAAACTTCATTGTGAACTACTCGTTCAGATGAATCTTTCTGGCTCTATAATTCTTCTAAACCTTTTTATACCTTCTCTACCTTTCCTTTCCTTAGAGAGGATTTATTCCTACTAATCTTCAATCTCTTATCATTTTGTTTCTTGGTTTTTATGGAGACTATTTCCTAGTTGTTGGCATCTTTGTTGTATTGGTTCTGTTGGGTTTCTTCTCTCGTCATCTCTTAATTATTTGTTCTATTAGCTAAGATTTTCTCTTTTAAAGTTGGTTGCTTAGGTGCTGGCTTTGTGTTATGGTTGGGTTCTGTATATCGCTATTGAACCAGTTAATATTTGTTGTTGGTGTCCTTGTTAGTGATGTTGGCCATAGATGTAGTTGTTTGTGTAGTTAATTTTCTCGTTCTTTCTTATGTTGTATGGTCATTGTGTTACTGATCCTTCTTCAGGCTTCTAGCTTGTGTCCTAAGGAGATGCTCTTACTATTGTATTTAGTTTAATTTTAAGTTGTTTGGTAGTGTCTCCTAGTTTAGGGTGTTTGGATTGCATTTGTCTTATAGCTTGATGCTTCATTTCTTTCTTTGAAGGAATGAGTTAGTTTTGTGGGTTGCATGTTCATAATATTATGACAGATTTAAATTGGTATATTGTTTTCCCTTATTATATAAAGGTGTTTGTTATCCTCTTCTTCAAAGGCTAGCTTAGATTGTGTACCTATTGAGTTTTTCAATTAATGTATATATGTTTATCTACTAAAAAAATGAAAAGAAACTTCACTGTAAACTGTGAAGTTTACCATGGCTGCAACTTTTAATAACGACTCCAATGACTTAGTTATGAATGATTTTATGTGCAATGATTTGCTTTTAATTATGTATGTGATTTTATATATAACGATTTGCTTTTATTATTATTCGGTTGAACCACCTGGTCAAAATGGCCAAATTGGTTCGATCAGAACCGAACCATAAAATGGTTTATGTTTCAATTTGGTTTCTAAAACCTTGCTCTCTTCCATCAAAGCTACAAAGAGGCTTTACTTCTCACCTACATAATAGAAATACAATGCATTAGATGAAACTTTATCATAGCACTATCAGAGACAAGTAACTTACTCTCTTAGAGAACAATGTTGATGCCCATCTAGTTAATGTAGAGACATTCAAAAGACGTATAGAGATCTACAAGAACAGCAAGTAAAGAAGACTTTATGCAATATGAGCAATTTAGGTCACTGTCTCTCCTTCTATAGGAAAAAAAGTAATAGAGTGAAAGAGAATAAATCTTAGCCATCCTAACTCATCTGTTGACATGTGATGACCATCATAAGATGCAAATAGTACACAACCAATCACACTTCATAGGGAAATGGCATGATAAGATGGATAAACAACTCGAAACATACATAGTCATGATATTGCAACCTTGCATGTGTCAATCTAAAAGACATAATGAATCTCCACATGGAAACATTCTTTTTACAACGAAAAATTCTCATAGTTCTTAAAGTCCTCTTTATAGTTTAAGAATTTAAGCGCTATTGTTATAAGGTAAACTCCCACCCACAAGATTTTTACTCAAGGTTGTCACTGAATAAGTTCTCTTAGATGGATTCCAATCTAATGTTCAATAGAAAAAAGGAAATTCTCCTTTGGTCAAGATAATGAGTTGACTTTCACTAAATGAGAAATTCATCCAAGATCTTCTATACCTTAATACTAGGAAGTATGAAGATATCTTCATCTTTCTAAGTAAAATATTTTTAATATTTACAATATCACCTCTTAGATTACTTAAAATAAGAACATATTTTTAGAATCTTATTAGGATAAGAAATCCTTGATCATCTTAATTTGAACATAATTTCCTTGATCATTTTAATTTGAATATAATTTTTCTTTAGTATCCTATAAATATGAAGGATTAGTTGAGAAAAAGAATCATAGTCAAATAAAAGCAATAACAACTACTAAGCTTTCTCAAAAGTTCTATGGTAATACAGATTAGTTAATAATTATAACGTGACATAGACATTCTAATTATCAAGTTGAACCATGTTAAAAATCCTACATTTTAGTTATATTCTTCTTCTTTTCATTTTATTTGTTTCCCACCATATTGTGATAGATATACTAGAATTTATATGGTGTCTAATCAATGCTAACATAGTCTATTTTATGTAAAGTTTAAAATTGCGTACATCAATTAATAAAGAGAAATTGCATCAATAAATTATACAAAGGTATGTTTTATGAAACATAAAACTGGGTGTAAAGTTGATTTAATGCTTACTAGTATAAAACATAAAAATAAACATAAACAAAATTATATTGTCTTCACAATGGCTTAGAGATAGGTACTGGCTATGCACATCTAGTGACTTTTCATAAAGAAGCTAGCAAACTTATTAATTATGACTTCATAGGTTGTTGATTTATGTGCATTCAATATTAAAGTGCTTAACCACCCTTGTTGAGATTACAACAATCATACAATTAGATCTTCAATGGTAAAAAAGAAAAATTTACTGGCATTATTGGATTATGTTTAAAGAGAGAGTGGATTTGATTACTTTGTGAAATTTTAAGGGATTGAAATTAGAATAAGAACCTATGAATTCCTAAAAATATGAATTAAAACCTAAAACCTATAAAGTTGATTCTTACCCAAAACCGACTTGTAGATTCGAAATAAGTTGAAACATATAAACAAGGCTCACTTCATGAGCTTCCTCTTTGTGTATTCTCTCATTGCCGTGGCCCCTTTTTGCATTAGTGGCAAGGCTAACAACGGTAACCTTTACCCGCAGTTTTATGATCACTCATCTCCCAAAGCTCAAAAGGTAGTGACTAGTGAAGTCCACTGTAGCTAAGGCTGATGGAAAAGTAACCTACATGGCTGCTGCTGCTTTGCTGAGACTTCATCTCCATGATTGTTTTGTTAAGGTTTGCTACTTCCCATAAACTCATTAAAATTGTATAGCTTCATCTTCCATGTATATGAATTGTAATTCACTTCATACTATGTTGCCATTTTTTATTGGCTCTAGTTTATTAATTTCAGTTCTAATTTCAATTTCTTAAAGAGTGAAACCTGAACTAAAATAAGAGCTGATTGATTCCACAAAATTGAAACTAGAACCTATCCAAGGTAAGTTGGTTCTGGTTTCGATTATTTTGTGCACCTCTAGTTTATAGTAAAGAAGTAAGTTAGACTTGAATGCTAGGATCTGTAAGATATTAAGTGAAGGGTTATATGCAGTATTTGTGCGAAATGATGGAATCTTTAACTTGAGTCTTCCTGTGCCAGTAATATATGATCTTTAAATGATAATATCCTACAGCATCAAATTGAATATATAGCTGTGAACCATAATTGATAATTTAAACATTATTATTACAAGTATAAAATTTAGAACAAAAAATTTTCCAACAGGTAAATTAATAATTAAAAAAAAGCTACCATGTGATCGAATAACATATTTAATAGTAAAATGTTCCAAAACTAATTACAGATAACGTAATAAGTATATATTATAATTTCCAAAGAATATTATTAATTAGTTGTCTCTCTCTCTCTCTCTGTCTTTTTTTTTTTGTTGTTGTTAAGTCTATGTAAAATCCCCTCCAATGATGGATTTTACTCTATCTAATTTGTATTTTAGATTTTATGTTCTTACCTTGCTGATTTGCCTTCATTTTCACTCTTCTCTTTTCAAGATCTTTACTCCATATGAGACGGTAGTGGACCATAAATACCAACTTGAATAATCTTCGTTTATTTTGGTTACCAAAAAATGAAAAAAAAAACTTGAATAATCTTCATGGCAAAAGTAAGACAAGAATATCTCTTATCCTCTCATATAATATTGAAAAAAAAAAAAAAAAAAACCTTTTATTTGTAACATATAACTGCTATTTATGACAGTCATTTATAGATAGTTAATATTTCATTTCAATTTAATGATTTTAAACTATAGTTTTGATAAAAGTCTAACCTTTTGATTTGTAACAGATAACTTATATTCCTGACACCAATTTATTGTTATTATTTTATTACAATTGAATGATTTTAAAATTGAAAAGATGATATGAAAAATAAGTATATTTGAGCTTATTGTTTAGATTGAATCACACTAAATAATAAGTGTTGTGAAGTATTCTAACTTGGGTTTACATATATGAAAATTCTCGAAGCCTCTTTGTACCTAATAATGATTATATATATTGTCATTTTCATCATATTAAAAAAAAAAAAAACTAATATATAATAACAAAACCATATTTATTAAAATAAACCTTAAGCAGTCTTACAGTATTAGTATAGGGTAAAGTAGTTAAAAAATAATAATTAATAAATTTAATGTTATTATTATACCACCAAATCAAGCTCAATTATGCTAAAACTTGGTCACTCAACTCTTCTTATCCTAATTAAACTTTAGCAAAGCTAATCTTAAACTCGAGTATCCGTCGTACTTTAAATACCTTATGCTGCAATATTGCCAGACCGCAGTATTAATTGATACCCTATTCAATTGGTAAAAGTGAATGATAGATCAATAGAAGGCTGCATTTGTAATTGTATTTTTAGGGAAGATTTTGAGTGCGAGAGAGAGAGAGAGAGAGAGAAAAAAAAAAGATTGCTTTGAAAAGACAAGTCAAACGTCAAATCGATGGTCTTAAAATCATAAGACAGTCAGTGGATGTGCTATCAATCGACTGGATATTGTTGTATTTCAAAATTTCAATTTTAATTTAAATAAAATAAATTATAAATTCAACAGACCCGGCGAAAGAATAGCTTCTTTCTTATTTACTCTTTTGTCATATATAATACAAGACAACAAACCAATGAAAAGAGTAGTAGTACTACTCTGTAGACCCAGTGTGTCACAGGTATTAAGTGTAAACCTCTCTTGTAATGCACGTGCCAAGTGTTGTCTCACGTGCATCTGTTTAGAAAAATAAATTTTTTTGAAGTTAATGTTATGTTAATTGTTGGGCATCAGTCCCAATAATATGAATCATATGAACCCTCTCCTCCCAACCGACACATTTTTCTATGCTTTCTCTCTCTCTCTCTTGCTCTCTGTCCCTACTTCACCTACACGGCTTCACCTCCCCCATCCACTCCTTATTTCCCTTTCTCTTATCTCCATATTTAACACTAATTAATCCAATCTAATTACTTTTACCATTTTCATCTCTTCTTTTTCTTTTTACCCCCACCAACTTAACCTTATTTTATATTCCCCATTCAACCTTGTACTTTCTTTAATTTTTTTTTATTACCATTCATATACGTACACAAATATTCCAACTATGTACATTAAAAATTTGTATCAAATCACATTTGTTAATCTGTTTTTCTCATCAAATTATACGGAATTTTTTTTTTTTCTAATGCAAATTAGAAATTCTTTTGGCAGATCGTTGACACAAAAATTCAACTTTTTTCCTGGGTATTTTTCTTCCTTAAGTAAGTTAATGATGTTACTATTCTTCACGTACCACATATTAATTTTCTGATTCATTTTAAACACTTTCATTTTGAAACTACTTAAGAAGGGAGCAGGGTAAGGCACTTCAAAACATTTTACTAAAGGTTTGCTTATTTTATAGCATAATTAGAAGCAAGAATTTGATTCATCAGTTGATACATTAATATTTAATAATACCAAATTGAAAACAAAAACAAAATGGAACCAAAGATACAAATCTATGCCAGTAATTCACTACTATTTAATTTAGAATGGCTGGGTTATTTATTATGTTATTTGCAAATGGTATCACCTTATTGTACATGCTTTGAGATATTATACAACTTAAAAATCAAATTGAGAGGAAAAAAAATAAAAAAACTCTTAATTAACAGTATTGTACTTGGAAATAAATTAACAATTAGGAGAATAATAATACTGGTGTGATGAATGACGCGTAACTAAAGCAATCAATAAATATTAGCATTTTGAAGAACAACCATAAAATTAATTTAGTGATCAGCTGCATTTGTTTGTACTGAAAAATTGGGTTCGTGAAGCAATAATTTGGGTTTATATAGATCACATAAAAGAACTGTATGTTGGTTCAGCTGGGCAACCACCAACAAGCTGTGTGATTCAAATGCCGCCACAACCATTTCTTCATTTAAGATTGAGATTTGAGGGTGAGATCCCAACTAAGAAATCCAAGGTCTTAATCAATGGCCCGAAATTATTTATATTTTACAAGTTAATAAAATGATACCAGCATTTAATAAGTTAATTATTTTTCCCCTCTTTATTTAAGTTCAATAATGAATTTACTTATTTTAAAGTTAAATATCAACCAATTTACATTCTTAATTTTCGAATATCAGTCATGCCTCATGCCTTCAATTAATTGGTGAGACATCTTGACCAAATGAATTGGATTTCACAATACTATTTTAAACTTAGTTTAGAGATTAAACTTTAATACAAACGCACAGATTAACTTTTATGATTTTGGTTAATGTGGAATGATCCATTTACAGCTTAATTTAACAAGAAGAAAGGAAGAGATAAATTTTGATGCCAACAGAATCAAGTCAGTCTTATAATAGTAATAATAAAACAAATTGGCAATGGCCACATTTGTGTAGAAGTCAACAGAATCAAGTCATAAAGAATATTATGTTCTCCATGGATTAAATTACATAAGTAATTTTTATTTTAAACGATAAAAAATGCAAATGTTATCTATCAAAATAAGAGATTAAGACATTATCTATTTCGAGGATTTGACTAAGAATGTCAAGATAAATTCAGTTAACCTTGAAAATGAACCTTAAGCGCAGGGGGATAAATCAATTAACCCAGAAAAAATAAAGAAAACTTATCATGGTTATTTTTAGAATTTTTCTTTTTTACTATTCAAACTTGGAATTAAGAGATTAATTCCTCTACGAACCACCATCATTTGTTTCCCTATCATTATTTAAAAGAAAATATAAATAAACAAAATAAATAATAATTCGATGGTGTATTTTAAAAAGCTCAGCCGCCCAGAATAGCCACCCATATTGCTCTTCCTCTTTCTTTCTCTCTCCCATTCAAAATATCTAACACCACAACTCCATCGAATTAGCGAATCTCTCTCAAAAAACAATAACAGTACCCATCATCATCATCCTCCTTTCAACAACAAAACCTATGAAATGAACTCTATCTTTTCTCCTTTTATCTTCATCACCACACCCTTCTCCTTTTCTTGATCTTTTCTCTCTTTCTATTTGTCTCATCAACAACCCTAAACTCTTAACATCGTATTTTGAAATTTACCATGACTCTTGAAGAATCCTTAAGATCTCTTTCTCTAGACTATCTAAACTTGCTAATCAATGGCCAAGCCTTTTCTGATGTCACTTTCAGTGTTGAGGGTCGCTTAGTTCATGCCCACAGGTGTATCTTGGCTGCTAGGAGCCTCTTCTTCAGAAAATTCTTCTGTGGACCTGACCCTCCATCTGGCCTTGATCCGGCTGCTTCAAGGATGAATCCGGGGCCGGCATCTCCAGTTTCAAGAGGTGGCGTTATACCTGTGAATTCCGTTGGCTATGAAGTCTTCTTGTTACTGTTGCAGTTCTTGTATAGTGGTCAAGTCTCTATTGTTCCTCAAAAGCATGAGCCGAGGCCTAATTGTGGTGAGAGAGGATGTTGGCATACACATTGCACCTCAGCCGTTGATCTTGCTCTTGAGACTCTTTCTGCCGCTAGATACTTTGGTGTTGAACAGCTTGCATTACTCACTCAGGTTTCCTTCTTCTTGTTGTCATCACCACTTCTTTGCGTTTAATACACACACTTTCTTTCTTTCTTTATCTTCTTTGTTTAGTGTATGTGGAGTCATATGCTCTGTGGGATTTTGGCTATGAAGCAAATTGCTTTCTTTGTTTTTCGGTAAGTGGGGTGAGATTTTTTTTTTTGATGTGGAGTTCATTATTTGTTGTGCTCTTATCTATTTTCTGTTTCTATTTCCCCCTTTTTCCTGAAGAGGGAAAGTCTTATTGTCTAGTAACGTGTTGAAGTGACTGAAGTTGGCCTTTCGTTTAATAATCAAAAACCAAAATTTCAAACAGTTTATTCGTCATCTTCTTCTCTCCATGAAACGGGCTGTGCTGATTCAGTACTTCGCTTTTCCTGTAACTACTGAACGTTTGTTTTCAGTTTCTGTTAAAGCATTTGATTCAATTATTGTATAAATTTTTTCTATTCTGTCCATGAACTAATTTGCGTCTTCTTCCAGACTTGATGTCAATCGTTTTTGGAGCTAAAAGTTCCTTGTTTTCTGATGTAATATGAAATAAGTTTGGATTATCCTGATTTCATGCACTACCATTTTGAGTTTCTTAGATTGGGTTGTTTTTCTAAATGTTGCAAACACCCAACACTTTCTATATTTAGAGATCTTGATCTATAGTCAACAGTCTTGTCTACCACAGTAAGCATACCAAATCTTTCCCAAACACTCACTTTCCTCATTTGGGTTTTTAGATTGGAAAAGAAAAAAAACACTTGAAAGGCGCCAAGTTAACACATGATTGTACACAAACCGCTAACAGTGCATGAAACATCCCTAACACATTCTCTTTTAAATATTGTAATTCCATTCACTAATTAATATCCTTGTTTTTGGTTTCAACAGAAGCAACTAGCAAGCATGGTAGAGAAAGCTTCAATTGAAGATGTAATGAAAGTACTAATAGCTTCAAGAAAGCAAGACATGCATCAACTTTGGACAACTTGCTCCCACCTTGTCGCCAAATCAGGCCTACCACCAGAGGTTCTAGCCAAACATTTACCCATCGATGTGGTTGCCAAAATTGAAGATCTTAGACACAAATCGTCTCTTGCTCGCCGATCACTCATCCCCCAGCATCATCACCACCATGATCTTTCTGCAGCCGCTGATCTCGAGGAACAAAAAATACGTCGAATGAGAAGGGCACTAGACTCTTCTGATGTTGAACTAGTCAAGCTTATGGTAATGGGAGAAGGGCTAAATCTTGATGAAGCATTAGCCCTACATTACGCGGTTGAAAATTGTAGTCGAGAAGTGGTTAAGGCCTTGCTTGAACTTGGTGCAGCTGACGTTAACTACCCGGCTGGCCCAGCCGGTAAGACCCCACTTCATATAGCCGCAGAAATGGTGTCACCAGATATGGTTGCTGTACTTCTTGACCATCACGCTGACCCAAATGTGAGAACTGTTGATGGGATCACTCCTTTGGACATTCTTCGAACCCTAACCTCAGATTTTTTATTTAAAGGAGCTGTTCCGGGGCTAACCCACATCGAACCCAATAAGCTTAGGCTTTGTCTTGAGCTGGTTCAATCAGCAGCTTTGGTTCTTTCACGTGAAGAAGGTATCGTAAATGCGCATAGTTCCACTGCTATATACCCACCAATGAGCGATCATGAACATAATAGTAGTAGCAGTGGAAGTAATCTTGCTAACCTTAATTTGGATTCAAGACTGGTTTATCTCAATCTTGGTGCTACAGGTTCTGCTCAAATGGGATCAAGAATGGATGGTGATGATGAAAGCAGCCACAGTAGCCAGAGGGAAGCCATGAATCGACATGATCCAACAATATACCATCACTCTCATGAGTTCTAGCTAGCTACCTCATATATTTATATTTTATAATATATATATGATGTCTCATTCTCTATTTTATATAAATATATATATATTTGTCCACGGATATGGTGAAAGACAAGCAAAAGTAGCTAGTTTTCGTGAATATGAAAACATTTGAAATCCGATCATTGGATTATATATAACTTCTGTTAGAGCTTTCACTTGGTTTTGTTTGGGTTTTTTTTTTTTGGTTGTTTTGTTTCCCTTTTTTTTTTTTTTTGTAGGCCTTCAATGATTCATGATATGAAGTTGCAATTTCATTGGAGGTGGGATTTAACTTCTCTGATGAGACGAGGAGAATCTGAGATTTGCTCTCAGTCTGAGTGGGTGTAAAGGATGACGAAGGAGGAGAGAGAGGCGCAGGTCAATCTTTTCAAACCCGGCCTGTCAACTCCTTTGTATTTATTGATAACATCTAATATCATGCTCTATTAATTGTCATCTTTTATTTTATTTTTTGTCCCCTACCCACCCTTCTAATTATATTGATAATACATATATTACACGCCGATAATTATTATATAAACCTAATTAAGGAGGAAAGGAAAATGTTAGTTTTTATTTTTAATTTTTAAAAATTTATAGGCTTAATTTGTTTGGACATTAAGTACTAATATTCTAACGAAGGCAATGAGCTGTCTCTTCCTTTTTCTTTTTTCTTTTCTGGCATTCATGGGCTCTTAAAGAAACTTGATTGGCTATAGATTTATCTAATTATTTTAGAAGAAATCATGTGGTTAGCTATGGACAAATTGATTGGTTGTCTTGCATGAATGCAAACATTGAGGGTGACTACACACGACAACTTAAAATATTGGTATTATCTCATTGTGGATTCCCTCCATGTAACCCTCCTTTTTGTCTCCCTTCCCATTTTGGGTTCTTTTACTTGCAAAGACTGAGCTAAACCCTAGCCTATTTTTATAAAATCTGAATCACTGGTCTGCAGATCCATCGCCAACTCCAGAATCCAGCTTTTATGGTGGTTCCTTTTAGCCCTTCAACATTTGTCTTCTTTTTTTTTTCTTTTTAAATTATTTTCTGCTATACATACAGATGTAGGACTTTTTTTTTTTTTTTTTATAGTTAAAAAAACATAGAAGAGGAATTTGTCTAATATGGAACTTAGACTTCATCTGTGTTCAATTTATTCACTATATGGAGTTTCTCTTTTATTAATTATGCATGCTTGGACACATTGACTGAGAACACTCATAATGCCATCAGTACAATTAAGCCAGCTATAATGTATGGTTTGTTTTACTGTTATTTTAGTTTCCATATATTTTCCCCTTTTTAGGTGATAATATTTGAAATTTGTCATTAAGGATTTCTGATTGAAATTTGGAATATATATTACCTCGGGTAAGCATGCCTATTGATTCGTGATTATTTAGTCAATATATAAAGCATGTGTTATTTATATGAAATGCATCGTTAATTTCATCACTTCAAGATTGATGTCTGACGAAGTAGTTTGATTACAAAGAAAACCATATATATAAGGCGATATCCTTAGATGTGTTGAGCTCATATTTCCTCAATTTCTTGAATTTTGATTACTGGCTTGATCAGTTTTTTATTTTCTCGGGTAAACATGAAACTTGAATCTTCAGTTGACCCATGAAGTCTTGTTTAAGAGAGAGTACATAATTGAGCACTAGCAATCTTGGTCTTCTAATTTATTCTTATTTTGCAAGTGTTTATTATCGAACATTTCAGTGTATATATGTCATGTCACAGGCTATGCAAATCAAAATTAATATTTCCGTTGCCGGCCTTCATAGGTGATCGTTTATATATATATATGTGTGTGTGTGGTTTATTATATCTCTCTGATTAGGTATATTATTATTATTATTATTATTATTATTTCTATTAATGAAATTTATTAATGTAGAATATCAAGCTTTAATTCATATTTTGAATGTATTTCCAGGATTATCCATATTTTTAGTTGACACGATTTTTTATTTGTTTTTTCATTTTCGTCAAAGCGAAGCATATTATAATTAAACAAGTGATCATTTAACATAATGATCAAATGGGAATGTTGTATATGCAATTTACAAATTGGATATATTAAATACTAAGAACACTAATTTTTTGTTGAAGGTTGTCAATAAATATTTTAGATAAAAAACTGTGAAGGATTAGCCACATTTACCGATTTTGAAACTATATCTAAATATTATTGTATCTTTATCCTTGTTTGAAAGGCTTCAAAATCAGCACTTTTGGTGCAGTCCTATAATTAATTTAGCATTCTAAGAAATATTAATTTATTTTCACTAATTTGTATTTGAATTGTATGATATTATATCTATTGAAAGTTGTTATATGATTGATAAACTAAATGTGACTTCATATTTTTTATTGTCCTCAATTATCGCTAAAAGATATAAAATAGTCTTACATATCCTTACATTCAATATGTTATTGGGATTTAACAGATGCATCATGATCAACACCGAAGTGAGTCTATCGCAATTAATTCCATTTGTTTTGATCTAGTAACTGGTTTGATGAAAACTGAATTACTTGATTTGTGCACGCACATATGGGTATCTAATTAGGGAATATATGGCAATTTGAGGTAAATTCATACAGTAAAGGTGATAGTCAAATAATGCCTGTTACAAATGGCAGAACAGAATCGCATTAGCCAGTTGACAAGAAGGTTAAAAAGTAAAATTGCCCATTTGTGTTGACAAATATTTAATTTCTAAAGATACATTATTAGAGGAACGTTAATCTTGAGATAGATTTATATCTTTGTTTTGCACAGATTAGATTAGTTCAATTCTGCTCCAAACTGACTACCTGAGTAAACCGACGGTTAGTTAATTTGCTCTCTCAACAAATTAATATAATATATAACAATTGCAATTTGAGGGAAAAAAAAAATTAAACACATGATCTATTGATTGATCAGTTTTATACGTATACTGAGGTACTGTATTTGTAATTTGCCTGTTAACTTATTATATTCTAGTATGAAATTGCATACACATGTACGTTCTTCATTTAAGACTTAGTTTGCTCAACAAAGATGAGATGAGTGAATGAGAAAATGTAAAATAATAAAACTATATATATATATTTTGAATACATAAAATAGATACTAGATGATATGTTATCATATAATTTGATGATTTTTAATTAAAGAAAAATAATACTTAATTATACGGTGATATATAATTTATATGTACTTAAAGTATTTACATATAGTATTACTGGTTGTAAAAACAGTAAACATAAATCCAATATTAATTATTTAGTATTAAAAAAATAAAAAATAAAAACTCAATCGTTTTGAAGCATTAACATCGCAGCACTTTCTGGTGCAACCATTTTCCCTACCGACTTAAATTCATGTCTGCCATCATGGGATAGGTTCCCCAATAACAAGTTAATAAAAAAAAATTAAAATGAAATTAAGTTGTGAAATTAATTAAAATGGTCATACACTTTAGGGTTATATGAATATAGTTAAGCAACTCAAATAATAAGAAGTTTGTCCTTACCCCCAACTTTCTAATACTTAACAAAACCATAACATCCTTCATTTAACTCTACTTTCAATGATTTTATTATCAAAATCTAACTGGAAAACACGAAATCTAGTAAGATGCATCACTAAATCCAGTAATCAATATGAACATTACTCATGTTTTTGTTTGTTTGAAAGATCAATGCGAATTTTAAGGAAAAATGTAAAAGAAGTAGTAAAATAAAGAGAAAAGCGTCAGTGGGCGTGATTGGCTATAATTAACAAATTCACACAGATTAGACTAAAATTTATTTTTATATATTGATTTATGAAATACGGTTTTTCTTATACTTAATGTTTTGTGGGATTATATGAAAATTTTACCAATTGTTATCTTTGTTATTTTCTATGATGGGGTGAAGTAAAATTTTTCAGTCAAGATTTTATCTATTTTCAGCGAATCTTCCTAAGTATTCCTATATAATTAGTTACCATTTCAAGATATATTAAAAAGTAAGATATTGTTATCTTGGTAGGGTATAGAGGACAGTGTACCTCGATGGATAACAATATTTATGATGTATGTTGGAGGAAGACAAAATATGGTGATAATCGAAACAAAATATTACGTACCAAGGATTGGTGGAGTTACTAAGCTCCCATCTGCATATAGACCATAGATCCAATTATATTCAAATCATTATGAAGCTTGACTACTCCATCAATGGGATGTCATAAAAAATAGAAGAGGATGATGATGTCTTTTGTTTCATTGTCTTATCGAAGAAGATGATACAAACAATTTACCCTTGACGTGACAATTACTCCAAAGGCAAGAATACATCTTCTTATGAAGCATGAATGACTATTGGACCTTCCATTGAATTTCAAAAGAGACAATATCACTCTCAGTTCCCAATTAATCTTGAAGTTCAACACCCATAATATAATCACAGAAGTGTGATGATGGATTTAGACAAAAGGAAGAGAAATGGGTAATGCAAATGTTGATGCTGATGCGGATGATCTTGCAAATGTCCCTAATCCAAAATTATTATCGATTGTTGAGGATTTCAAATGCGAACAAAAGAATGTCATTTTGATAGGGTGCTTTTGATCAAGGTACATAAATGTACAATAGTCCTATAAGAAAACTTGACTATGAAGATACAATTAATATGGAACCATATAGATTAAAAATGAATGTGGAATTGAGTTGTGAAGCTAAAGGAAGTTTCGAGCATGAAAGTCTTGTTTATCATGAGGCTAATTCAGTTAGCTTGTATATGATAAAGGAAATCTAAAATGATGTGCCTCAATAAGTACTTTGTGAACTAATGCACTAGCTACCACCTTTTCTAGACCTTTAAACTTTGAGTACTAGTAATTATTCCAAAGAGGTGAAAGGGGCTTTCAAGTCATGACAATATTCCAAGATAAAGATCTAATGCTAAATGCACTGAAAAGACATTCTTTAGAGTTTGAGTTCTAATACAAAGTGATGTAGCCAACTAGATGTTAATGGGAAATCAAGTGCCTTCATGAACCATGTCAATGGTGGGAAAAAGGCGATAAGGATACAAGGTTGTAAGTATTTACAACTTCAAAATTTAGATAATGAACATAATTGTCCTAGGGATCAAATAATACCATATCATACTTACCTAAAAAAAAAAGCCACAATATAGATATGTTGGTGCTTGTGTGTTGGAATAAATACTTAAAACAATGTTTATTATGATAGATTATGAATACTAGCTAAAGAAAATTATAACTGATATGGCTAAGAGACAAGATTGATATATTGTATAGATAGGATTGACAATAAGAATACTATGTATTAAATGACTTAAGAGGTTCACTGAAAGAGTTGTTTATGTTAATACCAGACTATGACTATAACTTAAAGTTATATAACTCATAGATTATGACATATATTGAGACAAATAGGGCAAATTCGTTTAAGTTCTTCGTAGTGTTGAGGTGTTTTATATAAGCATTTTGAGATCAAAATCATTTGACAATTGAGTTGAGGATGCATTCTCAAAGGGTAGATATCTTGAAACACTTTTTATCTCGATACAAAAGGATAAGAACAACCAAATCTATCCTTTGGGTTTTGGTGGGAAGGAACGAGGAAAGACAATATTTGATTTGCTTAATTAGTAAAATATGAGATTGCATATGTGATATGGTTGAGTTTTCTATTATTTTTTATTGTTACCTTATCATTATAATTGTCATTGAAGCGTTTTTCAAGTTGCTAGAAATAGGCTGAGCAACAGAATATACAATTAAAAATTTCAGAGATTTCCAAAAAAATTGATAGATCACGTTATAAGGAAGGTAGATTCATGAAACATGGCATACATAATACATATGGTGTATAAGAACTTTATACTTGTGTTTAAAGGCTCATTTGTTTTTAATATGGCTATATGAAAGCTTTCCAACCTACAACAATCTCTCACTTACACTATAACCAATAATTCATATGTCTAATGTCATATGCAGCCATATATCTATCATACTTTTGCTGCGATATAGGCTTGGTTATGGGTTCTGCTAAACTATTATCTGTGTCAACCTCTACAATTTGTTTGCCTCTATATTGAATTATGTTTCGAATTAGGTGATATCATTTGAGTATGTGCTTAGACCTTCAATGAGACCTTAGTTTCTCTACTTGGGTGATGACTTAGTTATTGTCACAATAAAGCTTGATTGGCTTGACAATAATGAGAACCACTCCAAGTTCTATGAGGAACTTTTTTATTCAAACAATTTCATTTGCCACTTTAGAAAAGGCAATATACTAGGACTCTATTGTAAAATCAATAACTCTACTTTGCTTGGAGCTTTTCTAGCAAACTACACCACCATTCAAGCAAAACACAAATCTCAATTGGGATTTGAAGTTATTAGAATATTCTAAAAAGTAATGTCATTGTATCCTCGCACAATGAGCTTTGGCTCTCCTCCATAAACCAAGAATGTATTCTTAATCTTTTTCAGGTACGTAAGGATATTCTTGATAGTTGTCTAGTGTTTTCACCTAGATCAGATTGATATTTATTATAAATGCTCAATGTGTATGAAACATCAACTTTTGTACATAGCATGACATACATGATTGATGTTATCGTAGATGCATATAGGATTCAACTCATTTTATCTATCTCAAATTACATTTAAAGACATATCTTTTGAGAGATATAAACCATGGGATGTAGGTAGAAATCCTTTTTTGGATTCTTCCATACTGAATCTAGTCAACACCTTGTTTATATATGTCCCTTGAATCAAGCTAAGCAGTCGACGTGATCTATCATGGTAAATCTCAATAGTGAGGATGTAGGTTGTTTTTTCTAAGTCTTTCATGGAAAAGCACTTGGATAACTAAGTTTTGTCAATTGTAAGTTTAGTACATCATTTCTAACAATCAATATGTCATTAACATATAATATCAAAAATGATATAATACTCTCACTGACCTTTTTATACACACAAGATTCATTTTTATTTTTGATAAAGCTAAACTTGCATACAACTTGATTAAAAAGAATGTTCCAACTCTTTAAAGCCTATTTCAGTCCATAAATAGACTTTTTCAACTTACATACCTTGTTAGCCTATCTAGTAAGAACAAAACCATTGGGTTATGTCATATACATATCCTCTAAAAGGTTGCCATTTATGAAAGTGGTCTTGACAACCATCTGTTAGATTTTATTGTCATGGTATGCAATAATCACAAATATAATCCTAATAGACTTAAGCATCGCAAATGGTCAAAAGGTTTCATTATAATCAATGTCATGTTTTTGGGTGAAACTTTTAACAATCAACCAAGCTTATAGGTATGCATATTACCTTCCATGTCGATTTTCCTTTTGAAAACCTATTTCCACCTTACAGGTTTCATCATTTTAATTGTATCCATCAGAGTCCATACTTGATTCTATTATATAGAGTCTACCTTAATTTCATAGCTTCAAGCCATCTTTTGGAGTCTAGACTTGAAGCAACATCAATATAAGTCGTAGGCTTGCCATCATGAATTACCAGTATAACATTGTGTTGAGTCAGGGAAAAACTAAATCTCTCTAGCTCGTGATGTACTCAGCTAAACCTACGTAGCTTTTACGTATGTTGAGTTGATTTACCTTATTCCACTTTAGGTGGAGTAACCTTCTTACTATGATTAACCATCAATGATAGTACATAGTCTTATCCAACATTTATGGTATCTCATGACACTAGAACTTCATCAAGTTTTACCTTCCTTCTACTAGTCCTCTTAAGAATAAATTCTTTTTCTAAGAAAACACTGGTTCGAGGAATAAAGACCTTTTTCTCTTCCAAATGTTAGAAGTAGTATCCCTTAGTTTCTTTTAGGTGCTTTACAAAGGTACACTTTTTAGATTTGGTGTTTAGCTTGTTTGAAGTCAATTTCATAATATAAGCTTTACAAGCCTAAATCTTAAGTAATCTAATTGGGCTTTTGCCCAATCCACAACTCATAAAGAGTTTTATCCATAGATTTGGATGGAACACAATTCAGTGTATAAACAGTTGTCTTTAAGGCATAACCCTAAAATAATAAGGGTAGATATGTAAGATTTCATGTTACAATGTAAAATCAAGTGTCAACCGATAAACACACAAACATATTGGCAATCTAATAATTCCTCAACAAAAATCAAATAGACAAAACTCAACAAATTTACATTAAAAGCATGGCATCAATGTAACACCTACAGGTACACTCAATGGTATTTTAGTCTTTTTACCTTGCTTGCATCCATTGGTGTTTAAATAATTAAGTTGATAGAAACTGTGATGCATAACCATGTAAGGTAACCACATGCCTATGTATGTTGTGGCAAAGGGCAAAATGGTCTTTTCTCATACATTGTGTGCAATTTAGCTAAGTTTAAAAAGCCTACACAATTATGTATGAATAATACATGCCTATGCAAAGTCAAGATGTTTGAATTTTAGGATAAAAAGTAGTTTCATAAGGATTTCAAAAACTACCATTATGGTGTAATGGCATATATAACTATGTATGAATAGTAAATGTTTGTGTATTGCTAATTATAATGAAAATAAAAATGGTTTAAATGTGTTTGTCTAAACATTTTTCGTAAAAATCACCCAAAAGTAGAAAGTGTGAGACTTGTTAAAGTCTTAAGCCAAGGGAACAGACAAGAATCATCGGAAATCCATCTTACCACGCGAATATTCATTACTAGTCTATGAAAGAGAGTTAAGTAGGATCTTGTTTACAATTTTGAGGATTATTCATGATTGATTCTTATGTTGATTGCTATTATAATTTGTTCATGTTAAGGGAATTGTATGTATTTAAGATAAAATTTAAAAACGTGATTATATGTTATGGATACATTTATTGATAGATGTTTTAGGGTTGGATATATATCAATTGATTGAATGGTATTGTGTATTTTAAAAAGAAATTGATTATTCCAAAAGCACAATTCCATTTGCATGTGTGTAGTAATAATTTGTGGGCAAAATTTGTTGATCAATGGCATGGGAATGGATTAATAATTATGCTTTACATATAATATTTGAAGGAGTGTGTATGACTTTGAGGGCACCGATAACCGATTGAATAGTAGAATTTAAAATTTAAAAACAAGCAAGTTTGAAAATCTATAACTAGGATACCCGTTTTAAAACATATATTCATGAATACATAAAACACTTATAAGGTGTTTTATATTTATAACTACATTGATGGCTCCTTCATATCTTCATGTGGCTTGAAACTAAATGTTATCCAACCTTTGAGAGGTGGCGCCTTGGTATCCATATGAAGTACTAACATAAGCAAAGGAAATCTAAGCGAAGAGGTTGCTAGGGCTTTTAATTGGACTTTTGATGTTCATGAGACTGAGAGAAAACAAAGGAATAGTGACTAGGTTTCACTCTATGTATATTGTGCATTTCACAAAAATTTATGCCCTTCATTTAATATGTGCAGGTGTCTGAATACGGTTAGAATTCCAAGCATGTATGATACCTTTAACACATATGCACCAGTGGCAAGTAAATTGCCCAACTGACATGTTTCACTTGCATAATTGGCACATTAAAGTGTCAACTTGTAAGTTTAATTACTTGCATGGTTGGCACACTTAAGTGTACTAGTTAGCAAACTTTATCACTTGCACGGCTGGCACACTTAAGTGTGCCAGTCGATAAGCTTTGACACTTGCATGTTTGGCACACTATAAAGCTTTAATTCATGGTATTGGCCGACATCATCCATTTGCATGGCTGACACCATCATGCCAAGTGCACAGGTGGTACTTGGTCAACGCATAATCAAACCTGAGTCCTCTTAACCTATTAGGCAAACCTGATCCATTCGTGATCTCTCTCTCAACCTTGAATACTAAAATTGTCAACAAACAATCCACTCTTTTTTGTTTGATTCAACTCCTTTATATGTGTGACTTATAAGTTTTCCATTGAATCAATAGTGTCTAAATTAAGTGTAAATCCAGACATAGACCAAAATTGGCCTATAGGAAAGTATCATAACCACTCAAATGATAGAGTATCAATGAACATTTCTTAAGCTTTTACAATGTCATAATTACGTGTAATTCAATTATTTTATCAACCAATATCTCTCGAGGCTAAAATATAAAAATATGTTTATCTCAATGATTCCTCCATATGAATTGACATGTATTAATGACTAATATGGATTAGGCTATAACCTCATCTCACTATGGTTACATATTCAAACAGTTATAAATATCTTTTAGTATTTTCATATGAGATATCTTCTCTTGTGCTTAGAAGTGACGAATCTTTTATCAATCAACCATAACCTTCATGTATCTCATGATGTGGCTGATTACTACCTTTATAATTATCCTAATTGTAGTGACACATTATATAGCATCAAACCATACCAATCTTTACACGAGATGCTCTAGTGACCTTAAGTGAAAAGATCATATGCACCTACAGTATTCAAAGGATTTATTCCATGACACTTGAATAACCATTTATATGGATAGCCTCTAGTTGGGTCAATATGATGAATAAGTATAGAACATGCATTTAGGTGTTATACCAAGTTATCTACAACAACTTCAAAATGTGAGAATTATTATCACTTTTAGTTGGGTCACTCAACACTATAATAATCCCATCATTATTACATGTCTCTTTGTTAATTATAATGTCGCAATCATGAACTTTTTTAAAATGACCACTAAATGTACACATAATCAGTCATCTAATCCTTTTATTGTAATTTTATCATTCTAAAGACATGTTATCCATACAATCATATAAATAGTCAACATATGAATTGAATAATAAACAATCCTTTTATTAATTATTAATATAAAATTATATCCACAAATGTCAAATTTGATTAGCTCTAAGGCACCTACCCTAACAATCTTTTGCCTGCACTACAGCCAATTAGTTATATATTTAATGTTGAGCTTGGTTATACGCCTATCTTGCTTTTGCTGTGGTAGAGGTTTCATCAGTGAGTCAGCCAAATTGTTATCTGTACCAATCCTTGTTATTTGTATATCATCTCATTATACAGTCTCTTAAATTAAGTGATACCGTATGAGTGTGTGCTTAGACCTTTGATGAGACTATGACTCCTTTGCCTGAGAAATTGCTTTATTGTAGTCATAATGAAGCTCAATTAACTTAGAGATACTTGAAAGCACTTCAAGTTTAGTTATGAACTTCTTTATCTATACAACTTCTTTTGTCACTTTTGAAAGGGTAATATACTCATACTTAGTTGTAGAATCAGCCATATACTTTGCTTAGAGCTTTTCTAACTAAGTGCACCACAATTTAAGTAAAGCACAAACCTTGATTGGGATTTGTGATAATCTCGATCAGTTTGGAAACTGGCATCATTATAGCCTTTTATGATGAGTTTAGATTCCCCTTTATAAACCAAGAATGCATCTTTAGTCCTTCTTAGCTACTTCAATATGGTCTTGACAACCATCTAGTGTTTTTCACCTAGATTAGATTGATATCTATTACAAATGCAAGATGAATAATCCTATTAGACGTAAACATATTGACTAGAGAAATTGTTTCATCATAGTCAATGTCATGCTTCTGAGTAAAACCTTTGTAACCAACCATGCTTTATAGGTATGTACATTACCTTCCATGTCAGTTTTCTTTTTGAAAACCTATTTACACTATATAGTTTTTACCCTTTTAAAAACGTTTACTAGAGTCCATACTTGGTTTTGGTATATAAATTTTATTTCATATTTTATGGTATCAAACTATTTATCAAAATTTGGACTTAAAATAGCCTCATCATAAGTCTTAGGTTTGTTATCATTGATGACTAATACATCAACATGTTAAGTTAGGAGAAAACCAAATCTTTGTGGCTCATAATGTACTCGTGTAAACTTAAGTAGCTCTTATATGCGTTGAGGTTGTTCCACCTACCTAACATCTATGATATTTTGTGGTACAAGAACTTCATTGAGCTCCATCTTCCTTCCACTGGTTCTCTTTAGAATAAATTCTTTCTTAAGAAACATATCGGTACAAGCACTAAAAACTTTTTGCTTTTCTGAGTGGTAGAAACAGTATCCCTTAGTAACCTTTGGATACCTTACAAAGACATACTTTTCAGACTTAGCGTTTAGCTTGTTCAAAGTTAATTTCTTAACATAAGTTTTATAACCCTAAATCTTTAAATAGTCTAGATTAGGCTTCCACCTAATTCGCAACTCATATGGAGTTTTATCAACAGACTTAGATAAGACATGGTTTAATGTAAAGACAATAGTTTCTAAGGCGTGACCCTAAAAAGATGTGTAGATCAATATTGTTTTTTTAGGCAATACGCAAAGTCCTAATTTGCAACTCATCATAGATCTGACCATTTTCATCAAGGTCCTTTCCTCTATTCACATATACCATTATGTTGTAGAGTACCAAGAAAAGTGAGTTGAGATACTATCTCATTTTCCTTCAAGTATTGTTTGAATTTAGTACTTAGGTATTATCCACTCGACCACTTCGGAGTATTTAATTTGTTTCCTAAGTTACCTTTCTACTGTGTTTTTGAATTATTTGAATTTGTCAAAGCATTCATATTTGTGTTTCATAAAAAAAACACAGCTATATCTACTGAAATCATCAGTAAATGTGATGAAGTAGGTTTCCCCATATCTCTTATGCACTCTCATAGACCTACACATATTGTTGTGTATGATCCCTAACAGTTCAGTTACCCTTTTACTATGACCATTGAAGGCTTTTTTGGCCATCTTACCCAATACGCATGATTCGCATTCATCATATGACTAGAAGTCAAAATGATTGCAAAATTATTTGTGCAAGAAGTCTTGATATACGTTTTGGTCCTATATGGCCTACCTTGTAATGTCATAGATGTGTGATATTCAAATCATTTGATTTCAATTGTTTATTATTTTTCACATTAAGAATTTCATAATCTAGCTTCAGAATGTATAAACCATTATTCAATTAAGCTATTCCATAGAGAATATTATTTAAGCTGATGATTATAATACTACTAAATATAAAAAATGAATATCCCTCTTTGTCCAAAACGGACATAGAAACTAAATTTCTAGAAATAAAAGTTATATAATAACAATGTTTTAATTCTAAAACTAACCCAGTAGGCAACCTAAAATAATAAACACCTATGGCTAATACAATAACAAGTGCTCCATTTCTAACACATAAGTTAATGTTGGGAACAATTAGACAAACTAGAATCAAAATTTGTGAAATCTGTAAATGAAAATTTTGCGTACCTGTTTTAATTTTTGATGAAGCATCTTCGAAAATCTACGCAAGGTGTTGACGTTAGTCTATTTCTATGACACCATTTGCTTACGTATTGCTTTTCATCTTGGGAGACAAGATCTGTGTATTTGTGTTTTGGGTAGAGAATGAATTCTCTGTAAAAATGACGTTCTCTCATCTTATGCTTTGGGAGGTAGTTAGGACTTTATATAAGAGTCCAACTGCTAATAATAACCGCCAATAACCTCTAATAACTGCTCTTTGGCAGTTAATCAAATAGGGTCAGGTTAGTCTATGTCTCCGGGGAACAAAGAGCTTGATTATTGATCCAAGTTATCCGATCCATTTCATCATTTTATATGCAATAAGTCATGCTTTCACCTATCCCCCCAAAGATGATGGAGGACCCTCTATCTATCAACCCATCATGGGTGGACTTGGATCCAATATCTCCCACTCACACATGATGAAAGACCCGAACCAAATGCTTAGCCATAGAAATCCTATATAACAGTACGTTTCATACTTGCAAATGTGTCATATGACCTCGTGAGCAACCTGCACTTGGGAGCTAAATACTATGCATCTGTTAGGAATAGCATAGCCCCTTCAACCCGAATAAAAATAAAGTAAAACGTTAGGCTCGCAGCACCCCAGACTTACTCGATAACACTAGCTCCCTTTAATCCCTCATTTATCATTGTGTTATTTTCTTATATATCCATGATCAAGTCTAATCTTCATATAAGTGACATGATCGGTCAGCCAATGGACACACTTAACATGTAAGTCTTCATCTTATTTTCGAAATTCTCAATTTAAACTTAGCTGTTTTTCTAGTCATGTTCCATAGACCGAATCATGCATGGTCACAGGTTCCAAGCTAAGATAGCAACACTAAGAGTAAATATCGAACAACAGTAAAGAGTCAAAGGGTACCAACATGAGGTAATCGTCATAACGTCTCACACAGTGAAGGAACAGGGATTCATCATTCCACTACTTTAACTGGTCGTCTTACTTATGCATACATGGTATGAATCATGTGCTACAGTGTGTATTTTCTCAAATGTCATTCACAACACTATACAGATCTTAGTTCAGTCGCTACCCCGAGTGTCTAACCTAAGTTCTTAATCATCTTTACACTTACAAGTATTTATTTATATTAAGAACTCACATCTGGCATTCACAAGTTATTTGGACGTGGGGAATCCAAATTGATCATTTTCAAATGTATTTATTCATGACCTTATCTTGATCAATCATCAAGGCGACATCTTTTATTTCAATACATCTTTTCTTGAGAAATTTGTCTCCCATTGGTATGCTCTCTCAGCTTCACAATTCTCAAGAATAATGTCTCATCTTTGCTCGTTCTCTTAGCACCAAAGGCGATTGCTCGTGTGAGTGAGTCAATCTCTAACTTGTGTGACATTACAACCTTATTGAGCTAAAAATGATGTGTATGCAGTGAAAACCCAAGAATTTCGGGACGTAAGTTCAAAACATAAAATGAACTTGAATTCATGGTTTTCGACGTTGTGTCACTAGTACAATATATAAGCTCAACACTCATCAATCATTGCTTAAGCAATCCAAGAAATTGTCCTGTTTACTCAAATTCATAAAAAATCTTCTCAACTAAACATTTTCTTGCACATTTACTGAACAGACTATATACTAGGCTTTCGATGTGGATACGGCTATGCATCTCTGTTTCTTATCGCTCCAATATTTGGGCCCTTTTGGAATAAGAAAACTTAGTCGTAATTTAATTTGCGTTGGTTTAAAAACACTTCCCTGACTGACATCTCAATAGGTAATCAAACGCAAGTTCGATCCTTAATGACATAATCAATCATCCACAGAGCCTTTTAAATATCAAAATTCTACATACAGTCTTTCAGTGCTCTTTTCAACATTTACTTATATCGACTAACCAGCCCAATCAAAAATAAATATCTGGGCATGTACGCACCATAACATACATAATACATCTGATGACATCTGAATAGGTAACCTTTGACATTTCTCTACTTCTATCTTAAGTTTTGAGACATATCTCTTTTGGCATAATAATTCATCATTTGACACAGGAATATCAACGGGTTCATAGTATACCATATTAGATTGTTCTAGAATCTTTTGAATATTACACTTTTATGACAGAGTCAAAAGTTTCTATAAACAATTCCTTTAAATGTAAATTCACAATATGTATTCTGTTTTCCCACATCCTGCAAGTCAAAAAATATGGACAACCATCCTTTGATGATTATCACTTACTTCAAATCATTTCTAGCTATCTATATATCATCATACGCATTGATAGAATTACAAATTTGTCATCAAGCTTTGTCACACAAATATGATGGTCTTGATTAATCATCTCAAAGTTCAAGTACCAGTATCTAGATGACAGTTTTAGGTCATTCAATATCTTTGAAGTTCGCACTTTTTACGCTTCAGACCTATAACAATGAGATCTATATCTCATTTCATACAGATTTCTTTGTCAAGTTGTCTACTAAGGAAAATTGTCTTAACGTTCATCTAGTGTAATTCTAAATTCAAATGTGTTATTACAGCTAGAACCAAACACATTAAAGTAAATATTATAAATAACGAAAATATCCTTCTACACAATCTATACCTTTTCATTGGGTATAGTTTTTTGCTATTAAGTGAAATTGTATCAATTTATTGAGTCATCCGCTTTACGACTAATTCAGGAAACTCATTCATTTTCAATGAATTTTCGATCTAGCGGTAAGTCAACCAAAACCTATAATTGATTTGTTTTCTTAGTATTCCATCTTTTCTTCTAATGCATTTCAAAATTTTCTTATCAAAGGATGAGACATTTATTTCAGGTTTTTCATCATCTTGGGGAGTGGTTATGAAAACCTTGTTTTCACTTTAAAAAACTTCACTTGAATACTTTTGGACGTCCACTTTAACACAATTGAGAATTAATGCTCCTACTATCCGAAATAGATTAAAGCTTAATTTCAATGCTCCCACTAGGGTGAGATGAATGAAGCAAACAACTAAAGATCATTACTCCCACTATCTGAAACAGGCTAGAGTTTAATTGCATTTGCTTCCATTATTTAGAACAAGTATAGGTCTTATATCTCAATACTCAATTAATGGTCGCTAAGATATACTTATCCTCATTATTTTCTCATCTCATTTAGATGAAACCTTTTATCAACATCATCCCTATTAAGAAATATCCTCTATGAATGTAGTATATTTAATGCAAGTTTAGTTAATCTTCCAACGAAATCCTCCCTAATGAATACATACCCTTTGGAGTGCTCAGCGTATCAGATAAAGATACATTCATTTCTTCTTAGTCCCAATTACTTTAACTTATGGGAAAAAGTTATGGATTGATATTGCTAACCACTAAGGTTGCAATCAATTAACTCAGATTTTCTACCTGACCATAACTCATAGGGAGTGGAAGCAACTGGATTAGTAGGCAATCGGTTAAGTTCTCAAGTAGCAATTAATATCATGTCATCACAAAGTGACTTGACGTTTTGCTTGCGCTTTCATTAACTTAACCATTTCCAATAGAGTTCAATTATTCTTCTTCACTACACTGGTTGTTACGAAGTTTTGGAATTACTATTTACCATACTATTTCTTTCATTACTCAGTTCTTTGCACTTTTGGAACAAATGCTCAAGATCTCGGTGAGTTCATAAAACTCTTATCTATTTTATCTAATTGATTCTCAACCTCAATTACATATAGTGTCTAAAGCAGTCTACTACTTCTGACTTATGGGAGATCAAGTAGACAAGACCAAATCGAGCATTGTTATCATCACTAGTAATGGAATATGAGATACATTCTCAAACTTTACATTCATAGGAAAATATATACCTAAGTATATAAATTGCAAAGGAAGTCAAACTCATATAGTTTTGTCAAATGGTTTTCTAGAAGTTTTTCCAACTAGACAATGCTCACATATGGACAATTCTATTTATGTGAAAGTTCCTACTAAACTTTCATAGGCCAATTTATTCAACCCATCTTGGCCAACATGCCCTAATGTAACATGTCATATATTTGCATTCATTTTCATACATATAGAAGAAGCAAATAATGAAAAACTTAAAATTATCAAAAATGTAAGGTGACAAACACTATATAACCATTCAACCAACAAACCAAATCTGTAAAAATCAATTCTATCATATTTCAATAAAACACCCGAAGAAATTCAAATTATATCATAGTTTAAGAAGAACAAGTACTTTGACCAAGATTTGTTGAATATTTGGAGCATATATGATTTTGTGTAAGTATAGGATTCGATCATCTGTAAAACTTATTTGCTCGTGTCTATTCCTCTTACTACAACCTTTTTGTTGTTGCCTACATATATCCAATTCACTTTATTCAGAATTCGATAGAAATCTACTAAAGATCTTCAATCATAAACTACTTGGTCGGTGGCTTCTGAGTCCATAATCCATATAAGATAATACTCAGTTAATATCACAGTACTAGAGAACAAAGTTTCATCACTTTATGTTGAACAAGACTATCATTTTCAACTCTCTTTATTCACAGGCGATATAATTCTTGTTGCTTCTATTGCAACTACTCATCTTGTTTTTGTCACTTCTTCTAGTACTTTTGCCACTCTTCTCATTTCAATTCCTTGTTCTTATTCTTTGAGCATTAAACGATCTTCTTCCTATATTAGGACTTGAGCCACTCACTTTAAAAAGTTGATTCTGCAATGTATGCATAAGTATTAAATTCAGCTGCCTCAAGGGTATTTGTCATCCAATTTTATATGGCTAGAACAACTAACAAAAGTTCTTCTTTCCTCATAGTGGGTCATATGTACCTTTATACGTTCCCACTATCGAGAAAAAATCGTTTTTCTAAATGAACCAACTGTTCATGTATCAGGTTACGCGTAGCTGACTTTAGTTTCATGATCAGATTTGACATTTAATCAAATTCAATAAATAACTGTCTTTATTTGAGGACTGTAGTTCTTCCAAACTTTTTAACTAAGACCATACTTATGACATATGCAGTTGAACATTACTAGTACTCATATACTAGATCGTTATTCATGAAACTAATCAATATATCACACGAAGTGGATCTTGCTTCGTACATGCGTGATGTGCGTCCACATCACGTTTGTGTAAGGTACTCATTTGTGTTTCTATCCCTAGTCAACCACAACTCTATCTTAACCTGATCTACGGCCTCCAAAGCCTTTTGCTTACCTAGGATATTGTGCATTCCAAATGCTACATTGTTTAATTCTTTCTATTCAGTATCATTCTCATTCAAATCAGCCATCATTTTCTAAGATATTATGGTTAACTAGATCACAGAGACATATCTATCAGACACAACGTTATCAATGCAATCAAATACACATCAATTATCGCAATTACACATTAAAATGTTAAAATATCTCACATAAGGCATAAAATCGAAAGTTCACTATGTTCCCAATCATCTTCCATAACACAAATGTTTGACATTTTAAACTTTAATCTAATTGTGCCAATATTAATTCTGGATGAAAATTTCATTAAATTCTACCACTCTCAGAATTCCCACACTTAACTAATATATATGATACAATGAATGCATCATCTATTTTGACTAGGACCATTTCAACAACCCGTATTGATCTTTGAGTCACTTTATCCATGATAAAGTCTCTATTACATTTGCACTAGGTCAAATACCTCGTATTACGTTAGTTTTGGGAATAACGATAAAATAATGAATATTCTATCGTACATTACTAAGTGTCACTCTATAGCAAGCTGTAATGAATCCATTCAGTCCCAAAAAGTTTCAAATTACGTCCCAAATAAGATCATTGATTACGAGGCTCATATTCGTGCATGGATATTTTCTCTTTTCTAATTAAGAGAATTCAACAAAGTATTTCAAAACATGTATTTCAAAACAACAATATGTGTTTTCAGGAGTCGGAATAAGATATTACATGTCATTATACGCAGTAAGACCCATAGAACACATCTCATATTTAAATCCGAGCACTACACAGCTTCCAAGGATCAGAAAGCAGGTTTCATGTGCCATCACGCGCCATAATAAGCTCATACGCCTCTTCACGTGTCGAATAGACATTGCACGTACCTCCACGTATCGTAAAAGGTCTGTAACAAGCTTTAACGTGCCGTAAAGGGTCTACAACACGCTTCAACGGGCTAGGAATGAGTCAAACGTGCCATCATGCGCTAAAATAAGGTGGTCACGCTCGCACACGCGCCGTGACGTGCTGGACAACTCAATTCACGCGCCTCCACGCACCGAACAACTCACTCACGCATCAAACAACTTAATTCACACGTCTTTACACGTTAGAATAGGTCGTCACACGCGATTAAATATTGATCGTTGACTGGTCAACTATTTGACCATTGATCGAGTTACCCCATGGGTCAGGATTCAGGTTGCGTTGACTCGATTGACTAAATAGGTTGACCATTGACCATCGGGTTTGACTAACCCATTGACTAATCGGGTTTTCGTAACCTGATTACGACTCGAAATCATGTGATGAACCCTAAAAGTCCTATCCTTTTAATTAGTTGTTTTTCGACGACAATACCATGGGTCTTTTGTAACCTAATTGACGATAAGGCTTGTCGTTCCAATTTTTGGCGTCGATAATGTCGGAATCCATCAAAACGGTGACAAAGCAAAAGACGCCTTGGGTCTCAAATTTGGGTCAATTTTCAATTTAAAATATGTAATATCATTCCTAGCATACATCTAACATGTTTCCCAACACCAATTTCATGCAATTTTGGCCGAATTAAATTCGTGCCCAAAAATGAAATTTTAAACAATTTTTTTAATATACAGATTCTAATTTGCATAATATACACAATACCATTCACAGAAAACATAACAAATACGTATCCTAGGCTCTGATACCAATGTTGGGAATAATTAAACATACTAGGATCAAAATTTGTGAAATCTGTAAATGAAAATTTCGCGTAGCCGTTTTAATTTTCGATGAAGTGCTTTTGAAATCTACGTGAGGTGTTGACGTTAGTCTATTTCCACGACACCATTTGCTCACGTATTGCTTTTTATCTTAGGAGACAGGATCTGTGCACTTATGTTTTGGGTGGAGAATGAATTCTTTGTAAAAATGGCGTTCTCTCATCTTATGCTTTGGGAGGTAGTTAAGATTTTATATAAGAGTCCAACTGCCAATAATAACCGTCAATAACCGCTAATAACTGCCCTTTGATAGTTAATTAAATCAGGTCGGGTTGACCTATCATGAGTGGACCCGGATCCAATAGTTAATCTCTCATTTGGCTAGTAATCTACTTTGCTGCAGCCCCTGCATATCAAAACAAATATAAGAACCACATCATGTTTCTACAATCTAGGATGAATAAAAAGAATAATTTATCTTAATGGCAAACATATCTAAAATAGAAGTTTCAGTTGCTTTCTTCTTTTTGTTTTCTAGAAAGGTCTTGCAATGTCTCCTTTAGTTACTTGTTTTGCCACAATAGAAGCAAACAACTTTTCCTCTCCCCATACTACTTATAAGTTGAGTAGCATTATCAGGTTGTTTCTTCACTTTAGGCTTAGGCATAACCTTAGCCTTGCCTTTGCCTTTAGCCTTAATTTCTTATACTTAAGCTTCAGCCATAAGTAGATTAGTCAAAGTTATCTCTCGTACATCTTGTCCAACTTTCCTGAGCATATAGAATAACTCCTTAAGGGTTTTTTTCTTTTTGCTTAGGTTAAAATTCATAATGAAATTAGCCTATGATTTAGGAAAAGATTTCAACACCAAGTCAATGATAAGCTCATTGTCCATGATGAAGCCCAAGCTTGTCAATTGTTTAATATAGCCAATCATTTTGACCATATGAAGGCCAACTTGTCCTCTCTCAGAGAGTTTGCAATCAAACAGGGCCTTTAACACCTCATATCATGGAGCCTTCATACTAGTAGCATATAACTCTCGAAGGTGTGCAAGTATGGATTGCGTATCCGCTTTCTCATGTTATTTCTAAAGCTTAGATGAAATGGAAGTCAACATAAGGCATTGAAATTTCATAAAGTCATCAAGATACTAATTAAAAGTATCATTTTCCTTATAAGTGATATCAGAACTAGGCTCAAGGGGTAACGACCCCTCAAGAATATACAGTATCTTTTTATAAAGCAAAATAATCTAAAGATTTCTATATCAATCAATAATATTGCTTCTAGTAAGCCTATTTTTTTTTAGAATTAATTGATGTGTTGGGTTTGACATTGTGATTATGTGATCTACAATTTATAGATAAAAGAATTAGTAATTTTATTTTAATTATTAATATTCATTTTAATTATGGATTTAATAATTAAAATGCTCTCACTATTTTTCTCAAGTAAATAGCCCTCAATATTGAACTCAAGAAGTTCTGGTGAACTTCTTAGTGGAGCAAGATCCTATCACATTAATTCTCCCTTTAGTTTTAGCAAGCAAGTTTAAATTAATCGAATAGGTAAATTTCAAATTAATCACCAAAAGCCCACGATCTCAAGCCAAGTGTTATCCTAACAAATTATACCACCTCAAATGTGACTCTCGATATCAATAGAGCAGATACTACATAACTTCTTATATCGACAAATGTATTCCCTACTCATACCTTTAAATACTTGACCTTTGCTTTGGTAAACAAGCAAAGTACATTAGTTAAGTCGGACCTAACATGATCATCACCTAATTTTCTAATTGGTAGAAGTGTACCCTTAGCTTTGGAGAACAAGGTTCCAATAAATAGGCCTTTAATTAGAGTATCATGTTAGAAGACACTAATGAAATCTTAGATTTAATATTTAAGTTAAGGGTTTTATTATTTAGTTTCATTAGATTTCAAGCAGCATGTTAGGTGATATTTGTAAAATAAAACCTACACATACATTCTATAATAAAAAATAAAGACGTGCCAACACACAACCATAACTAATATAAAACTCCTCAAGTCAAGAAGAGTTTGACTGGTTAACCTAGGTGAATCTTCATCTTCAAGTCTTTGTGTTTGTCCTTTCATCTCCAATCTTCAATTATTACATGACTTTATTTCCTAGTTACAAAATTCTAAGAAAATAAAAACAACCTAATCTAAAAGAAAAAAAGGGATATGATAAGGCGTATAAGCCTTATTTCGGAATTACAACCCAAAAATGAAAAATAAAATAAAATATAAAACATCCACAAGGTTCTTTGGCCATGCACTGGGCACCATGCATACATACATCCATATATATACATACCAATTAAAATTTAAAATTTTAATTATTATTATCCTAAGTGTTAAATATTTTTGGTTTATAAAGTTTTATAAAATTGCAATCCAAGCCTGAAAGCTCAAGAAAATCTTAATTTAGTCTAAATTTGATAAAACAAGACTAAATCATAATTTTTAACTTTGCTAGGCGTATAGGTATGACGTCTAGCCTTGCATCTAGAATTTACCAAAATTCCAAAATGTTACATGACTAGAGTTATAACTTAAGCACTGTTGGAAAAAACAAGGTGACTAGCACCGAGAATAGATCATGATTGGACAAAAATTGATCCAACCATGCAAAACATATGGTGCAAAATAGAAAGAAAAAGGCATGTTTGGATGAAAAATTTGTCTAACCATGTAATTCACATGGTGCTAAGACCATGCAATTCACACGGTGCCAAAGCACTAAGCGACAACCATGGTTGGACAAAAATTTGTCTAACCATGCCACATTCATGATGCCAAGGTATCATTAAACAGTCACGATTGGATCAAAAATTGGTCTAGCCATACATCATACTTTACATTCCAGTCTCAGCTTTTTGAGTTTTTCTAGAGATGAGAAATCTAGAAAACCTTCTAGTTTTTGGTAGGCCTATCATCGAGGTGAGAGAATATGACATGTAAATTATACTCACTTGATAGTAACCTCAGATCAGGCAAACAACACAACTTGAAGGTGATTTCATGCAATAATATGAAACCTATGACATTTAACCAAAAATTTAACCTACTGTATCAACAAAACTCAAACAAAATTCAGAAATCATTATTCTACAATTTAACATAATTTATGTTGTACATGATACTTAACAAATCATGCAACAACACAACTGCAAATCATTTTTATCAATTTTACTCATTTTGATTAATCTGATTACATGCAATCAACATATAAAATCCATCAAAATTAACAGTAGTATATATTTTCATGAAAATATGCTAAACGATGGTTTGATACCACTATAAGGTTTCTAGGATGTTGACAATTGGTAGCGTAGTGAAATTTAAAATTTAGAAGTCAAACAAGCTTGAAAAACCTAACTAGAATACCTATTTTAAATATGTAAAGCACTCATAGGGTGGTTTAGATTTAGACCTGCATTGATGGCTCCTCTAAATCTTCACATGGCTTGAGACCAAACTTTTTCCAACCATTGAGAGGTGGCACCTTAGTATCTATGGGGAGCACCAACACAAGTAGAGGAAATCTAGGTGAAAAAGTTGTTAGAGCTTTTGATTGGACTTTTGGTGTTCACAAAAGGAGAGAAAATAGAGAAATGACAATTGGGTTTCACTTTGTGTATATTGTGTATTTCATGAGAAATTAATGCCTTTTATTTTATATGTGTAGGTGTTTGAGTGCATCTAGAATTCTAAGCGGATGACACCATCAACACATATGCACAACTAGCATGTAAAATGTCGAGCTGACATGTTTCACTTGCATACCAACCGGTAAGCTTAATTGCTTGCATAACAAGTTTCAACACTTGCACATAAGAGTGCCAACCTATATAGTTCTAACATAAAGGGCACCTATGCGACGTATTTTGTTTTAGTTTTTTGTTGTTCTTTCCTGCCTCTTAAGCACTATCTTTGGCTTGTCTTAAATAGTAGTTTAAGAGGTAAACATTTTTTTTTTCATAAGTGGTGTCTTTTGATCGTGCTGCCTCTTCGAGGCGAGTCTAGGTTGTTCTTAGCCTTTCTTTGAAGCCATTTCTTTTTTATATTTTCCTTTTACTTAGCTAGAAAAGTTCTCTTAAGGCAGAAACATAGAAATGTATCTATCATATTGATTCCTCGGTATGAATTGACAAACATCAATGACTAACATGGATTTGACTACAACTTCATCCTATTATGGCCACAAATTTAAGCAGTCATAGTTGTTTTTCAATATTCTCATACAAGATATCTTCTTTTGTACTCAAGAGTGACGAATTCTTTATCAATCAACTATAACCTTTATGTATCTCATAATATGGTTTTATTACTACCTTTATAGTTATCCCAATTATGACGACAAGTTAAATTAGGTCAAATCATACCAATTCTTACATAAGACAGTCTAGTGACCTCAAATCAAAAAATCACATGCACCCGCGATGTTTAGAGGATTTATTTCATAGACATTAGAACAATCATCCATATGGATATCCTTTCGTTAGGTTAGTCTAATGAAAATGTCTACAAATGTACCAATGTGTTACACTAAGCTATCTATAACAGTATTAACACATGAAAACTATTGTCACTTTTGATAGGGTTAACTATGATAATTCCATCATCATTACATGCACTCTCGTTCATTGTAATGTCAAGATTATAGACATTTCTAGATTAGCCACTAAAAGTGCTTATAGAGTTCTCACAATTAATCGTTTGGTCCCCTTGTCACTGTTATACCATTCTAAGGGTATTTTATTTACACAATCATATAAATAGTTAACATATGAATTGAATAACTAGTAATCCTTTTATTCATTATTAATATAAAATTACATCCACAAATGCCAAAAATTCAATTGGCTCTACGTCATCTACCTTAACAAAGTGAAGTTTGATTAAACATATGTAATTGGGTAGATTATTGCAAAGCTTTGGTAGTAAGGATTAACGTGTCATGTATGTGTGATGAATAGTATAAATTGTGGTATTGGGAATGGTTTTGGATATCTGGGGGTCATTTGGTTCCAGTTTTTTAAAATTACCTTGGTAATCTATCTTTTATTCCCTTGTTTGGTTTGTCAGTAATATTCTATTACCAATGCTGACGTGACAGGTAATATAAGTGGTAATTTGATTACCACTTTTACCTTAGGTATTTAAATATTATCAAAATAATCTTAATTTTATTATAATTTTATTATAATTTATTAATTTTTTAAGGAAAAAATAAATTTATTTTTAAGTAATATGACAAATAATATAAAAATATTTAAAAATAATTATATTCAAGGGCATTTAAATAAAATAATTTACTAGTAGTCTTTTATTACCTTTAATCAAACACAATAATTTTTTATACCTATCAAATTTTATCAAACATAATAATCATTTATACCCAGTAATCTTCTAAGTAATCTATCTTCAAGGTAATCTTTCTATTTTGGTAATAAAATATTATTCAAACCAAACGTTCCCCTGAAGTATTGTTAAATACAAGAGCTAAATTTTGGAAATTGATGACATATGCCCGTATGTCTCTTGACACACGACCGTATGGAATTGGGAAAAATATTCCTCATGTGTGATGTCTACATAGGTGTTCTTTGAAGAGAGAACACCCCCACATGTATTTTTAGGGAAAATGGAATTTAGGGATTAAGAACATGGAAGTATTGCATATGATTAGTAAAATGACTATTTTACGTTTAAAATGGGGTAATTATGAAGAAAAAATAAGAAAAACCCTAACAAAAGCTATTGATAATGGAAACATATGAGGGTGTTTGACTATGTGGACAATAACACGAATCTTGGTCGATGCAATTTCAAGTCAAAAATACCAATGATGTGCAATGTGCATATTGCACAAAACTTATTATAGTGTGGATTGGTCACTAAGCTATGTGTAATGTGATTGGTCACCAAGTTGTGTATAGTGTGACCTATCATTAAGCTACATGTAGTGTAATAAAGCCATCGAACTATGTGCGATATGGCGGTGAAAATAGTAGTATTAGTTTGTGTGACTGTCTATGCGACCTTAACCTTAAGCTTAGTCGTCACCTATATAAGGTACATCGTAAAGTTGACATTAGGGATCTCATATGCTTTCACAAGATGTCGAGGATATCACTTTACATCATGGGACATGAATCACCATGGATGACATTGATAATGGGAATAAACATCTAAAAGCCATATAAACTTGCCATATATGACTACCGTTAAGGCATATTTTGATATTTTGTAAATTTCTGTATTTTGAAAAGGCCGCTAGGAACATCATTTTTATTTTTATTTTATCTAAAGTTGGTTACAATATTTAGTTTAATGGAAATAAAATGTTTAATGTTTTTTGAAAATGTTTTAGTGAGCAAAGCTGTAAATAAAAATGGTTTGTACGTTTTGGAACCAAATAACTATAACATAATGAATTCCATTAATAATAAAAGAGTTTGAAGTGAAACAAATCCCAAGATTCTATGGCATTATAAATTAGGTCATATAAGAGAAAGAAGATTGATTTAACTTGGAGAAAGTGGGCTTTTGAGTTCATTAGGTTCAAAACCTTATCTGACATGTGAATCATGTCTCCAAGGTAAGATGACCAAATCTCTTTTTAAGAGTAAAAGGGAACATGCCAAAGAATTACTAGAATTGATATATACGTATGTATGTAGGCCATTTAGTAATATGACCAGGGGAGAATTTCACTGCTTTAATACTTTCATCAATGATTATTCTTGGTATGGGTATTTATATTTAATAACATAAAGTCGGAATCCTTTGATAAGTTTGAAGAATTCAAGAATGAAGTAGAAAAATAAATTGGAAAAAGTAATAAAATTTTACAATCAAATAGTGGAGGAGAAAACTTAAGTACAGAGTTTCAAGAATTCTTAAAAGATAACATAATAATTTCCCAATTAACTCCTTTATATACACCTCAACTTAATAGTGTATCTGAAAGGCGGAATCATACCCTATTAGACATGGTAAGGTCCACAATAAGTTTTATAGACTTGTCTATGTCATTATAGGGACACGTTTTCTAAACCAAATTGGGTACCATAATAATCTGTTCAAAAAATACCGTATGAGTTATGGTATTTGAAACACTCAAATATTAATTATATGAAAATTTAGGGCTGCACATCTTATGTTAAAACAATTAAAAAAAATAAGTTGGATGTTAAAATAAAGAAAGGTTGATTCATAGGATATCTTAAAGATAGTTCAGGGTATTACTTTTACTTTTCAACCAATCAAAGAACAACGGTTAGTAAGAATGCATACTTTCTCAAGAAAGAGTTCTCAGAAGATAATGGTGCAAAAAGAAACATTGAGCTTTAGGAAGAGTCTAAAAAGCCTTAAACTGATGTTATTAAGATTGGATCATTCACTCAGTGAACCTTAATATCTGATACTATAGTTCCAATACGAAGATCTTCTAGAGTATTTAGACAGATATATATTTCTTTATGAATAGGATTTTGAATCATTCTTAGTGTGAGAAATTGATGATGGTGATGATCTTAGAAGTAATAAGGAAGCTATATTATATACTTATTCAAACAGATGGCTATAAGTAATGAATTATGAAATAGAATCCATGCATGTTATTCAAATATAGACAATTGTTGATCTATTAGAAGGAATTGTTCTTATAGACTATAAATAGGTCACTAAGATAAAGATTGATAAGGACGAATAGGTAGGGACCTCCAAAGCTCGATTAGTAGAAAAAGATTATACTAAAAAATCAAGGTTAGATTATGAGGAAACTTTTGCACCTACAATAATGATTAAATCCATTTGAATAATGCTAGCCATTGTTTCATACCATGATTATGAGATTTGGTATATGGTTGTCAAAATAGTGTTCCTGAATGGATTCATTGAGGAAAAAATATATATATGGAGCAACCCATTGGTTTTGTATCCACTGCTGAAAGACATAAGGTATACAAGTTGCATCTATCCATTTATAGATTGAATCAAGCTTCAACCAACTGGAACATCCAATTTGATGAGACAATTAAATCATTTGGTTGTAAAAATATTTAGATGAACCCTGTGTCTACAAATGGGTTAAAGATCATATGATTACATGCTAGTGTATGCCTTTAGAACCATTCATGTTGTCAATTTAAGTTCATTTTATCATGTATATACATTTGTAATAATTTATTAATAGAAGAAATAATTCTTTGGTTCATATATATAGTTTGCTTCCTTTATTTGCATTAATATAGAGTGTGTATGTGAACTATTTAGATGACTCACTTAATATATAACTGAATCATTGAATTGTTCCTTATGGATATGATATAAGTTGGGCAATAATATCACATAGTAGACATGTTTAATGCTTTCATTAAATGTCATGAGATGACATTAGTGTAAGTGACAATAATAGTCATGTCATTAGGGCATTAGTATGGATTTAGAATTAGAGAACTGTTTTTCGAACATGATCAATAATGATAAGTCATATGGTTGTTAAGTCATAGTTAATTACTTATCGTATAATTGTACTAGTATATGAAGTAATCCTCTTAGTTGAGATGTCATGGTCGGATTCAATATGGATGTGTTTGGTTCATATGGTGTCTAAATATAGGGTTAATTGTATTTTGTATAAGAAGCCATATTGGTCATGTGTTGTTTGTATGTGGGCACGAATAATAATCAAGATAGGATTCGTTGACTCAGAAAATATTAGGTTATAGATATTTGTTAATTAAACCCAAATTTGAGTTCCAAAATAAAAGTCAATAAATATTAGAAATCGAAATCTCTGACCAAAGTATAATGTAAGTTATATAAGGGATGTTCCTGATGACATGTTTTGAATATAACAAACCACAATTCATATAGAATCAAAATTAGGTCTTTAACGATCCATGAGCCCAAAATCGATCAAGATTAGACAACAGAAGGATAGTACCTACACGAAACATATGATTAGGGATATTAAGTTTGATGGAGTATTTTTTTCATCGTGGTTTAGGGGCTATGACAAATTGCTAAATGTTTACTATAGTCATTGAGTTTTCAGATGTACTTTTGAATTATCTGAAAGGGGATTCATGGCTACGCCATTTTGAATTTGAAAGGTTATTCTAATAAACCAAGCTTTTAAGAGTGAAGATTAATTATTTGGGGTTGTGTAGCACCTTTCAAACGATGATAAAAATATTAAAATCATACAAAGTATTATATGGGTGCAAAAGTAACATTTTAAAAGTTAACATATTAGTGAAATAGAATTAGGGTAACTAAAGCATATGTTTGATATATTAGCTTGGTCATACTTATAATTGTGAATTTACAAGGACCAAATGACAATTAGTTAACTGTTAACTAACCCCTCTAATTTATAATGTTTCTTTTAGTTCATTTAACCTAACCTAATTCACTTTGAGCTAAAATCACTCTTTCATTAAAAGGCCCAAAACCTCTTCCCTCTTTCTAAGCTCTTAGCAATTCTTAGGAAATTCTTTCAAATGAGGGACTTCCTCCATTATCAACAAATAAAGCAAAAAAGTAGGTAATCTGTTAACTTTCTCCTATAATTTTCTTCATGCTATGGTTCTTGCATTTGTATACTAGCATGTCTATTTTGCATCATTTTTCTTCCCCATTTCTTTTAAATAGTATTAGAGCCAAAATGACCTCCTTGCATGTTAATTTTGATGCTAAATATATGATTTTTTTGCATAAGGGTATGTATATATATCACGTATGTACATGCATGTTGTAGATTTGCTATAAAATCAACTTTTTCAAGGTAATCTTCATGATAAATCTCTTAGTTGGATTTTATTTCTTTTTCTATGTTCTAATTGTTTTAAGATGAAGAACATGTGATTTAAAACATGTATATAATAAAGTGTTCATAGGATACATGTAAATATGCTTGATTCAAACATACATGTGGTTGATCATGTATTAAAGTTTTCAAATAGTCCAATTACGTATGCCTCTTTTGATATATTCCCATCAGAGATATGTATCTAGAGAGGAGTGTTACATTTATGGTATCAAAGCATGATATTGGTACCCAAAAAAGTGAAAAGTTTATGTGTTTGAAAATTACAAATATAGTTAAGTAAGAAAGTAGCCCCTCGTGCAACGCTGGCCACCTTCGTATGCCTACCGTTATAATTATAATATACCTGTTTTCAGAATAAAGTAATATATGCTTAAAGGTTATTATGATTTTACGATGAGGAGATCTAGGAGGTTAATCAAAGATGCCCCAAAAGTCCATAGTTAAAAGAAAAGCTAAGCAGAGGTTCGGGAACAGGCATTTAACATGTTAGTTGTGCCCTCTATTGATAGTACTACTATCTGTCAAATTGTGGATGAGGTTCTGAGGTAGAACAAAGAGGTGTCAGCTAGTGTAGGTCATCCAACCAAGCCCTACCAATGTCAGAACTGTATTAAGATACAAAGGCACCCTCTTAGCAAAGTAGGGAGAGTGCAGAAACACTTCAAATAAAGATTACAGGTAATAGTAAAAGATAAGCGTATCCTATTTATAACCTGTATAATCATCATTAACCCCCAGATTTTAGAGGCAATAGTGTGTCAACGAGACTACCAGTTGAGAAGTGGGTAGAGGTAGTAGAGGATGTTATGAGGATCTACTTTTTAACAGATGGTAATAAGATATAGTACGCCAATCTCCTGCTAAAATATTTTGCTAAGGTCTAGTGGCATATACTCGTGAGACCCTTCAAGTTTTAGAGATGTCATGGGTAAACTTTAAACAAACTTTTGAGTTAAAGTATGCTTTAACTAATGTTACGTATGTAAAGGCCCAAAAGTTCCTCTATCTAAGGTAAAACAACATGTCGATCAAGTATGCTATTGGCATGGCTAATTTAAAGAGAGGCAAACTGGATGTGTTCATAGGAGGGTTGAGGCCAAACATAGCCAATAATTGATAATGGGAGATAATTCTCCTAATACTTTTTCAAATGCCCTCAATCAAGCATTGAAATCTAAGACCAAGAGGCAACACATGACTAGGGACAAAGAGTTGTTAGAGGAGCCTACACCATTATCCTTGGTGTAGAGACAAAGTCAGCTAATTATTAATGGTAATCAAAGGGGAGGCAACAAAGATGGTCTGGGTAAAGATAGTAGAAGTAAGAAGCCCTTCTAACCTAAGAATAAGATAAACTAGTAGGGTAAGAAACAAAGAAAAAAAAATAGCCCAGAGACGATAATTCCCTTGCATGTCATAAATGTGGCAAGAAGCACACCAGCGAATGTCTAGCTAAATAGAAGTATGCTACAGATGTAAACAACTAGGATATTTTGCATCAATCCTCTTCATAAAAAAGAAAGATGGATTGATTAAAGCGATAGTAAAGAATAAAGAGTTGAATAAGGCAACAGTGAAAAATAAGTACCCACTTTCGAGGATTGATGATTTATTTGACCAATTCAATGGTGCCTTAGTATTCTCTGAGATAGATTTGAGGTTAAGGTATCATTATGTCAGAGTAGCAGAGCCAAATATACCTAAGACTACTGTTAAAACTAGATACAGGGATTATGAGTTTGTGATCATGCCCTTTGGATTGAAAAATACCTTAACAATATTTATGGAACTCATAAATAGGGTGTTCCAATAATGTTTGGATAAGTTATTGGTGGTATTCATTGATGACATCTTTGTCTACTCTAGAACTCAAGAAAAGTATGAGCAACACTTGAGATTTATGCTTTAAAGGGGCTAAAAAAGGCAATTGTTTGTAAAGTTATCTAAATATAAGTTCTGGCTAAATAGAGTGTCATTTCTAGGCCATGTGGTTTTAGCGGATGGTATATTAGTTAACCCTAACAAAATTGAATTAGTGCTAGAGTGGTAGAGACCTAAGATAGCTAAAGGCGTAAGGTATTTTCTAGGATTGATAGGTTATTATAGATGTTTTATTAAGGGATTCGCCAAGTTAGCTTGTCCCCTCATAGAATTGATAAGTAGAGAGATTTCTTTCAAATGGTTAAAAACTTACGAGTAGAATGGAATTGAAAAGAAGATTGGCCTCAACTTTTATATTTGTCATGCCAAAGGAAAACAAGGATTATGATTTATACATAGATGTCTCACAATAGGGTTTGGGAGTAGTACTGATGTAAAAAAGAAAGGTGATAGCTTATGCTTCCCTTAGTTAAAGGAGTATAAGACCAGATACCATACTCATAATCTTGAGTTGGTAGTTGTGGTGTTTACACTTAAGATATAACGACACTACCTATATAGGGTAAAGAGTAACATCTACACATATCACAAGAGCCTCCGATATTTCTTAAAAGGAACTGAACATGAGACAATGGAGGCGGTAAAAGATTATGATTGTGAGATTAAGTACCACCTAAGTAAAGCCATTATAGTTGCAGATGCCCTTAGCAAGAAAGTAACAGGGTAGATGGGGGATTCACTAGTCTAGTTAGCAGTTGTATGAGGAGAATGACCTTTTGTTATTCATTTTTTTATTAGACATATAATTTTTTTGTTATTATTGTTTTTGTTATCATCATTGTTGTTGGTATTTTTGACACATAATACCCTATGGTATTGATTAATAAGTGTTTTTATTACATCACTTTTTTGCTTGATTTGTAATTATGATAATGCATTAAAGTTTTCAAATAGTCCAATTGTGTTGTTTCTTTTGATATGTTCCTATTAGGGGTATGTATCTGAAAAGAGGTGTTACAAAGGGCATATCAGAAGTCCGAATATATTCAATGAAAATATCATATTTTAAGAGAATTTGTTATAACTAGACAGATAATAATACATAAGACATTGTTAGAAAAAATGTTGTTAACCTATTGACTAAAGTGATGATACTGAAACAGTTGGACCATCATCTTGAAAACATAGGTATACAATACAATAGTGAATAACTCCAGTTAAAGTAGGAGTTTTGTTAGTGTATGTCCTAAAAACCATTTATGTTGTCGATTTCATTGCATTTTGTCTTGTATATACATTTGCAATAATTTATTAATAGAAGAAATAGTTCTTTTATTCATTTACATAAATTGCTTTATTTATTTATGTTAATATAAAGTTTGTATATGAATAGTTTGGATGACTCATTTGATATACAAACTAAATCATCAAATTATTTCCTACAGATGTGTTATAAGTTAGACAATAATATCAATATTAGAAATATTGAATGCGTCCATTGAATATCATGAGATGACATTAGTTGGGATGATGATGATGGTCATGTCATTAGCGCATTAGTATAAATTAACAATTAAGGGTCATTTGATTCTAAAGATTTAAAGATTACCTTGATAATCTATCTTTTATTATTTATATTACCTTGTTTAGCTTGTCAATAATAAAAAATTACGATAATCTTCTATTAACAATGTTGATATGATAAGTAAATATAAATGATAATTTGATTACCACATTCATCTTAGATATTAAAATATTACCAAGGTAATCATGATTTTATTATAATTATATTATTATTTATTAATTTTTTGAGACAAAAATAAATTTATTTTTAATTAATATAAGAAATGATATAAAAATATTTAAAACTAATTATATTCAAAGGCATTTAAGTAAAACAATTTATTAGTATTATTTTATTACCTTTAACAAAATACAATAATTATTTATAACTATCAAATTTTATCAAACATAATACTCATTTATGCCCAGAAATCTTCTAAGTAATCTATCTTCAAGGTAATTTCCATATTTTGATAATAAAACATTACCCAAACCAAACGCCCCCATAGAGAATTGTTTTTTGAACATGACTAATAACGATGATGATGGTCACGTAGTCAATGATTTATCGTATAATTGTACTAGTGGACAAAGTAATCTTTTGACCTAAGACATCATGATCGGATCTAATACAGATGCGTGTGATTCATATGGTATATAAATATAAAGCTAACCATATTTCATATAAGAGGCTATGTTTGCCATATGTTGTTTGTATTGATAATCAAGATGAGATCTGTTAACTTAAAAAATATTAGGTTTTGGATATCTACTTATTCGATCCAGATCCAAGTTTCAAAATAAACATTGATAAATATCAGAAACCAAAATCTCTAGTAAGAGTATAATGTAAGTCATATGAAAGATGTTCATGATGACGTTTGTTGAATATATCAATCGACAATTTGTATAAAATTTAAATTAGATTTTTGACAATCCATGAGTGCGAAATTGATCAGGATTGGACAATAGAAGGATATTACCTACATAAAATATATGATTATGGATATTAGTTTCAATATAGTATTTCTTCATCATAATTTAAGGGCTATGGCACATTGCTAGGCATTTACTCTAGTCGTTGAGTTTTCAAATGCACTTTCAGATCGTTTGAGATAAGATTCACAACTATACTACGGTAAACCTAAAGGGTCATACCAATAAACCAAACTTTTGAGAGTAAAGATTAATTATCCAAAGTTGGTTAACATTTTTCAAAGGATGATAAAAATATTAAAATCATAAAAAGTATTATATGGGTGTAAAAGTAACATTTTGAAAGTTAATATGCTTGTGAGATAGATCTAACCATAACTTACATATAAAAAATTTAGCATACAACTGCCTATCTCTCTTTCTCTACAATGCAAACCTCAACTGCTACTTATATTCCTCTCGAGTCTTAGAGTATACTAAAATGTTATCAATGAATACCACCAGAAACTTATCAATGCAATCTTAGAATACCCTATTCATTAAATTCATAAAGATTGTTGAAACATTAATCAACCCAAATGGCATCACCATAATTCATAGTATCCATATCTCATTCTAAAAGTAGTTTTCGGAACATCCCTCTTAACAACTTGATGATACCTTGATTTTAAGTCAAGGCCAAAGGACTTTTCCCACCCAAACTATATTGAATTCTCAAAGTTCCCCTCGTTAACTATGAAAATACCATTTACCCACCTATGAGCAGTTAAAATTAATGGTAGTAAAGGTAAAATCGTTATTTTATATTTAATATTAAAAATAAACTTAAATATGATTTCATTTCCCCCATAAATTTAAAAAACTAACTTTTCTCCTCTAAGCCAAGTTTGAAAAGAACACATTTCCCTCATAGGGTTTAGTTTCCAAACCCCTTCACTTTCTCCAGTGCCATCGTCGGCTATCTCTCCCTTCCGACGGTTTCTCTTCCACTGACGGTCTATCTCAACTCCATCCCAACCCATCCGATATTGAGAGACGTCGTTTGGGAAGAGAAATCATCTTCCAAGATAAAGACGAGACGACTCTTTATCTTTTGGGAAGACGAGTCATTTTCATCTAGAAAGACGATCGTTTTCCTAAACAATGTCTCTCAACACCGAATAGGTTGGGGTGGAGTTGAGATGGGCCGTTAGTGGAAACAAAACCGTTAGAAGGGAGAGATGGTCGGCAATGGCACTAGAGAAAGTGAATGAGTTTTGAAACTAAACCTTAGGGGGGGAAATGCGATCTTTTCAAACTTGGCTTAGGAAAAAAATATTAGTTTTTAAACTTTTAGGGGGGAAAATGAGATTAAATTTTTAAGGGTTAGGGTTCTGTTAAATTTAACCGGTCATGGGTGGGTAAATGGTATTTCCATAGTTAATGGGGGGAACTTTGACAATTCAGCATAGTTTGGGTGGGAAATAGTCCTTTGGCCTTAAGTCAATCTTAAAGAACCTTAAGGAACCTTTAAGCTAGTGAAACAAATCTCAATCCTCAATAGTAGGTACCTATTTTTTACCGTCATATTTTTAATTTTTTATAAGCAATGCACATGCACATCGACTTATCTTTCTTTTCATAAAAAAGATTAATATGCCTCAAGGTGAGTGACTTGGTCTAAAAAAACCACTATTCAGAAGCTTTTGTAACTGCTTCTTCAATTCTTGGAGTTCAGCTATAGCTATCTTGTACAAGGCCTTTAAAATAGGTGTTGTCCCAAGAGTTAGCCTAATACTAAACTCAAACTCCTTCCCAGGTGCCAAACTTGGTTGATTATCTAGAAACAAGTCCTAAAATTCACAAACAATGGGACTATCTTGCAAACTTAGGATAAACTCATCAACCTTATTTATAATATGTGCCAAATATCCCGTACATCCCATACTCAATATTTTTCTTGCTTTTACAATGTTGACCATCATATTTACCACATGACCCTTATAAAAAATGAACTTTTAACCATTATCTAGCTAAAACTAAACTTTCTTTTTCTTAAATTCAATCTCGACTCCATACTAACTCAAGAAGTCCATCATTAAAATGATGCCAAAATCTAACATATCAAACACTATTAAATCCATGGCCATCATTCGCCCTCTCAAAAATACTGTCTCACCCAGTAATATCTAGTTACTTAGTATTTTATCCCTATTAAACAATGCTAATGTTTGTCAAAAGTGTAGGCTCTAATCTTAGAGCTTTAAAAATCCCTTGAGCAATGAAATTATGAGTAGTACTAGAATCAATTAAAATATAATGGATAGGAATGGAAAGATGACTAACTTGTAATAGTAAATGGGTTGACCTCAACTTGAGTTAGGTCACTGCAAAGAGTCTCGTCTATACTCTTCCTACAGTCTGATTAGTAGGTTTTGGTGCTATTATTGTGCATTCATAGGTAAAACATTCTAACTACTTGCATCTGAAGCAATCCCTCAGTCCAGCAACACACTCACTAGTATGGCTGCGACCACACCTACAACAAGTAAGAAGATCATCATGTCTTGGTAGCTCGTTTCTCTTTAGCCACTCTTTATGTTTTGGCCTTTTACTCACACACATGCGCACACACACACACACACACACATATACACACACACATATATATTAAAATACTCATAAATTTCATGAGAAATTCATAGGTAGGGCCCAATTAGTGTATGTATATGTATACACTTTTCTCACGGAAGAACATAAATGGTGCACATTGCGTTTTATGCACCAAAAAAGACAAAATTGTGGCACATACATGTTCTTCTTATGCAAGTCACAAATTATTTGACAAAAACTAAAACCCTAGCCACCAATTTCATGATCCCTTGTCGTAAGTTTCATGCAAACCACATAAACCATTCCTAAGTGTCTAATTAGGAAAAATGTGAATTATTCATGTTTAATTTGCATTTAAACACACTGTTCTGAATTTTTGAGCCCAAAACATATTAAATACGTATTTTATATGTTTTCCGTATTAAACATATATTTTTGTTGTTTTTTATGTTTTCCCTTTTTTATGAATTTTTTAAAGTATGAAAATGTCCTTTGCATTTTCAAGTAATTATCATAATACCTTAACTATATAAAACAAAAAACTCAAATTTTGATCATCCAAATCTTTAATCTCTCCTTATAATTTTTTCTGATGATTAAATTTTGATTATATATTATATTATATTATGTTAATAGTTAATTATATATTTTATATTTGAATTGTTAACAAAAAAATTTATAAAAAGTGTTAAAATTATTATTAATAGTGTCATATTTTTTAAAACGTATTATTGACGATGTGTCATATTAAACCTTTATGTATATGTTATATATCTTTCCCATATCACTCTCAAGTATGGTTTCAACCTCTTTTTTTGTTTGTGTTCCATGTGGATATCGAGGTTCGAGCCTACACTTGGTTTTAGGAGCGATTTCACAATCTATTTTCTTTAATGGAAGTTAAGGGAGTTGTCTATATAGGTATATTTTATAAATACCTTGTGAGTGTAAATCACCTGTTTGTTGATTAATTATCCAACAAAGTTGATCTAGAAGGGGTTTTGTGATATGTTTGTTTATTTATTAAAATTTTTAATTGTTATTCCATTACCCAAGGTCATAAATTCCCTACAAGACGACTATGTGTTTGAAAAATAAAAGTCCCTTATCAAGCTCATTTAGATGACAACAACCTTCAAGCCATATTACAATCATAAGAAAGACCTGATTGATTCTTCAAGATATAGATCTATATTTGTAGAAATTGGAAACACAGTATTACCTATATGGTATAAGTCGTTATAACGCATAAAGATTGTAATGATTAACAAAATGTACATATGCTCAATCTAAAGTGCAACATAACTAAATACAAAGGTTGTGTAAGGGAAGTTCCTAGAATCAATTAAAATTGTTAGGCAGGCGATCAAGTTATGATCGCATGTTGAGGAGTCAAGCCTTTTTCAGGAAAGATCCTTTAAAAGACTGTACTTTAACTGGTTGTCCAAATTCCTAAGCCCAAGGTGAACATTAGCTATGTAGTTGCATATTCTCCTCGTATTTCAAAATTTGATTTACTTAAGGACAAGAAAAAGTTTAAGTTTTGGGGAATTTGTTATAGTTAAAATATACACTTGTATACCATGTTTAAAAGCATAAATTTCTGCATTTTAATAATAAAATAGTTTAGGGTTTTAATTAATTGATATTAATATTTATAGATATTATATTATTTTATTATTTTTTATAGGAAAAAGGAATGGAAAACAGGAAAAAATTCATAGAAGGAAGAAAAAATTGGAAGAAATCATAAGAATTTCCTGATCATAATAGGAGAAAATAGATACACAGGCAAGAAATAAGAAAGAAATATGTCATGGCATAAAGTACATTCCTCTTATTAGGATTTATATGTTTAAGTACTTTATCGTGTGTAATTAAGTTACCACATTAGGTAAAGATTATTTTTCACTAGATTAGATGTAACAATTTTATGGAAGCTTGTCATAGACAATAAGGTATTAGACTTGGAATGATTTTAATTAAGACAATAATATTTAGTATTATTGGAATGATTTTATGAGTTTTCAAGTTGTCATTTGCCAAAGCGGTACATTATTGAAGCTTACAAAATATTTCATTAGGTTTTTGAATGCATAAGGTTAATTTTGGAAGCACTGGTCGAGAAGAATTCAATACACCCATAGGTGGTTGAGCTTATTCAATTGACAAGTATTTTCCTATTAGATAGAGGATGAACAGTGGTATAGGAAATGTATCTACCTAAAGGTGATATTTCTTTCAAAAACCATATGTTCCTAAGGTCCTTATTATGGCTTATATAACCTTTTGTTTAGGATCCTAATAACATATCATTTTTTCTGTCCAAAGGTGATTTAATGATGATGCATCAAGAATCACTATAAGGTGTGACTTATACGGTTTTAAAGTTATTGTCTAATATAGACATGTTGCAATATTTAATTAAGACTGTTAGAGATAATTTAGTGTTGTATCTCATGAAATCTTAGTTTTGGAAGCATTATTCATTCTTAATAGAAATTATTGTAAGTTGTCAAAATGTTTAATTGCCAAGGCGGTGCATTCATTGAAGCTTACGAGATTTTTATATTTGGTGAAAAAGGCATTCTTCAATTTGATGCATACAATTTTCTATGTAAAGGTGGTTATTCTATGTGTTAAAATTTATGGTTGTATAAGGCGGTTGTGGAACTAGTCAAGAAAATTTCAATTCACCTAAAGGTGGTTTGTAATTTTTCAATTAATATATGTTTTTCCTAATGATGTGAAAGAGAACGGTAACATAAGGGTTTATCTATCCAAAGTGATAGACTTTCCAAAAGTTATATGTATTAGTGTAGATACCTTAGAGTCAATCCCTATAATGGTACAAATACTGTTAATAAAGCTCATATTCATAATTGACTATGACTATTTATTATTCATGCGTACTAATGTTAAGCATTATATGTTGGTACGAATAGTATGCCCTTAGAATGGTCGAATCATGATAAAAGAATCAGACAACTGGTTGAGAGAACCCTATGACACATTTGATGGTCATTCAAAAAACTTCCATAATCCCAATGTTACTATGACCTAGGGTATAACTAATAGTGATAGGAATATCATAGTGCCCATGGAAATAAATCCTTTAACTTTATGAGTACATGTGGTCCTTAGAATTAAAGTCACTAAATTGTCTCGTATAAAGATTGGTATGGTTTATTGTTATCCAATATGTTACAATGAAAAAAGATAATGGATACTCATATCGTGATCTATATAGAAGTTACGGTGGATCAATAAATGATTCATCACTTACCAATCACAAAAGGTGATATCTCACATGAGAACTCTAAAAGACATAATAACTACTCAAATTTATGACTACAGTGGGATTTGGTTGTAGCTCAGTCTAAGTAGTTTAGTTCTTGATGTGTAACAATTCATATCAAGGAGTCATTAAGATATACACGTATCCATGTTTTAGTTTTAAAAGATATCAATTGATAAAAGCATCAAATTGTATGTAATTGTGAATTAACAAAGTCAAGAGTAGTTCACTGACACTCTGTTAGTTGGGTGACCATGAGGCCTTGCTAGAGGCCAATCTTAGTTTGTGTCCATATTCCACTTAAACTTGAACATTATTAATTCGATAGAAAGCTTATAAGTTGCATGCGTATAAGAGTTAATCCAGATTTTGAGACAAGGGATTATTTGATGATAACTCTAGTGTATATGGAATGGGGTGTATTATGGAACGAATCAGAATTATTCGAAAAGGTTGATTCGGCCCACTTTGACTTTTGCTAAACCAGGAACCACCGGTCGTGTGACACTTATGGTTGTTCTTGCTAAGTAAAGGGGAATGATCGTTTATGTTTCAATGGATGGTAGTTCACAATATTCTTTATTTAAATGGGGTTTTTTTTTTTTAAATTCGACACACAACACATAACATATCTTATGTTAACCATAGTTGTCCATATATACATAAAGACTATCCACAAAGCTGTAGCTGCCTTTTCTGTATAGTAAAGCCTTTTCATGTTCATACTCTATTTGGATACTAAAGCATCGCCTCATTTTTGGGTTGGATAATGTTCTTAATAGCCATAAGAAGATTGTGAAGGAGCCATCAAATGCAGATATTGGTTTCTTAAACACCCTGCGAATGTTTATGATATTTTTATGTAAATTCTTTTTGGAGAAATTAAGAAATTCATAAAATATAAAAGAAGTAGAAGATACGAGGGGTATACCTCAAGCAAAGTGTAAAAAACTCATAAAAAAACTTAAAATGAGCTCACAAGCTTCTAAAACAAAACAAAGGAAAAATAAGAAAAATGAGGAAAAAACACGTAAGCTCAACAGAAAGACTAACTAAGAATTTGCCAATAACACGATACTGAGGTGAAATCTCATATCTTGGCTCCAATGTAACAAACCTAGTGTAAACCATATCACAAATATTAAAACAATCTAACAGTGATGATTGCGGTGTTACTGGAACACCCGATCACTCCTCTCATACCATAGATAATAGATAGTGGTAGAAAAGGATAATCTATAGAGAAGATGCCAAAAGTCCCTTAGCTACCTGAGGTGTAAATAAACCTAGTGTACCAGTCCCCGCAAATAAAGAAAAAGAAATCACAATTGAAAAAAAGGTGGCATGGGTCTTTGTGGCTGACCCATATAAAACACAGACGGTAGACTATAAAAGTAATAAATGGCGTAGGATGTGCCTTAGGAACCAAAGTAGATGACACATAAAGATGACATCTTGTCAGGCCCATAACACATTCCATGCAAAATCAATCAAAACTTGCTCAAATAGTGACCCTTCCAAACATAGTGATCGAAAACCTCAAATCGTAGCAGTGTAATGATAGAGTCCTAGATGTGCTAAAGCTCCAAGCTACTTGACATGTGGAAAAAATATGAATAAAGTTGTATTTCTTTCTTTAATTTACAATTATCTTAATATTACATAATTTATACATGTTCTAAACGGTAAATAAAGTAACAAAAATCAAAATAATTAATATACGATATTACATAATAGGAAAACATATATTTAGAATATATTCGAACATAGGAAATAATATATTTAAAATATACTCACAAATGTCCTAACATATTTACTATATATGCTAACTAAAATAAATTATCTAAAGAAAAAGAAACTAAGTGAGATCACACCAAATCTAAATGAGTTCTTAAAATCCAAGAATTATTACACACTTCCTTTCAAGTTGGGTTATATATGTTTATTAAACCCAACTTGGAACTTAATTCTTCAAAGTTGATACATGAAAGTGGTTTTGTGATGATATCAATAATCTGATGGTATGACCGTGTGTAGAACAAAGTTATCAAATTTGACTTAATCTTCTCCTTGATAAAATAACGGTCTATCTAAATGTGTTTGGTACAATCATGATGCATAAAATTCCTAGTAATGTTTCTTGTTGTTTGGTTATCACAAAGAACACTCATAGAGTTTCCATATGGTAGTTTCAATTACAAGAGTAATCGATTTAGCCATATAACCTCACAAATGCTTAAGGTCATAGCTCTAACTTCAGTTTCTACAGTACTTCTTACTACTACCTATCGATTCTTACTCTACCAAGTCATTAAGTTCCCTCAAACATAGGAGTAGTATCTATTTGTTGACCTTTAGTCAGTGGGAGATCCGACCTAATCAACGTTGGTGTATATATCTTTGACTTCTTAACCAAAAGTCCTTTTCCTAGTGTCATCTTAAGATATCTAAGTATGTAATGCACTGCTTCAAGATGATCTTCACTTGGATCGTTCATAAATTGACTCACAACTTTGATAGAGAAAATTATATTAGGTCGAGTGTGAAAAACATAAATCAATTTTCCCACAAGTCATTGGCATATAGTTTTATCAACTAGATGACTATCTTCACATGCTCCTAATTTCTACATATAGTCCATAGATGTCTCATCACCTTCTTATCTCTTTCAACAAGTCTAAAATGTATTTATGTTAAGAAACACAAATACCTTTTCTTGACCTAGCAACTTTCATTCCTAGAAAATATTTGATAAATCCCATGTCCTTCATCTCAAATTTTGTAGCCAAAACTTTCTTTAATCTAATAATATCTTTTTGATAGTCACCTATCATAATAATGTCATCAACATACACAATCAAAATAACTTTTTACTTTCATTGGATTCTTTGAGGAACAAAGTATGATATGTCTAGCATTGAGTGTATCCAAACTCCCTCATGGCTTTTGAGAATTTGTTAAACCATGTTTTAGGAGATTTTTTTAGTCTATAGAGTGACTTGTTGAACTTACATACTTTTTCTAACATTTCAAGTCCAAAGGGCATGTGCATATAGACATTTTCTTGAATATCACCATTAAAAACTGTGTTCTTGACATCAAATTGGTACAAGGGCCAATTGAGATTAACAAACATAGAAAGAAGAGTTTTGATTGTGTTTAGCTTTACAACAAAGGTAAAGGTTTCTTGATAATCAATCCCATAGGTTTGAGTAAAACCTCAAGCAACTAATCTAGCCTTGTTTCTTTTCATACTGTCATCGACATTATGCTTAATGGTGAAATCCATTTGCACCTGATAATTTTTGTTGTTTGGTAAGGCAATCACTTCCTAAGTCACATTTTTCTCAAGTGTTCTAATTTCCTTTTCCACTTTGGTTGCTTTAAAGCTTGATGGATATTATTAGGTATCTTAGTAGACAAATTCAAGTATGAATGCCTTAAAAGCTAGAAATAAGCCTTTATAAAAGACAAAACGTGAAATAAGGTGACGAGAGCATGAGTGAACACCATTTTGAAGAGTAATAGGCTACCCAAGATCATCTAGTAACTTAACAATACTTTGTTCAGAAATAAAATCATTGTTACTTGGGATTTCATGAGCCTCAAGGTTCAGTTTTGAGTTTTGAACTTGTAAAGGACGTATGCCTTTCTCTCACTCAATTTTGAATGAATTTCAGACTCTATAGGCTAAGTTACTTCATGAATTAGTGAGTTTGAAATTGGAGGGATATTTTTTAGTGGAGTAATAGAGGAGGAGGAGAAGAAAGTGCTAAAGGGACTGAGAAACTTGTGTAAAGATCAAATTCAAATATGGTGAAGTCATTTTTATCCCAAATATGATATTCTTCAATTAACTTACTCTCCCGCTGAATATTAGATTTTGGGTAAAAAGGTTTATTTCTATAAAGATAACATCCATTGAAATAAAAAAATCAACGTTTTTGAAGAGAATAACACTTATACCCTTTTTGTGTAGAAGAATACCGAATGAGGATACATTTTTTGGATTTTAGGTCCAATTTGCTTCAGTGGGGTTGATTTATGTGAACAAAGGCTGAACAACCATATACCTTCAAGGGAATGGTGGAAATGAGGTGAGAATTTGGAAAGAACTTAAGAAGAACTTGACACAATGTTTTGAAATTTAAAACTTGTGATAACATTCTATTTATGAGATATGTAGATATAAGGACAACTTCTCCCCAAAAATATTTTGGAACATTGGAGATAAACATAAAAGATCTAGCCACTTCTAATAAGTGTCTGTTTTTCTTTTCTGGGACTCCATTTTGTTGTGAGGTTTCAACATAAGAACTTTGATGAACAATTCCTTGACCAAGGAGATATTTTCCTAGGTGAAAAAAAAAAATATTCTTTAGCATTATTAGTTCTTAGGATTTGAATTTTGCTATTAAACTGGATGTGTGACTTAATCATGAAGTAACTAAAGTATAATCATTAATAATTAATATATAATATTACACAATAGGAAAACATATATTTAGAATATATTCTAACATATGAAATAATATAGTTGAAATATATTCAAATATATTCTAACATATTTAGAAAATATGCTAACTAAAATAAAAAAAACTTAAGAAAAAGAAAAAAATAAGTCATCTCAGATATGAAAATCCTATAATTATTCCACAACAGGAAAGGCTATAAGCCATCTCAGATGATATCAATAACCTCGGCAACCTAAGGTAGACCAGTAGCTAATAGTACCCTGAAGGAGAATGTATCACACAAACAACCCTGTTGAAGCTAATAATCAAATCATATAGATGTGTCATAACCATCACAAATACAATTGATAATAAGGTTTTTATACTAATCCTACTAACAAAAAACTTTCTTCGTACCCATGAAGCCTTAGAGTAACCTTGATATGCAAGAACGAGTGACCTCAAAGAGAAACCTTGTGTACCCAAGATGACCAGTTGGAGGTGCGATTTATAAGAAGCCTTCAAATTTGCTTCAAAATTATTACCTTATTCTAATCTTCATAGCTTTTAATCCCCAAACCCCCAACTCTTAGAGGGTAATAAACTGATGCCTAAGACACTTTAACTCCTACATATGAAAGAATGGTGCCTTTCCAAATGAATTCTTATAATTATACCCTCAATCTCCCTTATAATAGCTATAAGAAGAATAAACATAAAAGACTAGCATACTTGTATAGAAAAAAAACTGACTTGATTAACTATAGCCAACCAATATAAGTGAGCAAGGTTGATGTTTATGTGAATTCTATAGTGTGATCCTAGTTTGGTTTTTAGGTACTCTATTTGTTCTTTTTTTAATCTCTTATTAATTATTCTGTTGTCTTGTCAATATCTGATGACCATGAAAACCCTAACAATGGTATCAGAGTCATTGTTAAAGAATAATTTCATGAAATTAATACCTTCTTGGCTTGATTAATTGAATTTTAATATGTCATTACATGTAAGATTATTGAAATAGAACATGGCTTTTAACACTGTAAAGATGATTTGCGATTTTGTTATTGCATAATCATTGAGTATTGTAATACAACATAAATTGTGTTTGAATTTTTGAGACCTGATTTCTTGTTTTGTTTGATTTTTGTTGATAATGTTGTAGGTTTAAAATTTTTGGTTGAATATTGAATTGGTTTCACGTTGTAGTGTGAAATCAACATTGATACCTGTTATTGTATTTTCCAAGGGTTGTTATTGGTGTGAGGATGGCATTCACATTATATTACCTCATTCTAGTAAAGGCATGTTGAGTTTGGGAAAGTTTTCTTATGATCGTGTCACTATAGTCACTGGAAAACATGCCACGAATAACCATGCTCATGATGACACATGACTATTCTTTGACCTTTTTTGCCATAAAAACGTGTAGGATATTCCTTGTTCTTGAGGCTTTGACGATAGTACTAAACATGCTTTCATACGCATATTAGTTCCCTATTGAAAATCCAGCTATGCACTAGTCTATTCACTCGTCATTTGTTCACATAATCATTCACACTTCTAGGATTTTCACAAATTTCAAATGCACGATGATAAACAACTGTGCACAAGGCCTATATGCCAATTTTGAGGTAAATTTACAATTTAACCTCGTTTTAATGAATAAAAACCAAAATGTAATATTTTAAGGTTTTAAGGTTGAATTTCAATTTTGTAAAACTTAAAAAATAAAGATGTAATTTGACACTTGGTTAAATAATTAAAATTAATTGATTTAATTTTGATTATTAATGTATGTGTTGTTTTACATGCATTGTACTCGGTATAGAGCTTATAGACCTATGTGTTTGTTTGATTTTAGGTTTTTTGGAAAATAAGGCTTATGTGTCTTGCCTTTTCTCAATTTTCTCAATGTACTTCTCTTCTCGTTTAACTCCTTTCAAATGTAACATGAGATTTTTTATTTTCTATGTAAAATTAGGGTAGGTTTTTTTATTTTCCTTTCATGGAAAATATGTAACTAGGACACAAAGAGATGCACCCTTGAAGATTGAAGACCAAGGAAGAGAAACTTAAAGATCCCGAAGCGTAAGACCTAGGTTGACTAGTCAAACCCCTTATGGCTTTAAGGGCTTAACATTAGAAAAAGTTGTGTATCGACATGTTTCATATTTTACATTATAGAATGCATGCTTAGGTGTTGTTTTTGCAAATAACACTTCGCATGTGGAGTAAAATTAGTGAGATGATTAATTAAAATGCTCAACTAAATTATTAAGTCTAAGATTTTATTGTGCCTTCTAATATGACACCCTAATGAAGCTTCTATTCATCAAAACCTTGTTTGTTAAAGGGAAAGACATATTTCTGTTAGGAAAAAAATTGAGAGATGTTCATATTGGGTTTGACTTAACTAATAAACTTTGTTTGTTTATCAAAGTAAAGTATTTTAGAGACAAAAGTAAGGAATATATTTATCAATGTAAAGAGATATGTAGTATCTACTCTAGTAATACTGAAAGTCAGAATTGAGATCGTGTGATTTGTAGGGGTAAAACCTAACTCGAGATCATGGTTTTTTGTGATTAATTTGAATATTTATCTAATTTGTTAATTAGAACTTCTTTATCAAAACGAAGGGAAAAGTTAATACGATGGGATCTTGGTCTACTAAGAACTCTATTGAGACTTCCTGAGTCTAACAAGGAGGGTTGTTGACTTAAGAAAAATAGTGAGAGCATCTCTTTGACTATTGACTAATAATCGTGTTGAAAAGATGTAAAAAAAACATAATCTTAATTTTTGTTTTTGTTTCCTATAGAATTGATTTTACAAATGAACCCTATTTTCAAAAGATATTAAAAAATGAGTTTTGGTTGGATGATAAACATTTCAACTGGTGTTAACATCTATAAACTATACTAAAGGAGAAAAAAGTCTTGTATTATATAGCACAAGACTTGCCTACTATGCCTAAACATATTACTGACATGAGAAACTTTGATGCTTTCGAGAGAGATGAATATGATGCAAAGATTGCATTAGGCATCGTACTAAATTCATTAACACCTAATATACCAGGTAACAGTTTGTCTGATAAAGACATTAATTATCATTTACATAAGATCTTTTGGGGTCAAGCTTACCTAGAGCGATATCAATTAATGATAGAAATCCTTAATCCTAAACTAGAAGACGACAAAAAGATTACAACTCACGTATTTAATAAAATTAAATTGATCAAGAGACTTAAAATCTCTAAGGACTCATATGACAAACAACATGGCATTTCACTTTGTTGTCTTATCTCTACCCAATCCTATACTAAGTTTGTCAAAGACTTTTTAAAGGATGAAGGAGAAACCATTGAAGGCTTGATAAAGATGGTCATAAATGTTGACGTACAAATAAGTTGAAGCCAGTTTGAAAAAAGAGAAAGAAAGAAATAAGGCGAAAGCCAAGTTGAATTCCAAATTTTAGCCAGAACCTCAAGACATACTAAACCCTTATATTGGTGCGATTAGCAGATGTAAGGTAGTTAACAAGAAAAGGAAGACTGAGTCTTCAAACTTTCGGTATGATTGAGAGTTAAACTTCATTTAAAAAAATCTTGTGTTGTTAAAACAACATTATTGAGCTCTCACATTCTTTTGATGTAGGGATTGAGGCATAGTAGATACTTGCTTAGAGAAGAGGTAGACCTACAAGTTAAATATATGGAACATAGATGCCACGTTAGTTGTAGGATATATATACATTCATTGTAGCCTATAGGTAAAATAAGAGAAAATAAAACAATTTGTAATATTTTTCTAAAATCAAACTTTTGCTAAATTTATAAACTTTGATTATTTCAAGAATTCTCATCACATTATATGGACCATTATCTTGACTCAAAAGACTTAGTCATGGCTGGCATCTTGAGTTGTTAGTCTTATCAAATGATTAAAATTAGCTATGTCTTTTCGACAAAGACAACTATGTCATTCTCTTACTAACTTTAGTAAGAGTGTTGCTTGATTATTGAACATCGTCTTAATGACTACCATTAAACAATACTATCTTGGTTAGGCTGAAAGACTAAGTTATGACTAGAAATTTGATTCATTTAACTCCTATAAAACATGGATACTAGTTATGTCTTTTAAACAAAGGTAACCATATCAACTTTCACTGTCTTCAGTAGGAGCGTTATTCAATTGTTGAATTTCATCTAAACAATGAGAATCAATAGTAAGTGCCAAACACAACAAATTTTGAATTTAATTTCATTCATTGGATATTCCAGTAAATGCGATTTGTAAATCTTCAGAAATAAAATATGAATCCTCAAAAGCAATTTGAACAATTTAAGAGTAACATAGAGAATTTGTTGATGCATATTCAATCACTTGGTACATACCAAGAAGATGAATGCAAAATAGTATATGGCCTAATACCTGAAGTATAGTAGGAATTTTAGCATCAACTGAATATTCTAAGGTAATACCCTAGATATTAAAGCTCACATTAATGTTTATATGTATGTGATTTACATACTAATATGCACATTGGATTGAAATCTAATTACTTATCCAACAAAGGTGGTGGTGATACTAATGTTAAACAATTTACTTGAGTTAGTTGAACCACATGTTAAATAGTCTTGTGTGGTAATCTAAAGGAAACTTAAGATTATTGCCATCCCAATAGCAAACGAATTTTAAAATCTATTCTAGAAAGTTTTTTCAGATGTCATTCTCTGAAGGATCAAATGGGAGGATAAAACAATTCAATCGAATTCTGCTTCATAAGAGAGATAAAATTAAATTGAAAAATCTGTGTGCCATTAATAATAGTTGATCATCACAAGGTGTCACATTTTCTCTTATATGGGAAATAGATAGTCTCCCTAAGTTTATTGAGATTTTGTAGGAAATGTGATATGTGTTATAACTCAATAAGAATTAAATTCCTTATACCCTTGATAAACATACTAGTCAATTATGATTTACAAGTGACACTATAGATGCCAAAAATGTTCATGGATATTGCGTAGCATACATATTAAAAGTTTGATAATTAATTGTCAAGAGTAGATCCAATTGATAAAACCTTAAAATGGTTGTATGATTAAATCAAAATCAATAATGTTAACCTTGTGAAGGAACTAGTTGAGTTTGCTTTGAATACTATTTAGGTTTATTCCTACTAGATTTTGGTAAAATCTTTCCGTTTTACTAATATGAATGTAAAATTTGTGTACAAAAAAAAATAGGAGTACAATGATGATTCTGACATTATATTTATCAAAATTATTATACCATGTTTGCAATTTGTATGAGAGTTGGGTAACCTAGTAATTCTTCATAAGGCACTTAAGACCAAATAGTTTTATCCTCATTTGATCTATTGTCATAAATCACATAGACTATTAGAATTGAGTTAGAGTGTATATGTACATTAAGAGAAACACAAAATGTTTTTAGTAAATAAAAGAATTCAAAAGGATTCTTATTTCTCAAGGTGATATATGTTCCTCTTGGATTGTGTGCTCTAAGCACATGTATTGAAAGACAAAGATGATTTGATTTTAATAACATTAGTTGTTGAAATGATCATGAATATCATGGAATACACTCAAGTTGATATATCAAACTTTTTGAAATATCAATTATGTCTAAATAAGTATTTATTAGACGAAATTCTAGAAAAGATGCTTGAATTTCTAAAAAGAAATTTGGACAATTTATAGGCCTATAAAGGAAAAGGTCACTGATTGAAGGACAATGACTAAAGGAAAAATCAAGTTGACAATTACATGAATATTAAATACAAAATGGGTTTTATATATATCAAAACAATTTCTACATTAGAAGCTAAGTATAAGGCATAGAAAATGGAAGGCCTTCTAAAGAGCATATTGGATTATGAAAATTTTAACTTCTAACATCATAGATTTGGCGTTGACTATGCTAAACAATTGCTTAAAAGAGTCATTGTCTCATCAAGTGATCTAATTACACACTCTAGCCTTTTCACCTTGTCAACAATGATTGACAAAATTAAAGGTTAGACGACTTTTGAAGAACGCAATAAACAAAGTTGTATCAACAAGTGCCCTATCACTACAGAAGCATAAATGGGCATATGTGATCGTCCAATATTGTTAGCATGGATGATTGACTATAGTGTAAGTAGGAGATTATGAGGATTAATGCCCTAGAGCCAATCCCTATGGTGATACAAATACTATTAATAAAGATCATATTCTTAATTAACTATAGGTACTTATTACTCATGCGTATTAATGTTAAGCATGATATGTTGATATGAATAATATACCTTTAAAATAGTAGAATCGTGACAAAGCTATTACACATTTGATGACCATTCTGGAAATGTCCATAATCCTGATATTACTATGACAAAAGGTATGAGTAATAATGATAGGATTATCATATTATTGAACAACCCTTTTGAAAGGTAGTGATAGGTCTCATATGTCGAAGTTGTTAATTGATATCTTAATGTAACACATGGGCATACATTATAGATGTGTTCATCCAACTAACTCAACATAAGGATTTCAAATAGATGTTTGGACTAATGTCTATAAAAATAAACTTCTAACTTCACTAGTACATGTGGTCTTAAGACTTGAGGTCTTTAGACCATCTCGTACAAGAATTCGTATGGTTCATCATTATCCAGCGTATTGTCATTAAAAATGTGTCATAAAAATAGTGGTTAATCATATCATGATATGTATGGAGGCTATGATGGATCAAAAGAGGATTCATCACTTATCGAGCATGGGATGTAATATCTTGCATGAGAATACTGAAAGACATAATAACACTTGAATTTTTGCCATAGTCAAATTAGGTTATAATTCAGTCTAAGTTATTCAATTATTGATGCGTATTAATTCATATCGAAGAGTCACTAAGATAAGCAAGCATTTGTGTCTTAGCCTTAAGAACTAATGATTAATGAAGGGATCGATTTGTATGTAATTTGAGAGTAGTTTGTTGACACTCTATCAACTAGATAACCATAATGACTAGCTAAAGGCTAACTTGGTTTATGTCTGGATTCAGAGTTTGAATCAACTTCTTTGTGTGTGTGACCTATAGGCTTTTCAAATTCAATTCGAATCTAAACATAGACTAAGAATGGCCTCTAGCAAGACATCATGGCCAGCTTAACAACTAAGTGTTAGCAAACATCTTTTAAGTCTTTCCAACATCATAGTTACGTGTAATTTAATCTTTTCATCAACCAATATACATTAATAACCAACACTAATCAAATTTAGATCAAATCCAAACACAGACCAAGATTAACTTCTGGCAACGTATCATGGTCACTTAAATGATAAAGTGTCAACGAATATCTTTTAAGCCTTTTCAATATCATAGTTACGCATAATTTAATCTTTTTATCAACCAATATCTCTTGAGATTAAGACATAGACATAAAAGTGTGTCTGTCTCAGTAACTCTTTGGTATGAACTAATACACATTAATGACCAATACAGATCAAACTATAACTCAATCCCATTATAGTCATAGATTCAAGTAGTTATAGATGTCATTTAGTTTTCTTATGTGAGATATTTTCTCTTGTGCTGAAGAATGATAGATCATTTATTAACCAACCATAACCTCTATGTATCTCATAATTTGGTCAATCACTACCTTTATGGTTGTGCTAGTTATGGTGGCATGTTAGATAATATTAAACCATACCAATCTTTACATGAGACAGTCTAATGTCCTCAAGTTAAAGGATTACATGCATCCATGGTGTTTAAAGGATTTATTCTATAGACACTAGAGTGATCATCCATATGGATATCTTTTGGTCATATCAGTCTAGTGAACATGTCTATGATGTACATTTAATGTTACACCAAGTTATCCAGAAACAACTTCAACACATAAGAACTATTGCCACATTTTGATAAGGTCACTTAACACCATTATAATTTCATCATCATTACATGTGTTCTTGTTCATTGTAATTTTAAAATGACCACTTAATATGTGTATAGGGTTCTCAAGATCAGTTGTTTAATCCCCTCATCATAATTCTATCATTCTAAAGACATATTATTCATATGATAATATAATTAATTGACATATGAATTAAATAATAATATATCCTTTATCAATAATTAGTATAAAATCATAATTACAAATGTCAAGTACAATTGGCTCTATAGCACCTACTTTAACAAAATAACATTCTCAATAACCACGCATTGCTTTCTTAAACACTCTACAGATGTTTATGACATGTTCATGTAAATTATTCCTATAATGTAATCTTGGTTTGGGTTTTCAAGTACTTTTTATGTTTTATTAAAATTTTTATTACTTATTCCACTGTCTTGTTAGTATCTAACAACCCCGAAAACCGTAAGAATATGTTTTCCTTATTTGTAACCTTATGTTTGTAGGCCATAATTTCATGTTGTATTCTCTGCCCAAAGGTGATTACATGATGATGCACCTAGAACTCTTGTGGATAATAACTTATGAGGTTTCTAAGCTATTTATTGTCAATGACATTGATTATTACATCCCATCTTTAATAGACTTCATTATTGTGAACAATAATAATAACAATGACACAATAAAGGTCTTAACTAGCTCTAACTTTAATAGTTGGACGTAAGATATTAAGTTTGCACTGTTAACTAAAAATATAGATTTAACCCAACAAGTTAATGTACTAATAAAGCTAAAAAATAACAACTCAATTTATTAATAGAATTGCTTTGTTAAGTGAGAGAAATCTATCAGGTTAAGTTACTTATCATAATGAATCCATTGTCGATTACCTCATTGAAGGTTTACCTTAAACCGTAAGTGTTAAAAAATTCATTACTAAGGTTATTCAAATATCTTACAATATTGGAAATATTCATTTAGTGAGTGGTATGACTCTGACAAGAAATGATTATCATACCAGAGTCAAAGAGTACTGAGTAATTATTATAGTTTAAAAGGCACCATAAAATTCGTATTTGAATTTAGTCAAATCAAGATTATTGTATGGCTTAGAATCAAATATAAGGAATTATTAATTTGGTTTCTAAATGTTTCTTAAATAAGAGAATCATAAAGTGAAAAAATCCCTAATGGCAAGTTTGGTTGTTTAATTGATGCCCAATTATAAAGGAAAAGCAACAATAAGAAGTACTAGTCTTCTTGCCTAAATAAGGATTAAAGTTTTGGATGTAAAATTAGTTAATAGATAAAAGCTAAATAAATAGGAGTCCACATTTAGGTTTGGAAATTATGTAAACATTAGAGTTATCAATATGGCCACAATGAATATTTTGCCAAATTTCCTAGATTTTGGGACTCCAAAATGGCATAACTATTAAAATCATTCATAGTTTTAAAGTTTTTTTAAAAGTAAACGTGATTGAGTATCTATGGGGTAAAGTAGTCAGGATGGCATAGTATTTTTATAATGAATTTCTTTGTGAATTGATGCCAAAGTTTTATTTTGAGTTTTGAACATAAAGAGAACCTAGCCTAAATTTTTGGTAGAGTAAGGGATGGTCCACTTAAGTAAATATATATGATCTTATTAAGAAGAGACTAGATCCAAAAAGTTTGTCACTAAACTTGGCATGGTTCTTTTTATAGAAAATCCTATAAAACTTTGTTGCTACAACAACAGAGCGATAGCGTAAGCAAAGGAGCCACTAACATCACCAACGATCCAAACACATACTTAAGAGATACCATCTAATTAAAGAAATCATTCAGAGTAGAGATGTGCAGATAAGAACAGTAGATGCTGATGACAATTTGGTTAACCTATTGACAAAGTCTCTATCATAGCAGAAGCATGATAGTCATGTAGCCTCATATGATATTAAATATATGTCTAATTGGCTATTGTGAAAATTGTAGATTATTAGAGTAATTCCCTAAAGCCAATCATCATAATCAATGTAATCTTTGTATTTAATTAATAAAAATGACATTTATATTATATTTATATTATTAATTAGATAATTGTTTTAAGAGAAGTTAAACCATGACATACGCATCAATGTTTATCACCTGATTGTGAAGACCCTATGAGCACATTAGGTGGCTATTCTTAAAATGTCTATAACTCTAATATTACCATGACTAAGAGCATGTGTAATAGTGATAGAGTTATCATAGTGTTAAACAACCTCATTGAAAGATGATGACACTTCTCACGTGTCAAAGTTGTTCATTGATGACTTGATGCAACACATAGGTGCACATTGTAGACATGTTTATAAGATTGACCGTACAAGATGATTCCATATAGATGATTGCTCAAATATCTATAAAAAATATCCTCTTAGTCAATAGAGGTACATGCGATTGATGTGTGTATGAAATACATATAAATAAGGTTTATAATAATATGCTTTAAATTGAATTTTTGGTTTATTTTGTCGAATTCTTTAAGTTTTATTTATTTTTGATAGCTTGATCTTGTTTTTGCACTTTTAATTATGTTTTAGATGTTTTGGAGATATTCCAGCCTTCATAAAGTGAAAACAAAAGCTTAAAGAAACAAATAAGACAATTTTATAAAAGAAGGCACAAGTCAATTATGGGAAGTCTTACGGTCATAAGAGTCCCTGTAAGGCAAAAATAAAATTTAAAAACAAACATTAGGGTTTAAGTGGTAACATATAAAAAGAAACTCACGTCTTCTCCACTTCCCTATCACCAAAATATAGTATATCCAAAGATTTTTAGAGAGAGAAAGCTTTAAGAAACAAGTAAAAGAGTGAAATTCTAGATCAAAGAAGGAAGACCCGAGAGATTCAAGATTCTAACATTAGAGTTTTTCTTATCTCTCTTAATATTTTATTTTATTGTTTAAAATGTCTCTCTTTTCAACTTTCTTTTGTTATTTGACTTTATTATCATGAATAGTTAAATTCCTTTGCTAGAGTTATGATGAATCTACAATTTCTTAAGGATTATGTAATGATTTTTATTATTGATCAATGGTGATGAATGTTTAATTTAGTAATTGTGTTTTTAGTTTCTTCCTTAGTGTTAAGGCCTAATATCATACTTGTTTGTAGATTGAGGTGTGATATTGAGAAATACGTACTCAATTAGTTTATACCTAGACAAATATAAATTTTTTATGGGTAAATTGATTGTTATAGAAATTAATGAGTTTTGATTAACATCTTATTATGAATATAGGTAAGCTTTTAATCTTAGCACGTCTAATTAACCTTGAGAAAGAATTAGGTAAAATAGAATAATCAACCATCAACAATTTATCTTATCATAGGTCTTAATAGCATTCGTTAGTGATTTTTGAATAATTGATAATGAAATCATAAACCCTTGGCTTCTTTATATTGGAGTTTTATTATAATTTTGTTTGGTGTATATTTCTTTTATTAATTTTGGCTTGTTAGTTTGCATTTCAATTAGTTTTAATTCAATTTCCCTCTATAACATTTTATTTTTCTAATTACTCTTAATTACAAAACAAACTAGTACTCAACAACCAATCTCTGTGGGACCAACGTCTTTCTATATTACTTGATTGACTCCTATACTTATGAGTCATAACCAACAGTGATTCTTAGACTTGAGGTCACCTAATGGTCTTATACAAGGATCGGTTTGGTTTGACACCAATCCAACATAGTCGAGTTAGAGGATTGTTAGAAAGTTGGTGATTGACATTATTGAGATTTATATGAAGACTATGGTGGATCAATAAAAAATTCATCACTCCCGAACACTAGAGCTGATATCTCAATTATGGCCTACTGATAAATGTCAATGGCTAATAAAATTTGTGTCCACAATAGAATTGAGTTAATGTTTGATTCAATATTATCCAATTATTGACAGAAGTACATCCATATAGTTTAGAGAGCCTTAAGGGAGACATTTAATCCATACCTCAGCCTCGAAGAGATATCATATGACAAAAGGATCGAATTATACAAGTAACCATAGCACTTATAGGTTAAAAAGAGTCATTTGTTGACCTCTACGAATTAGCCAGTCATAATACCTTACTAAAGGCTAATCTTAGTTTGTGTCTAAACAACTATCAAATCGAAAGATCGATATGAATCTAGTCACTACTACCTTAGTAGAGAGCCTATGGGTCATACACAAAAGAAGTTAATGGACTTTGGAGGTATGAGAATTGTCAAAGTTAGATTTGGAATGGATTTCAGATGGAGAATCTAAAAGCCTTCAAAAAGTCTATAGTCCCAAAATATATTTTAAGATGTAATAATCCTGACTTATTAGGGTGTATGAAGATTTGACAAGATTGAGTTGGATTGACTCAAATCCATGTCATCTAATTTGAAATTCAAATTAGAATTACGATAGGATTTTATCCTATCTTCATTAATATTGAAATCTTCTAAATTTGGGTTAAATGCCAAAAAAAGGAGAAAAGTTAATGGGATATTAATGAGGGAATGTACATGCATTAATTACGTTGACTAATTGTACAACTTTGATGAGTTTTATGCACAGAAGCCAGGTGGGAATTTTTCCCATACAAGTCATGTCTATTTGGCACATTAATTTGTGCCAAGCATGCATAGATGTGTCGTTTGGGACATATTTAAGTCCTAGGCAGCAAACCTATGAAGTGTATATATGTCTTTTTCTCGTTCTAATTAAAATATATATATTGAAAAATATATTCAACCCTAGTCATTCCAAAGAGATTTTCCTTTCCTCTCACCTAAAGTTGTCTTCTGGTTCCAACAAGCCACGAGCACAGTTGAGCCTTCAAATCTTACTATAGGGATGATCCAAAAGTGGATTTTATAGATTATTTAATATTAAATTAAATTTTTAATTTATTATTCTGCTGTCAAAAATCACAAAATCCCTATACTAGGCTCTTTTGTTATGGTATATAGGCAAAATAATATTATCATATGGTGTTGAGTCTTACAAGGAGATCAATTTGAAATCTCAGAGTGATACCTTACTTGGGCTATAATGCACTAGCCTTGAAGGTAAATGAACTTTGGAAGAAAAGCTTTGGATTACTCGTGAACTGCTTGAAGATAGTTTTTAGTGCCTTTAGGTGTCATTTTTCGTAAGCCATTGCTAAAATTATGAAAGAATGAAATGTGTCTGGGCCCTCTTTTTAGTGTCAAACTATTGATGCAATTTTCCTATCATCAACTTATGTATGCAATTTAGAACCTTACATAAGATAGACTATAGTAATAGTAGTTAAGTTATGAAAAAATTTGAGTAAGTCTACTATGGATGTATGAGAAAATTATTTAAAGATGAACTTAGACATGTTGAGAAAAGGGTGTGACAATGGAGTTTTTATGTTGTTTAACATGATTATGATAATACCAGTGTCCACGATATCCTCACTAGTTTTTATGTAGTACATGAATGATAAATACACACAATTTAGAGTCTTACTTAAAATAGGTTATAATAACAATAATTGGAGTATGAGAAGACTTGGGTAAGTCTACTACAGGTGCATGAGAATAGATGTGGAGATAAATCGAGAATGTCAAAGAAAAAAAAAATGTGACACCAAAGTTTTTATGTGCTTTAACTTGATCATTAGAATGTATGTGTCCATGGTATTCTTACTAGCTTTTATGTAGTTCATGAATGATACACTAATTTGTAATATCTCTAGTATTTTGTTTGTATTTTCATCTCTCCCTTCTCATTTCTCTCCTCCCTTATATACAAGTTTTTAGTGGGAAAATAAAATTCAAATCCTCCTTTTTATTAGGGCCTTGTTCTATGATTTTGAAAATCAACTTTCCTTTTCTCTCTCTTTTCTTTTTATATACAAGTTAAGGTTTTGGCTCGATAATTGTTACAAAAATGTTGTGGAATGAGATCCAGCTAGAACCTTTTTTAAAAACAACAGAAGAATCTACTTTTTATAAATTATAGATTTGACTTTGTCTGGCCGTTAATTGATTATTTTGATGTTCAAGTCTTGAATCTGTTGTAAGCTTTGAATTGAAGAGTCAACTGGTGATTATCCATGATCTATTGTGTCTAGTTGTGCTTAAAGGATTGGCTTCATAATGCTCAGTTTCACCATATAGCAATAAGGTTTTCATGATTTTGGTTATATTAGTTATTCCTGTGTCTTAATAATTTAGTTTTTGATTACATCAATGTTCCTAAATCTCTTAGGGTTATATATTTTTTATTCTAACCCAAATCTAATTCTTCTATAACGGGAATTATAAATTACTTTTTCAACAGAAAAGCACGTCGTTTTCTAGGAAAGTTGGTCGTCACTTATAGCAGGCAATTGTTAATGAGCCTATCTTTATCAAACATATATTAAAAATTGAAGGTTGCCAACTTTGAAACATCATGGTCAATTGGGATAATATATTATTATTTGGAATATTAGTCTCTACCAATTTAATTTAGTGGGCATGAAATATGAGTAATTGATTTTGCTTTCTTAAAATTACTCCTTTCATAAATAAAATAATGGTGGAATGACCTCTAACTCTCGTTATGAATTCAACCAATATGTTATTTAATTGAAGAAGAAAGATAGCTTAATCTTATAAATTAGGTGCAGGGATTATGATTTCCACAGCAGAATCATAAATATAGATAAGGACAGATGAACAAACACTTTGATAATTTATATATTTCAATTTGGTCGGCATCATCATAACTAATACTGCACAACTTATTTTTCTGGATAATTTCTTACATTTGTAGTCCGATAGACTTTTCATTTGACAAGGAAGTTCTAATTAGTTTCCATGTGTCACTCTCCCGTAATTAATTCAGGTATTGGATACTTGTACGTTTCATGTGACAAGTATTTTTTATTATTTATTAATTAAAGAACCTTAGAATTTTAAATTTATTTAAATAAACTTGAAAATATTAAAATAGTATATATTTTAAACCTTTTACATCAATTAACTGGGTATGAAAATAACAAAACGTGAATTACAAAGCAGTAGAATTGAAATGAGAAAGCAAAGACAGAGAGAAAGAAGATGAATGATTGATGATGATAATTGGAATTGGACCACCAAACGTGGCTTTCTCAGCTGCAGGGTTATGACAATGTACTTAGACTTATCAATCAACATGTGCCAGACACTAATCCGACGGAATCGTGTTTCTTTCTTGGACTTATTCTCACTTTTATCTTTTTCAAAAGGCCCTCACCATCTCTTTCTTCAGTTGGGTAAATTGGGGCCTGAATTAAACTCCGCTTGTGCCCCTATGACCTGATCTATTAAAAGGGTTCGGGCCCCCAGGGATCAGACGCTTGGAGATGGGGACCTGTCTGGTCTTGCCTTCAAATGTCGTGCACTATACGGAGGTTTGGTGGGTTGGACGCAAAAGCCTTGGCTACTGGGCCCATATTTTTTAATAATAATTCTTTACAATTATACGTTTTATTATATTTACGTTTACTTTAATTTTATTATTATATCCTTTAAATATTTTAATTTAAAATGTTAACTATAAAATATAAACAACAATTCAATCTTTCAAAATAGTTATAAGTAATAAATAAGATTAATATAAATTGGAATTGAATAAAACATACATATTATTGTTTTAGATTGGATGATTAAGGAATAAGATGTGCAAATTATAAATTTTGAAGTGCATGTTAATGAAAAAAATAATAATTAAAATAATCTATTTGTAATGTACCAAAATGATTTTAACCAATTATTTTATAGATTATAGGAATATAATCAAGAAACATATATTTTGTCATAGATGTTTAATTCCAAAATCTATGATGATTAGTGACTAGACGTGATAAATATTAACTAAGTATAATAAATAGTGATTATGCGTGATTGCACAAACTAAGCTTTTCACGCTTGAACTTCCTATCATTTTTTGGCGAATAAATAATTTTTATATACAAATCATACTTTCTTATAACTAATAAGCAATTTGCATACACTAACAACTACCTTTTTTGTTATTTTTCATTTTAACTCAATTTTAAATGAAACTTTAGATTTTAAAAAAATTATTTGAGTGGCTATCCATTGAGTCATTTTTTGTGAACTTATTATCATGATTTAATTTATGTTTATGATGTTGTTTGATGTTTTTAATGAGATCACAAATCCTTTCAATTGGTTTCAAAGACTAAGGGTTCAATGGTTATACCTACAATACCCTATTTTGATGAGTTTTTCTAGTTTCATCTGATCATAGGATATGTTTAGATTCATTGTGTGAATGTCTTACACTATTATCAATATTCAATTTAGGGACAACTATATTTCGAGATGATTTCAGTTTAGTCCTAAAATGATTCTTTTAAGGGATAAGATTTTTATTTTGTCCACCTAGGTTTAGCACTCAATTTTAGAGATGAAATATTTATAAACGGTGTCATTTTTGTCCCAGAATGATAATTTGTGGGGATGAGAATTTAATTTAGTCCACCAAACTTTGGCATTTAATTTTAGAAATATTTTTACTTTTTTTCAGAATGATAAGTTTAAAAAACAAAATTTTATTTCATCTACCAAAACTCCACAGTCAATTTTAGAGAAGAAAAATTTAAAGACAATTTCATTTTTGTCCCAAAATGATAATTTTAATAGACGAACTTTTAATTTTGTCCACCAAAGTTTAGCATTCAATTATGGACATTTTTAGTTTCTTCCTAAAATGATAATAATTTTAGGGGTTGAAATTTTATTTTTGTCCTAAAATAATAATTTTAGAAGATGAAATTCTAGGTTTGTTCGTCAAAGTTTAGCATTTAATTTTAAGAATGTTTTTAATTTCATCTTGGAATAATAATTCTAGTTTTGTCCACCAAAGCTTTGCATTCAATTTTACGGACGATTTTTTTTCGTGGGCATTACACTTTGCTAACACACCTTTTGTGACAATTTGATATATCATCCTGATTAACTTTTTAGGACAAATTGTTCAGTTTCTATGATGAAATTTTTTGTCATCTTTTGTAAAATTTGTTATAGTGTTGATATGATTAAGTTTCTCTTTCTTATAATTTTGAATTTGATTTGTTCGAATTTAATTGATATTTTGTGGAAATAAAATTTGATTGAGTTGAATACCTTTTAGGCTTGTGTTTGTCACACAAAATCTTGTATTATTGTGTAATCTTTTGCATTATAATTGGTCAAAAACATCTCTCAAGATTTCATGGAACTATGGGAGATCATTTCATGCCATTGGAAACCATCAAATTGGGGTCGAATGGTCGAATTTTTGGAAAATGGTGTAAACAAAATTATGAGAATCCAAAATCTGATCGATCTTGGTTCAATGCGCAAAGGTTAAAATCATTATATGTCATTGCATATGTCTTGAACACATTTGTTATCTGTTGTTGGTGTGATTGATAAAACTTATTGCCCAAATTCATAGAGTCAAGCGAGAATATCCAAAATTAAAAATTTTTAACTAAAAGAATTGTTAATTAAACTAGGAAAAATTGAGGAATCAAATTAAAATTGAACAAACTAATTAACAAAGACTTAACAACTTTTGTGTGTGTTTGATAATATGTTTGTTTATTTTTTAAGCACGGTGCCCAGTACATGATCCTCGACCTATGGATATTTTAATTTTTTTTTAGGAGTACATGTTTATAACTTTTAAAATAGGGTTTATGTGTCCTGTTTTTATCTATTTTCTTCTGTATTTCTTTTCCAATCTCACTCCCTCAAATGTAAATTGAATTTGTAAATTTTATTGATGCATTAATTGGAATATGATAGTATTATTGTAAATTTAGAATATTTAAGAATGTAAAGAAGAATGAACTTGAAAATCAAATGAATGAGTGCAGACATTTTTCACGACCTGAGAAGACATGATGACAGGTAGGAACCCTAAGTTGACCTTGTCAGTCTCTTTAGGCTTAAGGGAACCGATTAATTATAGTTAGGCTATATACCGACATGTTTCGTTTACACAATAGATTGCACATTACGATTAATGTTTTATAAATAGATATGTGAACTTTTAAAAAGGTGAGACCATAAAATCAAATTAAAATAAAATTCCTTTTCATATTGAAAATTAAAAATGAAGCCCTCCATCACTATGGTGTAACACCCCAACCTAAAATTTCTTTCCCTTGAAGAAAAGTGCTACTCATTCAATATCATTTAGGAATCATGGTCAAGCAATCATAAATCAACATGCTCAAATCTCTAAAGTCCAAATAACCTTGACAACTTATTAAAGATAACAAAATAATATTCATTAACAAAGTCAATACAAGCACCATAATCAAAATAAACTTATCATCTAAATATGTACTAAAAAAATCCATGACATATCCAAACCATAATCATAATATTATCCATAAAATCCTATGAGTCTATTCGTTGTATTTCACTCCCTCACTGACTAGCCATCTTGTCGTTTTCACCTCTGTCTCTTACTTACAAATCCAAAGAAAGAGAGTGAGTAAAAAACACTCAATATGTATGAATGATTTATCCTATAATCAATCAATGAAATCTATCACTTTCCCTTTTACCTAGTCTTAATCTATATTCAATTCTAAGATTGATTTGATCTCAATTAAAGGAGGGAACATCTTTATACCTATTATAGTAACCAATCTCTAAGGCTCTCTAGTCCTGTTGTCTTGTCTATTTACTGATCAATAGACTTACAGTCCTAACGTATCAATCTATAGACCCTCATCATTAAATTCTCTATGTTCTGGTAAGTTCTAAGACAATCGATAGATATATTGTCTTGAAAATTCTCTTTCTTTCTAAGAACACCAATTGATAGATTATACCTTCTTTATAGGTGTGCCTCAATCACAATTACTTCCTCAAGTCAAACGAAAACTTCATAATCAATGTCTCATAGGTATCAACTCATCTCAAATCTCTCGAGATACTCTAATCCCTATCAATACTCAATAACTTGGAACTATCTCAATAATCAATCTAGTTCTTTTGGTCTCTACCTAGGTTTATCAATCATCTTTATGTGCCTAATTTGTATTTCTATGGCTAGGGTACTTCTCAACACCTCAATGGACCTAAATTCTTAATAAAAAATTAGTGAAAATCCATACATGTATGAGTATTCATAATCAAGTCACGGGCGTACATTTTTCCTTTATATATTGTTGTGCACTCAACCATGTATGGGGCATACTTCAACAAAACACATGCACACTCACGTTCAAGACTTCATGGGCATACATGTTATATTCTTTTATGTACAAGCGTGACCCTTGTGAGTGCATGGGCAGACACTACTTTATTCATTCATCATCATCTCCTCCATAATCCTACGTATATTTTCATGATTTTGTATAGCCATGTATGAGCATGAGCCTTTCAAGTGCACGAGTGTACATGATACTGATGGTTGATTTCAAGCTATGTACAATCATATGTCTAGGTCATGCATGCATCCATTGGTGATACTATTTTCTTGGATGGATGTACGAGCATATACACAAATGTGCACATACATACACCATTGTATAATTATGTGATTCCAACCCATGTACGATCGTGACCACGCATGGTGTGGTCATACATGACATCCTACATTCAAATTCCAACCATTCTTGGTTGGATTTTCTTGTAGTTTTTTTTTTTTTTTTTTTTTATAGTTCTAGCATCACAAAATCAATCCATAGAATCAAAATCTCCTTGGTTAACCTAAGTTAATTGGTTTCTATTGATTCTTGGAATCTTTATACATGTAACATTAAATTAAGTTTCATCTCTGACGTTAGTCGATCAACAATCATTATTTAATTAACAAAGTACTCTGAAATAGAGACAACATCAAGATTCAATCAGCTAGAAGGAGAGATCACTCACACTTGGTTTCCATGCTAGAATTCTTTCTTTCTCCCTTTGGCCGAAATCATCAAGCCTATCAAGAATCACTGCCCCCTTGTTCAGATGTCTCCCCTTGCTCAAAAATTTTTTCTAACTTTCTAGGATATTATGGGGAGAATGGTGGCAATTTATATAGACCAAAGTTTTCTTCCGTTATTTTGGAAATAAGTCCTCAAATAACACTCTTCTATATAACACGATGTATGATTGTACATTCTAAGGTTATACAACCTTTATCGACAGTATAATCATTGCTTAAATTATTTTTAAACAAACATACAAGGCCATATGACCCTTGCTAGGATCGTTCTCATAAGAATAATGAATCACAAATTTGACAAACAAGCATAGGGTGTTCTAAGAACTTATACTTGGGTTTTGTGGCTCCTTTACTTTGACAGCCTTCAAGGTTGTTGCAATCACCCTCAAACCCAAGAGTAGGGATGCACCTCCATATCTCCTGGAACATTATCAAACTTATCTCAAGTACATTCTATCACTACTTGAGATTTTCTTTCTCTTTTGATTATGTCTATTCTCTCCCCTTGGTTATCTATAATATTCATGTCTAATCTCTCCTTTGGGTATCTTTTTGATATCCATCTTATTCTTTCTCTCGGATATCTATCTCATATGTGCATCTAATCTTCCCTCGGTTATCCCTGGACACTTCAATGGGTCTTCTAACTTAATTACACTTATTGAGAAATAATAAATTCTAGTTTGTGCATATCTTATACGTAACCAAATTATGACTGTATTTTTCCCTCAGTTACAACGTAACACTGGCCATATCTAGACATATGTATAGGTAGGTTAATGTACGATTCCCTCTAGTCAAAACCCAGGCATATATCACCAAATTCTGATAAGGATCGACAAAAATATATAACCGGTGGCCACGTAAAGAAAAATGATAAAAATATATTCGTCAGCCGCAATGAGAAAATCATAAGTTTGCATTTCGAGGAGACTTCCGAACCGGTTCTTGGCCATAAATACATTCTGTAATCTCGACCCGAACATCCTGAGTTCAAGAGCACGTGCCACTACTCCGTAAGCAACATCCCGACAGCTTACCATTATCCTCGGAAGGCTGTTTTTCCGGCCAATTCTTGGCCAGTCGTCAAGCCCAACAAAATCATGAAATACACAATTTGACTTGTTCTTCTAATGCAGCAGACACACGGACGACTTCCAGCATCCTTGTATTTCACGGCATGCATTCAACGCATTGGCACATGCAACCATAATCCACAAGATTCAAACAACAGCAATTCAAGATTAAGGCAACACACGGAACAATCGTCCGGCAACAAAAATTCAAGGAAGCCATGTAAATCTACCACAAAGTTTACGCCACATATGTTAGTCAACAACAAGATTCTGACTCCGACTCTTGCAAGAGTTGTACCGGAATTCAGAAACTACAGCGGTCAGAATTCAAACCAGAAAATCACAGCTAGATTTCATCACAACAAGGGAAGGATACCTAGAAAATTTTAGGCAATCCGAGAGGGAAAAATCATCTCACTTTGAATTTTTCGGCAAGAAGATGGGAACAACAAGCGGCGTTCTTTTTCCTCTTTGTGCTGCCGCTAGTGGCCTTCTTCTCGGCTGTCGGTGGCTGCATTTTCTCTCCTTCTCTATCTTTCTTTCCAAAATCCGGAAACAAGAGTCGGCAGGGAGTTTGACGGCTGGTTCGGGTAGTTTTCTTCCACCTTTCTTCAACTTCTTGACTCCCAGAAATCAATCTCCAAGGCTGCTGGAATTTTCCTCTTCCACCGCCTGTCTCTTCTCCCAAAAGCTCTCTCTCGTTCACGACTTCAATCCAAGAAGAAGTCTTTTTTAATGTTGGTGGAAATTAGCCGCAAAACCTTGAGGGAGGCTGCCTTATATATATGCAGCTCACTTCCACTTTCGTTGGAACTCCCGATGCATGCGAGCGTCCAACTAAAAGCGGGCTTTGCATGCATGGGCTGGCCATCAGGCCCATAACAAGATCTCATATTTGTTTTAGCCCGATCATAATTTTATTTCAATTCTGACTTAATTTCAACCTAATTTTGGCCTGCCTCAAAATAAAAAATTAGAAACTGATCTGATTCTTGGTTTATACTAATCATACATATATATAGCAAAATTCCTCCGTTGTCAAGTCCTGAACGAGAATAGATTCATGGTTTCTCAAAACCTTAACCTTAATCGTTTATTCAATTATCGATTAATATGTTCAACTATGTCACCACAAACAAACTCTATGATTTTCTTTATACTCTAGCCAAACATTTCTATTTTTAATTTATTGATATTCGTCTCGAAACTCAAAATTAAATTATTTAAAGTCAATAAATTCCTTCTTGACTATCACTTGTTTTCTCATATGAACAACATATGAGCAATTTGTTTTATTGTACTTGACCTGAATACCCTTATGCTTATACAACATATGAAACATGTGTATCGATATTAGATTCAGTCGTGACATCTTAAATCTAAGGATTGATGGTACACTAATAAAATCATCTGATGAATCACTGACTAAATTTAAATATCTATGTGATTCATCGTAATTGATCATGATCAAAAAATAGTTTACTAATTATTAGTTCATACTAATGCTCTAATAATATAACTTTCATAGTCATCTATACTAATATCATCATTGCCCAATAACATGCACATGGAACTCAAATTATTAATATAATTGATTTATAAGTCATACACCAACATTTTTATCTAGAAACATTGAGAAAGGTGAATTTTTGTAATTCCACGATTCGTTCAATCATATTCCAATCTCCATATCCTACTTTCACGAGATAAAAATTACCTTTGATCTTCACAGCAAAACATGATCAAAAACTTCTATTTACGTATTCAGATTCAATGTACTAAGATTTAAGTATATCTATTTATTTAATTATAACATTATTCATTTTTCTTGTTCTATAAAAACACAATTATACAAAGACATGAATGCCAATTTTCTTTTTCTCCTCCAGTCACTCTATCAAATTTTCATAAGATAATTAATAACATATATAATAGTGAACATAGACTTTTGAGCATTAAGCTTAAACCACTTTAAAAACATTATGTTGGTTGTTATTTTCTACAAAGAATTACACCTTCAATTATGTGAACTTCTCATTGGTGGGATTTTAAACATTAACAATTAAATGTTGGTCTTCCACATGATATTTCTCAAATGAATTGCTTTACTCTTCTTTGATTGATTATAATGCTACAACAAATCACTTTTGAGAGCTCTTTACAAGGAGACCATAGGTTAGTTCATTAACAACTCAAAAATCATATTAAGGAAAAACAAAAAGAAAATTAGTTGCACTTGAAATAATCTGCATATGACCATTGCACAACATATAATTGTACTTTGTTTATCTTTAATTTGAACCAAAATTTGCTTTAATATTATAATTTTTTCAATTATAAGAGGCTGCCAACAGGCGGTAAGTTTTTTTTAAAAGAGTTGACAGGAATTTATTATTTGAGGGAACATTACTGCAAAGAAAATTCATTTTTATTTTATTAAATAAATATATAATAATTTTTCATTTTTTTAATTTGAAAATTAGCATATATTAATGAATAAATGTAGCCAAATTACCATATCCCACCCAAGGTTTAGTGAAACAACACTCTTCCACCTTTACGTTTGAAATTTCAGTTTTCCTACCTATGTTGGGACTATATATATAATAAAGATTTTGACTTAAAATTAAGTTATATTCTCTTAATAAAAAAAGAGATGATATATGGTTTAATCATATTCATGCATGACCATTAGACTCCCATAATAAATGATCTTGTTTAAGACAAGAATATGAAAATTTTTGGGATTATGTAGATACGTTACAACATGCGAAAGAGTGATGCATTGTAATGAATGTGAGAAAGATTGCAACTCTGGATTTTATCCCATCAATTCAGCTTGACAACTTATTAGGAAAAGGAAATAAGAGGTTAGTGCTAGAGAAATCTGCCTCAATAGAAAAATGTTGGAAGGTGATATTTGCCCTCACTAGTTATATAATGTTGCAGGGATATGCCAAATTACCTCTAGGATACAACAAAACCCCTGGAGTAACAGCCAATACTACTAAATACTCTCCCAAAAAACACAATAATGAGTATTTTTGATATGATGATGTTGACCTAAAAAAAAGGATTGAATGGAGAAATTGGAATGAATTGAAAAATCTAATTCAAGTCTTAATTTATAGACTTGAAACAACATGTCTATTGACACTAAGAGTCATAATTTTTTGAGCCAAAAGTTATGTTTTAAACATAACTTTCCAATTAGACATATCCAATCTTGAATGATCACAACATTTAGTTTAAGTTAAAACAATGTAACTTTAGAGAGCAAAAATTATGTCTAGGTTAGTAGGATCATGTCTAGCGTTAAAAATCATTACTAGACTTCATATATATATATATATATTCATGACTTCTTAAATTTTCCTAATAATCCCCAACTTAGGTTGTATTTGTTAACCAACATCAAAACATATGGATTCATCCATGAAAGTTTTTTTATAGTTAAACTTTCTATTAGTGTTAATATTTCAAGATGTTGACAAAATCTGTAGTAGTTTAATATTTGCTTTAAACTAAGATTTTATGGTATCAAAATCAAAAATAGCATGCACATGAACCTTTTTTTATTCATAATGTGTTATCGGTAGTTTAGCACCATTTGGATCTGATATGGATGCGTATGTTTATATGGTTATAAGTATGAGCTATTCTCATCACACACAATAAGTTGGATTGGTTATACATTGTTCGTATGTGCAAACAAGTGATACTTAAGAAGAAATTTGTCTTGAAAAAAAAAATGATTATAAGTTTTTAGACGAATGTTGATAAACATTGAAAATAGAAATATCTAAGCAAAGTATAAAAAAAAAAAAAAGTCACACAAAATGTTTTTCATAGCGATACGTTTTAAATATATTGATTAACAATTTAATAAATGATTAAGGCTAAGTTTTTGACATACTATGAACTCATTCTCAATCATGATTTGACAATAGAGGGATTTACTACACAATATGTACTATTGAGAAAAATGTTCTATAAAGTTTATCTTCATTGTTGTTTAGGAATTATGACCTATTGTTAAATGTTTACCATAGTTGATGAGCTTCCGAACATATCTTTTAAGTAATCGATTTTGAGTCATAATGAACCTAAAAGGCCACACATAAAAACCCAAGTGATTAGAGATTACATAGAGAGAAAATTGATTATCCAATGATGGCTAACACTTTCCAAGGGTGATAAAAGTAATTTCATGTAAAATTGTTTTATGAATGTAAATATAACATGTTATGGTGTTAAAAGGTTGAATGAGATAACATATAAGCCAAATATGTGAATAAGATTTATATCAGTGGCTTCTTAATAATAATTACTTTGTATAAGGGGCATGTAAACAATTTAGAAATTGTTTCATAAGCCCTTTGTATAAAAATTCAAGCATTATCTCATTTAATATATAAGTTTCATTTTGAACAATAACTTTCTCTCACAAAAAACCTTTCAATTTTGGATCTCTCTCTAGTTTAGCAGGGTATGAACTTCTTTCAGAGATCTTGTGATTTCAAGGCTCAACTTCATCCATATTAGAAGAATTAAGCAAAAATGAGTAGATAGGTAATTTTTACTCCAATTTCTTCTATTTGTACTTGTTTTTGTCATACAACCATAAAATGCATATTATGAACATACATGTATGATTTTCATAATCCTTGTAACACCTTTTTAGAAGTGTTACCTTTCAGAGGAAGATATCACTAACTTAGTCTAAATGAGCATGCATTGCATTCAGTTGAATAATTTCATTCATACCAAATTTCAAAAATTCCCTTTCATCAAAACTAAGTGGAAACGTAACAAAAGATGTCATAATGAAACATAAATACAACATCTCAAATCTCAAATACATAAATTGAGCATAAAAATGTAATGACTAAAATGCTCTTAGTTATCTTATGCCCATGATGACCACTCACCTCATAGCCGTTACGATCACTTATAACTATAAACATGAAAAGTAGGGGAGTAAAAAGTCACTTAATAAGTAGAAGACTTTATTAACTTTTACATAGTCCCCAAACCTCCTTTGGTTTGAATCACCATAAATCGATCATCAAGAGTTTAACCCGAATTGCCCTTGTGATAACATGGGTCTTATATCTCACATCCATAAACTCGAGAGCCTCTAGACTATATAACATATGTCTCAAGATTAATTGGATCCCACTCAGTCATTAAAGAACCACTTTAGATCATAAACCAGTGTGACCATATCATCTCTCAATGAAAGCATTATCATAATGGTAATTGTAATTGTATACTTAGCTGATCAAACTAGACCAATATAAGGATTTGACACTTTACCCATATAAGCATTCAATGTATAGCCCATTCATTTACACCATTATAGACTATTGAACTATAATTAGACTTTACTATGACTAAGGTATCCTATTGTGGGTATAGTGTTTTACTAAGGACATGCCCAACTATAGGTGGTGTAAAAAGTATATGCATTCATGATGCCCTTTTGTAATGATCTTAAGATATAACTAGCATGCATGTATTTTGAGTCACATTGTCATCTCAAGCTTGTCTTAACTTTCACCCTAATCATAGCTTGTGCCTCATTATTAGCTTATCTCTTGGGCACATTGGACACTATGTAACCATGAAGTATGAATTATCTCTTAGGACAACCTTATAATCATCTAGCCTTATTATCTTAACTTTCTTTCCTTTTATCATGATACACAAGTGTACACTATTAGCTGCACGACTGTGCATCTTATATATATTATGCATGAATGTGTTTTATCTTTTCTTCTATGCACGATCACCTTTATCATTCATAGCTCACTATGACCTTGAATGTAAACATGCACAAGTTCAAAGGCATTATAGTTATTTTATTTGATTATTGTTGAGCTATGAGTGAATTCATGTGAAATAAATGATGAAGTATGAAATTTTAATGAAAGGTGGTTGTGTATGAGATGGTCATGCCCCTGTGTCGGTTGCCACATCAGTCAAAATGGATAAGCACCACATCAATTTGAATTAAAGTGACACATAATCATGTGTGGAGATGACACACACCCGTGTGTGACGTTATGCATTAATAGTTTAAATAAAACGTATTGCACTGATTTTGGGGCATTCATTATCCCCAAAATTAGAGTGCACAAATCCCTAGAAGAGAGATAAAACATTGATCTGGCTCTTAGTGTTTCCTATGGCAATTCAACAAGTTTTTCTAATGTTAAAAGCATCCATTAAAGTTGCGAGAAAAAGAAGAGATAAGAAGCCCCAAAATCTTCAAGCAATTTGAAGAGAAGTAAGTAGGAATCTCTGTCTATGCCTATAATTGAGTTTTCTAGTAGACTTAAGGTTTCTTTCTACAGTTATGTGACTGATAATTCATGATTATGCTTTATTAATTTGATGAAGAAGTTGGGAATTCGCAAATTGTTTTATAAAGTGTTTTTTGATTTAATTAGTTTATGTAATGGTTAATGCTCATATTTATTTAAAGATTCATGTGAATATTCTATGTTTATTTAGTTGTGGATGATGATTATGCATTTAGATTATTAGATGTTGTGGTCTACACTTTATGTTTTTGTAAGTTGATCTTTGTGATTTAGAGTTGTTTTTATGTATTAAAAGAATTACATTGTGATAATATTATTTCAGTTGTTGTTAAAGTATTACCATAGTGTTGAACTACTGATTTATACATGTAAAAGTATGTGTTAGAATGGTAGAAAATGCGTAGAGATAGATTAGGTGTGATTTAGGTTTACTCTTCTATTTTATGGGTTTCAAACAAGGTCGTATGGTATGAGACACACATCTGTGTACATGAAACTCAGATTTTAGATCAAGTTTTCTAATGATCTAGGATTGTTAGACACTGTTGACTAATGAACAGTCAACCAGGGCATAAAGTTCTCTCGTGTATATTTAGAAAACAACAATTTATTGGGTGAAATGATTAAAATACTCTTTGAAAGTAAGCCTATCAAAATGAGGTTAAGTTTTGAAATTTTTAAACATGAAAGTGGGCATAAATCTATCCTTGGAGGGACACATGGCCATGTGTGTGTTTAAAGATGAACATAAGAAGATTTCAAAGTGAACGACGGTTGTGCATGACATAAAGAAGAAGGGTGCCCGTGTTTTAGAGGTAACACGCACATCTCTATAGCACAAAAGTGACATGCCTTTAAGGGAATAATCATTTCTCATGCATAAACAAAACTACACACCTATGTATAAGGGCAAAGTGAAAAAGAAAAAAAGGAACTAGGCTAGAAGTTATGGGTCATACCAAGAGAGAGTATAGAGGTTTCTAGTGCACAGTAGTACTTAATATACCTAAAAGATGAGATTAAGTTAGGACACGAGTTATGACTAGGTTGAAAGCTAATACAAGCTCAAGGTAATCGAGGTGTATGTATGATAGATGTTATAGGGTCGTTTCAAGGGGGCACTATAAGTACAAACTCCTATACTAGTGTAGTAAAACATGTTCACAATAGGACATTGTACACAAATTACGGTACTAGCTCACAAAAGAGCTTAGTTATGATGATGTTCAATAATCGAATAAGGGAATAAGTGAGTGGACTACACAATGAGTGTTCACATGGACAATATGCCAAATCCTTGTATTAATCAACTCTTATCAATTTAGTATACAACTATAGGACATAACTTTCAGCTAATAGTACTTTCATCTAGAGATGATATGGTCACACGAGTTAAGAATCTTAGTGGTTCCTTAATGATCGAGTAAGACATAGTTCAACTCGAGAGTTATCATATATAGCTAGACTTTCTTGAGTTCAACATCAGTTACAAGTATAAGATATAGAACCTATCATTCTAATAAAAGTGTATGGATGGATTCTGGATGATAAAGTATAATAGGTCAAAATAAGGGTATTTTGGGAAATAAGTAAAAGTTAGTAGTAAAGTCTAATACTTACTAAATGTTTTATCACTCACTCCCCTATTTTTATGTGTGCAGGTGCATGTAATTATGATTACTGTGGGGCTGATGATGGTTAGCGGGCAATTGAGGACATTTTTGTCATCATGTGTTTATTCTGTTCATGTATATGGATATTATTTTGATTTTTTTGCTACACACGTTGTGAGGGTATGAAAAATGTTTCATTATGGTTTGGACATTCATTTACATGTTTCCATTTGACATTAATAAGAGGGTATTTTGGTAATTTTGAAATGTTATATGCGGTTTCAATCATATCTTAGATGAATGCATGATTAAATAATTTAAATAGTGACATCTTCCTCTGGAAGGTAGTACTTCTAGAAAAGGTGTTATAAGTTAGTATTAGAACACAGTTTTGGTACTGAAATGATGTCCTAAAAGTGTGGGTAACTAAGTTGAGTAACAATATAAGCCCCTTATGCTACGTTGACTGCTTTTTTAGCTAATCATTATAAACAAAGTTTTATGTTACCTACTAAGTTTATGTTTGAGACGCATAGTTATGGGTTTTTTAGGAAGATGAAATCATAATCCCAAAAACATAGCAATGCGCCATATATAAACTGAAAATGTGTTACATCAAAGCTGCTCAATTAATTGATGATTGGTGCAGGTAGAAAGCCTAGAAAGTTCAAGATGTTGTTGAGTTAGATTTCCATATTAATAATGGTATTCTTAAATTCAAAGGTAAGGTATATGTTCCATTTGTAAATTGAGACAAATGATTATTTTAAAGGCTCACATTTTTTTTTTACACTGCCTATTTTAAAGTTGTAAAGACGTGTCAGGATTTGAGAAGAGGTTTCTAGTGGTGAGATTTGAAGAAGGATATGGGTGAGTATGTTGTCAAATGTATCACCTATCAGCAAGTTAAGCTAAAGCACTAAAGACCATCAAGATTACTTCAGCCTTTGAGTGTGCCTGAGTGAATGTGGAAACATATTTCCATGGACTTCATAGTTAGGCTTCCATGGCTCAAAACGAACATAATGCACTTTGGATCATAGTCAACAAATTGACAAAAATAGTGCATTTCCTCCCTATTAAGGACACCACCCCGAAAGATAAATTGGAAAAGTTATATGTGAGAGAAATTGTCAAACTATATAAAGTGTCTAAGAACAATTGTATCAGATAAGGACACACAGTTTGTGTTAGTCTTATGAAAGAGCTTGCATAGATCATTTGGCACAAATTTGGCTTTTAGTATAACATATCACCCGTAGATAGATGGTTAGATAGAGGGGACTAACCAGGTGCTATAGAACATGCTAAGAACTTGTAGTGGTACCAAGCCATGCCTAAAGAATGAAACCCCATAGATAAGGCATCAGAGAATTAGACAAGTAGGGTGAAAGCTATTACAAGCATGAGTTGAGTTAGTGGCTTGAGATGCATACACACTTATCCATGAACATATCTCAATTAGTTAGTGGCTCATGAAAGAATCTGGTCTCATGTGCATATATGTTTCATGAGGGTCATTACAAGGTGGCACCTATAAGACTTTTCTTTTTGCAACACTCATAATAAAGCACCAATTTTAGTAAGGCATAACAGTCTACAATAGGATATTATACTCGTAGTAGGGTATATTAGCTCGCAATAAGGCCCAAATATGAGATAACAATTAGACAATGTAAGAACAGAGATTCCATAGTATTTAACTCATATGACTAAAGTGTCAAATTTTTGTATAGACCTAATCCAATCAACACTTGTGTTTAAGTTACAAAACAATTTAAGTGTTTTCACCCGAACATCCATAAGTTTATAGAGTCATTCAAGATTACGATATCGAGAGTATTCTAGAAGACTATGTGGGATCTTAAAGACTCTCAAGATAGCATTTTGGGACCAAAGGTATTCCCGAGTTAAGTAAATAAGCAAAGTCCATGTCATCAAAGTATGAAAGGTGTATTCCTAATGACCGAGTTAGGGTTGAATAAGTCAAAGGTAAAATGGGGATTAAGTAAAAACATAAGCAACGGCTCTACTTACTAAGTGATCTATCACTCACTCTCTTGAATTTTATGTTTTGCAAGTAACAAATGCTTGTTATGCCTACAACTAGCATGGATTTGTCAGAACGGGCATGACAATCATTGTGCATTTTCTAAATTTTATAGTTTGATGTTATTTATTATGATTTTGAGACTATGTATGGATTTCATGGTTTGCTACACACTTTCAAAGAATGATTTATGTACGCTTTATTGTGTTGGCATCCTTTGCACATTTTCTGTAATTGAAATACATAAAGGGTAGTTATAGGATTTTCAATTTATGTCTTGCTTGAATGAAGTTAAGAATTCAAAACCTAAAAAACTTAATAATTTTACTCTCTTTTTTGTCCTGAAGCTTATTCCTACCAAATATTTGAAGCCTTATTTCTCCTTCCTCTGTCCCTTTTCTGTATAATTTAGGTGCAAAAAACTTCCTGCATTAGAACTCTCTTGCATAAAGAAAATTCATTGATCAAAATTCATTAATCATAAAAATTGTTCAATATGTATGATTAAATAGTTTATGAGTTATCAAAATGTTAAGACTCTCTAAAACAAACAATTTTTTAACAATAAGTCAGACTATTAAACCATAATATTACATAACGCAAACACACAACAAGGTAGATAAAATTTACTAATAAGATCAACATTTTCTTTCTTAATTTTTTATAATGATGTATTTGCCATGCTGCAAGTTTATTAAAGAGAAAAAAGTAGGGAGAAAATAATAAAATTGTTAATTGATGAAGAAAGAAGAGAACTCTGATCTGACAAAACTACTCTTTGTGCTCTTCTTCTTTCTTCAAGTATCCAAGTTATTCAAGTTGTAGTTTGGCATCCACTACATACTTCTTTTTATACAAAAACAGAGAGATAGAAACAGGAAAACTGAAATTTGTTTATTTGAAACCAATATTATTGTTTGGGAGGAGCTGTTTTTGATTTCAATATTATCGTTTGGGAGGAGCTGTTTTTGGTTTCTATTCGATTTGATTTTACAACTGATCTTTATGTATTAAGATTTGATGGAAAGAGAGGAATTCAGGGATGGTTGGTTTTTGCCTCTGGCTTTCAATAGTACCTCAGGATTTTGTTTAGAAGTGTCGAATTAGTTTCCTCCATTGCTTCTTGTTTTCCTTTTCCTTATCTTTGTCAACTGGAATCAAACATTTGCATCGTCTCTGTAGAAATTTGGTTGACGCGAGCTCATTCATTTGTATCGAGAACTACCATGTCAGAAAATGGTATAACATGTTTTATATTAACTAACTTGAATTTCTTATTAAGATGATCCATGAATAAATATTCTTTCAAGAATTAATGGATTGGTTTAAAAGTAGAATCAAGCGAAACTAAATCTGCTGATCTGAAGAGCCCACTCAAACTGAGCTTGAATCCAAATCACCTTACTCAATGTTAAGCTCAAACTCCCTCAAACTAGTGATAAACACTAACACATTAATCTGTTTATAAACCACACATGAACTTCATGGATATCTGTGTATACACCACACATGATGCACCTTGATTAACCAGACACATTGTATACCACATACTGTATGGGCCACCATACAGATATGACACATAAATCAGCGATAGGGAAGTTATTTCCATCCAGTTATAATACATCAAGAGCTCCACAAGTAAATTTAACAGTATTATCAAATCCAAATCAAAAGGTAAATTTGAACAAATGCGAAAGGCAAGCAAGCATGTATCTCTATGCATACTATTGTTATGGCATGATTATAACGGGTGCATAAGGATGTCAGTAGTAGCCTGATCCTGTTCTTTAGAATAAATGGTGCATAAAGCTGCATACCATCAAAACACAAGTCGTCCTGTACATAAACAATGGGGTGAAGACATTTTTATTTTAGGACTTTGCAGTACCAGTCAATAGTAACAACAGCATATGCGCCTGCAAAAATATCCTTTAACATGAAGTCAAAATGGTTTTTCAAACACCTGATGTATTCCAATCTCATTGAAACTAGCCATCTGCTAGTGAGTGATATAATAAGAGTTCCATTGTTAATCAATAAATCAACTTCCCTTCCCTACAAAAGATGATGCATAAACAGTCAACAAGAAAATAACTATCAGAATAGATTCAGAGGCTCCCTCAACTCACTGATCTAACATAGCAAATTTCTTGTGATAAGGACACTGTCTCTACACCTACCAACCTCAAATAAACATACACATCTCAATGAAATGAATTTTTTGTCTTCACCATAGCAAATAAAATTACTCTAAACTCTTCATCTACCTTAACAAATTATCTTCTCCATGTACAGTTTCCTTGATCCTCACCAGAAACATCAATTGTTTCTCATGAATACTTAGTCAACCAACCAATCATAAAAAAATGAAAAACAACCTTATGACTGACATTCTAATGGCACTCAGATACCATAAGCAAATCTCTTTCTCTAAAGAATGCTGAGGCTAATAACTTCTAGCATAATTAACCAGGTTTGGAATCGTATGCAGGAAAAAAAATCACAACTCCTATGCAAAGATGGTGCTACCAAGAAAACATTCATCCATCAAAGCCACACAATCCTAATAAAAAACTACCTTACTCTTAGTATCTCAGCCACATCCCATGGCATAAAAGATAAAATAACATTGACCACATTCCAAAAACAAAATGATGAAGAAAGGCATTAGAAAAACACTTGCTCAGATCAAGATAATTAGATAAGTTAAGATGATAATTATTTGTATTCTATAATACACATCCTATAATATAATATAGGTAAATAACGATATGTATTATAAGATGTATCTAAAATTAATACGATATAAAAGACGTATTATACGATATGATAAATATCGTATTATAAAATGCATATTATTGACAAAAATCAATACACCTTTTTAGGAGAACTGATGACATAACAAAAGTGTATCCAGAAATTTTTAAAAAATTTTAAAAAGTGTTTACAATATTTCCAACAATTAGAATTTTTTATTATTTTATTATGATTTAAAATAAAAACCTTTTATGAAAATTTAGATTTTCAAAACACTATTCAACAGTATTTGAGATTTGACTACCATGGTTAAGATCAATACCATAACTTGAAAAATATTAAACATAAAATAAATCTCAAACGGCGATATATCAGTAGCTCTAAACATTAAAACAAAAGTCAGTCTGGCAATTAAACTAATAAATCTTAACCAAATCAAATGCTTAAGCTATCTCATCCATCTTAGAACCCTAGCTTCGTGCGACGCCAGTGCCTACGCTTTGCATTATACCTGCAACAAAAAACAAACAAAACAAATCCATCAATTAACATGCTTTCAATTCATTAAAACTCGAAAAAAAAATATGTAAGAAAAAACTCATCAAGTAACATACTTTCAACTGAAATATTTCAAAGCAATAACATGAAAATGCTGAGATATGACATTACCTGATAGTGTTGTCTGTCCTCATGCGGATCCACCGAGGAATGGGCCTGTTCTGTCTCATCTTCTTCGCCAGCTTCTTCTTGATGATGAACGTCTTGTGTGACGGCTACGAACATTAAACAAAAAAAAAAAAACTCACGTCAAAACCCTACATTTTTGTGGAAAAAAAAACTATAGAAATCTACATCCTAATAAGTCAAAACATCTTCGACCCTGCAATCAAAATATGTCAAATGAGATGGGATTTTACCATTTTTGCCTGTGAAGCTTCGGATACCAGAAGTTGACGGAGCTGCTGCTGCTACTGCTGGAGAATAAAACCCTAGTATTATGGATAGCTCTGCAAATATGGTAAAGTTATTTCAGCGGTGAGCAATGAATTGGGCCTGTGGGCTTTTTGGTAGGATAATTAAAGGCCTTTTATGATTTAGTATTTGGGCTGTAAATATTTTTAAGCCTTGTTTTTTTGTTCTATGTCCTCTCCCATGTCTTGGGATGAATTCAATCCTAATTGTATAAACTCGAATCATAGTTTGAGTTTTATGAGTCATGCTTTAGTCAAAGATTGAGTTCATTTTTTATAAACAAGTTCAAATTGAATTTAAAATTAAATTATTTTCAAATCAAGTTTGAATATTAACTCATCGATCTCAATCTAATCATAAGCTAGGTCTTTTAGATTTGAGTTAGGTCTTGTCTTGTTCGTTTTCAAACTAAATGGGATCTAAACCTATGCTAAACCCTTATAGATATTAAATTGATAAATAATTTAATTATATGTAATGTGAGGATTGTTGATTTTCATGCAATATAAGTTTACTTGTGTTTAAATAGGTAAGTATAATATGTCCGCAAGTCAATGAAGACTATATATACTAATAATGAGTATTTATTGGTATACTAGTGATGATGTATTATTATATAATTAAGTATTATTTTAACTCTAATTCAAAAATATTAAATCACATGATATCACGTCATGTTGATATACAATGCAAATAATTTTATTGCAAGTAAATATTTCATTTTAGTTATACATCAGCTTAACTCAACCGCTAACATTACTTTGGAATCATACAACTATAACTAGTATGGTAGATTTACAAATAGTTGATGTGTGCATAATTTATGTACATTTAGAGTCTAGTTATTAGATTTTTAGAAAGATTTTTATTCGGTCTTGTTAAGTTTTGCTTGATTTTATGTTTAATTCATGATATTTGCTCATTGTGTGTTTTATTTTATGTTTAGAGTACTTTTATGCTTGATTTTATGTTTAATTTATGTGTGCAAACAATGAGCACAATTTTGTTCACAAAGAATAACCTATCAACATATAATTAAGTGTTATTTTATTTCTAATTTAAATCACCCAATCACATGGTGATATTTAGTTGTTTATGCATACGTTTGTGATCATTGTTTGTGCATTGTAATGTTTGTAGATATTTTTGTAAAGTCTGAAAACAACTGAAATCCATTTGGAGCAAATCTGGAAATTGGTGGATGAGTTAAATGCGTTCCTTCCATAAATTCCAAGAAACTAATATATGCACTTAATATAGTTGTATTAGATGAAATCACAAACAATCTAGAAAATCCAAGAACCAAATCCTGCACATAACTATCAAACCTTGAATATTTAAGGAGGGTTTCATGCATTCCAAGGCAATCTTTCTATCTCTTCAACTTTCCAACGGTTTAGGATTCATTGGAGATCAAGAATTCAATACAAAAACTCAAGATAAAGGATCAAGAATCGTATAGTCACATCAAGAATAGAGCAAATCCAAGCAAGACAATATTTCGAACTTCCTTAACTCCATCATTTTATTCTTTTACACATTATGAGTTGATATAATTTATTGACCTGTGTTTTTGTAAACATCATAAGTGGCTAAACATATTTTCTGGAGATTAAAAGGAATCTTTAGATCCCCATAACGATGTAGTGCTTTTATATTTGGTTTAATAATATTTTGATGATTTTTTGATTTGACGATTGAGAGCTTAAATGCTAGCGTTATATTAGGGCCCAACATAATGCATGTTAATAGGTTGATAAAGATTATTGAGAGATAGATAACAATTAGTTCATGTAATCATCTTGGACGTTCAATTTAGAGATATTTTGAATTCCTTATGGAGTTTAGTCATCACACAGCTTAAACAGTTCATTTCAATTGAATACCACAAAAAAAGTTATCCATTTAATGTTTACACATTTAATCAACCTCAAGAGTGGAATTAGGGTATCAAAGGACGACCAACTATCAAATGCATCACATTCATCTAAGAAGTACATGACTTGCACTGCTAATTATGTCAAATTGTTAGTGAAATGTTAACCTTAGAATTAGATCATTGATAGTAAAGACAAGTTGTTAAGTTAGTTAACTTGGTTGAGTTTGTTAGTTTAGTTAAACAAGTAGTTAGATTAGTTAATTTACTTCAGTTGCATTGAGTTTCAGTGCTCTAGCTAAATTAGGTAGCTAAATAAACTAGTAGTTAGCTCTATATTCCTATAGGATCAATATCTTTTTATATTGCTTGATCGACTCGTGCATTTACGAACAAGATCACAACAAGTTTTTGGTACCATTGTAGGGATTGGCATTAGTTAATATTTGTATAATTTGTGACTTTGCCAGACTAGGGTTTTAATTTTTTTTTTTGACAATTTAGTTTAATTTAGTTTTTATTATATCCAACTTTTATTTTTTAGAGTTAATCATTCTTGTCACTAGGGTAGTAAGAGTGGGAAGGAGAAGAAAAAGACATTGACACAAACATGGAGAATCTTAACATGAATAATCAAGAGAGAACATTTTAGGACTATGCAGTTCTTATAGCTCATGATGTTTTTTTTCCAATGTCATTAGACCTACAGTGTCAACTAACAATTTTGAGATCAAACTATCAATTACCCAAATCATCCAACGAAATTTGTTTGAAGGTTCAACAGTCAAAGATCTATAAACACATAAGTCAAAATTCTTGCAAATCTGTGATACTTTTAAGATGAATAGAGTCCTAGATGATGTTATCTAGTTGAGGTTGTTTCCATTCTCGCTCAGGGACAAAGTAACAACATGATTGGACTCAAGACCTTTAGGATCTTTTGCAACATGGTAGGTTGTAACACCTTTCTTTAGATACATACCCCTACCTCTTCCAAGTTTTGAGTGAATTTCAAAGACATAATTCTTTTAAGGGGCAAAAATTGTAATACCTATAAATTTATTCTAGGTTATTACTGTTTTTTGGCTTTAAGTTCGAATAATTATGTTAGATTAAATTATGTGTGAAATCAGACTTACATGGCCGTGTAGGAAGGCCACATGCCCATGTGTTTGATAGTAAGGGCAAAATTATCTTTTTTTCATTTGATATTTGATAATTGATGAAGTGTGGATAACATGCATGCCCGTGAGACACTCTCATGTCTAAGTAGTTATATACCTATGCATGGTTAGCCTGTTTGAATTTTAGATAAGGATATGTTTTGCGGGGATTTCGACACATGCTATTAATAGCTAACAATTTACATGCCCATTGTTGTACATTACAAGTACAAATAAAATGAATCCAAATGTGTTTTTATAGGTATTCTCACATTTTCTCTAGAAACTTAAGAGAAAGTTAAATGCCATTAAAGCTTGGGAATACGAAGGATTATTATTGGAAGTCATTTTTGTCATGAAATGAAAGCCTGTTTCGCTAGAGGAGAGGTAGGTAGGATGATCCTTTATTCCATTCGATGTTTGGTTAATCATGTGATAATTTATTTTGTATGAATGGAAAATCTATCATTCGTAATCATATTTATTCGTGGACCATGAACCATTTGGAAGCATAGATTGATATGGATCATTTAGTTACGTGATTGGAGAATATATTAGTTTAGAATTGTGTTGAATAGATATTCAATGGGTAGAGACATCTTTTTATGCCTAAAGTTGACTTGTGTAGCCAAAAAATTGGTATAGAAAATCAAGGATGAAATTTTAGAAATTCAGTGACACACACTTGTGTGTTTTTGGGGAAAAATTCTTCACTTGTTAATTGAAATGGTGAATGTAGAATTGGAAATAGACACACACTCATATGGTATGGGACACGTAGTTGTGTGTCTTACCCAAAAGATACACACATATGTGCCTAGGTTGAGTGGTCATGTGGATATCAACACACTCCATGTGTAGAGGATACACACCTATGTACTTTTAGGAAAATTTGAGAATAAAAGTACGAGGAGATAATGAAAAGTATATGAAGTTCTAGTATGTATATATAGGTTAGAAATGATTAGTTTACCCCTATAAGGGAGAATTACGAGGAAATGAGTAATATTACCCTAATGAAGGCAATATAAGATTAATATCTAATAAATGTGTTGGACAATGAGAAAAATGGCATAAAAGGAATTTGGGTATGTCCAATTATATGAACGATGAGACAAACCCTAACTAAAGTGGTTTCGAGTTGAAAAATGAAAGATGTATTATGATATTGTAATTTGTTACTGAGTTGTGTGTAATGTGAACTATCACTAAGCAATGTGCAGTGTCATAGTGAAAACATCAAGGCTCTATGTGACGTTGATACCTTTGGATGACTATGTATCGACACAAGATACCTTAACATCTAGTATGCTCTTACACGCACCGACATTGGATGTCTCAACATCTAGGATGTATTTATGATATTGGGAGAAGCCAAAGGCCTTGTTTCCCTATGATATGGTATCCATAGCCCAAAGCCTGATTGGCACGTGTACAAGGTACACTTTATGAGTGACATTTGTGATGTTTCACACTTTTACTAGGCATCCAAGACACCTACATACATTGTTTGGCACTAATCATTCAAGATGACACATCATTGAGAATTGGGAGCGAGGCATCGCGATGATTCAGATAGACATTTGGGATTATGGAAAAACATTTATGATACCATAAAAAAATTTATCAAAGGACACATATGAGATTGGGATTATTTATGATGTGTGTTCATATATTAGATATCGTAGGGTCACCTATTTATTGAGTGTGTTTCAATCACCATCTTCCTTTGTGGTTTTGGAGATAAAACTTGTAGAGTAATAGAAAGCCAACAAATTAATTCAAGACAATGCATAAGGCAAGGGTTAGACCGTATTGATGTATTTGAATTTATTTATGATATTTATGTACTTTATTTTTATGATCTTGAATTTTAGACATTGGGATTGGTACCATGATTATTGTAAACTATTACACTTTTTTGGATTATGGGAGTGAATTATTTATCATGCATGTTTATTTTCTCTATTATGAGTCTATGTGAGAAAGTCTCAAGTTAGCACATCTTTTCAGATACCTATTTTAAATAAGGGCATGTATCTGGAAAGGAATATTATATAGACATTCTCATAAGACTTCTTAACGAAGTACTTTCTTCAAGAAAAACACGCAAAGCTTAAAGATGATATTACAACCTCTACTCCATGAGAAGATGAGACATTATATGAAGCCTAGGAAAAATACAAAAACTTTCAGCAATAATACTCACATTATGGCTTACCAAACTAGTTAATTATGTAAACATTTTACAATAGATTATGACAACAAATTAATAGTAGTCAAGATGTTGCAGTTGGTGGTTCAATAATGGGAAACAACTAAATAAGTGTTACAACTTATAGAGAAGATTGTTGTTTTATGGTTGAAAATGGTTGAGAAAAAGGCATGCATGAACTTATTCAAGCATGAAAGACCATATAGATGAAAACTAGCATTATTAAGAGAAAATTTCTAGTTTTTATACCTATTTCCTTTGTAAAAATGCTTGGTTTGATGAAGTAGAACACTTGAATACACAAATGTCTCCAAAAGTATCCACCCACCTAAAAGAGATTTGATAGCCTAAGCTTCAAAGGTTTGAAGAGAGAGAGCTTTTTGTTCCAAATGACAAATCTTGCCAAAATATGATATATGGTTTATTTATGTAATTGTGGGCTAAATATAATTATTAATTTTTCATGACACACACATTAAATAATCTTTACTATTTAGTTGTCATATCAATATATTCATAATACACTTTAAACACCTATATTATATTACATGATACCTTAATCTTTTAAAATGTCAAACATACATCCATGTATCTCTAGATAATTATTTCTTTATCTCATATCTCTCAAACATCTCAAGCTTATGGGTGTGCTTTTCTAGGTTCATGTGGCCTATACAATAAGTGATTTTAGATAAACCGAAAAAATAATTCCCAAGGCTCTTCAAGCATGTTAGTTATCTATGAAGACATACTCCATCAAACTTATTTTTTATCATACATACCATGTAGTGAAATCCTTCTGTTGTTGAATCGAGAAAGGGTTCATGGCACATCAAAACCTTAATCTCAATCATATATTGAGTCGTCTATCAATATATCCAAAACACATCATCACGAAAAACATTCATATGAATATCTTATACTTTAGCCAAAGATTTTGATTTTTGATATTTATCAACATTCATCTAAGACCTTAGATCCAGAAAATTCCAAGTCAACGGATCTCATCATAATTATCACCATTTTCACATACGAACAACATAAGACCAAACTAACTTATTGCACATGACATGATTATTCTTGTAATTATATAGCATATGAGAAATACACATTTGTACCGAATCCAACTGTAACATCTTAAGTTAAAGGATTAATAGTATATTAGTACAATCCTATAACAAATCATTGATCACATATTAAATGTCCATGTGATTCATTATAATTGGTCATGTCTGAGGAATAGTTTTCTAACTATTAATCTATACGAATACTCTAATGATATGTTCAACAAAAAATATTCAGTATGCCTACTATGTGATTTCATTACCTAATTGACATCGCATACATACGGAACACTTTAATGATTTGATCTTTTAAAGATTCATATCATCTGAATACTTCTCATACACATAATTTATTAAATAAAAAAATAAATTAACAAATGAAAGTTGAAGTAGCATACAAAAGTCCTAACCTTCAAGGTAAAGTGCTACTAAATCTAAGCTTGCATGTACATTATTCTTAGTATATAATCAAATGATAACAAATATCTTATGAATCATCCCTAAGCGTAATCAAATTTAATCAAATCTTAAATTTTCATTTATACTATAATAATCAAAGTCCCAATCATAATTCTTTGAAATGATTTAATTACCTATAAAAATCCCTAGTTGCACATCAAATCATCATGGCAAGATCAAGACTAGTACAACACAATACTTTACTTTAATAGCAAACAATAGAAACAAAAATAAAAAATCTAAAGACAACAAATTCATCACAAAAGTAATTCACATTCAACGGATATAAAGAAAACTTATTGGAGGTTGAATAAATTTGTAAAAGTAATCAATGGAATAACAAAGAGACATAAATTAGGGTTAAGAGAGAGAGGAATTAGAGATGAAGTGTACCAACACCAGCTATGAGACAAGAAACAATGACAATAGGCTCTTGTACAAACATCATTCTCAGCTTCTCCATCATTAACATCTTGTTTGCACTCTATTTCACAAAGCCTTTGCTACATAACTTCCTAGGGACTTGGCAAACTCTTATATGCATCTAGCTATAATCTAAGGCATCTATCAAGCTTATGAGTCCATTTCTTACATGTCGCTCCATTACTAACGAACCACTTTGCCATTGTCAACTCTAACACTATCACTTACAAAATGTAAAATAAGTGAGTGAAAATACTAAATAATTAAAATGATGTATCCTACCATTTCTTAATCAAATCTACCCCATTTCTTTTATTAACCCAGATTATCTTTATCTCAATATTAAGGTGTTGGATCTCAACCTAATCGGAGGAAATCAATGTACTTTTCTAGTGACCAATCTATAAAGCTCTTATTGTCCTAGTTTATTTATCTATAGACCTCAATCATCAAACTCTCTATATCTTGGTAAGTCTTAACCAATCGATAAACATGTAGTCCTAACAATCATTTATTTTTTTATGGACACCAATCAACGGCTAGACCTTATCTATGAATGTGCCTAGGTCACGAGTACTCCTTTAATTAGTCATAATCTTATAATCTAAGTCTTATAAATATCATCATATCTCAAATTTTATTAGGATTTTGGACCCTATTAACACCTAATCACTTAAAACTCTCTTCAACTTCTCTCTAGTTCGTTCCCTCGGGTATCTACCCCTCGAATACATCTTAACACCTTAATGAACCTTAAATCATCATCAATAATTTCATATTTCAATTATGTGTATGGCTTGTATATAAACAAATCAAGACTGTACTTTTCCTCTATGTATAAGTGTATGCTTACCCACGCACAATTACATATAACATTACATAAGTGTACGATCACTTCCTAATCCTGAGCATACATCCCCCAAATTCACTAGGGTATGGGATTGACATATTTAATTAAAGGCATGAGTGTACATAACATTATGATAGAGGCAAGGAGAAGCAACTACCACATCTAGGAGCTTGGAATAGACCTGAGAAGTTGAATAAGTCCAATAAAGATCCTTTATACATTCTGATTTGACCAATCATAAGGTCAAAAGCTAAAAAGATGCAACAAGCCTTAATTGGGCTTATTGAAGACTTGGAGGCCAAGGCAAGTTTGATTAAAAAGGATTGGATACTTGAAGGATCTAAAAAAGAGGTTAATCTAATTTAAGCCCAAGTTCAAGAGTTCTTGTAATTTCAGCTCAAAGAAGTTTCAACGGTGGCATCCAAGACTACTTAAGTAGGCTTAATGTTATGTTATTTTATGATAATTTGTATTAGACTAGAATTATTACTAAAGCCCAAACCTTATTAGTTGAGTTTTGTGTGTTTAATGGGCTAAGTTAATATTTGTTACAAGCCCAATTGTTATGTTAATTTTAATTAGAGTTTTTACATAGTTACATAGGTAATGGGCTTAGGAAATGTGGAAGTCCATTAGGTTATTAGTTAGGTTAGCCTTTTTAGGGTTAAGATTGCTTACTATATAAACATTTTTTCTCATAATGAATGGATGACGTTTTTACACCAAAATTTGTGTGTTTGCTGCCTTGATTCAAGATTTCATCATTCTTGATTCAATCTTCAAAAAACTTATTAAGAATTTGTTCTTGTACATTCAATCACCTAATTATACCAAGGTTCAGTTATTTTCACATCAATTGGATTAAGGTCCATCCAAATTTTAGAATCTTGATTCAATTCCATGTTATTTTTCATTTCAAAAGTTGGGTCTTCGTGTAGTATCGCTAAGGTTTGCGTCACATTTAATGCCTTATTCATCAATCTTATGTTTGGTTATATTTGATAGAAAATCTTTTGTGAATTGTATCTGTGTTTCTTTGTTATCATGTTTTGCATCTAATTGCATCATACTATATGTTCTTGGATAAAAATTGCATAGTTAAATAATTTGGGATCATTCATGCTCAAAATGACACAACAAAATACATAAAATGTATACCTAGACTATGCAAATTTGGTTGACAAACTACAAAATTCAATTAACCTGAATTTTATGACAAAATCTGGTCAACCAAATTTAGATAAATCCAATCAATTGCATTTCCTGACTTTCTAGTGTATAAAGGCAACAAGAATTTTATTTCAAACTTAAACTCTCCCAACCTTTCTTTGTTTTATCTTTGCTTGTCCTCTACTAATTTCACCATTTCTACCCAAATCACTTTCAAACTCTTTTTTTTTTTTTTTTGCATCAACTCTCTTCTAAACTTCTTTTCTAATCATTTACACTAAAAACCCTTTTAAAAAAAAATAACACATTTCTCCAAAATTCACCCAAAATCTTGTAAAAACTCTAGACCTTATATTTTTTAATTTTGCTCAAAATCACCCAATTTTTGTTGTTTTTCATCAAATTGAACAAAAATTTACCTTTTTCAACATCTTTCTAACATTTTTCATCTATTTGTTTGTCAATTTAAGTCTTATATAAAAAACCCCTAATTTCATTATCTTAGTTTCAATTTTTGAACTAAAATACACATTCTAGTCGTCTGTCTTAAATTCCAACCACACCATTGGCTTCCTTTCATCTCTTTCAACTTGGGTGAGCATCTAGTTTCAAATTTGTGTATGTTCTTATGGAATTAAGATGTTGCCCTTATACATATGTATAGAGCTGACATGTATTCCATCGTATTTCATATCATTTCATTATGGTTTTTGTTCTCTTACTTCTCTGTTTTATTATTTTGAAGCTTACTTTTGCTCCTTAATTAGGGTAGGTTGCTAGATTGTAAGTTTTGTTTGTGTATCTTCAAATTTCTTATTAGTTAGGAGTTTTAAGCATGCCCTAAGTTATCTTGAAATGTTGAGGATAAATCTTTAGCCATTGTTGATTAAGTCGAGTCTTCAGAGGCTTCCTTCAATCACACTCATTTTTGGTCAACTAGATCTTTTTAACTTATGTTGATCATTATAGTTGTTATGTCTCATATTCATTTCTCTTCTACTAGCCTTTGTATCACCTTTGGTCTTCCAGTCATTCGAGGTCTTTATCTTCTACCCCATGGGTGGTATTTTACCAACCTTTTATATCTTACTACCTTTAGATCTATGATGGGAAATCTTGACAATGATATGATCATTCATATGCTCTATCAGCATCTTACTCCACCTGGTTGTATCTTGCATAACATAATTAGACATACTCTTGCACCCAAATTAAGTCACTCCATTGAAGTCAGTATGACTGAATCTATCTTATTTCACAGCTCATTCAAGGGTATAAACTTAAGCCATGCATTTTTTATTTGATGGTTTCCATTATCACTCGTTCCATTTATCGTCTACCATATGCCCCAATTATCACCATGATTCTTTTGAAGCAAAGATTTCTTTTCTTGATAAGCCAGATGTTGAGACAATTAATCATATATATTCTACTACAAACCTTTATGCTATGTGATTCCATTAGCATGGTGCTATTTGTAGGCACTTTTTAAAGATAGTACTTGGTAGATATGGTGATATTGAGGTTTGGCCTCTGATGTTAATTTTGATGTTGAGTATCAAGCTCTTGATGCTTTTGATGATGATATTAGTGATGGTGGTGGTGATAATGATAAAGACCAATTAGATAGGAATAAGGATTGAGAGTTTTTTGAGTTACATGCTCATTACTCTAAGCAAAAGACTTAAGATGGCTACTAGAGTGAGTTCTTCTACTAAGCTAACTATCACTTCAGCTGTTGATCTTATCTTTGTCTTATCTTTTAAGTTTGCAAGTCTCTATATTGATGTTTGCACTAATATTGCAGATCTTCACAATGAGTTCATAAGAGGCTTAGTTGAGATTCTTCATTGTCTAGCTCCTCCACTTTAGTTTATCTTTTTTTTTAAATGTATTTATACTTTTTACATGATTTGATGTTTTATCTTGTTTGGATTTTAGTGCTTTTATTTTGATACTAATGCATATTTGGACATCTTTTCATGGATTGTGCCTTAGTGACTATCTTTCCTTTTTATGTATCCATGGATTTTGGTTTTCCTTTGTCTTATTGTCTATATATCTTGCTAATTTGTTTTCGATAATGACAAAAAACAAGAAGTTATAGATGTTATATTCTATATTTGATTATGGATGATTATGGAATGATTAGAAAATTGTGAGATTTTGTGATTGATATGGAAATTTGATATTGGATAGATGACATTGGTATGGATTGCATTGTCATTTGTTTATGGTGCATATGTTCAGGGGGAGGAAACTTTTTTTTTTTTGGAGTAAACTTTTACAGATTTTTCTTAAAAAGCAAATGCTTCTTAACTTCAAGAAAATATATCCGTTGACATATATTCTAAAATTCCTTGAAGTACATAGTGTTTGTCATCATCATAAAGGGGGAGATTATTGACACAATGAGTCATTATATTCTTATATTGATAATAATAAACTAATATATCTCTAAACATATTGATTAATGACTTTATTTAAGTGTGAGTTTAAATTACAAGAATTTATCTAATGCACTTGAAAGAGTATCAAAATGGAAATTAAAAAAAAAAGACTCAAATGAACAACTCTTGAAGTTTAAAAAAAAAACGAAGCTCAAGTTTATATAGATATATTTGTAATCTTGAAGTATTATTTTTTTATTAAAATATTTATTTATATGTGAAAACTCTCTCAAATATTTGTTTTCATATCTTTCAAATTTTTAGTTAAAATGTCATTTTTCAAACTTAATAAGTTAAGCTAATTTTTATCAAATTTCATTAAATCATTTGAAATTATAAATTTTATAGACTAAAATTTTATAACTCAAAGTTGGGTTCGAAAGAGTTTTCCAAAATAAGTTAAGTTGACATTTTTCAAAGTTTTAAGGGAAAACTATAATTTTTCAAAACTTTAGACAACAAACTATAATAAAATTTGGTTTACTAAACTAATTGACCAAATTTTCCTATTTGTGGCTATTGAATTATCTAGAAGCCATTTTTTGTGTTTCAAAAATCTGATGGATCGAATTTCTTCTAGTTCACCGAATCAAGCGATGAAATTTTCTGCAGCTAGTGCCATAGAAGTGCCACATTATATCCATTTGACCAAAATATATCTGATCGATCAAATTCTATATTTGTTTAGTATTAAGTTTAGGTCTACCTATGATAGGTCGACCCAACCCATTAGGAATTTTAGCCAATGGACAGTTGTTTCGAAGTAATTGGGTAGTTAGAGGAGTAGTTAAAAAGTAGTCAGACACATATAAAATGTCCCAAACTGCCAGTGACATTTTTGTTTTTATTATTCTTCTCTCCTCAACTTAAGCGCACAAAACAAAATCTCCTAAATATGTAATCTAGGAATATAGTAGTCAGACAAATTGTGTTGTGGATATGAGTTAACTATGTTTTGGACACTATGGATCAATCTAACGACAAATTCGTTGAAATTCCAACTATGTAATTTTATTGTTTTAAATTTACAAAATTACAAAAATGACATGTTATTTTCCTTCATTGGTATTAGAGTCTAATTGATGTGATTGTCATGACAATAATTTTATGTTTGTATAATTTTTGGATTCTATAATCTATGAATTTTCTTTAAAATTGCTTGAAATTTTGAATTTTGTGTTTGAATTAGTTTAAGCCAAATTGCATGAAATAGATGATTAAAAGCATGTTTGGATGAAGCCTGGATTTATTTTGCTTATTTTGAATTGACAACAACATCAAAACAAGCCTTAAATCAAAGTATTCAGAGGCCAAAACCAAGATTCGCTCTGTGATGTTCAAGTTATCGTTTCACCAAATTCCACTAACTTCAATACCAACTTTGGTATAACCATGACCACTGACATAAGCTCTTTAAAAGCCCTATGATTTTATGTCTGATCAATGGCTAAAAACGGCGAATTAAATGCATAAAAAATTAGGGTTCATCAATGTCTTGCAAGTTACAATCAGGTTGAAAAAGCCTGAGTAACTGACTCGTTTGGTCAATGGGTCAATAGTTGTTAAGTCCATTAACAATCTACAATCAATGTTTAACTAGTTATTAGTTGATCGATTAATAGTGTCAATCAACAAAGGTCAACAATCATTGGTGAATGGTCATATCGTTTAACTATCAATGATAAGTCAGCTTTCCAATGTGTGAGGCCATATTTTTGGCTCATGGTAGCACTTGCAAGGCATGTGTCATTTATTTCTGGCATTTGACAACACATGTAATACTATTTCAATGTGTAAAAGCATAGAAAACTATCTCGGTATGGAAGGGCACATGAGACCCTGATTTCTACACATAAGAGCATGTGAAACTCTCTCACCAATGCATGAAAGCTTGTTGATGCTCAAATCAACACATGGAACAAATTAAGTATGTCCCATAATTCATAATTCGTGTAATACTTCATTCCGACTCATGTAGACGTAATGATATTTCAAAACACGTGTTTCTAAATCATGCAAGTATATTGACTAAAAACCATTACATTATGTATAAGATGTGACCATCTGGTACTCTAATAATGTATGTTAGCACTATATATATACAATAATTGTTTAGACTAAAAAGTAAGTCAAACACTCCTAATTAGAAAAAAGATGGCATATAGCCTACTTATATCCATGTTTGACCATTGAACTTCCATAATACATGATATTGTTCGGGACAAAAATATAAAAAATTTTGGGATTATATGGATACATTACAACTTGTTAAAGAGCGACACGTAGCAATGAATGTAAGAAAATCTATTATTTTATTATTATTTTTCAAAATCAACCAAATGCGAGAAATGTGGCCTAGTGCAATCAATATAAAGACTTTATCATGGATAGGTGACTCAAAGATTTATATAGGATAATGATATAGTCCTAGTCATAGTTGTTGACTCAAAAAGTCATTATGTTCTTATTTTGATGATAACAAACTAATATGTCCCTTAGCATATTAACTAATGATTTTACTTGAGTGTGAGTTTAGATTGCAATAATTTATCAAATGCACTTGAAGGAGTTTCAAGATAGAAATGAAAGACAAGGCTCAAGTGAAGAATTCTTAAAGATTTGAAGTAAAACTCAAGTTTAGGTAGACATGTTTGTAATTTGGAGTATTTGTTTTGATTAGAATATTTATTTGCATGGGATAGCTCACTTGAAAACTCATTTTCATATCTTTCACATTTTGGGTTAAAATGTCGTTTTTCAAACTTATTAGGTTAAGCCAATTTTTTCACTAACATTTATTAATTCATTAAAATGATGAAGTTTTGTGAACTATATTTTCATATCTTAAAGTTGGTTTTGAAAGAATTTTCAAAATGGGTTAAATTGTCACTTTTCAAAGTTTTATGGGTCAAATTACAATTTTTGAAAACCAGGGGTTAAATGTAATAAAATTAGATCAACCGAATTAGCTTCTGAATTGTCCAGAAGCCATGTATTTTAGCTTCCAGAAATTCAATTGATCGAATTTTGGTTTGAATTTTCCAATAGCTAGTGCCACGTAAGCTCCACGGAAGTGCCATGTCACATTCGATTGACCGAATTACATCTGGTCGACCAAATTGTGTGTTTTCTGGAAAACTAAAACGGTTATTTTTTGTGCACAATGGTAACTTTCCTTATTTTCCCCTATATAAACCCAATCAAATTCGTTCGAAAAGAACTTTTGCCACAAAAAAATTTCATATATTTGAGAGCAAATTAGTTTTGAGTTATTTACTAGCAAATTAGTTTTGAGTTATTTACTTGCAAATTCTTCTCTCTAATCAAAACTCTTACTCATATACTTTGTAATTTCATTTGTATTGGGTTGTACTAAGCATTAACTTTCATATACACTCTTGAGAGAGATCATATTTCAATTTCGTACTAAAATTCGTGCTATAAAAGAGTGAGGTTCACTTTTGGAGAGATTAGAAAATTTCTTGTGAGAGAAATTGAAATTTAATATTTGTAAATGTTAATAGCACCTTAAAAGCTATTTTGGTTGTGAAGAAAAGCTTGGTTGAGGTTTAGGTCAACAAAGGATTAGTGGAATACTCCAAGAGAGAAAGCTTGGAGGAGTGGACGTAGGTCAGGTTGAGCCGAACCACTATACATCGCGTGTTTAATTTTCTCTTCCTTTAAATTCATACTTTATGTTATGTTATTTTGATTGTATTGATTTTTTGGAATATTTTAGTTATTCTCATAAATTGGATTAAAAATTGGTAACATTCATTGATTTGAATAAATTGCTTTAATTCTTAAATTTGGTAAAGATTGTTTTAAAATTGCCTAATTCACCCCCCTCTTGGGCCATTCGATCCTACAATTGGTATCAGAGCTTGGTTGCTCATTCTCATAAACTTAACCATTTAGAGCAATGACCATGAACATAGGAAAATCTCATACCGTTAGTGAAGGGCTTGCCCCTAATAAACCGCCATTGTTTGATGGCACTGGATATGCCCATTGGAAAAATCGTATGCCGATTTTCCTTCAAAGTGATTATGAATTGTGGGATGTAGTGCAAGATGGACCTTTTATTCCTATGAAAGAAGTAGATGGAAAACAAGTGCCCAAAACTAGGGAAGAAATGACCCCTCAAGATAAGAAGAATATTGCCATTAATGCTAGAGCTATGAATGTGTTATATTGTGCATTAAATGAATATAACTTTAACAAGGTACAAGCTTGTACCTCAGCTAAAGAAATTTGAGAATTATTGATGGTGTCAAATGAGGAGACTTCACAAGTCAAGGAAACTAAAATTAACATACTCACACACTCATACGAGTTGTTTAAGATGAATGAAAATGAAACTATCAGTGACATGTTTGATAAATTTATTACTATTGTGAATGAATTGAAAAATCTTGGCAAAGTTTATACTAACCAAGAAAATGTCAAGAAACTTCTTAGGTGTTTGCCTCCCTCTTGGGATCCTAAAGTAACGGCAATTGAAGAAGCAAAAGATGTCAAGACTCTACCTCTTGAAGAGCTTTTAGGTTCACTTCTCACTCATGAGCTTACTATGAAGCAATGACAAATTGAAGAAGTTGAGAAGAAGAAAAAGAGTATCACCTTCAAGTCATCTATCAAAGAGAATGAAAAGTTTCTAGAAGAAGAAGAGGAGACATCAAATGATGAAGATGAAGACATTGCACTCTTGACTAGAAAGATTGGAAAGCTTATAAGGAATAGAAAGCTAAGAAGAAATGGAAACTCCATAAAAAGGGAGGCTTCTAAAGGTGAAAGGGGAGAAAAACAAAGGAGGGAATAAGTTGTGTGCTATGAATGCAAGAAGCCGGGACATATCAAATATGATTGCCCTCTCCTCAAAATTGGTAGATCAAAAAAGAAAGTAATGAAGGCTACATGGGATGATAGCGATGAAAGTGAATCCGAAAAGGAGGATAATGAAGTAGCCAATATGTGTTTCATGACAATTACAAATAATGAGGTAATTAACTCTAACTCATCTAATACTTGTGATGATTTAAATGACATAGATGATAAGATAAATGAAAACCCCTCATATAAAGAGTTATATGATACACTTGAAGAGATGAATGAAAAACTTGCTCTTTGCATGTCTAAAAATGCAACCCTTAAAAAGAAAAATTTTAACTTAGAAAAGGAAAATGAGTCCTTAAAGAAAGAAAATGAAACTCTTAACCAAAAAATCTCTAAGCTTAAAGGAAAAGAAAAGGAAGAAAACAAGTGTTCCATTTTTGAAAAAAAAAAACAAAAGTTTGAAATGATCTTTGCATAATTAAAAAGGAAAAAGAAATTATAGAAAATGAAATTGAAGTTTTAAAAAGGAGAGCAAAGGATTTAAGTGAAATAGTTTTAAAATTTAAAAATGGAAAAGATATGCTTGATAAAATGCTTGGTATACAAAGGGGAGTCTTAAACAAAATAGGACTTGGTTATAAACCTTTTATCAAGGCAAAATACTTAAAAAATTATTTTGTTAAAACCTCAACTTCAAGTGAATCAAATATAACTTGCAATTATTATGGAAATAAAGGTCATATCTCATCATCTTGCCTAATTCAAAAGAAACATCATATGGGCACTAAGAAAGTGTGGGTTTCTAAGGGAACAAAAACTAACCATCAAGGACCCAACATGATTTGGGTACCTAAGACAAATTCTTGAATCTTCCATTGTGTTTAGGAACCAAAAAACAAAAGGAAGAAAAGCACATGGTTCCTTGATAATGCTTGCTCAAGACACATGATCGGAGATATTTCACTTTTCTCGACAATAAGCAAGAAAGATGGACGACATATCACCTTTGGAGACAACGCGAAAGGTAAAATTATTGCCTTTGGAGATATTGGTAACAACTCTCATATTATCATTGAAAATGTTCTTTTGGTAGATAGTCTTAAGCATAATCTCCTTAGCATTAGTCAACTATGTGATAAAGGATTTAAAGTCATTTTTGAGCCAAATAGTTGCATTATAGAAAATATGAATGATGGAAAAACAAGTTGTGTAGGAAATAGAGATGTAAATGTTTACACTATAGATGTAGAAAATCTATGTTTCTCCGCATTGCATGAAAATAGTTGGTTGTGGCATAGAAGATTAGGTTATGCTAGTATGAACTTGATTTCAAAAATCTCCAAGAAAGAGCTTGTAAAAGGTCTTCCAAAAATAGATTTTGTTAAAGATAAAATTTGTGATGCATGTCAATTTGGTAAACAAACAAAAAATTCTTTTAAAAGTAAAACTCATATTTCTACATCTAGACCTTTACAACTTCTTCATATTGATCTTTTTGGTCTTTCAAGAACAGCAAGCCTAAATGGAAAACATTATGCTTTTGTCATTGTTGATGATTTTTCAAGATTCATTTGGGTACTTTTTCTTGCATCAAAAGATGAAGCCTTCCATGCATTCTCAAAATTTGTCAAAGAAATACAAAAAGAAAAAGAAATGCATATTTCTTGCATTAAAAGTGATCATGAGGGAGAATTTGAAAATCATTTATTCAAAAACTTTTGTGATAAGCATGATATTGAACATCAATTCTCTTGTCCTAGAACTCCCCAACAAAATAGTATTGTTGAAAGAAAGAATAGGACAATTCAAGAGATAGCTAGAACCATGTTAAATGAAAAAACTTTACCTCAATATTTTTGGGCGGAAGCCGTAAACACCGCATGCTATGTTCTAAATCATATTTTAATAAGACCATCTTTAGATAAAACTCCATATGAACTTTGGAAAAACAAAAAACCAAATATTGGTTATTTTAAAGTTTTTGGATGCAAATGCTTTATTTTGAATACAAAAGAAAACTTAGGAAAATTTGATTCAAAATCAGACATTGGCATTTTTCTTGGATATTCATCATCTAGCAAAGCATATAGAGTGTTTAACAAAAGAACACTAGTAGTTGAGGAATCCATGCATGTCATTTTTGATGAATCTAATCCTTCAACTAGTGTGCAAGTTGATATTGATGATGATCAAGTTAAAAATGGAAACCAAACGGAAATTCATGATTCACCAAATAATGATAAAGATGAAGCAAAACAAGAGTTAAAACATAAAGAAGATAAAGATAAAGATCTTCCTAAGGCTTGGAGGTATGCAAATGTTCATCCTAAAGAATTAATTATTGGTGAGGAAAATCAAGGTGTTAAAACTAGATCATCCTTTAATCTTTGTAATAATTTAGTATTTCTTTCACAATTTGAACCAAAAACATTTCATGATGCATTAAATGATGAATTTTGGATTTTAGCCATGCAAGAGGAACTAAATCAATTTGAAAGAAATATTGTTTGGAACTAGTCCTTCGTCCAAATCATCAATCTGTTATTGGCACAAAATGGGTTTTTAGAAACAAAATAGATGAGTCCGGAGTGGTTTTTAGAAATAAAGCTAGATTAGTGGCTCAAGGCTACAACCAAGAAGAGGGAATAGATTTTGAAGAAACTTTTGCATCGGTAGCTAGACTAGAATCCATTAGGATGCTTTTGGCATTTGCATGTTCTAAAAATTTTATTTTATATCAAATGGATGTCAAAAGTGTTTTCTTAAATGGATTTATCATGGAAGAAGTTTATGTTGAACAACCTCCCGGGTTTGAAAGTCATGATTTCCCAAACCATGTTTTTAAACTTCAAAAAGCTCTTTATGGTTTAAAACAAGCACCTCGAGCATGGCATGAACGTTTGAGTAAATTCTTGCTTGAAAAAGACTTTTGCATTGGAAAAGTAGATACTACATTGTTTATTAAGAGAAAGAAAAATGATATACTTTTGATTCAAATTTATGTTGATGATATCATCTTTGGATCTACTAATGTCTCTTTGTGTGAAGAATTTTCTAACCTCATGAGCAAAGAATTTGAAATGAGCATGATGGGAGAACTCAAGTATTTTCTTGGACTTAATATCAAACAAAGCAAAGCGGGTATCTTCATCAACCAATCTTCATGCATCAAGGACTTATTAAAAAAGTTTGGCATGGAAGGACTAAAAGCTTCAAGCACACCAATGAGTTCAACTACCAAGCTCACTAAAGATGAGAGTAGGCCAAATGTTGATGTTAAAATGTATTAAGGTATGATTGACTCTCTTTTATATTTAACCGCTAGTAGACCCGATATTATGTTTAATGTGTGCTTGTGTGCTCGATTCCAATCATGTCCCAAGGAATCTCATTTAAAAGCCTTTAAAAGAATCTTCAAATATTTACATGGTACGAGATTTTTAGGGTTGTGGTATCCTAAAGAAATGTCTTTTGACCTAGTGAGCTATTCGGATGTCGACTTTGCCGGAAACCAAGTCGATAGAAAAAGTACTAGTGGTACTTGTCATTTTCTAGGTCATGCATTAGTTTCATAGTTTTCAAGAAAACAAAACTCCATAGCTTTATCAACCGCGGAAGTGGAATATATTGTCGTCGGTAGTTGTTGTGCTCAAGCCTTGTGGATGCAGCAAACTCTTAGGGATTATGGAGTTAGCCTATCTAAAACTCCAATCTTGTGTGACAACACAAGTGCTATTAGCTTATCCAAAAATCTCATTCAACACTCTCAAACCAAGCATATAGAAATTAGATATCATTTTATTCGAGATCATGTTCAAAAGGGTGATATTTGTCTTGACTTTGTATCCACCGAAAATCAACTTGCGGATATTTTTACAAAACCTCTTGGGGAAGAACGTTTTTGCAAAATTAGAGGTGAACTTGGGATCATGGAATCACCATATTAGCATTTTCACTTACATGTCATTGTGATTATGGTGTTTTGGTTGAATTGAAAATGTCAATATATGTTTTATGCTTCTTTTTAATTTTTGATCATATTTGATGTTTCTTTTTGTATCAATTATTATTGCATTGATTTTAATATACTTGATTTAAATTTTCATCATATTTTTGCATCAAATTACATTGCATTTCATGCATGATTGAATAAATAATGCATAGTTAAATCATTCGAACTCATATATGTTCAAATTGAGAACACAAAATGCATAAAACAAGTTGACCAGAATTTTGAAAATTTGGCTGCTGAATTGCAAAATTCGACCAATCTAATTTTCTGCAAAATTCCAGCTTAAAAAGGGCACTTTTTCTTCATTTTTTCTCACAAAATATTTCAGCCCTCTTCCGTTCTCTCAATCGATTTTGCTTCATTCCTGCTTAATCCATTTTAAACTCAAAATTTTTGCATTAAATCAATTCCCCACATTATTTCTACTTGTTTTAAGCCAAAATAACCTTCCAAAACACCACATTTTACCTAAAATTTCCCACAATCTCATTAAACCCTAAACCCTAGGTTTTTTAAATTTCATCCAAAATCCCTAACTTTTGTTGAGTTTTCATCAAATTGATCACAAAATTATCACTCCCAGCATCCTTCTTCCAAGTTCCAAGCATCAATTTCTCCATATTAGCTTTCCATCAAAAACCCCCAAATTTCATACCCTTTTTCGGATTTGCTTCTAAAAATACCCCTTCCGATTGACCCTTTTTACTTTTGAATATACCACTGTCATCCTCTCATCCTCTCCAACTGTGGTGTGTAATTAGTTTTCCAATTCAGGTTCGTTTGTGTGAAATTATGATTCTGCCCTTGTACGTATATTTGACGTAACATTCCATTTTGTCATATTTCATTATATTCATTATATCAATTAGGGTTCGTTTGTGTGAAATTACGATTCTGCCCAAAAGTGGTATTTTACTGACCCATTATATCTTGATGCCTTTCGAGCTATGACGGGCAATCCTGACCTCGATGTAGTCTTTCGTCCACCCCATAGGCATCTCACTCCATTAGCCCGTCTACTTAATAACATTATTGGCTATACTCTTATGCTAAAATCTAGACATTTCAATGAAGTCAGTATGGTTGACTTCTATCTCCTCTCACATCTCCTCTAGGGTCTCCTATAGACCTTTGTCATGTCATCTTTGATTTGATGGTCTCTACACTCTCTCATCGCACCCATCTTCTCCCTTATGCCCTTATCATCACATTGATTCTTTCAACGACAAGAGTCTCCTTCCTTGAAGAGTCAGATGTCGAGTCAGTTGTTGATCCATATATTGCTTTAAACCTCTGTGCTATGGTCTTTCGTCAGCACAATGATGTTTAGCATCATATTTCTGAGCTAGTACCTAGTGGAGGAGAGGCTGTCGCCGATCTAGGCGCTGATATGGATGCTAAGCCCTAGGCATCTAATGCTCCAGTTGATGCCCCTGATACGGATGACGATAATGCTGCGACAGATGAGGATCGTGATTCATTCAAGTTACAGGTGCATCCTTCTAGTAAGAGATCTCAGATGGCTACTAGAGCGAGTTCATCTACTGAGCCGACCACTTCCTCAGTTGCTAATCCTATCTCTCTTTTATCTGCTGAGCTTGCTGCTCTTCGTGTCGAGGCTCGCTCTGATTTTATTGATCTTCGTGCTGAGGTTCGTTCTGATTTTAATGATGTTCATGCTAGCATTGTTGAGCTCTGGAATGGCATCGATGAGCTTCTTCGTCATTTCGTCTGCCTTCTTCTTAGTTTATCTATATTTTTCATTATATTTTTGTTATGTATGGACTTTTCTCATATACTCTTATTTTGTTGATTATCTCCATTTAGCCATTGTTTTCATGCATTGATGTGGTTATGGATGATCATCGCTATATTTAGATATTATCTTGATGATTATTTTTGGGCCATTTTGGTGGTCATTTGCTTTTACATTATTTTGTCTCCTTGATTATGTCATTTTATACATTGTTTTATTCTTTTTGATAATGACAAAGGGGGAGAAAAGTTTGATTGACGATTGATATTTTGATGTTGTTATGATAATATATATTTGATTATGATGCAATATTTTATATGTTGTGGATATTTTGATGAAGATATATGTTATGGATATTGTGGATATTTTGATGAAGATATATGTGATTGATGAGATTAATGATGGACATATTATTATTTGCATATATTCAAGGGGAGGAAACTTGATTTTTTAAGGCGAACTCTTGCAAAATTTTTTAAAAATTAAGTGTTTCTTAACTTCAAGGAAATACATTCATTGATATATTTTATAAAATTTCTTGAAGTGCATATCTATTTGTCATCATAAAAAAGGGGGAGATTGTTGACTCAAAGAGTCATTATGCTCTTATTTTGATGATAACAAACTAATATATCCCTTAGCATATTAACTAATGATTTTACTTGAGTGTGAGTTTAGATTGCAAGAATTTATCGAATGCACTTAAAGGAGTTTCAAGATGGAAATGAAAGACAAGACTCAAGTGAAAAATTCTTGAAGATTTGAAGTAAAACTCAAGTTTAGGTAGACATGTTTGTAATCTGGAGTATTTGTTTTGATTAGAATATTTATTTGTATGGGATAGCTCACTTGAAAACTCATTTTTATATCTTTTACATTATGGAATCTTGATCCACTAGAAAGTTCACCGAAACTTTTGAGTACAATAGTGAGAGCTATTAGCTTGGGAAAATAGTGGGAGCATTTTATTAATGAAATTTGTAATTAAAATGAATATTAATTCAAAATAAACTTACTAATTATCTTATTTGTAAATTGTAGCTCATATAATCACCATATCAAACCTAACTTATTGATTAATTCTCGAAAAGAAAAATAGGCCTACTAAAAACAACTTCATTGATTGATACGAAAATCTTTGGATCATTCTATGTCAGGAGAAAAGGTTATATATCCTTGAGGGGTCATTGCCTAAAGAGCCTAGTCTCGATGCCATCTAGGTAGAGAAAGATGTTTTTAATAAATATTTTGATGACTCTGTGGAAGTTTAGTGTCTCATGTTGACTTCTATGACATCTGAACTTTAAAAACAACATAAGAAAATAGATGTGTCATCGATACTTGCACACCTTCAAGAGTTATATGGTATTTGTGTGAAGGTTGAACGATATAAGGTTTCAAGAGTATTGTTTGATTGTAAACTCTTTAAGGGAGAATGAGTTGGCCTTCATATGGTCAAGATGATTAGTCATATTGAGCGGTTGGTAAGCTTGGGCTTAATCATAGATAATGAGTTTGCCATTGACCTGGTGTTGCAATCCCTCTCTAAATCGTGGGCTAATATCATAAACTTTAACCTAAATAAAAAGGAGAAATCTTTTAAGGAATTGTTGTATATCTCAGACAAGTTGAATAAAAGGTATAAAAGGTAGCTTCGACTAATATGCTTGTGGTTGAAGCTCATGCACTTAGATCCAAGACTAAAGGCTAAGCCAAAGCCTAAAACAAATACTACTACTCAGCCAATAGGTGATGTGGGAAAGGGAAAAGTTTTCTGCTTATATTATAACAAAGCTAGTCACTATAGAAGACATAGTAAGACCTTTCTGGAGAACAATATGAAGAAGATAGCTGAAGTCTCTACTTTAAGTATGTTTATCATTAAGGTAAACTATTCTCCTTGTTCATCTTGGGTTGTAGGCATAAGATATGGTTCTTATATTTATTCTGCTATGCAAGGACTACGACATAGTAGATAGCTTGTCAAAAGAGGCATTGACCTACGTGTTGGAAATATAAAATACTTTGCTACATTAACCATAGATGTTTATTATCTTAGGTTGCCCAGTAGGGTAGTTTTAAAATTATTTAATTGTTATTATATTCCTTCTGTTTCTAGAAACTTAGTTTCTATATCTATTTTAGATAAAAAAGGATATTCAATTTTTTTATTACTGGTGGTACTATAACCATTAACTTGAATAATATTTTCTACAAAATAGCTGAATTGTATAATGGTTTGTATATTCTAAAACTAAATGTGAAATTCTTAATGTGCAAAGAAATAAACGATTAAAATCAAATGAACTGAATACCATGTATCTGTGGCATTGCAAACTAGACCAGATAAGATCAAAACGTATGTCAAGACTTCTTAAACAAATAATCTTACAATCATTTGATTTCTAATCTTATGATGAATGTGAATCATGCTTATTGGGTAAGATGGCCAAGGCACCTTTCATTAGACACAATGAAAGAACAACTAAACTGTTAAAAATCATTCATAATGATGTGTATGAGTTGATGACCACTCATAACAAATATGGGGAAAGTTTACTTCATCATATTTATTGATAACTTCAATAGATATGACTATGTGTTTTTGAAAAAAATACAAGTTTGAATGTTTTGATAAATTTAAAGAATTTTAAGAATAAGGTAGAAAAGTAACTTAGGAAACAAATTACAATCCTTCACAGTGATCGTGAAGGTGAATACCTGAGAACTAAATTTAGAGGATAACTGAAGGAACATAGGATAGTCTCTCAATTCATTCATTCTGGTACACCACAATATAATAGTCTATTTGAATAGAAGAACATGACCTTGATGGAAATGTTCAAGCTATGATGAGTTTTATTGATCTACCCATGTCTTTCTACAGGCATACCCTGGAAACTGTTGCTTATACATTTAATCATGTCCTATCTAACTATATAGATAAAACTTTTTATCAGTTATAGATTGGGCAAAAACCCAATCTAGATTACCTAAGGGTTTAGGGTTGTAAAACTTATGTCAAGAAATTGACTTCGAACAAGTTGATCACTAAGTTTAAAAAGTGTATCTTTGTAGGGTTCTTAAAGGTAACTAAGGCATAATGTTTCTACCATCTAAAAGAGCAAAACGTTTTTGTTTCTCGTACCAGTGTATTCCTTGAGAAGGAATTCATTCTCAAAATACCAGTAGGAGAATGGTAGAGCTCGATGAAGTTTCTGTACCACATGATACTATAAATATTAGACATGACGATGTGTTAACATCGATGATTGATCATGATGAGAAAGTTTCTCTATCTTGAGAGGAACAACCTCAAAGTACATAAAAGCTATATAGGTCTACATGAATACGTCACAAGCTAAAAAGATTTGGTCTTCTTATGACTTAACATGGTGACATACTAGTCATCTCTGATGATGAGCCAATGTCTTATGATGATGTTGTCTCGAGTCTAGATTTTGATAAATGGTTAAAGGCTATGAAATCTAAAATAGACTCCATATATCTAAACCAAGTTTAGACTTTGGTGGATGTACTTGAAGGGATAAAACTCGTATAGTGTAAATGGGTTTTCAAAAAGAAAACTGACATGGAAGCTAATGTACATACATATAAAACATGATTGGTTGTCAAAGGTTTCACTAAAAACATAACATTGACAATAATGAAACCTTTTTGCTAGTCATTATGCTTAAGTCTATTAGGACTATGTTTGTTATAGTCGCGTACTATAATTATGAAATCTTTCAAATAGATGTTAAGACTAGCTTTTTAAATGGTAACCTTATAGAGGATGTCTATATGGCACAGTCCAATGTTTTCATTCTTGTTGAACAGGTAAATAAAGTATGCAAGCTACAAAAGTCTATTTATGGGCTTAAGTAGGTTTCCAGAAGCTAGAATATTAAGTTATACATGAGTTTGGTTTTGTCAAAAATAAATATAAGTTATATGTGTATAAGAAGGTTAGTAGGAGTGTGATAACATTTTTAGTATTGTATGTTGCTGACATCTTGATTTTTGAAAATGATATACCAAGCTTGTAATTAGTAAAAGCTTGGTTATCCAAGTGTTTCTCTATGAATGACTTAAGAGAAATAGTCTATATTTTTTAGATTAAAATTTACCGAGATAGAGAGTGTAGACTATTAGGCTGAAGTCAAAGCACATACATAGGAAAGGTGTTGACGAGATTCTTCATAGAGGAATTCGAGAAAGGATTTCTACCCATATCTTATGGTGTATATCTTTTGAAAGAGATGTGTCCATCTTTACAATCTGAGAGAGATAAGATAAGTAGGATCACATATGTCTTAACTATAAGATCAATTATGTATGTCATGTTATGTACGAGAGTTAATGTCTCATACACTTTGAGCATTTATAGTAGATATCATTTTGATCCAGATGAAAAATACTAGTGACTATCAAGAACATCCTAAAGTACCTAAGAAAGACTAAGGATGCTTTTAAGTTTATACAGGGGTTTATAATCTCACTATTAGAGGCAATAGTGATATTGGTTTCCAATTTGATTAAGATGATTTTAAATCCCAATCAAGATTTGTCTTTTGTTTGAATAATGGTGTAGTTAATTGAAAAAGCTTTAAGTAAAGTATAGTGGCTAATTATACAATAAAGATCGAATACATTATCATCTCAGAAGTGATAAAAGAAGTTGTATGAAACAAGAAATACATGACAGAACTTGGAGCGGTTCGATTGAACTCTATTACAACAACAATGAAGTGATTGCTCAGGCAAAAGAATTGCGATCTCATCAAAGGTCTAAGTACATACTCAGACGATATCACTTGATTTGAAAGATTATTCAACGTGATGATATACAGATAAAGAACACTAATACAGATGACAATTTGGCTAACCTATTGACAAAACTTATATTGTAGTAGAAGCATGATACGCATGTAGTAGGATTAGGCCTTAGATATATGAACGATTGTCTATAGTGCAAGGGAGAGATTGTTATGGTAGGTGCCTTAGAGCCAACCAATTTGATATTTGTGGATGTAATTATATTTCATTAATTAATAAAGGATTTATTGTTATTCAATTCATACATGTGTCTTTTTATATGATTGTGTGAATAATATGCCCTTAGAATGGTAAAAGTGTGATAAAAGGATCAAATGACTGATCGTAAGAACCTTATACACATATTAAGTGGCTACTCTAGAAACATCTATAACCTTGACATTATAATAAACAAAGGCATATGTAATGATAATGAGATTATCATAATGTTGAGTAATCCCACCAAAACATAGCGACAATTCTCATATGTCAAAGCTATTCGTAGATAGTTTTGTATAACACATAGGTGCTTGTTGTAGACATGTTCATCGGACTGCCTCTACTAGAAGATATTTATATAGATAGTTAATCCAGTGTCAATGGAATAAGTCCTCTAAACATCATGGGTGCATATGATTCTATAACTTAAGGTCATCAGACCATCTCATGTAAAGATTAGTATAGTTTGATTCTATCCAATGTACCTTATAACTAGGGTATCACAAAAGTAGTAAATAACCATATCGTGAGATATATGAAGGCTATGACTGATCAATAAAGGCTTCATCACTCTTGAACATAAGAAAACATATCTTATATGAAAATACTAAAAAACATTTATGACTACTTAAATCTGTAGCCACACTGGGATAAGGTTATAGTCTAATTCGTGTAAGTTATTAATAAGTATTAGTTCATATCGAGAAACTATTGAGATAGACACATTTATATGTCTTAGCCTTGAGAGATTTTGGTTGACAGAAGGATTGAATTGCATGTAACTGTGTTGTTATAAAAGCTTAAAAAATGTTCATTGACACTATCATCCAAGTGGTCATGATGTTTTGTTAGAGGCCAATTTTGGTCTATGTCTAAATTTGATTCAAATTCAAACACTGCCAGTTTGATAGAAAGCTTATGAGTCACACGTATATAAGGGTTGATTTGAATCCAGAGGTAAGGATCGTTTAATGATAATTTCGGTGTTTAGCAAAAGAGAGAAAAACGTGAATGGATCGATTTTGGTCATTGGGTTGAGAATTCGGTTTGACCATGCTTTAACTAAAGTAAACAAGCACATATACTTGGTGGTGTTGATGTTGGTCATGCATAGCATGGTATAGCTACACCATGCTCTAAGGAAGCATGTCATGATTGGACATGTATTATCAAGTCATGCATGTTTGGAGAATTGCATGGGTGGCACACCTGCAAATAAGGAAATGCATAGGCGACACTCTATGCATTAGAAGAGCCACTAATGTATGTCTAATCCCTAAAACACCTTATGAGTGTTTTGTATGTTTATGATAAATATGTTTTAAAATGGGTATCCTGGTAATGATTTTAGGATTGTTTGTTTTTAAATTTTTAATTATGCTGCACTATCGGTTATCGATGCCTTAAAACCTTATGAAAAGGTAATTGGACATATATAAAATGCCCTAAACTGCCTGTGACAAAAGCAATGCTTTTTTTTTATTATTCTTCTCTCCCCAACTTAAGCACACAGAACCAGAGAAATATTATGCCTCCTAAGAATGCAAAACAAAATCTCCCAAATATGCAATCTAGAAATGTAGTATTTAGGCAAATTGTGTTGTGGATATGAATTAACTACACTTCAGATGCTGCGAACCAATCTAATGATAGATTCGTTAATATTCTTAGTACATAATTTTACTGTTTTTTATTTATAGAATTACAGAAATAGCATGTTATTTTCCTTCATTTAAAAATTTAAAACAACTAATTTTGTGAATAATGATTGTTTTCCTCATTTTTTGCTATATAAACTCAATTAAATCCACTTGAGAATGAATTTTGCAAGCTAAAATTTTCATACATTTGAGAGCAAAACATCATTAAGTTATTCATTTGCAAATCTTTCTCTTTAATCAAGCCCCATTGCTTGTTAACATTCTTGAATTCATATATATAGTGGGTTGTATTAAGATAAAATTTTCAATACACTCTTTGAGAGAGTTTTGAATTTCATCTTCTTACAAATTTATGTTGTAAAAGAGTGAGTTTCAATCTTGTTGAAGCTAGATAATTTTTTTTAATGAAAGAAATTGAGCTTTGGTATTTGTAAAGGTTAATAACACATCGAAAACTGTTTATATTATGAATAAAAACTTGGTTGGAGTTTTGTCAACCAAAGATTAATATAATACTCCAAATGAGATAACTTTGAGGAGTGGACATAGGCCAAGTTTCGCCAAACCACTATATATTACGTGTTTGATTTTCTAATCTCTTAACTTTATATTTTGCGTTATATGTCATTTGTTTGTATTGATTATTTGCATTAACTCTGGATGTTCTCTTAAAGTACATTAAAATTTGTTAATATTCATTAAGGGATGCAAATTACTTAAATTCTTTAATTTGATAAAAATTATTTAAAAAGGCATAATTCACCCCATTCTTAGACTATTTAATCCATAAGAAACAAGATTGAAGATCAAGAATTGCTGAGTAAACTCAAGAATCAAGAGAAGACCATGACAAAAAATTTGACAGGATTTCCTAAACCTTGTTTCTGTCTTTTATGCATTGTGAATTATTCTTCTTCTTTAATCCGTGTTCTTGATATTATGAATAGTTAAATTCTTTTTCAAGGGATTAAGACAGGGATCCATCAGTCCTCATAACTATGCAATAATTTTTATATTGCTTATAAAACCATGATGATGTTGTTGATTTAACCATTGAGAGAGAATAAATATCTTGCATGGTATATTCATGCTTGTAGGTTAATATAAATTATCAAGAAATAAGTGTACAATTAGTTCATGTCTTTATTAAACCTAAAAATTCTATTTAGAGATAAATATGAAGTCCTTGTGAAGTTATTGATTATCATAGAATGTAGTGGGTTTATATTAATCATGTAGCATGAGAGTAGGAATTGGTTTAATATTTACATGTTTAATCAATCTCAAGATGGTAATTAGGTAAAATAAGATGATCAACCATCAAATTCATCATGGAATAAAGTGCATGCATTGCTTGTAATGTGAGATTGATATTGAAATCATAACTCTAGATCCTTTGCATTAACAGTAAAAGTTCAATAATTAGTTCAGTTAATCTTGGTAATTAGATTCAACTAATCAGTTAGGTTTAGACTTAATAATTTCAGTTACATTAAAAACTACTTGTCCTAGTAACACAATCTTTATGGAATTGATATATTTTTATTTTACTTAACCAATTTATGTATTTGCTAGTGAAACACAACAAATTCTCAACCAGTAAATCAAAGAATTTTTTGGACCCTTTTTTTTCTCAAACTTATTTTCTCCTTAAGTGAATCAATTTCACCTTCATTTTCTCAGAATTATTGGTATTATATTCTTGTATTTTGGCCAGAAATTGCTGAAATTTGGTTTCTTCTCTCCTATTAAAAGTTGGTGAATATTAGGAGTCTAACACTGAACAACGTGTGGCTAAAGTTGAGATTTTAAAATGTTTAACAGTGCCCATAAGTCAGCTTCAAATGATAAACAACTCGATTCGGTAGGGAAAAGTTCTGATTCTTTTTGTTTTGGTCTTGACTTTTGGCTGCCGTTATCATCTCCAAATTGAATTGAAATTGCTACTTAAATCATCAAAATATCTTTTTGCTGACTTCTTTTCAAAAACTTAATTAAAACAAGTTGAATTTTGTGTTTTAAAAATGCATATCATTTAATTTTCTTAAAATGAAAACAGTTAACATTAGTAGAAAACAGACGTTTCTTCTTTTTATACACAAAAGTGTGTGCTGAATATAATAATAAACATAGAAGTTTATGAGTTTTTTTAAATAATTTCAAAAAAATTAAATTGAAAGAAATGACAAAGATTAAAAAAAAAATAAAAGCTGAAATTAATGTATTGTGTTGGTAGCTTTTGAAAATTTTATTCGTATACTACAAAAACATAACCTCAATTTTATATAAACTGTTTCATTGTTTACTCATATTTTTCTTATTTTGAACCCTCATATTAAATTACCATTATTTAATAATGGTTTAATGGAGAAGTCAAAGAAATCTTAATGAAATTCTAAAACATTTAACAGGTGTAAATATGACCAATTAAGAAAACATTGCCCTTCGAAGCCATCTGCGTCGGTGGAGGCCAAAATGTGAAAACATTGTTTACCAACTGGATCCTCCTTAGATTTTGCTGCGTTTGCAAGAAAAAGAAGGCATCTTTGGTTTTCCCATTGCCCAAACATCCAAAATCAATGTGAAAATAAGAAGAAGCACTTAATTAATAATCACTTGTTGAAACCAAAGAATTCAACTGCCCTAATTGAGAGTAGGAAAATTTGAAAGATGAGATTGCATTACTCGTATAAGGTTGTTCTCTCCTGGCGAGATTAATTATACGTGCATCAATGGGAGACAAGAATAAAATTTCTTGATCAACCAAATTTTCGATGACTGGGCATTAATTGCCTAGCATCAAGGGTTGGGGCATCTTCCTGTGGTGTTGAAAAATCATATGTAGTTTTCGTGAGTAATTACCAACCAAACTTATATTAATTAGTGTCTCCTCTCCTACCTTATTTTGAATTATAAATTTCAGACATCAGTTATTTCCACATCATATGTTTGTACGTTGTCTAACGTGCCACACTCTTCTCCATATATAGCCTCTTGGTTTTTGAATTAAAATAAAATAAAATAGATTGTATGGAGAGCATACTAAGTTGTCTGGTTTCATAATACATTTAGGTGAGGCGTGATAACGGAGACTTGAGTTCATCATAATGAAAAATTGCATAGTATTATAATTCTATAATTACTTAATTAATCATGCATCATCAGTTAATTTTCACTTTCCTTAACCTTATATTACCTATTATTAATTAATTCATTTATTTGCATGACTGAGATAGCAAAACGCTTCCGCTTTTACTATTCTCAGCTCTCTTTCTCTTCCTCTCCTTCTCTCCTTCAACGTCTAATCTCACTCCAAACAACTTGGGCCTCTCCCCTTCTTCTTCTTTCTCCAAATTTGAGTATTTTGCCACCAAGTCCAGCAGCTCTTTGCATTTCCTTTTCATGCTTCCAAGCTCCGAGTTTAACACCCCATTCTCCTGTTTCAGACGTTTGTTTTCATCTATAAGGGAATTGTACCCGGACAACGATGAATTGGTGGAGGACGATCGCTGTTCTTGATCTTCATTGGACGTTTGATCTTGCGCTAAATTGCCAACGCCTTGAATTGCTGATACTGTATCTTGTTGCTTGTTTGTCCACGCTTTTCTTCGGCGTATGTTGCATAATAGCTCTCTTTCTCCCTTTCGAAACATGTCGTTGCAGAACTCCCACCTCCCTGTTGCAGCTTTGCGAAATCCCTACACATTCATGTTCAATTGTTACATTAAGTGTTAACGAGTATGAGATTATGTATAAGACAGACTTAAGAATTATATTTATAGGGGTTAAATCCAAAATAATATAACATAAAATTAGTTGTAAATAAGTATATATGTGGATCAAGTTTTGAAACATTAATACAAATATAAGATGAATGAAATCATTTAAGAGATTTAGGAAGAAATTAATCACTGAAATTCTAAAATGATCCAAGTTTGAGGTTGGTAATTTATATGTCAGTACTAAATTAATTTTAGGATGATGTGATAAATAAATAAATAAATTTTTTAATTAATGTGAAACTAACACACATATTGTTACATTATTTAATCAATGAAATTCAGATCTCAGTGTGTATAGCATTAGAGACATATAACCTTAGCCATATGTTGTCCATATGCTTAGAAACTGACTTTTAAACACTTCCATCAATCTTTTTACTTACTCTTCATTAAACAACGACTTCTGTTAAAATTTATCTTGAGTTTAAACCTGAGGTCAAACTTTTTCATCCTGAGTTTCACTATTTTTTCTTTTTTGTTTACATATAATTATGGGATAATTAAATTCAACTCCGTAGATGATATAAAAGAAACGAAGATTAATATTGAAGGTATATTTATACGTACATAAGTGTTGAGTTGGCGAACAAAGCTAGAAAAGTTGCTATGCTTGAATAGTGTAGGAAGAAGATCTCGAGCGAACTCCACCGGTTGCCAAACCACAAACCCAGTCCCGTTTCCGTTCCACGACACAACGTCGTCGGTTGTCGGATCTTCGATCAGCATGTAGGTTTTCAACAGAAACGGTGGAGGAGTTGATTTTCTAACGTATTCTAATAAATTGTTGTCATTCATCATAGTTGCAGACCACATGAAAACAAATATAAAAAAACCCAAAAAAATAAAGAAAAAAAAAACAGTAATTGAAAAAGACGAAGATTAATTTGAGGAGAAAAGAAGAAGGGCAGTTAAGAACTCCCAGCCCCAGCAATAGAAACCCAATACGACACCGCAGTTCATGAGAAACGGGAGGAGTTTAATTTCCTTTTCTTTATGCAAATGAATAAAATTGTTGAAACGTATGCTGTAGGGCTTAAAGTTTTCATTATATATTATGAGACGAATTTCATAAAATTGTTTTATTATTAATTAATTAAATGGTCAGCTCAGGTACTGATTAATTAGGACCGTTTGATTATGAGACCTGGTTCGATTAACTTCTAGATGCCCCTGTTTTCATTCATTCATTCTTGATGCCTAGGTTCTTAAGTTGACAAGTCAATTGCCTTAATCTATATTAGCAAAAAATTTTAATTAATTATATTTTAAACTAAATTAATTATGGATTAAGAAGTTAATTTTATGGTAGAATTATGAGATATATATATACACGTATGAATTCAGATACTAATAGTAAGTTTATTTAGTAAACATGGTTTGTTATTTTAGTAAAAATTAATAGCTTCAGCCTTCATCCATATTGAATTAAGTGGTTAATTATGTAGATTGAATTGAGGGATTTATTTTTTGGTGGGAGGGATTGAATCATTGAATTAGACAGTTGTTTACAATACCAATTAAATAATACGAGTTTAATTCTCTTAGCTTTAGGTACCCCCTAATACTTTCTACATTATAATATATAATATTTATTAATTAATTAATTAATTAATATTATTTTGTCTAACGTGCAAGTTCCTCTATCATTAAATTTTTTTTCTTCTATGAATAAGATGATCCAGTGCTTTGTTTGGAGATATATATTCAAGGTTCGAAATTCGACTTTTTGGGCATTTTTCATTAATATTTTTCTTCATGATAAGCCTTTTCACCAATAAAGGCAAAAGCAAAGCAATTGTGTTACGCGCTTTTCCCTCTTATCAAATTTTCAACGTCTGAATGAAGGTTGCCATAGAGTAGACCAATCTTAAGATTGATATCACTGATACGTGATACCTCATTCTCTTTGTCTTATAAAAAAGATTCTCCAAATTTGAGAATTTTATTACCAAAAAGGTGTAAATTTAATATTAACCAAGTACTTGGCTTAGTCATTATATATTAATTACCTCATCTTTTTCCTCTTCCATGGTGTTAAAATTCTAATGCTGATTATTTATCTAACTACAAATTAATTAAGAGTAAAATCAGTGACCGTCTAGTTGTAGTTAACAATCCACATGCACCAAAACGTAAGAAAGAATATCTCATTCTCACGTGCCTGCAATTGGCATTTTGACTGGTTGTTCTGCTTAGTTAAGAGAGGACGGACTGACTGCTGAATCTAACAAATCAATTTAGTAATGACAATAAAACAACACATTCATCATCTTGTTGAATTGAACGAAATACCTTATTACATTCTTAAATCATTGCATTGTCGTCACAAAATGTTCCTGCATTGTAGTATTATTCACGTAACACAAAATAAATATTCATTCCATATATATATACACACCAAGAGCACGATGTGAGAAACTGAAATCATTTCCCATCATCGATTATTAAAAAAAAAAAGGTTACAAAATGGATTCATCATCTTAAAAGAAACCCTAATATGGTAACCAAAGAGTATGAAGCAACTTCACCCAATATATAATGTATCAATAATTGCAAAATTTTTAAATTTAAGTTAATGACTTTCTTCAATTACCTTTTTATTCACAAAAAAATGCTCAAAAACCTTTCAAAGTTAAAACATAAGTAAAGTTGATTTAAATCAAATTTGACTCAACTAAAAATCTTTATTTTATATATATTAATAGTTTTTATATAACTATATATAATTATGTACGTCCATATCATCATATCTCATCATATGTCATATCCTCATTTTTCCTTTAGCTCATTTTTTTCATTTTTTCATTTTTTTTAAACTTTACTCCTTTCTTGTTTTGTCATAATCCTCTGTTATTTTAATCTTCATTCAATGTTTTACCCCTTTTTTACTCTTACTTTGACTTTTTCTATAACCTATTTTTTATTCTTATCATATCTTGTTGTCCTCTCAATGAGTTAAATATCTTGGGCCCCATGAGACACCTTATCTCGCTTGATTCATCGTGCAAATATTGGTTTTTTTTTTTTGGCTAGTTGCAAACTTCTTGTACCAACATAAAAATATATTCACCAAATTGTTCGGAAAAATGAAAATTAATAATTGATAATTTTTCAAAATTTGAAAATAAGTTTTTATACTACTATAAAAACCATGTATAAATATTTTTCAATTCTTTTTTTCAAATTGTAGAAATGATTTTGGGTTGTTTTCACTATTTTTTGAGTTCAAACTTGAAAATATAAAATATGTTAAATTATTTTTGTATTAATGTACTATAGCTCTGTATTTTTATTTTTTTGGAAAATTAAATAAAATAGGCAATTTTTCTTCTTTTATATATTTTTAGGTCAAATTTTGTAACATTTACCTTTGTAAGAAAACTCATATTTTTTGTCAATTACTCTTTCCACTTTACTTTCTCTTCACCATTCTTACTTCTTAACACACCTAACAACAACAAAACTTCATTCAAAACTTCCATTGATAAAAGTTTAAGCTTTGAAAGGTAATTTATGGAAGAGATTGTTTTTTTTTTTTGGTTGGTAGCTAAATAATTACATTACTTGTAAATGTTTATTACCTGTTATATTTGTTAAAGTAAAACAAGTTTTGATATTCAGATTAGAAGAAAACCAAAAATACAATTTCTTAACAAATGAAAGGCATTTGCAGTGTTGTGTTTTTCGTTTGCATTTTTTGCGTGTGTTTGTGTTTTTGCACATTTGCGCTTTTTGTGTGTGTTTGTGTTGTTTGCATGCGTTTGCACTATTTGAATGCGTTTTGCATTTTTTGTTTTGACTACAATTTAATTTTGAGCTCATGGGTCAATTGCATTATATTGACATTTGATTAAATTTTTTTCGTTTAGGAAAATGATTGAGGTAATATATATACTCGAATATGGTCGGCAATGGATTGATGGAGGCAATTATACTTCAAAATACATTGGTGAGGTTCAAACATTCGTATGATTTGCTTCCCCATACCACTATAAAAATTTGACCATATGAAGTAGTTTCTCGCTCTATTTTGATGGTCAACTTCCTTCTTGACAATCCTTCCTTGTAATGTCCTTTACATACCAGATTGAGATTGTATCAGTAAATATTAGCTTTTATAATTTTTTTTTTGGCTATTTACAAACTTCTTGTACCAACATAAAAATATATTCACCAAATTGTTGGGGAAAATGAAAATTAATAGTTGATAATTTTTTAAAATTTGAAAATGAGTTTTTGTACTAATATAAAGACCACGGTATAAATATTTTTTAATTCTTTTTTTAAATTGTAGAAATGGTTTTGGGTTGTTTTCACCATTTTTTGAGTTCAAACTTTAAAAAAGAATATATGTTAAATTATTTTTGTATTAATTTACTATAGTTTTGTACTTTTATTTTTTTTTGGAAAATTAAATAAAATAGACAATTTTTTTCTTTTATACATTTTTAGGTCAATTTTTGTAGCATTTACTGTTATAAAATAACCCATATTTTTTGTCAATTACTCTTTCCACTTTACCTTCTCTTCACTATTCTTACCTCTCAACACACCTAACAATAACAAAACTTCCATTGATAAAAGTTCAAGTTTTGAAAGATAATTTCTAAAAGAGATTGATGTTTTTTTTTTTTGTAGCTAAATAATTACATTACTTATAGATAGTTATTATATATTGTATTTGTCAAAGTAAAACAAGTTTTGATGTCCAAATTGGAAGAAAATCAAAAACACGATTTCCTAAAAAATAAAATGCATTTGCAGTGTTGTGTTTCTCATTGCTTTTTTGTGTGCATTTGTGTTTTTGCACATTTGCGCTTTTCGCACGTGTTTACGTTGTTTGTGTGCGTTTGCGCTATTTGCATGCATTTTGCATTTTTTGTTTGGACTACAATTTAATTTTGAGTTCATGGGTTAATTGCAATATATTAACACTTGATTAAATTTTTTTCGTTCAAGAAAATAGTTGAGGCAATATATATGCTCAAATATGGTGGACAATAGATGGTAAAGGCGGTTATACTTCAAAATACATTAGTGAGGTTCAGACATTGGTATCATTTGCTTCCTCATACCACTGTAAAAATTCGACTATGTGAAGTAGTTCCTTACTTTGTTTTGATGGTCAACTTACTTCTTGACAATCCTTCTTTGTAATGTCCTTCCGGTACTCGATTGAGACTGTATTAGTGTCTTTTAGGGATTGTAATTGGGGGTAACCTCCGCACGGGTTGCAGCCTCTTAAAGGATTACATCCTCATGGGCAGATAACTCAATTATGACCTCAAATGATTCAACTTGTATTATAATGAAAAATACTACCACTAAAGTCTGTGGTTAATCATAGTAATGTAAAGAATAAATAAATATTCATTGGGGGAAACTAAACTCGTTTGTAGGGTGGCATAATACATGCATTGCAACTCCACAACTTTAGCTTCAAGTGATGCATGGCACTCATCAAACTTTCCAAAATGCTACTATCACTGTATCCATGAACTCGCAACTACGACCATCAAGTATAGCAATATCAATATGATATGATGACATTGATAGGGTCTAGTGGAAGCAACATATAGGATGTTGTATTGGTTGGTTGGGAAGACACCGACGTGACTTGAGCACAAATCAATGCTCTATCAGTTGATCGAGGAGACATTAAGGAAGGATGTACGGACCAATATAGTGATAGGTGAATCGATGGGTAGTCCATTTGAACATGACTAGGTTGCATACAAGTGTACTCTGATGTGTATGAATAAGGGATTAGATTGCCCTAAAATATGGAATTAGGTTATAATCATGATCAGGTTCTTTTAAATGACCCGTGTATTGTAAGACATCTTTGTACCATGTTGATTCTCTTTCCTCTATTGATGAAATCAACATAAGTAGTGATGACATCCTATCAAATGTGACAATTTCTAAGTTGTAAAAAAATTAGTGGTTTTGAAGAATAATAACAATAAATGGTCATAACTTACCCAAGAAGCGTTGAAGATCCTTTCAACATTCTTCTACCCTGGATGCTTTAAAGTCCTCAATTTCAATATCTAGGGAACCCTATCTTTGCATTTATAAACTATGAAACCCCCCAGATTATTGAAAGTTATGTATATCCACAACTGCATAATAGAAAATACATTGTTGTTGTTGTACATAATCATTCATAACATGTAAGGGCAATATAACCCTTTATCTCAAACTAAGGTTACTTGAAATGTCACTACATATCTTGTTAACACATAGGTTTGCATTAGAATGTCAATGCTAATTCAAAACTTCCTGATACATCTACTATATCGCCTAACTCATGGACTCGGTGGTCAGCCTCTAAACCATTATCCCCTATGGATACCTACTAAATGTGTCCCAATCATCAACTAGTTATAAGATGTGTTTCAATATCATTTTCCTATTATCTACTCCCGTAAATCCATAATGGATCAAATACAAGGTGGCTAATTTAACTACATCGCTATCATTGTTGCCCTATGACCTAGAATGAAAAACTTTGGTGAGAGCACCATGGGTAACACGTTTGGCACCCAGGAATTACCTCTCTCTCAACTATGTTATCCTCATTATTGTTATGTAATCACTCATATCTGCCTTCTTACTAAACCTCAACCTAATCACCATCCCAAACTTAATCGACTTAAATCTATAATCGACCTTATTGAGTCTAAGCAAAAACACCTCTCTTGGTTCCTCCTTGTTATATCCATATACTTCAAGATCCAATAACTATTTAAAGCATGTTTGCCTAAACATCTCCTTCTAGGCTAGACTTACTTATGCTCTTATGTGTTTGATCATGTCTTTGTGGCTTTAAACATTTATTAAAACCTTAAAACTATGAAGATCATGGTACCGTCTCTCTCCAACATGTTCATTAATTGTAAATGTCTGTAAAATCAAACCCCATGTTTTCTACTATGAAGCTATCACCTTTACTTAGTGTTTCTTAATAGCAACGTCATTTCAAGTCTGATAGTTAGGTGTGGCTCTGTCTGGCGTCTGCTATACCTGCTTATCCTTTTAGCTGGCTTCTTGACATATTAATACAAGATCACATGGAAAAGGCTAATCACCGTTGATGAGGCATGAATCTACTTAACTAGTAGTGTAAGATTTAGACTCATTAAGGTTTTGTTCTTAAGGATTCCACTATAATTGAGGTCAATGTTCTAAAGGGCTAGAGAGATATTATGACATGGCATATTCTTACTCTCTCGCTTATGGTATGGTTGTTCACTCGCTCTAGTTATATGCGTTTTATATAAATTTGAGTCTTTTTTATCCATTTATTATTATTCAATAGTTTGATCATGTATGAGTTTAAATAGCAGCATGGGTAAATTAAACAACAAAGAGTATTAGCTTTGGAAATAAATTATACATACAAATTACTCTATTAAAATACATGTGACATCTATAAATATTATTATTTTTTGTCTTCTATCTTATATAATACTATAAATAATTATGCAAACATGTAAAGGTGTATATAAAATGATTCAAATCATAAAATTGAATCAAACCATATGAAAATTATGATTTTTTTTTTTTTTTTATAGAACTGTTTGATTTGAGTTATAAAATTTTTTTGTATACAAATAGCAACGTATCATTATATGAGGGGATAATTGAAAATTAAAGATAAAATAGCACTCAATTACATGATGACATATTAATATTTTTGTAAAAATTGTATATATAATTTTATTAATTTATTTATGTTTATATAATTAAATAGTTTATATATGGTTTTGTTTTATTTTTATAAAGGTCAAAGGACTTATTCCCACCCAAAGTATGTTGTTTTTCCAAATTTCCACTACTTAACTTTAAAAATCTCATTTACTCACTCATGAACGGTTAAGTATGTTAGTTCTAAGAGTAAAATTGTTATTTCATTTGTAATATTAAAAATAAACTTAAATTTTATCTCATTTCCCCACCACACCCTAAAAACAAACCATTCCCCTCTAGGCAAATTTTTAAAAAATAACATTTTCCCCCCTAGGGTTTAGTTTTCAAACTTTAGTGTCATTGCCAACGACATTTCCCTCTCGATGTTTCCTCTCCCTCTAGTGATCTTTTTCTCTCACTTAAACCTCTGGTTGGCAACGATTGAAGCTGGGAAGACAACTCTTCATCTTCCTAGAAGAAGACAAGTAAGACACTCGTCTTCTTATGACAAGATGATCATCTTTCTAGACAAAGACAAGATCTTTGTCTTCATTTAGGAAGACGAAAGCTTCATCTTCTTGACTTCAATCGACATCGATCGAAGGCCCAAGTAAAAGAGAGAGATCATTAGAGAGAAGGGAAGCATCAAAAAGGAAAGACTGTTGGTAATGGCACCAAAGTTTGAAAATTAAACCTTATGGGGGAAATATTATTTTTTAAAACTTGACTTGGGGGGAATGGTTAGTTTTTAGGGTTTGGGGGGGAATGAGATAAAATTTTATGGGGTTAATGTTTCGTTAGCTTTAACCGCTCATAGATGGATAAATGAAATTTTCAAAGTTAAGAGATGAGAACTTGAGAATGCAACATACTTTGGGTGGGAATAAATCCTTGGGCCTTTTTATTATTCATATATAGCCTTTTATCATCTAAAATATAAAAATTAATTAACTTTAAATAATTAATATAGGATAATATTATGAGTTTATTTAAGACAATCTATGATTATTGGATTATGATTAGGCTTGTCAATCGGCTATACTAAACAAAACCTAACTTGTTCAAGCTTTGACTCGTAAAATAATATTAGGCCTAAAATTTAGGCTTGCCCATTTGACCCTCAATTTTTTGTTTAGGTCTGATTCATTAAAATTTTTGGGTTTCAGACTTATTTCAAGTGTGTTCCCATAACTTTAAAAATATTTAAAAACACCCGTATGGGTTTGAAAACATGATAAATATACTTCTACCTACAATAAATTTTAGACCCTATTGGATTCAGGCTTCAACAACCTTTGATCAAGCCTGAACCCTCTAATTTAATGGAGATTTTTTTTTGTCCTGCGCCCGTTTAAGGCTCAAATTCTATTAAAACATAAACTGAAATTTTCTGACTAAAAAATAAAAAAATAGGGCATCGAACTTGTCAACTCAATTGACAATCCTAATTGTGATTACATAATTAATTGATTATATGATAATCAATACTTAGAAGCTTGGTAAGACTTATGATTGTTGGATTGTGAATATTCGTAATCCAATTGTGACTATATGACAAGTAATATGAAAATTTGATTATATGTGCCAAAATGTTGAATATGACTAATACTTAAAAGAACATTCTTTAAATCCAATAATCAAATAATTTAAGAAAAATTAATCCTATCAACTTTTGGATTATGTTATGACTTAAATAATCTAAAAATATGATTATAATCCACAATCAGAGTATTTTAATAACCTATCCAATAATATAATAATATGAATTAAATAATCTTATACTAAATAATAACTATATATTTTCAGACATATTGAATATCTTAATATAAATAAGCAACTTTTAAATTATTTGTCAAAGGGTTACAATTGAATTATGATTATTCATAATCAAATAATCCCATTTGTACCAAACGTACAAGAATTGATTATCACATTATCAATTATTCATATACTCATAATCCAATATTTATAACTTATGCTAAACGACACAAATATTTAAAAATACAAAGAGGCCAAAGGATATATTCCCACCCAAAGTTTACTCTTCTTCCAAGTTTTCATCTGTTGACTTAAAAAAATTCAAATATCCACCATTCTATTAAAATTTATTGTTAGAGTTAGGAGTAAAAATGTTATTTAGCAAAAATATTTAAAAATTAAAAAATTCATCACACTTCCCACTAAGGTTAAAAACCCAACAATTTCTCTTGTTCAAAGTTTGAAAAATGATCATTTTTCCTAAGCTTTTTCTAATCACCACTATTGACCACTAAAGACTATGACGACCACATTTTCTCTCTCTCTTGACTTCTCTCTCCATTTTGGTCCATCCCCAGCCATCACAGATTGTCTTTGTCTTTGACAATTTATCTTCGTTTCAAGCTAAGACCTGAGCCGAAGTGAAGAAGATGAAGAACCAAAGCCAAAGTTCGACGCTCTCATCACAAAGAATCATGACGATTAGAAATGAAGAAGAAAAACCAAAACCAACTAGAGATCATCACAAAGAAGCACAATGAAGAACCAGAGCCGAAGAGCCACGAAGTGAAGAAGGTGAAAAACCACAATGAAGAAGATGAAGAGGCAAAGTGAAGAAGGAGCATTAGAGATAGGTCGTAGAAAAGAGTATTGAGAGGGAGAGAGAAGTTGAAAGGGAAAGAGAACATGACAATCACCGTCTTTGGTCACTAGTAGTGATAACTGGAAAAAACCTTAAGGGGGCGTTTGATTCCAGTTTTTGAAGATTATCTTGGTAATCTATCTTTTATTCCCTTGTTTTATTTGTCAGTAATAAAATATTACAGTAATCTTCTATTACCAATGCTGACGTAGTAAGTAATATAGGTGGTAATCTGAATACCATCTTCACCTTAAGTATTTAAAGATTACCAAGGTAATCTTGATTATAATACTCTCAGGTATGTTCCAGGGGCAATTATATCTTTTGACCTTATTTTGAGATATTTCCCATTTTAAATATACATATGTATGGGTGCGTTTATATATATATATATATATATATATATATATATATATATATATATATATATATATATATATATATATGTATGTATATATATATATATATATGTATGTATGTATGTATGTATAAATAACTATATATATATATATATAAATACAAAAAGAAAAAGAAAAAGAAAAAGAAAAAGAAAAAGAAAAAGAAAAAGAGATTAAAAAAATGTATATAAAGAGAGAAAAGACAAAAAAATAAAGGAAGCTTCAAGGCTTTTCCATCATTTTCTCATCCATTCCAGCAGCCACTATTTCTCATGCTATTTTCCTTTGTTTTGTGAAGATAGAGGAAGGAATTGAAGGGGTTTTAGAAGACAAAATAAGAAAAAGAAACAAGGAAGTACTTTGGAAGCCTTGGTAACCAAAAGATCTCCTTCCTTTCCCTTTACCTATGATTATATATATATTTGATACATGTTATATGAATATGTTAGTGTGTTTTGGTGTTGATTTAAGGTGATTTTGGTGATAAAGGAAGCAAGACAAGGAAGAGAAAGCCAACTTGCCAAGATTGGCTTGAAACAAGGTAAGGGGTGTCATCCTTAATATATTGCATGTTTTAGGCTTTTGGTTCTTTAGATCTATGTTATAAATGATGATTTTGAAGTTGAGGAATGTTGTTTTGCCATTTGGGATATCTATATGTGTGATTTTGTTGTTGGCAGAGAGTTGGTTAATATTTATAGTTTTGCTACTGATTTCATCCCATGTTTTGGATGTCTTATCTGATGAATCATGAGTGTTATTATAGCTTGTTGGAAAGCTCTTTGAATCCTCTTTTCAATGATATATATATATATTGTATGAATTAGAGATCATTTGGACTGTTAAATATTGTATAAACCAAAAGGACTGTTTTACTAAATAAACAGTGAAGACAATTTTTGCTACTGATTTCATCTCACGTTGTGGCTATCTTATCTAATAAATTATAAGTGCTATTATAGCTTGTTGGAAAGCTCTTTGAATCCTCTTTTCAACGATATATAGTTTGTATGAATTAGAGACTGTTTTGGCTGCTAAAATTGTATGAAAAAGAAGGTTGCCTTACCCAATGAACAGTTATGTGAACAATATTTCACAGTTTTTGAGAAAGAAAGAAAAGGAGAAAAAGGAAAGGAAGAAAGAAAGAAAGGAAAGAAATGAGAGATAAAGAAAAGCAAGAAAAAGAATTTGGGGCTTAAGATTTAAGGGTCATCCCAAAAGTATGGTTTGGTGAGTTATGAATAGATTTAGATAGAAGCAAGATTAGTAAGATATAAGGCACGCATGCATGCTATGAACTATGAGGGGGCACTTTACACTACACCGCCCATAGTAGGGCACATCCATAGTAGGAGATAGACCTTAGTAGGGTCCGCTCGTAATAGAGCATACTCGTAATAGAGCTCAATTCAGATTTAAAATGATGTAGTGAGAGAAAGGAAGAGAGCTCAAGCTTAGAAAAGTGTCAAATCCCTATAGTCAGTTTCCAGAAAGTATCAAATAGACACCAGATGGAATAAAGTATGACTCAAATAGTAAAGAATGAATCAGATTATCCCCTCGATTTCTTATGGAGGTTATGATATGGGATTGAGTCCCGAGAGGGAGTTAAAACAAGAAATGAGATAGTTTACTTAATTTTTTCCTTACTGAGTGTTCTTATCTGTCACTTCCTTTTCTTTCATGATTTCAAGTATAGGTGATCGTGGTAGCTGTGAGGCAAGGTCAAGTTAGCGAAGATAGATCCGGCTGGAGCAGGTTATCTCTGATTTATATTTCATGCATACAGTCGCATGTTCTAGTTGACTTTTGACCTTTTTGAGATGATTATACAGTTGTATAAGATTACTCCATGTTTTCATATGCTTCCAGATGAGTTTTTATATGAGTATATACATCTTTTGTTCGCTTCCAGATTTTTAATTTTTTTAGAATAATTTCTAAACACTTTTAGTGATGCTCTCGTTTTAAAGTATTTCAAAAAAAATAGACCCTCCAGATATTAATTAGTAATATTTCTCCTTCAGTAGGTAGTACTTTTTGAGGAGGGATGTTACATTGATTTTATTATAATTATATTATTATATATTAAGTTTTTGAGACAAAAATAAATTTATTTTTAATTAATATGACAAATAATATAAAAATATTTAAAAATAATTATATTCAAGGGCATTTAAGTAAAATAATTTACTAGTAATCTTTTATTATCTTTAACCAAACATAATAATTATTTATATGATAAAAGATCATATCTATAGTATTTTTGAAAATTTGATTTTTGATTCTGTAATGGGTCCGCTTCAAAAAGATTTTGTTTTTCTTTTATATCTACTAAATTTTATCAAACATAGTAAACATTTATACCCAGTAATCTTCTAAGTAATCTATCTTCAAGGTAATCTTTCTATTTTGGTAATAAAATATTACACAAACTAAACGCCCCCTAAGGGGAAATAGTCACTTTTCAAACTTAGTGATTGAAAAAACTAAGTTTTGGTTTTCTTTAATATTTTTAGTTATATGACATTTTCACCCTTAACCCTAATAGTAAAATTTAACAGATAAATAAAAATTTGAGTTTTTAAAATATAAAAGGTGGAAAATTAGAGAAAGAGTTGCAAAACCTCGAGATATAATAAATATTTATAAAAACTCAAATTTTATACCCTAAACAATTCATACTATATTTGAGATATAATAAATATTTATAAAAACAAAAATATTTGCATTCTCATTTTCCTTTTATATTTATAATACAAAATAATATTATATGTACAAAAATGTTGTATAATTTTTTGTATAATCATTTGATTATGTGACTTTAAAGTAAAATAAAAAATAAAAAATCACATCACTCAATCAGAGTTTGTCACCTTAGATTGTATAAAAAATTATGCAATTTATTTGTATGTATAGTTTTAATCTTAATAATATATTATAATTAAACCTTTGACTTTTGTGTATGTATATATAAGCCAAATGACTATTTCCCACACAAATTTTAATGCCAAATACCCACGGTTGAAAAACCTAAAGTCTCACCCATTGTTTAACTTCTGTTAAAATTTTCTATTAGAGACAAGGGTAAAATCATCATTTCATCAATAATATTAAAAAATATAAAATTCAACATCTCCCCTAAAGTTTTAAAAAGCAAAAAATTCACCCCTGCCTAAACATTTCTCACTTTAAAAAGTAATACTCCTCTTTCCCCAAACCTAAAGTTTATATTCTTCCCTATTTTGTCCACTATCTCTAGCTACCGACAATGATGCTTTTGCTTGAGGACACTGTTAGACCCTTAGGTGTTTTGATTATGTCAAAACTAAGTTTAAAATTGTTAATTAATATTTATTGAGCTAATAAAGTCCATGACATAAAATTCCAATGACCAAAATATGGGCAAAATGCAGATGTTTAGTTTTTCTAGTCAGGGATGCTTGTCCTTATAAATAGGATGCTAGTTCAAGTGATCATCCTTTGCTTATCCTTAGAAGACTAGAGCTTTTAGGAATTTTTTTACAAAATGATCAACAACGCATGTCCTACAATAAGGGACACCCATCCCATATTGGAAGACGACTATAGGATACTCATCCCTTCCCTAATGTATTCATAAGCAAAACTGGGATGGTCAACAAAGTCAACACATTAGGACACCTGTCTTTATGTCTGTCCCTTGCTTGTCCTCTCATGTTTGATGCTCTCTAGAATTTTAAGGAGCAAGGTAAAACGTCTAACCCAGAAGAAGGGATATTTGCCCCTCGAGTGGCATATTTCAAGAATTTGATTGTTAGACGACTATTTTGAAGTTTCCAAAGTAGGGATGTGTGAAAAGACACCCGTCCATTCTCATTTTCAAGGCTAAAACGTCATTTTCACATGTCAACGACTAGTAAAATCATTCCATGGATCTTTCAAGTTTAAGGCTATATAAACAAGTTGGATTGAAGTCAAAAGTGTTAGAGAACATATTCAAAGCATTCAAGAATCATCATCTCAATCTCCAAGCTCTTAATCTCTCTCTAAAAACCAAAAAACTCATATCTTTAAGAGAAACACTTATACAAATAGTAAAATAAGCCTATTAGAGGCATATTCTACTTCTAAATCTTCTTTCTAGTTATGCTTGGGTGAAATCTCATATCACTATTGTAAAAAGGCATAATCCAAATTCAACTAGTGTAATTTGGAAGTTATTCAAGTGGAAAATTCAAGTCAATTGCTTGAAGAAGTGGACGTAAGAGGCTTAGGACAAAAGCTCCGAACCACTCTAAAAATTATGAGCATTCTCTAAACTCCATTTTTTAGTTTATGCTTCAGTTGATTATTTAATTGTTGTTTGTGGAAATTTGATTAAAGATTTCATTTAGTAATTTTGTGGTTAAATTTTTAATATTCCTATTCAACCCCACTTCTTGAATTAATTTGCTATTCTAGGTTTTTCAGTTGGTATCAAAGCTTGGACTCTAAGTTTATGAATTCCAATCAATTTTAGAGTTTTAAGATCATTTGATAATGATAAACACTTCTACACTAGTTTTAGTGAAAGATAATGTACCACTGACCTTACCTGTTTTGTAAAGTAAACTACACCCAATGGAAGATTAGAATGAGATTGCACATTGGATCAATAGACTACAAGTTGTGAAAAACTATTGAACATGGTGACTTTGTACCTAGGAATCTCATAACAAATGAGCCTAAAAATGAAATGAAATTTAATGATGAAAATGAGAAAATGCTGAGTTTGAATGCTAAAGCCATAAATATATTATTTTGTGTATTAGACTCAACAAAATTTAATAGAGTTATTGCTTATGAAACAATGAAAGAAGTTTGGACTATCCTTCAAACAACACATGAAAGCACAAGTTAAGTCAAATAGTCATAAATTGAGCTTCTCTTCCGTGGGTATGAGCTGTTTGAAATAAAGATAGAAGAAAGCACAAAAAACGTGTATTAAAGATTTTTGAACTTGGTAAATGAATTGAAAGGCTTTGGAAAGAGATTCGAAACCATAGAATTAGTAAAAAAAGTGTTAAGGTCATTATCAAAGAAATGAACTATGAAGGTAATGACAATTGAAGAATCCAAAAACCTTACTAAGATACAAATGGATGAGCTTATAAGAAGTCTCTTGACCTATGAAATGAAAAGAAAACTAAAGAAAAAGGAAGTTAAACCAATAAGGGACATTGTTGTGAAGGCAATTGAGAAAAATGAGGAAGATTGAGAATCTTCAATGGATAAAGAGGATGTAAGCCTCCTAGCTTGCAAATTTAGCAAATTTCTCTCCAAGTCTTAAAAGAATAAGAGATCGATCAAAAGGAAAAACAATAGAAAAAAGAGAGATCATATGCTATAAATGTAAGAAACCAAGACACAATAGACAAGAATGCCTTCTCCTCAAAAAGAAAAGAAAAAAGAAAAGGATAAGAAATTTAAAAAAAGTACTTGTCGTTACTTGAAGTGGAAGTGTGACTTAAGTGATAAAAGCAAGCAAGAGGAAGAAAGGGTTAATCTTTGCTTCATGGCCAACAACAACTTAGAGGAAAAGGTAACTGATTCTAACTCTTACTCATTTGAAGAATTATATGATGCATTTTAATCATTATTAGTGGAACATAAATGCATTAGTTCAAGAAATAAATCTTTAAAGAAAAACTTTGCATGCATGAAAGATAAGTTAGAAAGTAGCCAAAATGAACATGATAAAGCTAAAAAAGAACTAGAACTAGCTTTGCATGAAAAGGAATCCTTGATTAAAGAATTGGATTACATGAAAAATAAAAATTTGAATTAAAAAAGAAACTTGATAGTTCAAATGAAATATTGGATAAAGTTAATGTTGGCAAAAAAGATTAGAAGAAATAATAGACCATTAAAGAAACCTCATGTATTACACATGAAATGCAAGTTTTGTACTTTTATTGGTTATGTCATTAGGAGATGTCCAATTTGGAATAACAAACCTTTTAAAATCAATAAGGTTTGGGTTCTTAAAGGGACTTTCAAGGCTAACCCAATTGGACTCAAAACTATTTGGGTACCAAAGAAAGTTTAAATGTTGTTATTGTGTAGGTGTGCCTTGAAGCTAAGAGCAAAAAGTCAAGCAAATAGTACTTGGATAGTGGATGTTTAAGGCATATGACTGAAAACAACAGTCTTTTCATCTCCTTGAAAGCTAAAGATGGTGGAAACATCAACTTTGGTGACAACTCCAAAGGGAAAGTAATCGGTATTGGAACCATAGGTAACTTTTCTCTCTCAATTAATGATCTTCTACTTGTTAATGGTTCTAAACATGATTTACTTAGCATAAGTCAATTATGTGACAATGGTTTCAAAGTTTGTTTTTATTCCTTGTATTGTGAAATTGTTAACACTTGCACTAATGTCATTGCATTCATAGGTCATAGGCATTGAAATGTATACATTATAGATTTACATGATATTTTATCTAGAGATTTATGGCCCATCTCAACTAAGGAAGAAGGCATGTGGTTATGACATAGGAGGTTATGACATGCAAGCATTGATATGATGGACAAACTTTCAAAAAAGAATTTGGTCAAAGGTTTACCAAAATTAGTTTTCAAAAAAGACCAAATTTGTGATGCATGTGCTTTAGGAAAGCAAACAAGAACCATTTTTAAAAGCAAAAGTTGCATTTCAACCTATAGGCCTTTACAACTTTACATATAGACTTGTGTGGACCATCTAAAACAATAAGTCTAGGTGGAAAACATTATTGTTTTGTGATAGTTGATGATTTTTCAATATTTATAAAGGTTTTACTTTTTGCACACAAAAATGATGTTTTCAAAACATTTGCTCCATTCATTAAGAAATTGCAAAACCGAATTTGGTCAAAGATTATGCAATTACTTACATGAGAAGTGATCATCGAAAAAAATTTAAAAAATCAAATTTTGAAGCATATTATAATGAGCATGACATTGAGCATAACTTTTTGGCATCCAAGACTTCTTAACAAATGAAGTTATTGAGAGAAAAAATAGAATATTGGTATAAATGGCTAAGACCATGTTATATGAGCATAATTTGCCAAAATCTTTTTAGGGTGAAACCATCATACCACATGTTACATCATCAATTGGATCATGATTAGGTCAATTCTGAAGAAAACTTTATATGAGTTATTCAAATGGAAGAAACCTAATATTGTATATTTCCATCCATTTGGTTGTAAGTGTTTTATGTTAAACAATGGAAATGATAACCTAAGAAAATTCGATGCCAAATTGGATGAAACAATTTTTCTAAGTTAATCATCAACCTCGAAAGCATATAGAGACATTTCTTGTTAAATAATCTATACATGTTATTTTTTATGAATGTTCTTCGAAGTGTGCTAATAAGGACAATACAAATGAGGTGGTAGAGCTTATGGAAGATTTGCAAATCAAATAAGCTCCTAAGCCTAAGGAAGAAGAAAACCAATTTGAGGTAGTCCCATATGAAAACAATCTCATGCAACCTCAAGAAGTTCAAAGGGAATATGTTTTCCCAATAATGAAAGATGAGGCTAAAGAAGGAAAAGTCATTAGAGACTCATCCCAAAGTATAAGGACAAAGGCTTCTTTATGGAACAAATGCAAATTTGTGGCATTTTTGTCACAAATAGAGCCAAAAAGAGTAAATGAGGCATTGTAAGATGAGAGTTAGGTGTTAGCCATGTAAAAGGAGTTGAACCAATTAAAAAGAAATTGAGTATCAGAATTAGTTCCAAGGCCGATGGATCATCCCACCATCAACACAAAATAGGTATACCGAAACAGAGTGGATGAGTCAAGAGTTGTTCAAAACAAGGCAACATTAATCGTCCAAGGTACTTTCAAGAGGAAAGTATCAATTTTGATGAAACCTATACACCCGTAGTGAGACTAGAAGCAATTAGGATGTTGCTTGCATGTGCATGTTATTTAAATTTCAAACATTTTTAAATAGATGTTAAAAAATACATTTTAAAATGGTTTTATTCAAGAGGAGGTTTATGTTGAACAACCTCCTAGTTTTGAAAATCATGAATTTCTAAATCACGTTTTTAAACTAAGAAAAACTTTATATGGTTTAAAACAAGCTCTTAGAGCTTGGTATGAAAGATTAAGTCTTTTCTTAATTAAAAATAGTTTTTCAAAAGAAAAAGTGGATACTACCTTATTTATAAAAAGACAAATGCAAGATATCTTAGTTATTCAAATTTATATTGATGACATTATTGTCGATGCGATTAATGAGTCTTTTTGTAGAGTTTTTTTCTAAGACAATGCAAAGTGAATTTGAAATGAGCATGATGGGGAAGCTTAACTACTTCCTTGGACTACAAATCAAATAAACAAAAGAAGGAATTTCGCTCAACCAAACCAAGATGTCAAAGACCTTCTTAAAAAGTTCAACATGCAAGAAGCCAAAGAGCAACCCACACTTATGAGCACCTGACTCAAATTAGATACGGATGAAAGAGGTAAAAGCGTTGAAACCAAAATATATAGAAGATGATAGGTGCATTATTGTATTTAACTGCATCTAGGCTTGATATCATGTTTAGTGTATGCATGCGTGCCTATTTTCAATGAATCTTGAGAAATTGCATCTAAATGTCTTTAAACGAATCATAAGATATCTTAAGAAAACCCTAAATATTGGTTTATGGTACCTTAAGGGATCCTCATTTGAATTATAAGCATTTTCAAATGTAGATTTTAGAGGATGTCTAATAGATAGGAAAAACACTAGTGGTACTTGTTAATTTTTAGGAAATATGTTTATCTCATGATTTCCAAAGAAACAAAATTTAATGGCAACATCTACTATGAAAGTTGAATATGTATCTATGGCTAGTTGTTGTGTAGAACTTTTATAGATGAGACAACAACTTTTAGATTTTGGTTTTGAAACGAAAAACATCTTTATATTTTGTAAGAATACAAGTGTTATTCAAACATTTCAAAAATTCTATCTTGCACTCTAAAAAAAAGCATATAGATATTAGATCTTATTTCTTGCATAATCATGTTAGCAAGGGTGATATTTGAATTGAATTTATTGATACTAATTATCAATTTGTTGATATTTTAACTAAGCCTTTTGATAAGGAAAGATTTTGCTATATTTGAAGAAAGTTTAGGATGAACAATGCAAATCAAGTAAGTGCATGACCTTTGATATGTCTTGAAACATGATTGAAATGACATTTGTGACAATATACTGGCTTGTTTTTATTATGTTTATTTGATATGATGGTGTTTTGTATTTAGTTGGTATGCTAATAGGGTAATAGAACTTGATATGCTTAAGAATGAATATTGGTGATTTTGTGCTTGTTTAATACATGTATATGCTTAACATGTTGATTATGATATATTTGGATGGTTTTGCTAATGATTGACATGCTTTTGCACTTATGTATTTGTATATATGCACATAGCATGACTAAATGCACATTTATGCATATAGATATGGATTTGTGTGACATTGCATATTTATGACATTTAGTTGCATGTCACATATCACTTTGACATGCTTGTATGTGGTTGTAAATGCTAAGGTTGCAATATGTGTTTACGATAAATATGTTACACTATGTATTTTCATTAATATCCAAGTCATTTCAATAGTGGAACATATTGAAAATATTCTAAAAATGATAAAAATATCCAAGAATCATTTCTTGAGGTGTTTTGATTCAAATTGCATATGTATTACACAAATGATTTCTACAAAGAAACTAGATTTCAGGCACGAGACGTCTATCCCATTTTGTGTAATAGTTGTCCCATATGTCATTTTTTTTGTAAATTCAAAAAAAGGGAGGGATGCTTATTACTTTTTTTTTTTTTTTTTGTAATGGTTACGCATAAGTCATTTTCTTTTAAAAAAAAAAGAAAAAGATCTATGTCCCACTTGGTGGAATAGTGGTCCCTCGAGTTATATAAAACAAAAACCTTAACTTTATTCAACATTTTTCCCAACCACCCTCACCCAAGGACCCTCTTCCCCTACACTTGTTATAGCCTAAAATGACTATTTTGACCACTGCTGTCACATAAAACCTACCATAGTACTTTTTCCACCTATTTTTTATGACAACTATCGTGATTCTCTATCGTTTTATACATCATTTGTTGCTCAAATCAACTTTGTCGATGACATCTTGCATGTTTCATTATCATATATAGCATCCTTATCATTTCTTCCATATTTTGCACGATATTTTGGCATTCATTCATTTGGTCAAGATTCAACTGCCATTCATCATCATCCTCTACCATGGTTTTATTGATTTCCTCTAGTTTTGAGTTGGTTTTAAGCTATTTTCATCACCTATGGCACCAAAAAGTCTACCCTAGGGAAGTCGTCATACTAAGATTTGTGGAATTCCCATTCGAAATCAAACGCATAAGAACACCATTGAGAAGCTCACAATGCATAACATTATTTCAAGTCTAGTTATAAAAGAACAAGTTTTACACGTACTTGGTCTTTGGGATGATCTCTTTGGATTTATATATGGTGTTGATTGGGCAAAATTGTTTTAAATTGATACTTATTACTTTGAATCATGGGTATATGACTTTTATAGTAGCTTAGAATTATCTAAAGGATCTCGGGGTGAACTCACTAACTACAATTTGAAATTTTGGTTAAAGGGAAGGTATTTTAATGTGAAATTGGAAGACTTAGCTCGGTGGCTTGAGTGTGATAATGAGGGTTATTGAATGTCCTCGCTGATTTTGATGCTCAAGTAGCTTGGGAACCATTAGATGATGTTAAGGCATATAGAAAGACCATTAAGTCGAGTGCATTGCATAATCCAATCATGCAGATTATTCATCGTATGATAACTTATACCCTAAATGCACATGATCAATCAAATGATCAAGTGACATTAAAGGATCTTGTTCTATTGGATGTAGTCCTCCATGGTCATAAGGTAGATATTACTCATTGGATTATTGTTAAGATCAGTTCGATTAAAAATGTCATAAAGGTAATTATTGAGTTTGACACTATTGTCACTATGATTGCTAAGGGTTTAGGGCTCTAATTGCGAGACAATGACAAATCATATCTGAAAAACTTTACTAAGAGGGACTACATTGGATTTGATACACTTTTATAGATGCAAATGATCTGCCACCTTCCTCAAGGTGGGTGGCAGCTTATTTAGCCTCAACCCAACCAATTTGCACAACTGCTCGACTGAATCCTCAACTCGCTACTTTTTAAGAAGAGGAACTTACTCCCATCATTTGGGTTCTTCTTATACGTGGATATGTCCTTGCCACAAGTCATTTTCAGATACCGAGTCATCTACCATTTAGGATCGTGTGTTTGGGTTTATGAGCTCTATAAATAAATCACTACTTAGGTTGCGTCATGATATGCATGGATTGTAGAGTGATTTCTATGGGTTATAAAGTGTTTTACATGTACTAATATGCAAAGTTATGATCATCATCTCAATTCCATGAAATATCTCTTTCAATAGCATATTTGTGATTGTCACCGTAGTTTTAGCAATATGCCTCCACCTTCAGATGATGAACCATGATTCTTCCTTCATACATTTTACATCTCATTGCATCATCATTTTGCATAGTCTTTTGAGGAACATGTATTAATGCATATTTTGGTTTATGTTTCATTATATTGCTTTGTTCTTATGTTTATCTCATTTTGTTTGCTTATATGGATATTAACAATTTTTTTTATGATGCTATGTTATGATTCATATCATGGATATTATGGATTTGTTGTTGATGATGATATTGAGAATTTGGTTCGTTGATGTTGATGATGATAGTGAGAAGTTGGTTGATTGACGTTGATTGATATTGATAATGTTTCTTTCTTTTGTTTGTCATTTTGGGATATTCAAAAAACAAAGGAAACTCTGTCAAAATTATTTTTTGATTTATGATAAAAAGAGGGAGAGATTGGTTGTTTTAAATGATAATGACTTATGTGACTTCTTTTGGAAAAAAAGTTTAAATAAGTTTGGTTAAATGAGTTTATGGTTTAAACAAACTGAAATAAAATAAGATTAAAAGTGTTAATTTTTCAAATTGATTTGTATTGCTAAAATGAGGAGGAGCTTTGAATTGCTTTTAAAGGTTTTCAAACTCTCTAAATTAATTTTTTGATACTTAAACATTAAGTTTTGTCGTTAAGCAAAAAAGGGAGATTATTAGACCCCAAGTGTTTTGATTATGTTAAAACTAAGTGTAAATTGTTAATTAATATTTATTGAGATAATAAAGTCCATGACATAACATTGCAATGATCGAAAGATGGGTGAAATGTAAATGTTTAATTTTTCAAGTTAAGGATGCCCATCCTAAATAGGACATTAGTTTATGTGATCGTCTTATGCCTGCCCTTAGAAGATTGGAGCTCTAGGGAATTTTTTTACAAAATGATCAAGGACGCTTGTCTTAAGTTAAGGGATATTCATCCCATACTAGAAGATGACCATGAGATGCCCATTCCCTTCTCTAATGCATTCATAAGTAAAATTGGGATGATCAACAAAGTCAACACATTGGGATGCTCGCCTTTATGTCTGTCCCTTACCCATCCTCTCATGTTTGATGCTCTCTAGAATTTTAAAAAACAAGACAAGACACCCATCTCGAAAAGAGGGATGTACGCATTTCAAAAATTCGATCATTGGATTACTATTTTGAAATTGCCAAAGTAAGGATGTGTAAGAGGATGCCCGTCTTTCAGAAGAAAACACCTATCCATTCGCGTTTTCAAGGTTAAAATGTCATTTTCACAAGTCAACGATTAGTAAAATTATTCCAACAGATCTTTCAAGTCTCAAGGCTATATACACAAGTTAGATTGAAGTAAAAAAGGGTTAGAAAACATATTCAAAACATTAAAAAATCATCATCTCAATCTCTCTCAAGAAACCAAAAAACTCATATCGTTAAGAGAAACACTTCTACAAATTAATAAAATCATCCTATTAGAGACACATTCTACTTCTAAATCTTCTTTCTAATTATGCTTGGGTAAAATCTCATATACTATTGTAAAAAAGGCATAATCTGATTCAACTAGTGTATTTTGGAAGTGATTCAAATAGAAACTTCAAGCCGGTTGCTTGAAGAAGTGGGTGTAGAAGGCTTGAGATAAAAAGCTTCAAATCACTCTAAAAATTCTGAGCATTCTCTAAACTCCCTTTTTCACTGTATGCTTTGGTTAATTATTTGATTGTTGTTTGTGGAAATTTGATTAAAAATTTCATTTAGTAATTTTATGGTTAAATTTTTAATACTCATATTCACCTCCCTCTAGGATTAATTTGCCATTAAGGATTTTTAGCCACATTGACCACGTCTTCATCTCTCATCCTCTCTGGCGTGTGACGAAGATGCATTTTCGTCAATTTCAAAAGAATCAATGAAGAGTCGTCTTCATCGATTATTCTAGAATTGATGCATCTTCATTGTACGCTAAAGAGGGTGAGGGATAAAAATGCATTGCTTGATGTATCCTTAGGCAAAAGCATCGTCACTGGTGGTTGAAGAGGGGAAAAATATAAACCCTAGGTTTGAGGAGGGGTAAATATTACTTTTTAAAATTAAAAAACTTTAAACAGAAGTAAATGTATTAGTTTTTAAAACTTTAGAGAAGAAATGTTGAATTTTATGTTTTTTAATTTTATTGATAAAATTATAATTTTACCTTTATCTTTAATAAAAAATTTTAATAAACGGATATAAATGAAATTTTAAATTTTTCAAACATTGTGAGTGTGGATTTGTTTTGTCCGAATATTAAAACTTGAATAGAAAATAGTCCTTTGTCTCTCTCTCTCTCTCTTTCTCTCTCTATCTCTCTCTCTCTTTACATATATATATATAAAATTTTAATTTAATAAATAAAAAAGAAAAACAAATAAATATAATACATTGGAGTCATTAGGGATAAAAGAGAAGCGCGTGTGCACATCTTCCGCAAAAATGTTGAAGGCATTTTAACTGGTGGTATAACTTACAAGCTTAAAATTGTATGGTCTGAAACAAAATGGCTGCCTCTTCAAGGATAGGCGTCGGAATCGGGACCGTGCCGACTCATACTCACCATCACTACCCAGTTGCCATGTCCACACTCACTCTCTCTCCACCTCACCCTTCTCACTCTCTCCTCCTCCTCAAACCCTTCTCCACTCGCCGACGCTCCCTCCCACTCCACTCGCTTTCCACTACAAGTCTCCGTCTCAGAGCTTACTCCATCGACACCGACTCTCCTTCCTCTCCAGGTCTATCTCAAATCATTCTTATTCTATTTCTGCTAATAAGCTTACTAGTTTTAGTAATGCGGGTGACTATTAAATTTTTTAATTAATGTAAGAGGTAGCTCATTTAATCTTTGAAAGTTTAATAAAGAACATAGAATGAATATAAGTTATGCGATTTGAGATTTTTTTATTCATACATGAATGAGTTCATTGAGTTTGAGAGGTTTAGTTTGTATACGGATAAGTTAAATTTATGAAAATGGAGGGAGCTTGTGACAACTGGAATGCTACGAGGTTTGGGTAAAATACAGATGATAATTTCATGAAACTTCTAGAAGATTTTTGTCAATTTAGAGGATATATATGATGATTTTACGATTGAAAGGGAAATTTCACTGGTTTTGTAATAATTTGGGTCTAGATGTTATTAAGTAGAACGGTTGAATGAAAATTGCCCAGGATTTATTCTGAAAATTGTTCTCTTCTATGATCTTTTAAATCAAGAAGATTGTAAATTAATTAGTCACTTCATATTATTACCTTTGATTTGGGCATAGTAACATCAACCTTCGTGTATGTGTGGTGATAACCTATCTAGTTACATCTTTTCTGTCAACTGGATCCATTTTAATTTTCTACCCATGCTTTTAGGCACCTTTGTCAATTACAAGTGTCTCTTGGCAAGAATGAATTTGCTTTTGTTGTTTGTAATAGTTGTAAAACTAAAGGTATTATTGAGATTTTTTTTATCTGTTTTGTTTCTCTTCTTGCAGGTAAAGGTGTTGAAAATGTGGTAATAATAGGTTCAGGTCCAGCTGGATATACAGCTGCAATATATGCAGCTCGTGCCAATTTAAAGCCTGTGGTGTTTGAGGGATACCAAGTTGGTGGTGTTCCAGGTGGACAGTTAATGACAACCACAGAAGTGGAGAACTTTCCGGGTTTTCCAGAAGGAATAACTGGTCCAGATTTGATGGACAGGTAATGAAACCAAAAAAAAGAAAAAAAGGAAATCTCTTCTCTTGTTCTTGTATGTGAAATTTGTTTTTAGCTTCCCGGACTGATGTATAGAACGTTGACTTTTTTGCTACCTAGGATGCGAAGACAAGCTGAACGTTGGGGTGCAGAACTGTTCCAAGAAGATGTTGAGTATATTGACGTTAAGAACAGTCCTTTCACTGTGCAAAGTAGTGAACGTAAGGTGATATGCTGTTTTGCTGCATATTCTTCGTTCATCAATGTATAGAATGATGTGGTTGCATGATACTGAAACATTAAGTATATAATTATAATTAATTTTGGCTTGAAATTTTGCTCGTTATCTGATTATTATTATCATTTCTAGTGTTGAAGCTTATTTGATTTGCTGGTTGAACTAGACCTCAAGCTACCTACTATTTCTTTGATGCAAAATCTTCACTGAGCATTACTTTCTTGCTTATGATATGTGTTACTGAATTATGGACTTCTGTTTTTATTTTAGGGTCATGCTAGTGACCTTTGTGACACTCCATTATTCATTGCACTTCCATGTGTAAAATGCATGGGTAGGTCCTTTCAATGATGTGTGGCACCAGCATCGTCGTCTGACGCACAAGTGTCATTAGTATTATTTATTTTCTCGCATATTTTGCAAGTAAAACTCAACGAGCATTATATCTTTAATTATTCAGATGATTAGATTTTAAGATTTGATGAGAAAGACAAAAAAGGGTTTGCTTTTTCCCTGTTTTGAATCTCAGATAATCTTGCTACTAGGATCTTTTGTGATGTTGATGGTCTGAATCAGTAGTTAATTGGTCTTAGAAAAGTCTTAATTGCTTCATATGGTGTTATGAATAGTTTTTTGGCCTTTATTTACATTCAGGTTCAGTGCCACAGCATTGTTTATGCTACTGGAGCCACCGCAAAAAGGCTCAGATTGCCTCGTGAGGATGAATTTTGGAGTAGAGGGATCAGTGCATGTGCGATATGTGATGGAGCATCTCCACTGTTCAAGGGGCAAGTTCTTGGTGTGGTTGGAGGAGGAGATACAGCTACAGAGGAAGCTATATATTTGACGAAGTATGCTCGTCATGTTCATTTACTTGTACGTAAGGATCAACTAAGGGCATCAAAAGCAATGCAGGATAGGTTAGTTGTTTTGAACTGATTTCTTTCTTCCACTTTCTTTTCATATTTTTCTTTTAAAGTTGTGAAAGCTCATTTTTTACCTTAAGATTGTAGATTTGTTGTTGTAAAGTACTTATCTGTCTGTAAAACTATATTAACATTGCTGTTCTCTATATGATATAAATCTAAAATTTCTTGATTCTTATTAGTCATATATTCCCTTTGATTATATGATATCACCTGTATGCATTTATTTGTTTTCTCCTGATGCTGAATTTTCTATGGAAAATTATGTATATTCTTGTCTGAATCAAAATTTTGTTTTTTCTGGTCCCCATTCTGTGTTTCTGTTGTTTTATTGTATCATTACCAAGATATCTTCTTGTTATGTGCATAACATAACAGACACTGAGATATTTCTGTGAGCATATGTATTATGAAAGTAAAAAAAATTCTATAATATTTGTTCACAAAGATTAGCTTCCTTAATTGTAAAAAAACTTGTGGTTAGTCTACCTGTAAATACTCAATAGTCTTTAGGTCTTTAGATGAAAGAGCTCAAGTTTGTTTAAGTTGATACTATTCTTGACTATGACCCCTTTTCAATAGAAGGTGAAAACAGTTGTTTTTGGTACAAAAGGTTATCAGAGATCATGCAATAATCTTTTGTTGCCCCTCTGCTATTGATGTGCAACATCTCCCTTGAATTGTCCGTATCATGCTAGAACGGTCCTTATTTTTCTTGACTATAATCATCATGAAATCAGAGATTAGAAACTTTATTTGCCACAAGATTGCTCTGTTAGAAATACTTACAGCAGTTGGACCAGGAAAGTTTAAATTATAAGGAAAAGAACCAAAACATGATAGTCCTCATGTATTTTTCCATCTTTTAATTTATTACTACTGTTATATATTTATTTAATTTTTGCATTTGTTACACGGTGTTTATTTTCTCTTCTTTGTTTCTCAGTGGCAGCCTTGATAGCGATGAATTATATACTAATGAACAATTTGTATTTTGAGTTTCAACTCCCTGAATGTTTGTTTAACAGGTTGATTATCGCGAATGTTTCAGAGTGTTCAATAATCCAAATATCACCGTGCACTTCAATACTGAGACTGTTGACGTTGTTAGCAATATGAAAGGCCAAATGTCTGGCATTTTACTCAGAAAAGTTGATACTGGTGAAGAATCTGTGCTTGAGGCAAAAGGCTTATTTTATGGTATTGGTCATTCACCAAATAGCCAGCTGTTGGAAGGACAAGTTGAACTGGATAGTGCTGGTTATGTAGTTGTTGAGGAGGGTACAGCAAAAACATCTGTTGAAGGTGTATTTGCAGCTGGAGATGTGCAGGTAATCATGTCAAATCTTTATTTAATGAAGTTCAGTTTAGTTTTTAGCTGAGGTTGTCAGTGCCCATTATGTGCCCCAAATGTTTTACCCAGGCCTACAATCTCATCATTGACCTGATCATATTGTTGACATAATTGATGTTCAGGAACATGATAATTTGATTTTGATGCATTAGCTGTGTTTTGCATTCTAAGTTGTTAGCATCATCTGCTGCATTTTCTTTAATGAATCTCTTGTTTATAACAGAAAAAATTAATGAGAGATATGGTGTACAGTAAAGTGAATTCTTTCCATTTGACAAGTATTTAGGTGGAAATGATGCTTGTGAAAAATGCATAAATTATCTTTGTTTGTGAATTGCACATGTAACTTGGAGTTACTTTGCATATTTGGATGATTTATTGGTTCATAAATCTGGTTTATATGTGACGAAAGTTATTATTCTTGACATAAAGTTTGGTATATTCAATTTCATAATTAATTTTGAATTTGGAGTAGTTAATTAGGTTAGATGGTCATCTCTCCAAATATTAAATAGTTTCTTTTTTGCTGCATGCTTCATCTGAGTATTTACATGTTAGTAAAATTTTAGGAATAGATTTCATGTCTATTATTACTGTCTAAGCCACGAAACACTAGAATTATAATCATGGGGGAATTTTTAACATGTCATGGTTTCAACTAACAAAATACTTATGTGTGATATTGATAACATTCAAGTTCATAAGAAATAATTATGGTTATGTTAATTGTTCTTGAAACTTCAGTGAAAAAGTTGATATATGCTGCATGTTTGGGAAAGCCCCTGGCTTTTATAGACTGTCTATTAATTCAGTTGCCATTTTACTAAACAGGACCATGAGTGGAGACAAGCCATAACAGCTGCTGGATCAGGATGTGTTGCTGCTTTGTCTGTTGAGAGGTACCTTGTGAGGAGTAATCTCCTCATTGAGTTTCACCAGGTAGCTAACTTTCAAATACTATACTACTTAATCTATTCTTCTTCTCCTTGTGATAGATAATTATGTTTACAATTTTGTCTGATTTGGAGTTAAATTAACTGATTCTCTAACCCCTCAAAATGGGAGCCTGATGATGTCTGGCATTTGCTTATTTGCTGATGCAATTAACATTGATGAAAGATTGATAAGCTGCATGGAGAATTTAGAATCTATTGTTCTCATGACTATGATTGGTGATATAAATACATCTAAAAAGTTTAACCAATTGGAGTCTTATCAACTTATTATGAAATCTAACATTGTTACAACATATAAAATCTAACAACTTTCTACTAGTCATCGTAATGAATTTGGCAATGTTGTTGGAAATATAAGTTTATGTATTCTTCCTTTTTTGAGGACGGGAAGGAATACTATAGTAGAGTTGGGCAAATAAGGGCCCTGACAACCCAGCCCAAGCCCCAAGGCTCGGTTCTTTGAAGGGCTTGGACCCATGGAGACAGGGTTTAGGCCCTAGGCTCAAGCCCTTGGGCTCGTATTTTTTAATATTAAAAAATTGTATTTTAGGGGGGTAAAAGTTATTATTATTTATTATTAGTTTTATTGTTAGGCCCAATCTAGGCTCTAGGTAGGGTGAATTTGAGTTAAGTCGACCTCACACAAGGATTGGTTTGAGCTTGGCTGAAAAACATAATGTCTTGCTCGAGCTTGTTCAAATTGATGCATAGTATCACCAGTGGGTTGTCGATGATGTGAATAGTGCTATCGACGGGGTGAATAATGTTGCCAGAGGGTGAACAATATAGTCGGAAGGGTGAACATTGTTGTTGAAAGGGCAAATGAGTGGAACGTGGATTCAAGCCTAAACCGGTTTGATTCTAATCCACCCCTAGCTATAGGACTTATCCCTCAGCCTAGACCTAGGGCTTGGGCTCTAGGGGCCTAGGCCCTAGGCACTTGTCCCAGGCATAATGTATGGTAATATTAGTTAGGAAAATTATATTACATTATAATATTTGTGTGCATAAGGTACCTAAGAGTTGTAATAATATTGTAATATTAGTGAGGAAAAAAAGAAGGCCCTTCAGTTGCATAATATATGCATGAAAGTGTTAAAGAAAGCTTATTATAGATTACTTCTTTATTTCATGAAATGTGGTTCTTTCTATGTCCATGACACTTAAAAATATTTGTGAATTACAATTAACATTCTCTTGTCCAAAAAAGAAGAGAAAAATTCCCCTTCGAGACTAAAAGATTTTTCTAAATACCTTTGCTGATTAAAATCTTAGATGTTGAGTTTTTCAAATGTTGGTTCTCTGATGGTGAAATCAGTTCTGGAAAGTTGAAATGCAAATTAATAGATATTTAATTTTGGAGAGAGCAATTTTTACTGTTGGATGTTTTGCCATAATCCACTTTTAACCTAATTTGTATTTGACAGCCTCAAACTGAAGAACCTAAGAAGGAACTCTCGGACAGAGATGTTCAAGAAGGTTTTGATATATCACGTACAGAGCATAGGGGCCAGGCATGTGTTCATTTTCTCAAGATGCTAACCTTAATATGATGAACTCTTAGTTATTTATCACATGAATCTTCATGATTTTGGTTTTTTATTCAAGCATAGTCTAAAACTTTCATATTTTAATGTTACTCTATTTCTTCTATCTCACAGTATGCTCTACGAAAATTGTACCATGAAAGTCCAAGGCTTATTTGTGTACTCTATACTGCACCAACTTGTGGTCCATGTAGGACATTAAAGCCAATTCTTAGCAAGGTAGTTTAAGATAGTTTTAACTATTATTTTGTTAAATGACTAAGTAATTTATGTAACTTTTGATCCATCTTTCATGGATGGCAGGTGATTGATGAATTTGATCAGAATGTACATTTTGTTGAAATTGATATTGAGGAAGATCCGGAGATAGCAGAAGCTGCTGGAATTATGGGTACACCATGTGTCCAGTTTTTCAAGAACAAAGAGATGATCAGGTCGGCCAAACTTTGTTTTCTTGTATTATGTTTACCTGTGCTTGTTTTCTGCTTTATGGGTACATCATGTGTAGCAGTATTCTGTACTGTTGCTCGTTAGGATTCCTCAGTTAATTGAATATTTAGCATATAAATATGTTCTTCAAACACTATTGAAATGGGATTCAGGGTTATATTTTTATCTGAGTTGCCTTTTTCACATATAACTGATCATTTGAATAATTTATATTTTTAACATCCATGGTAGCTTGGCAATGCAGGTCTGTATCGGGGGTGAAAATGAAGAAAGAGTATAGAGAATTCATTGAAGCAAATAAATGAGAGAAATTCAGATTTGATTTTAATCTGATGGTATCATTTTGTCACTCAATTTTGTTCCTTCCATACTTGATCGTTGAATAATGCCCCTTTGTATTTTCACTTTCAGTTACACTGTAGATTGCACATGCAGAGTTGCAAATGCATTGCCACAGGTTTTGGTTGTTCGATCTTGTATTTGATCAGCTTGTATATTTTGCTAATTCAGCTAGAATTTGATTCTAAATTGAATTGATGGTCACCTTGCCCAAATAAAATCCTATGCTTTGGACTTTTCTGTTTTGGATTATTAAAGCAAATGGAAGAAAACATTACTGAAGAGGCTATGAGAGATGGATGGTACAAAGCAGAATTCTTAGAGTGCCCATACCAGGGTTTTTGCTTTATTTAACCAATAATGGAGACAAATAGCCACTTTGTAAGGAAAAAAAAATTAGTGGAATGGATATAATTACTTCATGGTTTACATGAAAGGTTATGTAATAGTTGGCGAAAAGTTTGTATAGTAGTGGTGGTTAGGGTTGGATTCGAATTGAATCAAATTCAAGTTTAATTGAACTCGAGTTTGGCTCGGCTGATGAACAGACGAACTTGAGCTTGAGTTCGAGCTCTGTGAGCTAAGAAAATAGCTGCTTGAATTTGAGCTCGCAAGTTAACAAGCTTCTCACGAGCTGTTAGCAACTCCTTCAGGTATAGAAAAAAAAATCAAAAATGTTTTGTTAACAAAACCAACCAACTTTTCTCTAATATAAGATACTGCTAATGAAAAAAATAAAGCCTACTAAGTACAGGTGATTTAGAGTCAAGATCAAGTTAACAAAATAGCACACCATCGTACCTATGACCATAACATTGCTTAAGTTCATGGACAGTACACCAAAACAAAATAACCTTGAGGTTCAAGGTTCTCAAAAGCAAAAATTGATATGCCTTTGACTTAAACTTGAACACAGCAGCACAGAAAAACAATAATGAACAAAACCCCTAAATTAAAAACCCTAATTAATTAGGATGAAACAAGAAGATTGAAGAAGAGAAGGCCAAAAGTAAGAAGACTGAAAAAGAGAAGGCCAAAGTTAAGAAGACTGAAGAAGAGAAGACCAAAATTATGGTGAGATCAGGGTGAAGCAATGATGGAGTTGACTGGAATGAGCGCCATCTGACAGAGGTTAAGACTGATGAAACTGAGATCTGAGAAAGCTGAAAGAAGAAGGAGAAGAGCAGAAGGCTGAAGGGAAGATCCGTGTGTGAAGGCCTGAAGGGTGAAGCATGAAAATTTAACTTTCATTATAATTTTTCACTGAAACGACATCGTCCACTTAATGAGTCTGATGACACTTGGGCGGCTCAACTGGCTTGCTAGCCGCACGAACTGCTTAGTTATACTATTTGGGCTCGGGTTAAAACTCGTTTATACTTATATGTAAAGTTTGAATTATTCAAGCTTTTTTTTATTTGATTTGTTTTAAATTTATTTAAATTAAATTTAGATAAATTTGATTCGAATTTAACCCTTGTGGCGATGCTCACACTTGTACCTCAACAAGGCAAAGAAGCGTAACAGAGCAGGCAGACCCCACCATTTGGAAGGAAAAGGAGAATAAAGGTGAAGCCCTAACACGTCAATCCTTTATATTTGTCTCTACAGTACAATACATTGAAATAGCAATACTAGAATTGGATTGGCATTGGCATGATGCAATGCTGATGTAGGGTGGGCACCGTATGGGATAACGCTAGATGACCTTGGGGTCAAAACATTTCAGGTCCCATCATCATGGATACCCATATATCTACAAATACAGATAGTATAGGATTATTATTTATAAAATTATCTAGAGGCAAAATTAATTATTTGATTATTAAAGGTGTTTGATAAATTAATTAAATTAATTTGTTAAAGTTAACGATAGTAAATGCAATTTTTTTAACAAGTATTTGTTACCCTCATGAAATTCTAGTATGGTAATACATCAAGAGTGTATTTAGTTTAGGATAATTTTTGTTTTTGTTTTTGATAATTTATATTTTATTATTAGTATTAGTTTATTTAGTTGGTTGGTTACAATAAAAACTTTTATAGAGATAACTTGATCATGCAACGATTTTCTTTTATTAATTTTTTAGGATAAAAACACTTTGGGATTCGATTAATTAACATATAACCCAACAACTAATTTTGAATATTTTACCCTCATTAATTAATTGTTTTGGACAAAATCATTCTTAGTTTAAGGCAAAACTACAATTGATAACTCATACCACGATTTGCCAACAACCATTAGTTAGAGTTGATACTTTAGAGCTAATCTTCTTAGTGATATATGTCCAGGTTATATTACATTTATATAATTGTGAATAACATTTTATATCTGTAAATCATGTTTAAGTATGTGTATGATATATGTTCTTAGAATGATAAAACTAAAACGTGTGTATTAATGTATATCTTTAATTATGAGAACCTTATGAGTAAATATAATAATCATTTTAGAAATATTCGTAGACCTAGTATTATTCTGACTTTGGGCATGAATAATATAGTAAGACTATCATTGTGTTAAATGACCCTAACAAAAGACAATAGTAGATTTCACATGTAAAAAGTTGTTTGTTTACAATCTGGTGCAACACATGGGTTTTTGTTGACTACAAGCTCATTAAACAAACCTACCATAAGGTTACATATAAATAGAAACCGCAGTGTATATGAAACATATTTTTCTAATAAATAGTGGTGTATGTAATCCATAGACTTGAGATTATCAGAGTGTCTTGTATACCAAGTAACCTAGTTTGATGATAGCCAAATGTAGTCTCTTTTGGGGCTATCAGTATGGTAGCAATTAACTATCTCGAGAAGCTTATCAATGCTATAATGGATCAATATAAGATTCACTACTCATGGGTACAAGAGAATGTATCCCATGTATGGTTTGATTATGGAAATGTACTACAAGTCTATGGCGGCAACATGAATGAGTTGTTTGATCCAATTAATGTTCGAATATAACTCTTGAATATATAGGTGCTTAGATTCTAACCTCGAAAAGATGCCTATGTGTTTGTACGAATTGTTCCCAATCTATTTCATTTCACAACTAATCACCTCTAGTGACGTTACAATCAAAGAAAAGATTTAATAATTTTTCAAGGTGTGAAACCTATATTAGTGGAGATGGAAAACACAGTCTTGATGTTGAATTAGGCATGTGTATGTCTGATATGAAGTGCAACAACCTAGGTCGTGATACTTGTGTGAGTAGTTTTTGGGTTAGACTGAGTTGCTTGAGTTACCAACCAAGTTGAGATGGTAGACTAGCGAAACCAACCCCTTCCAAGAAATCTTTTCAAAATGAATTTCTACTAGTTATTGGAATCACTTATGTGCTTGGGTTGCTGGGAATAATTAAACATGTCAGGATCAAATTCTATGAATTTTGTAAATGAGAATTTTGTATACCCGTATTGATTTTCGATGAAGCATCTTCGAATACTGCACGAGGTATTGACGTTCGTCTATTTCTATGATGCCATTTGCCCATGTATTGCTTTTCATCTTGGGAGACAAGATCTATGTATGTGTTGGGTGGAGAATTCTTCCCTTTTCATAAAATGACGTTCTTTCTTTTGAGAGACAGTTAGGACTATATATAAGAGTCCAACTGCCAATTACTAAACACCAGTAACTACCCTTTGGCAGTTAACAAAATTAGGTTGGGTCAACCCGTTATGGGTGGACTCGGATCCAATATGGGTGAACCCGAATCCAATATGGGTGATACTGTTTGTCTAGATTTAAGTTTGGGAGATATTATTCTTTCTTTGTTCTCCATTTTGTTTTGCTTAAAGACAAACAAAGATTTAAGTTTGGTGGAATTTGTTGCACTTGATTTTTGCGCCCATTTTCATTGTCTAGATTTGATAATTTAGTGCATTTTAGGTAGAATATTTAGGTTTAGGTTTTAGTTTTAATATTGTTTTTGTATTTTTATTTACTTAGTATTTATTTTCTAGTTTTATAGAAATTAACACAGAAATTAAGAGAAAAGTGCGGAAGTAAAGAGGAAATTGGTGGAACCCTAATTGCATTAGGAAAGATGAAAATTCGCACATAAAGGAAGCAAATCTTAACTAGAAAAGGGATATGGGCGGAAGAGGAAAGAATACGGATCTAGCGTTAAATAATAATCCAAATGAGATTTGGATCCCTACTTTGGTGCAGAGGAGCATCATAAAAGAATCACTAAGCCACCCAAGCAATAATTTTACTAGGTTTTCAGTTTCTACAAGTAGACAATTGATGTTTCTATTTTTTTGATTTCTACGAGCCACAGGGAAATGAACACATACAGAATGCAATAGCAACAGATATGAGGACAACATATTAACAATTCGAGCGATAACTACGATCATTTTACTTTATCTTCGATTCATAGTTATGTGTCCTTATAATTGTTATTATGTATCTATAATCAATATGAGTGGCTAGTTTTAAATTTGGATCCTTGATACCAGAGATAGGTCAAGCCCTTGTGGAATCATTGGAATCATAAAGCTTAAAGGGTTCGTAAGTACCATGAGAGTAGATACATGTTTAATGCTTACACGTTTAATCAACCTTGAGAGGGGAACTAGGGTAATTTAAGATATCCAACTATCAATACATCACAATTATAGAAAGAGCCTTCATGATTAACTATAAGTTTATGTGAGATTGTTAGTAAAATCTTACTTCCTAGATATAGTTGATATATGAGTTTAGTTAATACCAATAGAGTCACATTAGTCAATTGTATTAGAAGTAGTAGAGTAGTTTTAGTCGCATTAGTGATCATAGTCTTAACACAATTTGGATTCCCTAGTTAATTTAGACCACGAAACGAGTTAATAAGTTGATTTCTCAATCCCTATGAGATCGACATATTTTGTACTACTTTTCGATTCATGCACATGTAAGCTAGATGCAACGTGTATCCACTAAGTGGAACTCCACTTATTTGATCTTAGATACGGCCCAAAAGTTTCAAAAGACCTTTGGAAAGGTTAGTAGATTATGACCTTTCTTTGCTAATGAACTTAAAATCTAATAACTAAGGTGATTTGAGTGGGCCACTAACAAATAAGACAATGGAGAAAGCTAAACACTTGTTGACATTGTTAGAAACTTTTTATGACCTTACATTTCATGTTTATGCTACTTCACATTTTGTGCTTTATTGGGATTATCAATGTGTTTTTCTCTTAGAGTATTAATGAGATATTTTATTTGCTTTCAATGGTATTGAAAATGAAAGATAAATGTAACAAGTATTAAGAAAATCAAGGAAAACTCAATGTTTTGTTGTTTGTAGTTGTGGTTTAATGGCATTAGAGTTAGTATTTAGTATGGGTGGTCGCATCTTAAATTCTTTTAAAACATGGTAATCTCCTGAGATTGTACAAACTCTTATGTATACATAAGATTGATTTCCTAATGTTTCTCTAAATAATATGGAGAAAATACCTGAAGATGTTGAGGGGTTAGAAAATTGTACATTTTAAATACTCACAACATATATTTATACTTAGATTTTTACTTGTCTTAACTCTAATATAATTTATAAATTCTATTTTGTCGTCTTAATAGAGATTACTAATCTTAGATGAATGATTTTGTGCTTGAAATATATGACAAGGTTAAAGAGGATCTTGGTAAGTACATTTGATTTCATTGCTATTTAGATTTTTGTTTAAAAATTTTATTGCTCGGATGTATGAGATATTTTTCCAGTGCTAGCATGCTTTTTATGTTATTATTATTTTTTCTGTAGGATGAAATAACCTTAATTTGGTAGGATGAAATTTTTGGATAAACAGTATTATATAATCAAATAATGTATTTAAATAATTATATATTATTATATGATTTAATAATTTTAAATTATACATAAAAAAATATTTAATTACATAATAATATATTATTATTTATATATAAAATTATATATATTATTTATATACATAATTTTATTATTTTTAAGTTAAATACCAGATTCCAATAACTCATCCCTCGTAATTTCTATGTATTCCCAGAATTTGTTCAATACGTTACAACATAAGAGTGGATTTTCCCTGGTCAAGAAAGTTTACCAACCCAATGAAGAAACCTTTGGGCGGTGGCACATTAAATGGCCTTGGGCAGTGAAGCATTTTGATTGGTTGAGGGGTTGGGCAAATTTTGTATAAATGCAACCGCTCACACTTCATTTGTACACACACCCTTTTGACTAATGTTCATATGCACACCCTCCACTTTTGCCCTCCGCTTTCTCTACACTTCTTTTATGTTTATCCTGCTTTTTAATTATATTTATAACACGCTATTATTATGATTACTATATATTTATTTTAATATAATTACTATTAGTTATTTAATTTATCTAATTTATTTATATTTTCATTACTGTTATCATCTCATTTGTAAAAGCAAATAATGAATGTTGTCGTCTACTTGTAAAAACAAATTATAGACATTTTTATTATTGTCATTATCCCGTTTGTAAAAGCAAATAATGGACGTTATCGCTTATTTGCAAAAACAAATCATGAACGTTTTCATTATTATTGTTGTCCCTGTTTGTAAAAGCAAATAATTAACATTGTCGCTTTTATTTTCTTATTTGCAAAAACAAATTGTGGTTGTTGACATTTATATTGTTATTATTATCATGTTTAATTTTTATTTTCCCATTTACAAAAACAAATTATAATATTTACATTTATGCAATTTTTATAATTATTTCTTGTTTGTGAAAGCAAATTGTAGTTATTTATACTTATGTTATTATATTTATTCTTTCATTTGCGAAAAGCAAATTATGGTTATTTATATGGGAAATTAAAATAATTGCCCCAAAGATTAAGGGCTAAAACGAAATTACCCCTAAATTTTGACACTAAACGAAAATGCCCCAAAATTGCGAAGAGACGAAAATGCCCCTCCACTCAAAATCGTCCAAAACCACGCGCACAACAGCCAAACACACGAAACTGAAAATTTTGAATACACGATTCGTGCATTCGGCAACTCCGATTTCATCCGGCGATTTTTTCGACGTCTTTCGGCAACGACGATGGACAAAAAGGTTAGTAAAAGAACCCTTGTCATCTCTTTATGCATTTCGTTTCACAATTTGAGCGATTTGATGCGAAATTTGGGTGTTTTGAGTTAGGGTTTACGGTTTGAAATTTTCGAAGAAAATGCTTGATTTCTTGCTGATTTTGATGAATTTTGTTAGGGCTTTTATGTTAGATTAGGTTTAGAGTTGATTGTTGTTGAAATGAAGTTTGAAAAACGAAGTTTGGAAGGTGAAATGTGGCCACACGAATTCGGCAGTCACCACGCGAATGGCGCAGTGACCACACGAATTCGTGTGGACGGGGAGGTGTTTTGAACTTTTCAAACTTCCTAGACTACACGGGTTCGTGTGGTTGGGGGTGAAAATGCGTGTTTTCATCGTGTGGTGGGGCATAGCATAAATAGGAAAACGTTGTGGGCTGGCAAAATTACGGTCAACCCCCCGAATTCGTGCGGTTGACTCACGAATTCGCGCGGTTGACGCGTGAATTCGTGTGGTGGACACGCGAATTCGTGTGGTGGGGCAAATTGCGATTTTCCAGAGTTATCCAGTATGCGTTTCCTCTTGTTGGAATCAGGGGGGCAGAATGCAATTCTATTAAATTTTAGGGCTGTTTTGATATTTTTCATATGAGATCAAATTGAAATTTAACCATCTTAAGGTTTTTTGACATGTAGAATTCGAATTTGATATCTGTTTTTTCAAATAAGGCCTCTATGTATAGAATTGAATAATTTATTCTCTAAAATTTATAGAAATTTAATATAATTGTAATTTAATTTTCATACAGGGAGCTGTACAAAAGAGAAAAAGAGACGAAAGCAGAGATGAACTGCGATTCCCTCTCGAAAAGCACTTCAAGGCTCAAGTTACTACACGTGGATATAGAGATGTTGGAGCCGTGATAAAAAAATTATTAACAGAGAGACAATTACAAATGTTTCGACGTACATGTTTCGGACACTTCCTAGAGTTGAAGGATAGTCGATTTAGTGGGGTCCTAATACATTCCTTCATCCTTCGAGCAGTAAATAAGGTGACTTCGGGAGAGGAGTTATGGTTTCGGGTTAATGACGTGGATGTCAGATTCAGTGCATATGAGTTTGCTATTATGGCGGGCCTTCGATTCAGTCATTTGGTAGATATCGACCTCTACATTCCATCGAAGGCCACAGATCGGATCCTCCAGACATATTTTCATGGGTGTAAATCAGTTACATATGCTGATCTGAGTTGTGTTTTCCAGCAGAGACCGTGGGGGGAGGATGACACTGATGCAGTTAAGTTAGCATTGTTGTTTTATCTTCACATGGGGTTGTTAGGGAGTGACTTGAGAAAAACAATTCCCCAGAAGATATTACAATTAGCTGATCATTTGGATAGGTTTAATGCATACCCGTGGGGAGTACGAGTGTGGCAGATGACATATCGCTCTATATGCGATAACATCTCCCGAATTTCTATTGATTCCGGTCCGAAAAAGAAAAAGGAAAATCAGCTTAAGCAGTATAGCATTATGGGATTTCCATTAGCGTTTCAGGTAATTATGATATTTATTAATTCAAACAAAAAATGAATGTTTAAAATAAAATTAGTTTAATATGATTGTAAATATATACAATAATCGATTTATATTGATATTGCAGTTTTGGATTTACGAGACGCTGGACTCGTTATTTCGATGGGTAGACGAGTCACCGTATGTTGGAGCCGCCCGGATGTTGAGATGGCACACGAAGGACATTCCGGGATGGGATTTTATCTCAGCTATCTTCACTGGAGATCCAGTAAGTACTAATTAATTAAATATTAACATATACTCTGGATATGACAATAATGAATACTGAAAATAAATATCTTGTAGGATGATGTTAATTTTCCATTAGATTTATCTCCTGTTGAGAGAGATACGGAGTGGTATGAGGATATCGTCCGATATACAGGGATATCGGATAGTCGATCTTCTTCGGTGTCAGGAGATGCACCATCGAGTCCTTGTGACGTCAGTTCTCCGATCATTGCTCCTCCTCCTATTGATGCTTCTGTTCAGCCCCCTCCCACGTGCCCGATTAGCGACCCTATCGAGGAGCTTATATCATCGGGTCTCGGGCCTAGGCCCCCTACCACTAAGCACATATCACCGGATCCCGTGCCTATGCCTCCTACCACTGAGCAGATATCAGATGATCCTCCTACCACTGGATCAGATTTCTCCATTCATCACTTTGATGCTGCATTGGCTCGATGGGGAAATCTTATCTTAGATCGACTTACTGGATTAGAGGCTAGGATGGAGGATAGGTTTAGAATCATCGAGGGTAGGATGACTCTTATGGAGGATAGATTGAGTCGTATAGTGGATACGACGACTCGTACGGAGGTCAGACACTCTCATCACCACACAGATACTATCGGACAGGTAAAAAAGTTAATATTTTATAAGATATTTCATCTATTTATATACGTAATCATATGTAATTTTATAATAATTGTAAATTATATTACAGCCTTCTCGGGACGATGGTAACAGACTATCGACAGGGGCTTTCACATTCCCGTCTCCACCTGTTATCGATGTGAGTGTTAACTGCTTATAGTTTTTTAAGAATGTTACTTTTGAAATAAATTTTAATATGTTAAAATTATTACAGCGTCGGTTATTTGATGAGAGACCATCCCGAGAAGATATGATATTGACTGTTGATATCAGCGATTATATATCATCGCATGAGGTTTTCTCGATGGCACCTCATACGATGGTTCAGGTAATTAGAACGTCATTTTGAAATAAATGTTATATCTGAATTATTTGATTATACATTTATTAATCACGTTAAATATAACTTATCGATTAATTAATATTAATTGCTAATACTGATACAGGATGTCGGCGACGATGGATCACTTCACATGCGGTCTTCTCCATTGACACCTTCTGTGATTATTCTGGTTAGTCAAACATAGATATACAATATTATATCTCATTTACACATATGTAATTTGATTTTTTCTAAACTTGTTAATATCGTCCTTTGTGACAGCGGCCTGACGTTTCTGTGGCTGTGCCGATTACGGATCCCATTATGACGTCTATTTCGACGTTAGAGGTACGTACATTGTATAATGAATACTTTGTTATTTCTTTTCTTAATAGTTTGATTTAGTAATATTAAATGTTAATATTGTCATAGGATATTACCAATGTCGATCGATCACCACATACAGATGCTCCGATTACGGATTGGGAGGAGGTTGAGGTGAAGTGCCAGAAAATTCTTTTATCATATGTTACATTTGTTAATTTCAACAGTTGTTTAACCTTTCTATCCTGTTACAATAGGATCTTCGTTTGATCTATCTCAACACTCCAAGCAAAGAAAAACAGGTGATCGATATTGTTTCTCAGGATGATGAGGTCACTGATGATGTTGTTGAGATCACTGCACACGAGGACCAGGAGCAGGTAATTGAATTTTCAAGAAGTTTAATAACTTATTTTCATTTAAATAATTTATCATTCTATTTAGTCGATTCATGTATTTGAATACAGTCGGTCTCGAAAGAAAATATATTCGAGATAGCTTCACTTGCGGATTCTCCAGCTATGACTCCAGCGATACAGAAGGTATTAAAAAGTTTAAATTTTTAATAAATTTATTAAATTCGCTTGTAATAATTTATTATTCATTTGACCTAATGTTTCATTTGTTTTGGTGTAGTATTTTCGCACAGTTCGTGGTAGGATTGTCAAGAAGGGAGCCCTGATTCGTAGTCTATACACGAATCCTCTGAAACCACGTGACCAACGAACGAGACCCGCTGTGCAGTTATCGAAAACTGAACGTGAGGAGGTTTTCAAGAAGTGGTATGCAGAGCCGAACATGTTCGAGAAATGTCATGTGTATGACATAGGTGTACGGACCAAAATTGCATTTTGGGGTACACTCATGAACACCTTTGGATGGTTGTCTGACGAGGTGAGTTCACTTTAACAAATGAATTTCGTATTTTGGTTATATAATCCTTTTATGACCTGATGACGTTATATCTTCTATTTTTTCAGCATGTTGATTCGTTTTTGGGGTTACTACATCGACGCCAGCATGACGATATGATGAATGTTCAGCAGAATTGGACGACGGTTTTGAGTTGTTTTGTTGGATATACCCCTCATGAGTATGCGGCCTGGACGAGGGATCCGGATAGTTGCCAGTTCCCTTCGCTCTTTACACGTATGGTGGATGCAGATTACCCACCTGAGTTGCATTTGCAACCTTGGGGTATGATCAATGAGGTTAGTAATCGAGTATCGAGTACATTTTGAAGAATAATCGATTAAGATCTAATTACAATTATTTCAACGTGTGCAGGTTTTTATCCCAATAAACTTTGAGAATGCTCATTGGGTAGCAGAGGTGTTGGATTTGAAGGAATGGAAGATTACAGTTTACGACTCCTTACAGAGTTTCACAGCTGACCCGGAGCTATTTAGGCGAAAGATGTTGGGATATACGTCGATGATATCACATTTACTAGCTGCGACATCATTTTGGGCCGATTCGCATCGGAGTCCACGGGACGATCCATTTGCATTGCATAGGGTGGTGGATATACCGCAGTAGGCACCCCTATCAGGTGATTGTAGGGTGTTCATGTTACGATACATCGAGTGTTTAGCACTTCACTAGTCATTATGCTTTGAGGGGGAGGACTCGTTACGTCTACGCACTCGTTTAGGCACGCAGCTATATTTTCAGGATATTGATTGACGGTTATTGTATATGTTATTTGTATTTGTATATATATTGATTTATTCATTTATATATATATTTATCTATATATTGATTCATTTATATGTTCATAACAAATATATAGCTAAAAATACTTAATCAAAGAATTAAGAAATATTAAAAGATTATAGTTAAAATTAAATACTATAGTTATATGCGGTTCTATCTGGATTTGAAACACAATATTTTTTAATCGAAAATGAGAACGAGATGTATAACTTAAAGGTGTTTCTTCCATTATTACAACAAGTCATTTTCTTTTTTATTTAATTTTACACAAATAATATCAAAATTTATTAAATATTAAGAATATTTGCAAGACATATATATATATATATATATATATATATATATATATATATATATATAATTGTTTTCAACTTTCAATATATAGCCTTTATTAGGGTTGAATATGCATGTGATTCGATATAAGGAATTGTGAAGCGTAATCGAAGGATCTTTGTAGACTCAAAATAAATAAATCAATATAAAAAGATAATATTCGCAATAACAATCAGAAACATTAGGTTTACAGAAACAGGTACAAGTACAACATTAATATTAAAATTAACATTCACGAACATTAGAGTTACAAAAACAAGTAGAAAAATAACATTTATATTAAAATTAACAAGTACAAATAACAAGTACATTTATTTTCCATCTTTCTTCTTTCTTCCTGAACTTGATGGTACAGAATTAGGTACTGGAATAGGGCTTCTGCAGTTTTGTCTTGTATGTCCAGGTTGATGACATCGGCTACAGATAAGTTGTTCAACAACCTCTCCTTGAGAAGGTCGTCTGTTTTTATTTGCTGGACGTCCTGCACGACGACGATGCACATATGGTGGGTGGATAACAGTTGCCTCCTCCGGATGAAGCCACTCTGACTGATCTCCCAATGGATTGACTGCGTCTACATACACTATTCGATAAAAAGCTGTGCTGTAGTATGAATGCACCCATTGAAGGTAAGTTGTAAGCTTCATATATCTGGCTACAGCAATAACGTGCATGCAAGGAATCTTTGATAATTGAAATTTTCTACAAGTACATGTATGCTCCGTCAGGTCTACTAGGGCATCATATTGGCATTGGCCACTACCAAGAACCTGGTATCGCTCAGTTGTTATAGGACGCACTTCTAAGTTCGAAGACTTCTGTACACGTTTTGCGATCTTATCTTCAACCCAAGGTGTGACTGGACTGGTATAAGTATCTGTAAATCATATAAATATAAATTCATCTGGTTAGTAACCAAGTATAAGTTTGGTAACACACATTTATAACATAGTATAACAGTGAATATGAACTTACTAGCATGATTTCTTCTTTCATAAAACCATCGCTGCAATGTACCTCTAATGAACTCGATCAGCATAGTAATAGGTAAACCTCGAGCGTGTTTGACCAAGGCATTAAACAACTCAGCAATATTGGTAGTCATTACATTGTACCTATGGCCTGGAAAATATGCTCGTGCCCATCGATCAAAACCCACTTCATGCAGGTATGCAGTTGCCTCAGGGTGCAAACGGGACAGTGACTTCATGACCAGTTGGAATTCAAATTCAGTGTATGCCTTGGCTGCTTTCCAGTACATTAATGCGATTTTAACATTCTTTTTGTACTTGGACTGCATGTTACAATGAAGATGGTGACAACAATAACCGTGATGCACACCAGGGAAAACTTCAGCCAATGCAGAAAATATGCTGACATGTCGATCTGAAATGATGGCCAAATGAGGTACCTCCCCAATACAATCCCTCAGTTTTGTTAAAAACCAGGACCATGTGTAATGATCTTCCCTAGGACCAATCCCAAAAGCAAGTGGATATATTTGATTATTCCCATCTAATGCGACAGCAATAAATAGTTGACTCAGATATCGACCCTTCAAGAAAGCAGCATTAATACAAATAACCGGTCGAATATGTTGCTGAAATGCACAGATACTACAACCGAATGCCATGTAAAAGTATTTAAATCGATCCTCCTCATCCATTAGTATATGTGTCACCATCCCCAGATTGCAACGCTTTAAATTGAGGCAACACTCTGGCAGCAACATAAACGACTCTTCTGGTGTGCCCCTCAATGATTGAAGCGCCCAATTTCTCGCCCGCCATGCTTGTGCGTATGATATATCAATTTTATATTGGTCGGCGATATCAGCAATGATCTCCTTCGGTCGATAAACACGATCAACTAAAATGAATTTGGTCCTCAAAATCTGCCCCAAAGCTCGAGCACCTGCTTGCCTATGATGAGGTAATATCTGATTTCTACAACATGTGTGATAGCTATCTATACGACGTAATTCAAAGCTATCAGTTTCTCCCACCCTAACTGCCCGTGCATGCCATTTACATTCTTTGTTGCGACATTTAATAACCCATCTACGCGTGTCTGATTTTTTCACAAAAAATTGATATCCCCTACGAAGCGTGTCTTGAGTTATCGCATCAATGACATGTTGTTTACTAGAAAATAATGTACCAGCTTTTGGAGAATCAGTATCGGTCGATGCTTTAGAGTTTCTAGATGTAGATGGTTGATCAGGAAAAGGTGGTAACCAATGAAATGCATCAATAAGAACATTCCCACCAACAGGATTTATTTCTGGAAAATAACTCGTACCTCCAATATCGTTATTACCATAAGTCTTCTCTTCAATCTCTGGTTCTTCGATTGGAATATTCTGTTCAACCTTTCCATTAAATTCACTCCAGTCTGGAAAAGTTGCTTCGTCCCCATTAAGGAATTCTTCTGTGCGATACAATGCATCAACGTTAACTTCATTTATATGTGCAAAATCTTCCTCTAAGAATTCTTGTTTCGGATTGATCTCGATATTTTGAATCTCTTCTACACCAATAGTTTGATTTTCTGGATAACTGCTCGACTCCCCACCTTGAAAATCTTCATTTGCTTGTTGAGTCTCATAAGTATCATCAGTAACTGTAGTTATAACAAAAACTGGAACACATTCTTTGAAGAGGTTAGATAGACCGTTAAGAATCTCAACATCCTTATCATTCGAAATTTCTATCGGAGCACCGTCGTCGAGATGTCTCGGTTTCATACTCAACTGAATGTTAAATATCCATCGATCTATATTACACTTGTCGCTCACTATTTCGATTAATTCTTCGAATGATGTGTGTTCTGGAATTTTAATCAATTTCCTATTACCTCCAACATATTTTATAACATTATCACCCTTTTCTATCCAATTTCTCCCATATCTAATTGAAGCATATCCAGCCATTTAGATTAATCCTACAATAAAATATATAATCAACATAAATAATACGACTGAAAATAATATTTACAGATGTCTATTACATAATTATACCTATTCTGTAATTCTATTATATATTGTGACTACTTAAATATATCATGTTTTGGCATTATCCTTTAAAAAATAATAATTTAATTTAAAAGGGTAGTTTTGATATTTAAGAGGATATTTGGGGCATTTTTGTTTAAATACTTTAATATAAGGGTATTTTCACTTAACTCCTAAAATTTGGAGCTAAATTGTATATTGCCTAAATCAAATATATAATCAACATAAATAATACGACTGAAAATAGTATTTACAGATATCTATTACACAATTATATCTATTTCATACTTCAATTTGACAAAATAATATTATTAAACATACCCTACTAATTTTTATTATTTTACTTATTACACACAACTACAATTTATTATATAAAATATCACATATAATTACATTATTAATAAAATAATAACGATTGAAGTAATATCATGTTATCCTATACTACTATAATATTTAAAGCATAACCTATCTAATTTTTATTATTTTACATATTACATATAACTATAATTTATTATATAAAATATCACATATAATTGCATTATTAATAAAATAATAACGATTAAAGTAATGATATAGATAAATACCTCGTAATGACGAACTTTTCTCTTCACCCCCGAAATCTTGAACACGAACTTATTTTCTCTCTTCAGAAATCTCTCTCAGATATGTTAAAAATGAAGGAAGATATGTGGTTTATATAGAAATAAAGGAAATTTAGTTTTGGTATTATTTTGGGGCATTTTTGTTTAAATACTTTGAGTTAAGGGTATTTATGCTTTAACCCCAAAATTTATGGTAAATTTGTTTATTACCCTTAAATAAAATAATAATTTAAATTAGAAGGGTAGTTTTGGTATTTAAGGGGATATTTGGGGCATTTTCGTTTAAATACTTCAATTTAAGGGTATTTATCTTTAACCCCAAAATTTGGGGTAAATTTGTTTATTACCCCACAAAAAAGGGCATTTATTTTAATTTCTCTATTTATATTTATTTTATTATATTTATTCTCTTATTTGTGAAAATCAAATTATGATTGTATCCAATTTGCAATCCAAAGTCTACAAAATAATGAAAAATATGGACATGAGGTCCTAAATATAATTAGAGTTAGGATTTTAAATACTATAATTTATAACTTAATGTTCTAAATATTAATTACATAACTAGAAGTTTTGTGAATATGAGATACTATCAGAACCTGAAGTTTCAAAAATTAATCGCAATATTTTCTCTATAAAACTAGAAATTTTGTAAATATAAAATAATATTTGAATTTTCTAAGACTGGATGGATAAAATTATATTAAATGAGTTTTTGACATAATTCTCCACTTATAATATATGAGTCTTGAAAAAGTAATTAAATAGAATGTCCTAGAAGGATAAATCTAAGACAACTAATTTTTCTTTGAGATCACATTCATGAAGGATTGTCAGTCGAATATGTGGATTCATGGAGAAATTTGAACAATAAATTTAAAAATTAAATTCAATAATACTCCTAATGGCTCTATAATATAGTATAGCTCAACAATATTTGGAATCTTTACTCGATTGAGGTAATATGGAAGAGAAAATATTCTTCTCATTTCATCTTTCTAATATGCTCCTTTAGTAGCAGTGTCGGGAAAGGACATTTTGAATTAATAGTATATTTGTTTATTAATGAAAAACCATCAAACTTGCTCTGCAAGCATTGCACCATTCCTTAAAGTAAATGTGACTATCAGTAGTAGTTATCATAGGTGTGTGTAAAGTCTTGGATGAAATAATTTTCGACCCAAAGATGGTTATAATAGAAAATCTCAATCATACCACTAGATCTGAACTAAGAATGAAGTAAAATAAAGAATAATGTAGAGTAAATAAAAAAATAATGAAAATAGATGTGGTTATAAATGTCATTGATTTTGTATCTATCGTCCGCACAAACATTAGATGTATTTATATTAAAAATCCATAAAAATATTATCAAATTTGTTGATGATTCAAGTCTTATCGATCTAATAAATCTTGATGTTTTAAGGTTTCTTTCAAGAGTAAGAATATAGGTCACTTGACTAGTAATGTGAATTCCTAATATTTTCATAATTAAAATCCATCATACTTCCTTTTTTTGGAGTCATGAATATTATGAGGTTTTTAACCATGTACTCCTTCCTTTCACAATTTTGTATACGTTATTAGTAATGTAATTTTAAAATAAAAAAATATGGACTCCAAAATTGAAGCATCGATTTCAAAAGTTAAAGATGAAGACATATGTATGATTAATAGTGCAACAATGCACACAATTCTCAATGAATAAATTTTTTTCTTAACTTTAGCACTATTTAAAGCTAAAGTGAACACAATTTCAAGGTCAATGAACTTGATTGAAGGCTCTGAAAGAACCATAATTTTGTTTAAAAATGGAATCAAATTAAGCATCAATGATGCATTATATTCGAGTAAATTTAGACGAAATCTATTTAGTTTTAAAGTTATAAGAAATAATGATTATCATATTGAAACCATAAGTTAAAATGGTGTAGAATTTATCTGTACAACTGGTAATGCTTTCTAAAGAAGGCAAATATTAGAAAAATTATCTGCTTTATCATCTGAATTGTATTATACAATCATAAGGATAATTGAAATCTACACAGTATAGAACCAAAAGCTATCTGATCTAAAGATTTTTATGCTTTGACATGACTATTTAAGTCACCTAGGATCTATAATGATGTATAGGATTATTGAAAATTCATATAGACATGCATTAAATAATCACAAGATTTTATTATTTAGTGAAAAATTTTGCAGCGCATGTTCATAAGGAATATTAGTAGTCAAACCATCTTCCTCTAAAGTTAGAGTTGAACTTTATTATTCCTATAAGGGATTCAAGGGGACATATTTGGACTCATTCATCCACCAAATGACTCATTTTATTATTTCATGGTCTTAATTGATACATTTGCATGATAGCCTTATGTTTATTTATTGCCAACTTAGAATGTTGCATTTGCTAAACTATTTGGACAGATTATCAAATTGAAGACACATTTTTTATATTACTCGATCAAGTTGAAATAACTAGATAATGTTGGTAAATTTACATCAAAGATATTTGATGATTACTGCATGTCTATGAGGATTATGTTATATCTAGTCCACATGTCCACACTCAAAATTGATTAGCTAAGTCTTTTATCAAGTCATTCCAAGAAATTGCACGTATTTTATTACTAAGAACTCAATTACCAATATCTATGTGTAGACATGCTATATTACATGTTGCAATGTTAATTTGCTTGCAACCTTCTTTTCTTATCATCAGTATTCTCCTTTACAATTGGTTTTTGGTCGTCAACCTGATATATCCTATTCGAGAATATTCAGTTGTGCATCTCTTTAATGCACAAAAATGGAACCCAACGTCGTTTAAAAATTTATATTGGATATAATTCACCATCCATTATCAAATATCTTGAACCATTGACAAGTGATCTTTTTACTGCATGCTTTGTAAATTATCACTTTGATGAGACAACATTTCCACCTTTAGGGGAAAAGAAAATGTTTCTTGATAACACTTACCTACTATGTCTTATTTAGATCCTAGGACATCCTAAAGTAAAACTGAAGTGCGTTTACAAAATATTGTCGACCAAATTTATGATGCATTCGTTGATACGACAAAAGTGGCAAAATCACATGTACCAGCTGCTAACACATTAACAAGAATTAATATGATTACTAACAGTTTATTCAAGTTGTGACTTATCAATTTACTACATGCTAGAAACGTGGTAGACCTATTAGAGCGAAGGATACTATTCCTAAAAAAAGAAAGTCAAAGAATCAAACAGATATTAATCATGATGATGTTAAAATGATTAAAAAATCCATACTCTCTAATACTCCTCCAAAAGAGGTTATGGTCTCTGAAGAGATCTGAGCCTTTGACATGGCACAAACCTTTGAAATACAAAAAAATGATATAGAAATCTCTATAAATTATGCTTATACACGAGAGATATGAAACCATGAAGTGGTTAACATTTATGATGTATTCTTATTTGCTATAGCTAATGAAATTACGAATTATGATGATTTTAAACTAGGTACAATGGACGAATATAGACAAAGCATGATTGACCTAAATGGAAAGAAGTAATTCAGACAAAATTAGCTTCTCTAGCAAAACATCAAGTGTTTGGACCTATAGTCCAAACACTTACTGACATCTAACCCATTAGATATAAATAGATATTTGTTAGAAAAATAAATAAGAAAAAAGAGATTTCTACATATAAATCAAGACTTGTAGCCTAAGGCTTTTCCCAAAGGCTAGGTACAGACTTTGATAAAAACATACGCACCTGTGAAGGATATAATGACATTCATGTATTTGATCAACTTAACAGTCTTTAAAAGACTATATATGTGTCTAATGAACATAGTTACTAATTTGTATGGAAACTTGTCTATTGAAATCTATATAAAACTCCTTGAAGGATTTTAATTGCTTGAAACAAAAATGATCAATCAAAGAGGTATGTACTCAATCAAGTTACAAATATCATTGTACAGATTAAACAATCTAAAAGAATATGATACAATTGTCTCAGTGAATACTTGGTAAAAGAAAGCTATGTGAATGACCCTATATGTCTATGTGTCTTTATAAAAAGAATAGAATCAAGATTTGCCATTATAGCATTATATAGTGATAACATGAATTTAATTTAGACTTTTGAAAAGCTCAATAATATTGTTAAATACTTGAAAAAAAAAATTGAGATGAAAGTTTTTGGGAAAACAAAATAATATCTTTGTTTTCAAATCGAACATAATTCTAATGGAATACTTAATCAGCAATCAGTGTATACTGAAAAATTATTGAAATTTTTTAATATGAATAAAACTTATCCTTTATCTTCAGATTGAAACCCCAACAGTTGTTTGGTCTCCTGATAAAAAAAAAAAATCCCATTTCATTCTAAAGAAAAAGATGAAAAGATACTTGATCCTGAAGTACCATATCATAATGTCATTGAAACCCTATTATATTTGGTCTAATGCACTACACCAGGTATATACTTTGTAGCAAATTTATTAGTCTGATTTAGCTCTATACTAACTCATTGCCACAGAATGAAGTCAGACATATATTTCGTTAACTATCTGGGATTAGAGATTTGAGATTATTTTATTAAGTTGAATCCATTAAAAATCTTAGTTTGGTTGGATTTGTAGATGTGGTTATCTTTTTTACTCTCATACAGATCACTTATTAATGGGATATATTTTCACTTATAATGACACAATAATATCATAACACTTGATTAAACAAACTTTAGTTGTAATATCTTCAAATCATTTAGAGATTTTAACTCTCCATGAAACCAACTGAGAATGCATATGGTTACAGTCTATCATCTATCACATCAGGAATAAATGCAGTCTTCCTTCTATAACAAACACTCCTTTCATATTATATGAAGACAATAGAATATATATTATCCAAATTAGAGATGGATACATTAAAGGAGGTAGGACCAAATACATCTCACCAAAGCTCTTTTACACTCATGAGCTCCAATGATGTTGAAAGATTGATGTTAAGCAAATACAATCTAGTGAAAACCTTGTAGATTTTTTCATCAAGACATTACCGACATCAACATTTGAAAAGTTAATGTATAAGGTCAATATACGGTGACTTAACATATTCATTAGAGGGAGTATTCATATATATGCTACAAAGATAAGGAACATTCATTAAAGGGAGCAAATTCTTGAAATGTCTAACATCATTGAACAAAATGTGCATTATACTTTTTTTCCTTTCACTAGGTTTTATCCCACAACGTTTTACTAGTAAGGTTTTTAATGAGTCAATTTAAGCATGTCCAACCCTACTTTACAGGACATTAAATAATTACATTCCTCTACTTTGATTTTTATCCTACTAGGTTTTTTCTTAGCAAAGTTAATATAATTATATGTAAGTTATGAAAATCAAAGGGGAGTGTTATATTATAAAAGTGGATTTCCTTTTGTGAAGAAAGTTTACCCGCCCAATGAAGAAACCTTTAGTTGGTGGCACATTAAATGACCTTGGACGGTGAAGCATTTTGATTGGTTAAGAGGCGGTAAAAAATTAGTATAAATACAACTTCTCACACTTCATTTATACACACCTTTTTGCTTAATATTCATATGCACGCCTTCCATTTTTACACTCCATTTCTTCTACATTTCTTTTATCTTTCTCTTCTTGATTAATTACATTTATAACACAATAAGATTATTGAACAAATTCATTTTTTTTTAGCTTTCATGCAAGTGTCTTTTTGATTTAGGTTAGATTGCATAGATTTGTTATTGAGTTTTCATGCAAGTCTACTTTTGGCAAAGTCAAGCAGATATATATTTCACCTTTTGTGTAAACATCCCTTAATTTAGGACATTTGATTATGAATAAAATATGTCAATAGCTATTCCATAATGAACTATAAAAGATAACCAAGAGGCTATGGAGTTATCGATATTGCTTTTTCCTAAGAACCTAATGATGGTTGCTTTGGTATCATCATCTTATTTTTCTTGGTTTGTTTAGAGTGTACATTTTGAAATTGCTTTATAGTTATTAAATTTTCAATAAAACTATTTACTTGTATAATAAGTACTAATTTAGATATACATGAAATGTGTCAACAATTGATTTGATGATTTTGAATTAGGCCAAAGGACTATTTTCCACCAAGCCTTGGTAAAAAGACAAAAAACACATATGTGAGAGTTCAAAAACCTAAACACCCACCCATCTCTAATCTTCTATTAAAATTGTCAATAAATATAAGGGTAAAATCATTATTTCAACAATAATATTAAAAAATATATAATTTTATCTCATTTTCCCCTCCAGATTTTGAAAATTGACATTTCAGCCTAAGTCTTATCTTTGAAAAGTGGCTCTCCCTTTCCCCCTAAATCCCTAGATTTTTTTCTTTACCTCTTTGACCACCAACGACCATTGGTTTCCAACCTAAACTAGGCTACCATCTCCATCGTCATCTCTCTCTTCTCTTAAGGACAATGAACGACAACTTTACCCTAAATCTAGGGATGATGAAGGATGGCATTCATCATCTTGATCTAAATGTAGAAGCATCATCTAGATGACGAAGATATCATCCAAATGAAGTTATCTTTTAAGAGAGAAACGTCATTGGGGAAAAGTATTAACAAAGGAGAAATGCTGGAGAGGGAGGTTATTGTTCATTAGAAAAAGTGGCCAAATTTCAAGATGTCAAATCCTAAGGGGAAAAGCGAATTTTTCAAAGTCTAATCTTAAGAGGAATTGTTAGTATTCCAAACCAAGGGAAGAAATGGGATATAATTTTATTTATTTTAGTATTATTTGTAAAATAATGATTTTACCTATAACCCAATGGAAAATTCTCGAGTGTGCAAAAATGGACTAAACTATAGGTGGGTATTTAGATTTTTGAACTCCCATAGGTGTGTTTTTGTCTTTCCACCAAACCTTGGGTGAGAAATTGTCCTTTGGCCTTTTGAATTAATGATAAAGAAACACCTAATTATATGATTACACATTATTGTTAATATACAAATTTCTATTTATTATAAGTGCACATAACATTATTTTTAGATTTTTACAATCTTTTTAAATTTGTGATAATTGAAATTTGTGTTCACCATTTTGTTCCTTTACATTATTGACATGAGCATCTCTATGTGTCCAACACCAAGTGTGCCATAATTAGTATCCAAGGCATTGCTTACGTTTATTAAAGTTTTTTTTTTTTTTCTAATTTTGAAGGGAAAATATTTGATTTGGTATTGCAAAGGACACATCAACTTTCATTTTATTTTTGACTAGGAAGTTGTTTTCTATGCCATCATTCAGTGCTTTCGTCTTGGAAAGTTTGCTTTTACTTTGATTTACTAATTTAAGAAGTATGTAATTTGCTAATTTACATCTAGTTCACTTGTTAGTAGGAGGAAATGTCTATGCTTAGCAAATAGAGAAATTTAATTATCACTTTATCAGATATAATGAATACTTCAAAATTGGTTAATTTATTATGCTTGTGTAAATATGCATGTACAATTGTATATGTTTTCATATTTGAAATGCCAAATAATAAGTTTTTCTATTTGATTATACAAAATGAAATACCAATACTCATCTTTTATGCATTCAATTATTTAGCATGGTCTTTTATTAAATGAATGTCCCATAGTTTTATGAGTTAATAGCCATTACTATTAGACTCAAGAAATCCCAATAGATTTTCAAGTGGATCGAGATCCCATCTAGCCTATTTTCATGTTCGATTTGGCAAAGAAGTTATATGAGTTAATTAGGTTGGTCTAAACCAGTTGTACAAGCCTTTCAATTCAAGTCAAAGTTTTCACACTCGACAATTCAGTGACCTCAAGTACAATTCTAGGTGTTAGTATAGTGAATACTATATATTATCTATGCATTGAAAACTTTACTTATTCACATTAACTTTAGCAATCAAGTTTCATGGCTAATTAAGTCAGACCCATTAGTATTGGTCACTCAATTTTCACCTAGTTGAAATGTACATTTTGTTTTGGCAAACAAGGTACCATGAACATGAGCTTACCCCACAATAATGGAAGACTTTATTAATGTTTTAACTTAATATGTAATTTATATGATTTTTTTAAACTTGATTTTATGGCCTCAACATTATTAAATTCATATATGCAATCTTAGATTTAATTTATTTAACCTAAACATGCATACTAAGCAAACAATTATGTGTCAATACATGTTCTCACTAATGTCCACACCCTCATGCCTCAAAAGGCATGACAAGGCCAACTTAGTGTTTTGCTCTTTGTTACTTGTCTTCTTGGGTCTTCGAGAATGCTTGGTCACCTTTATTTGGTTCTTTAGTTACATTATATATGTCATTCATTGATCATAATTTACACCAATTATAAACTAAACTAATTTAACATTGATGAAAAAGAAACCTTGAGTTACATTTGAGGAGAGTGAGATGCGAAGAAATGTACAACAAAATACTAACAGAGGCATAACACACAAACCCTATTTTAATTTTACAACAATTCAAACCTAATAAAAGAACTATAATACCCACAGGTATGTCCGAGGTTATTTACATCATTTGACTCTTATGTGTGATTATGTATGTTTGAAATATTATTTGTAATTATTTGAGGGTTGAACGACAATGTGGGAATGCCACACACCCATGTATGTAATGTCAAGGATAATATAGTCTTTTCCCATGTGGTGTGTGTGAATTTAGCTAAGTTTGGTTGACATACACACCCGTGTATATTGGTATACATGCCTTTATATGGTCAACATGTTTGAATATTGGATAAGGCTTCATTTTGCAGTGATTTTGGAATTTGGCATTAATGGGTAACAACATATACACTCATGTATGGTGAGACGCATGGTCATGTATCACACATTACAAGTAAAAAAAAAAAAAGAACTTAGACACGTTTGGCTCAATTATTCATTCTGATTTTCAAAGCTATTACAGAGAGTTGAGAGACATATTAATTTTGGAACGCCAGAGGACACAAGGGAAAGCTTTCCAGAGATTAATCCCAACCACATGAAAATTTGTTTATCATTAAATGAAAGGTATGTAAACAATTTCTCTTGTTAATACTCCATATTTTGGTAATTGCATTGAAGAATTGAGAATTCATGTGAATGGATTGAATATTATGAGACCATATCTGAGGCTGAATAAATGTGTAATGGTGAACTTGAAAAGTAAATTGAATATATAATTATGTTAGGTAAAATTATGGTTGTAATTTATATTATTATATTATGAGATTTTGGTCATGTGTTTTGATGATAATTTGATAACATGAATTTGACTTTCTTGAATAAATTCTCTAGAGAGTTGATAATGAATTAGTGTAAAAATGATTGAATGTTAAGGTAATGTATTTTGTTGAAGTGAAGTGTGAGTTCTTGTATAGATATAATAATTATAAGAGTAGTTTTTTATTAATGAGGTATGATTTAGTTTTAGATAAACAACAATATAGGGAACTTGAAATTAAAAATGACAGTGATGGATTTATGGGCTAACATGTGAGTTAGAGACTAAAATTACATCTTAAGTGAAATAAAGATTTTGTGCATTTATTTGATGTTTTGTTATTAGTTGTTTGATGTGATTTACATTCAGATAACATGTGGATTGTAGTTATTATGGATGATTGATTGAATTGTGTAATTTTGGGTTGCTTGAAGATGGATATTTCTATAGCTAAAATATATGTTTTCAATGAATAGAAATTTTGGAAATTTCTTGATACATGCCTATGTGTCTCTTGACACACACCTGTGTATATTTGGGGAAAATTCTCCCCTTGTTAGGTTTATGTGGTGGGAGTGTGGATTTAGCAATAGATACACTCTCATGTGGTATGAGACACACGACCATTTATACTACCTTGTATTGCACCCCTATGCATGTTAAATGTGTGTGCATAATTTTGGAAACTAATACACCCCTGTGTATAATTAGGGAAAATAGAAAATAAGACTCCAATGGTCATGAAGGATAATGGTAATGACTATTTTACCCCTAAAAAGGATGCTTACGAGGGAAACAAACAATAAGACCCTAACAAAGGTAGTGTATGATTAAAACCATTATGGATGTGTCTGATTATGTAAACGATGACACAAACTCTGTCTAGAGCTGTTCAAAATCAAAAATTGAAAACAATGTATTATATTAGTGTGCAATGTGGTTGTAAAAACAATAAGGGTAGTCTGTGTGACTTTGATACCCATTTTATGATTATGCACTGACATTGGGCGCTATAACATCTAGATGCTAGTACACACATTGATGTTAGGCATCTTAACATATGAGATGTTTGTGTGATTTTGGAAAAGGTACGGGGTCTTATTCCTTTGTGATATCGTATCTGTAGCCCAAAGCCTGGTTGACATGTGTACAAGGTAACCTTATGATAGACATTTGAGATGTTACATACTTTTACCAAGTGTTTAGGACATCGATATACATCATTTGACATGAGTCATTTGGAATGGCACAACCATTGAGGATAGGGCACTACGCATCGAGAAACTCAGATAAAAATCTGGGATACTAGAAAAATATTCAAAATACCATAACATGATAGGATATGAAACACTTGGAAATTTCTATGTATGAAATTGTTATGTACTTGCCTACTTACTGAGTGTGTTTAACTTACCATGTTCCTTTATGATTTTGCAAATGGGATTGTAGAGTAGTGAGGTGGTAATGATGAAACTAATATGTCAGCTTGTAGTGGTGGATGAAGGTAAGGGCACTTTTGTAATTTTGATATGTTGGACATTTTTATGTATTCTTAGTTGCATTTTTATGCATGATAATTATTATGATTTGATTTCAAACTATTGTACTTTGTTTTATTAAATAATAAATACACTTTTGATATTGTAGAAATTTACTAAATATCATACACGTTTTCATTATATATTATGTGTTTGACATTTTAAGATAACACATCCCTTTAGGTGCATATAAAGTGGATAGGTATGTATCAAGAGAAAGTGTTATAATAATAAAGTAATAAAATTAAACTTCCCATTGGTCTTAGGTTCATGTATTGAGCACCATACATTGTAAACATGACATGTTATTCAACCACATACAATGTGTTACTTTGTTCACTTGCAATTTGATTCAAGTTTTCATTATTTAATAAAGATTCCTTTTAGTTCTAAAATTTTACTTTCCAACAAATTCGACCAACAAGTTTTTTTCATCATGCATGACTACTCATAACAAACGTGTTATAGATATGCAATGATGAATTCGAACCTTTGCATATCAATGCAAAAAGGCCCAAAATTGGTTACTATTGAAATTTGATGGACCAGTTCATTGGTGAACCAATCAACTGGTTTATTTGACCAAATGAGCTTTAGCTCTTGTTTAAATTGATCAACCACTTTAAGATTTAGTTAATTGAATTTTGGAATTCTAAAATTTCATTTTCCACAAATTTTTGAATTTTCAACCATACCATTCCAATATGATGGGTTTTAAAAGCATGAAATGCCTTCCAACTGTTCCACAATATCTCAAGATATATTTTAGATCAATTATCATGCATGTTAAATTTAAAACAATGTTCCACGATCTTGTGCAACAACATGAGATTAAATGGAATTCAACCCAATCAAAATATGAATCAACAATACATATTAAATTTAAAACAAACCAAAATCAAAATTAGAATCAAACAAATCCAAACAAGCTATTATGATCATACAACAAATCTAAAAGAAATCATATGATCAACCAAAAACAAAAACTAATATAAAGGATATTGCATTTATAATTTGGAACCCTTTGACTCTAATACTAATTGGAAGGCATGTGATCTCAATTCTTTTAATCAAAACAACTATGATATAAAATAAAATTCATTTTTTTCCTGGTAATGAAGAACCCCATTTAAGTCAGACTGTCACATTGGACCAGAACTAACCACGTTGAGTAGGTCATACTTCATGTCCAATGAAATTTATTAGTATTAGGGGGACATTTTATATGACATTTATTAGGTTTAAAATCACAATACCAGTATTTGGAGGCTTCATCATGCAAAAATCTGTCTTGACTTATTTTACACTCTCTTCATAAGCCAAATAAGCTTCCACTTATCTACACAAAGGCACTATGACACCATGATTGATAGAAAGACATTAGGAGGGCTATACAAGTGCAAACATGTGAAAAATTAAGGGAATTTTTCTTCTTTCTTCAAATGGGTGGCTAGGGTTAGGGAATAATGAGAATAGTCTTATATGTGACTTTTATAACCTAATTTATAAAATTACAATGGCCTTGGGCACCTCATGTAACCTTACTATCTCTCCAACATATAACTTGTTTAACTGATTTGTGAAGATAGTATCCTTAATAGGTAGAAAATATATTGACTTGGTTAAGTTGTCCACAATAACCATAGCACATTAAATCCACTTTGAACCCTCGGGAGCCTAACAATAAAGTCTATAGAGATATGTTCTTATTTCCACTCAAGTAAACTCAAAGATTAAAGTAATCCTATTAATCTTTGGTTTTTAGCCTTAACCTACTAATAGGTGAGACACTTAGCTATGTACTTACCCATATATCTCTTCATAAATGACCACCAAAAACCTTTTCTCAAATTCTAGTACATTTTTACACTCTTAGGATGGCTATGTACAAATAACTGTGAACCTCTATTAAAATTCTCTATCTTGGCTCTCTAACTAGTGGAACACAAACTCTTCCTTTGAGTATAAGCATACCATCCACTAATTGAAAATTTGACTTGAGACTATCCTGTACTCTTTGAATCCTTTGTCTGTACCAATCATCTTTTAATTGTCTAGCTCAGATCTTCACTACTAAGGTGAATTTGATCTCCAACCTTGATAAAGCTCTAATGACCAACTTTATTTGCTCTTGATCCATCTTCATTCGGATCTCCCTTTGAGCTATTAGTTATGACAAGAATACCTTTCTATTAAAGGTGTCAATCACTACATTAGCTTTGCCCAAATGATACTTGACGTTACTAATATAACCCTCCACCAACTTAAGTCATCTTCTTTATCTCATATTTTATTACTTTTGAGGGAAGAATTACCTGGTACTTTTATGGTTAGCGTCTCTAAATCTAAGGGTGAATTATTAACTCCAAGTCATATGTAGGTTATTTAACCTCAAAATAATTTAATTGTCTCAAGACATATGTTATCACCTTACCTCATTGAATCAATATTACCCTTAAACTGCTATACGATGCATCTATGTACAAGTCATACTTAACCTTATCCTCAGGTAAGGCCAATATTGGAGTAATAGTCAACCTCTTCTTTAACTCTAAAAAGCTTTCCGTATAGGTATTTAACCACTAAAACTGAGTTTATTTCTTTGTAAGATCTGTGAGATGCCTTTCCAACCTATCGAACCCCTTAACAAACCTCTTGTAGTATCCCACTAAACCTAGAAAACTCTGAATCTCTTTAATAATCTTAGGTCTTTGTCAATCTGAAAGTGTCTCTATCTTGCTCAAATTTATTGATGTACCCTTTATTGACACTATATGTCCTAAAAATGTAACCCTATTGTAATACCCGTGTAATAGCCCCTCCAAAAGTATTGCCTTTTAGAGGAAAACGTCACTAAATTACCTATTTTGAGATTGATATTCATTTAAAACAAGTAATCAATTTATTAAATATCTAAATAAAACCTCATTTGTTAAAACTTGTAAAATTACTAAAATATCCCTGACTCAAAAATAACAGAAAGCATTAAAAGGTGTCCAAACATGAAAACATAAATATGCAAACATAGTATGTGTAGTTTGAAACATCTATGAAAATCTAAATTAAGCAAAAATTGAAAAGACTATGTGACCTTCAATGTTCTACATTTGCAGACTGTCGCTCATCTCGTAGCCATCATGATCACATGTACCTACACACATGAAAGTATGAAAGTGAATGGTTAAACACTAAGTAGGAGACTAAATTGGTAACTTTTATTGAAATCTCTAAAATACCCTTAAACTCAATCCATACTAACCCTGTCATTTAGAGTTGATATTAACTCCTCTATGGATGATGACGAGTCCTATGAATTGGTTTTTTAATCTAAAGAATAACTAGGTTATATGTCCTAACTCTCAAGTTGAATTATATCCCTCTCAGTCATCAAGGAACCACTAGCCCAAATTCTTATCTGTTGTGACCACACTAAACTTGATAGAAGCATCTAAATCTAAAAACTATAACTGAAACTATGTCTTAGGTCGATCAACCTAAATCGAATATAAGGATTTGACACCTTGACCACATGACCTATCTTTTTATTTCACTACCCCACTTACATCTTAACTGAGCTCTTCTACAAGCATGTACTCTATTGGGAGTCTAATGTTCGATTGTAAATGGTGTAATGACTATATACTCACGGTGCCCCCTAATAACGATTTTATAATATCTAGCATGTATATATCTTGAGCCTTAACTAACTTTAGCTCACTTTCGTTTCTACCTAATAATTGTATCTCATACAATCTTATAGCTTAACTCTTAGGTACATAAGATATTATTGTGTACCTGAGGTCTCTTTATTATTACTAAAAATGACCTTTAACTCTTTAGCCTAGTTCCTCTGTTCTTTTCTTTCTCCTACTCTAAATACATAACCATGTACCTTTTGACACATGAGAGTGTGTCTCTTCAATTTATTCACACACAACCACTTCCCTATGACTCTTCCTATACATGATTGTGTGCCACCCAGAACCCATGTTTTGACTTTTAAAATCATGCTAATATATACAAAAGACTATTTTACCCTTGAAACATACTTGTGGGCAAGTTCATTCAAGGTTATTATTGTCTTTTGGCCCTAGGTATGATTAATTAAGTTGGATTAATATTGGTTGTGAAATTAATGATTCACAACCATATGGGAAGGCCATACCCCTATGTATCTGATGAAAAAGTGTAAAATAGTCTTTTTTTCCCTTTATCTTTGATAATTGGTTAAGTTTGATTGACATACACGTCCATGATACACACCTATGTATAAGTAGGTACACACTCATGCAACCCTTGTATGATTAACGCATTTGAATTTTGAATAAGGAGTAGTTTCATAGTGATTTTAGAAATTGCTATTAATGGGTAATGACATGCATGCTCGTGTGTGAACAGTATGTGTATCATGCATTTCAGTTTAAAAAATAAAAGGACTCAAATGCGTTTAAAGAGGTTTTCCATTAATATCATAAAAAATATTTAGAGAGCATAGGAGATTTTGAAAGCTCTGGAAAAACCTTAAAGCGTGGACGCAAGAGAAAACATTTAGGGATCGGTCTAAGCTACTTGAAGATTTGCTATCTTTGAAAGAAGGTAAGTAGTATGATTATTATTATGTTTTCGATTTAAATTATGTGATAGTCAAAATCATGTGGTGATCTGAATGATAACATTATGTGGATTTATTATTACCTTTTTGTTGAGGTTGATGTACTATGTGCATGTGATGTTTTGGTTGTGGCTTTGTTAATGTTGAGAATTCCATGAAGTATGATAGTTACATTAAGAACATGATTGGTAAAGCTTAAAATGATTGATTGTCACCCATTTATAGAGTTCGCAAAGTGATATTGTGCACTATAACTTGATTGGTAATGAATTACTTTTATAAGGTGTTTGCAAAGTCGTTGTATAGTTATAGATTAAGGGATTTAGTGTATAGCCTTTTATTTGATCTTGGGTTTTTGGTTGTTATTGATGTGTCATGACATGCAATAAAGATATGAGACTTAGTATGCATAATCGAATAGAAGTAGTTTGTGTTTGTAAAGCCAAAAGTTGATGCGAAGTCAAAGATGAAATTTGGGAAAAGGATACCACATGCTTATATGTCTCTTGACACATACCCATGTGCTTTTGGGTGAATTTCTCCCTGTGTTAGAATAAAGTCACGAGAGTGTGGATTTGGAAATTCACATGTATCCATTTGGTATAAGACACATGGTAATATGCCTTGTCCCAAGGATATATACTTGTGTGCTTAGATTAAGCGGTCGTATGGATTAATCAACACACCCCCGTGTATGAAGGATACACACTTATGTACATTTGGGAAATTTTGGTTTGAAAATGAGTATATAAGGTTCTAATATAAATATATGGGTTTAGAAATGACTAACTTGCTCCTATAAAAGAGAATTATAAAGGAATAAGCTACAAAGCCCTAACAAAGGCAACATAAGGTTACTATCAGATACATGTGCCAAACTATGTGGAAAATACCATGAAAGAAATCTTTGTGCATTTGACTATGCATACAATGACACGAACCTTGATCGAAATGGTTCTGAGTCAAAAATGAAAAACGATGTACTATATTATTATGACTTGTCACTGATCTATATGTAGTGTGGCGTATCATTGAGCTATGTGTAGTTTGATAATGAAAGCAGTAAGGCTAATTTGTGTGCCCTTAATACCTTTGCATGATTATGCACCAGTGCAAGGTATCTTAGCATATGGAATGTTTATACACGTATTGATGCTAGGCATCTTAGTATCTAAGATGCATATGTGATAACAGGAAAGGCTCGGGGTCTCACTACTATTATGATATGGTATTTATAGCTCAAAGCTCAGCCAATATATGCATTGGGTGCACTTTATATTGACCTTTGAGTTTTCCTATGCTTTTACTAAGTGTTTAGGATGTTAACACTACCATTGAGAATTAGGCACGAGTTACCGAGATGAATCAGATAGGTATCTGGGATGTTGCAAAAACATTTGTAAAACCATAAGGAGATTAATCAAAGGACACAAATGACATTGAGATTATTTGTGATATGTATACATATATTAGATATGGTTTCAATTATCGTTTTCCTTTGTGGTTTTGCAAGCAGGTTTGAGAAGCAACAAAATTATATTGAAAAGTCAGTAGGTCAGCTCAAGGCAATACATAAGATAGGGGTATTTTTGTTATTTTGTATAATCTGTTGTATTTTTGTAATTTAGTTTATTCCTGGTATTCATACACTTTATTTTTTGACCTTGGGTTTCAGACATTGAGATTGGTAATATGTTCAATATAATAAGTTACACTTTTAGGAAATGTGAGAATGAATTATTTATCATACATGCTTATTATCTTTGCTGTGAGTCTAAGTGAGAAAGTTTCAAGCTAGCATGTCTCTTTGAAAACTTATTACATCTAAGATATATATATCTAGATAAGGGTGTTGCATTTGATGGTATTCAAGCATAATTTTGGGAACCTAAAAAGTGTTATGTGTGTTAAGTTGCCCTCATACGGTGCTGAACACTCTTACGCACCGACCGTTATAAGTATTATTTTTAACCTGTATTTAAATTATGGTTTATCTGTCTTAGCTTAAATATTGATTTCAATATGAGAAGATTCAGAAGACTAGTAAATAATGATCATGGTGTCTTTACCCTAAAGGAGGAGTCAGATAGAGACTAAGGGATAAAACTTTAGCGTAATTACAACATCATAGATTGTGAACATAATGATAAGGTAGATTCAAGAGTGTGAAACATTTAATTAAGGTCCTTTTGTAATGAGTAACCACTAGTTGTGGATTAACCACGCCCATAAAAAGGAGTGGGCAAAGAGGTATAAAAGATAGTTGAGGGATAATTCCACCTTATTTATAATTTGGTTGGTAGACACTAACCTCTAAAGTTTTAAGATGGCACTAGGACATGTCAATTTCAGTAGAAGATTAGCTTGAGGCTGTAAAAGATGTCATAAGTTTAATTGAGATTGTAAACCATGAGACAGTTTGATATGCTAGCTACCTACTGAAAGATAATGTTAAGATTTGGTGGCAAATGTTGTGTGATACTTTTCAAGCAAATAATATGTCATGGATAGATTTCGAAAAGGCTTTTGAGAGAAAATATTTGTCTGTTAATGTGTTATATGTTCAAGCCTAGGAGTTTATTAACTTGATATAAGAATAGAGGATTTTTTTTAGAATGTTTCATCAGATTAAGTACTGTTGCCTATTGTGTGACCAATATTTATAAGGGTAGAATGAAGATTTTCATTAATAGGCTGAGGCGAATATTGCTAAGGTTGTGCTAATAGGAAATAGCTCCCCCAAATCTTATGGTGAGGTTTTGAGCAAAGCCAAGAGATCAAGAACCTTACAGTTAAGGATAACTAGAGGAGGGCATTTTCGAGTTACCTTGATCAACGACCCTAACTTATATAAGGAGTACAAATAATCATATGTTGTTAAGTGAGACAATGATTTTGAGAGAAAATTTTGGTTCTATATGAAAATTGTGATGAGTTCACCTTTAAAGAAAGTCAAATCTTGAGTATGATGATTAGAAATGTGAAAGCAAGAAAATGTTAGAAAAAGGATGTTAAGGTTATCTAACGCACATGATGAATAAGATTGGTGAATCAGTCTCAAGCTTTCAAAATGCTTCCATCATATGTGAATACCAAGATGTATTTCTGGATAAATTACCAAGGTTGGCACATTTAATCTTGATTGAGGACAATATTAACACTAATCATATGGGTTTGGTTTATGTCAGAGAGATTGTGAGACTCCATAGTGTACCCAAGACAATCATATTGGGTAAAGACATCAGATTTATTTTGATATTTTGGCAAAGTTTATGGAGGTCTATAGGTATAAGGTGGCAATTGACACCGTCTATCATCCTCAGATTGATGAACAAATTAAATAGGTGGACCAAGTAAGCAAAGACATGTTGTTTGGATCACGGAGCAAGTCAAATTGATGAGTTGCCATTAATAGAGTTTGTAAACGACTATTATCAAGTGACCATTCGAATGGTTTTGTATAAGGTACTTTTACGGAAATAATGCATATCCATCTCTTTTTTAGGATGAGATAAGTGAGAAAGGTGTTTAACACAGGTTTTAAGGCTGATGATGATCCTAGAAAATGATCAAAGGTGTGAGACAAATTAAGTAAAAAATGAAACGGGCCCAAGAGTCTATGTGCAAGGTGAATTTGGATAAGAATCAAAGGCTTTTATAGTTATTTGAGTGAATTCTAAGGACAACAATTCTTTTAAAGGAGGAAAAATTATACCCACAATATTTGTTCAAAGTATTATTATTGTCTTTTGGTCTTGGGTATGATTAATTATGTTGGATTAATATTGGTAGTGAAATTAATGATACTCAGATGTTAGGAAGGCCATACGTCTTTATATATGATGAAAAAGGGCAAAATAATCTTTTTCCCCTTGATACTTGATAATTGGTTAAGTTTGATTGACATGCAAGCCCGTGGTACATGCCCGTGCATAATGCCTATGTATGGTCATCATGTTTGAATTTTGGATAAGGAGCAGTTTCACAGTAATTTTGGAAATTGTCATTAATGAGTAATGACATACACACCCATGTATCATGTATTTCAATTGAAAAAAAAAAAGTACTCAAGCACATTTAGGGAGGTTTTTCACTGATCTCACAAAAAATATTCAAAGAGCTTAGGAGATTTTGAGAGCTCTAGAGAGACCTTAAAGCTTAGACACAAAAGAAAGCATTTAGGGATCAATCTAAGCCACTTGAATTTTTGGTATCGCAAGAAGGAAGGTAAGTAGTGTGATAACATTTTTTGTTTTCAATTTAAATAGTGTGATATTCCAAATCATGTGATGATCTAAATGGTAACATTATTTGGATTAATTATGGATTTAGTATTATTGTTTTGTTGAGGTTAATGCATCAAGTATGTGTGATGCTTTGGTTGTGGTTTTGTTGATGTTGAGAATTCCATGAAGTGTAATAGTTATGCTGAGAACATGATTAATAAAGGTTAAAACAATTGATTGTCACCCGTTTATAGAGTTTGCAAAGAGAAATTGTGCAATATGACGTGATTGGTAATGAATTACTTTCATAAGATGTTTGCAAAACTGTTGTATAGTTATAGATTGAGGGATTTAGTATAGTTTTTTATTTGATCTTGGGTTTTTGGTGGTTATTGATGTGTCATGACATGTGATAAAGATATGAGACTTAGTATGCATAATTAGATAGAAGTAGTTTGTGGTTGGAAAACCAAAATTCGAAGACAAAATCTAGAAAAAAGACACCATACGCCTATGTGCCTTTGGTCAAATTTTTCTCCATGTTAGAATGAAGCAACAAAAGTGTGAATTTGAGAATGGATACACATTTATGTGGTATGGGATACATGGTCATGTGCCTTACCCCAAGGATACACACTCGTGTGTCTAGGTTGAGTGGTCATGTGGTTTAATCAACACATCCCATGTGTAGAGGATACAAACTCTTGTAATTTAGGGAAATTCGAAAATAAAGACTTATACAATTGAAAATGAGTACATGAAGTTCTGGTATAAATATATTGGTCTAGCAATGACTAGTTTGTCCATAGAAAGGAAAATTATAAAGGAATGAGCTATAAGGCTCTAACAAAGGCAATATGAAGTTGTTATCGGATACATATGCCAAACTATGTGGAAAATGGCACAAAAGGAATTTGGGTTTGCCTGACTATATGGACGATGGCATGAACCCTGATTGAAATGGTTTTAAGTCAAAAATAGAAAATAATGTACTTTCATATTATGACTTGTCACCAAGTTGTGTGCAGTGTGATGTATCACCGAGTTATGTGCAATGTGATAATAAAAGCAACAAAGCTAGTATGTGTGACCTTGATACCGTTGGATGATTATGCATTGGCATAAGGCACCTTAGCATTTGGAATGCTTGTGCACACACTGACGTTAAACATCTTAGCATCTGGAATGCATGTGTGATAGCAGGAGAGGCCTGAGGTCTCACTACTCTTATGATATGGTATCCATAGCTTGAAGCTTGATCGACATGTGCATTAGGTGTACTTTTGTAATACCCTCAGGTATGTTTCAAGGGCAATTACGTCTTTTGACTCTGTTTGGAGATATTTCCAATTGTATGTGTGTGTTTGTAGTATATATAGATAATAATAATAAAAAAAAAAAGGGTTTGGAGAGCAAAGTCAATAAAGGAAGAAAACAAAAATGTAAATAGTTATATATAGAAAGAAAAGTCAAAGAAAGGCCATCTTTACATTTTTTTCCAGCAGTTTCTCGTCTCTTCCAGAGGAGGCAGCTTCTTCTTTTCTTTGTTGTGGTTTTGAAGGAAAGTAAGTCATTTGGAAGGGTTTTGGAAGATAAATAAGGAAGGAAAAGAAGAGTAAGCCTTTTGGAGCTCGGTAACCAAAAAATCTCTTTCTTTTTCCTTTTCCTATATTTATATATATATTGGATGTATGTTATATGAATATATCAGTATATTTTGGTGTTGATTTAAGGTGATTTTGGTGATAAAAGAAGTAAAACAAAGAGAAGGAAGCCAACTTGCAAAGATTTGACTTGAAACAAGGTAAGGGGTATCCTCCTTAATATGTTGCATGATTTAGTCTTTTGATTCCTTGGATCTATGTTATAAATGATGATTTTGAAGTTGAGGAATGTTGTTTTGCCATCTGGGATGTCTATGTGTGTTATTTTGTTTAGGGCAGAAAGTTGCATGATATTTACAGTTTTTGCCACTGAGTTCGTCCCATGTTTTGGCTGTCTTATCTGATGAATTATGAGTGCTATTATATCTTGTTGGAAAGCTCTTTGAATCCTCTTTCCAATGATATATAGCTTGTATGAATTAAAAACCATTTGGGCTGTTAAATTGTATGAAAAGAAGGCTGCCCTGCTAAATGTCTGTTCTGTGAACAGTATTTCGTAATTTTATTGCTGAGTTTAGCTCACGTTTTGACTGCCTTATCTATTAAATTATGAGTGCTATTATAGCTCGTTGGAAATATCTTTGAATCATCTTTTCAACGATATATAGCTTGTATGAATTAGATATTATTTGGGCTATTAAATTGTATGAAAAATAAGGCTGCCCTGCTAAATGACTGTTCTGTGAACAGTGTTCCGTAATTCTAGGCAAGAAAGAAAGAAAGAAAGAAAGGAAAGAAAGGAAAGGAAAGGAAAGAAAGGAAGAAAAGACAAAGAAAGAAAAACAAGAAAAAGAATTTGGGGCTCAAGATTTAGGGGTCGTCCCAAGAGGAATGTCTGGTGAGTTATGAATAAATTTAAATGGAAGCAAAATTAGTAAGATATACGATCCGCATGCATGCTATAAACTATGAGGGGGCACTTTACACTACATCGCCCGTAGTAGGACATGTCCGTAGTAGGACATAGACCCACAGTAGGGTCCGCTCGCATTAGAGCATGCTCGTAGTATAGCACAATTCAGATCACAATTAATGTAGTGAGGGAAAGGAAAAGAGCTCGAGCTTAGAAAAGTGTCAAATCCTTATAGTTAGCTTCCAGAAAATATCAAATAGACACCAGATGGGACAAAGTATGACTCAAATAGTAAAGAATGAATTAGATTACCCCTTCAATCTCTTATAGAGGTTATGATATGAGGTTGAGTCCCGAGAGTGAGACAAAACAGGAAAAGAGATAGTATATTTGATTCTTTCCCCTTACTGAGTGTTTGTATTACTCACTCCCTTTTCTTTCCTGATTGCAGGTACAGGTGATCGAGGTAGCTGCGAGGTAGGGTCAGGTCAGCGTAGGTAGATCCGATTGGAGCAGGTTATCTCTGATTTATATTACATGTATACAGTGGCATGTTCTTGTCGACTTTTGACTTTTGAGATTATGATACAGTTGCATATGATTACTCCCTGATTTCAGATGAGTTTTTATATGAGTACATACATCTTTTGTTTACTTCCAGATTTTCAGTTTTCTTGAAATATTTCCTAAACACTTTTAATGATGCGTTTATTTTAAGTATTTAAAAAAAAATAGACGCTACGAATATTAATTCGTAACATTTCTCCTTCGGTGGGTAGTACTTCTGGGGAGAGGTGTTACAACTTTATAATTGATACTTGGGATGTCTCATGCTTCCACTGAACGTTTGAGACACCGACGTACATTGTGTGACATTAGTCATCTCGGCTAATACCATCATTAAAGATTGGGCACAGGGTGTCAAGATGATTCAAATAGATATCTAGAATGTTATAGAAACATATATGAAACCACAAAGAGGTTGATCAAAAGATACATATAAGATTATGATTATCTGTGATGTGAGTGTTTCACTCATCATTTTTCTTTGTGGTCTTACAAGTAGGTTTGACAAGCAACGAGGTAGTGCTAGGAGCTAGTGAGTCAGCTCAAAACAGTGCATGAGGTAAAGGCATTTTGGTCATTTTGTATAATATGTTGTATTTTTGTAATTGAGTTTATTCGTAGTATTCATGCACTCTATTTTATTACACTTTTGGGGAATGTGGGAATAGATGATTGATCATGCATACTTATTATCTCTTCTACAAGTGTAAGTAAGAAAGTCTTAAGTTAGCATATCTCTTTGAATACTTATTTCATATAGGGGTATATATTTGAAAAGAGGTGTTACACTTGTCAAGCTAAAACTCACATTTTGAGAACTCTGCATACAGTTGCTTCTCTCTCAGCCTCTATAGAACAAACCTCAGATATTTCTCATGCTTTTTATGACTCTTGGAGTAAACTGGTATATTATCAATAAACACCATAATGAACTTATTCAAACAATTTTGAAACACCTTATTTATTAAATCCATTAATATTTTAGGGGTCTTTATTAATTTGAAAGACATCATTACAAATTCAAAATGCCTATACTCTTTTGAAAAGCCATTTTAGGTATATTATGTTAAGTTATCCTTACTTGGTGATAAGGCAACCTGATATCCACCATTAAGAACACTATAACTTTTCTCAATCGATCAAACAAATCATTAATTATGGGTAAAGGATACTTATTCTTTATGGCCACCTTGTTCAAATCTCTATAATCAATGCACATTATAAAGAATCCATCTTTCTTCTTAACAAAAAGAATAAAAGCTCCTTAAAGAGAGTGACTTAGCCTAATAAACCCATTTTTAAGTAATTTTGGAGTTGATTCTTTAATTTTTAGAATTCAACTAGGGTCATTCTATAAGATGTCTTAGATATTAGTGTAATGCCCGATACCAATTCTATGTTGAACTCAACCTTTTGCTTAGGTGCTGGTCTTGGTAACTCTTTTGGGAAAACATCTACAAATTTCATAACAATTGACATCTCATCAATACTCAGGCTTGGCTCCACTCTACTCACCAGATGTGCTAGGAAGCAGGTACACTTTTTATGTAACATTTTTCTTGCCTTCATAGCACTATTCATCATGCTTCTAATTCACCCCTTGCTAAACTTAAACTTATCACCATCTTTGAGACTAAATCAAACCTTCTTGAATCAATAGTCGTTATTGGAAGAGTGTTTTCCCCCACTATCACTCTCCTTTGACTCCAAGTCTACCATCAGGTAACTCTATCTTAATCTATTAAGCCACCTTAGCTGGTTATACCCTTAATTTCTCTATATGTTTTTAGCTACAAATCAATGAGTAGCACCACAATCAATTAGTAGATATAAAAAGGTATCAAGATAAGATAACTAACAATTCACTACAAATGGGTTACCCTTAGCTGGTCCCTAAGTGATAGTGTATACTTTAGCAGTGTTTTCCTTCACTGTCTCTCTCTCTTGGAAGAAAGTTTTTCATTAGTCCTATAATATATTCATACTACTATCATGGGCTAGCACATGTGTATCTCCTTGTCATCGTAAAGCTCTTATATGGACGAATAGGGCCTCATAGCGTTTACAAAGGACGTGTTATCAATCTAGGTGAATTTAGAGCAAATTTGAAGAGATTAAGCCTCCAAACATAGGTATAAAGGTTTCTAACTTCTTACTATACATATATAATTAACCTTGACTATGTGATTGGGTTTCACATGTTTTTATGTTTTATTTAATGTCAATTTTGTTTTATAGTGCATGAGAAAACCATATAGGATGAACATCTTTAGTCCATTACAATAGCAAAGCAATAGGACCCCAATGTCCATGATATGTATTCTTGGCATCAAGATAAAATGAGATGACAAGGATGGTATATAATAGGGTAGGATTTTGACTTGAGACATGACACTTATATGAGAGGTTATTCAAGAGTCAGTGTAAGAGCCAAGAGGTTGGCTTTTGTTGTTTATTGTAAATGGATTTGATTGGATGTCTAAAACTACATTCGAAGTTACTCAATATGCCAAAGTTGTGAGCTAGAGAACATAGCTTCCTCTAGTCTTTTATAACCTCTACCAATTTCATCTAGGGTTTTCACCGACATTACCTTAGACTTCATACTTAGCCTTCCTAAATCTCAAGGCAAATTGATTATATTTGTGGTGGTGGATAAGCTAACAAAGTATGCCTATTTTATGGGGTTGAATCACCATTTCTCAATGACCACAATAGCCTAAACATTCATAGAGAACATCTACAAATTATATGGCATGCCTAATACCATAACTAGTGATAGGGTAATGGTCTTTGTGAGCAATTTTTTATAGGAGTCATTCAAGCTATAAGGGGTGAAGATACCATTCAATTGTTGAAACATCACCTATCAAAAGCTCAAAATAGAATGAAGATGTTAGCTAATAGGAAACAAATTGAAAGGAAATTTTATATAAGATATTTGATTTATGTTAAACTCCAACCTTATTGGCATATTACAGTGCATTAGGGTGATTTGAAGTTTTATGCTAAATATTTTGGTCCGTTTCAAATCCTAGACACTATCAAAATCATTGCATATCAACTTCAACCCCCTTCTAGACACCAAGATACACAATGTTTTTCTTGTGTCCTTGCTTAAATTAGTACATGCTTCAGTACAAGCTTCAAAAACTTTGTTGTGCATGATTTCAATTTCAAACCACAATCCTCAACCCATACTCAATTGACGTATGGTCAAACGCAAAAATGCTATAACAAGCCAAATGTTGGTACAGTGGCAAGGTTTTCATCAACAAACGCTACATGGGATTTTGTGAAGGAGATGAGGAGTTGCTTTCCACAATTTTCCCTTTAGGACAAGGTTTTCGAAAAGGGAGGCAACGATACGAATTTGAATAATTAGGTTCCCAACAATGTCATTCAACAATGGTAAGGAAAGGGCATTAAGTCACACATTATGTTTCATAATTTCCCCAAACAATGTGGTTGCCACAATCCATTTTATGCACTCTGTTTGGCCGTTAATATGTTAATAATTTTTAAATAAAAGGGATGACGTGTAAATGGCAGTCACAAATGAGAACAGTGAAATATTCTTAAATAGAACCCTTTTAACGAATGGAAAAATAATATTGCTATTGCATCGTCTTCTTCCTCTCGTGTGGGTTTGTCTTCTCTCTTGTTTATTTCTTCTTAATTTCGCAATTAACACACCAGATTGCTTCATTTTGCAAGTCCAATTGACTCTGGAAATGTGAAGATGTTGCTTCAATTATGAAAATGGAAGAGTGCATATCCTTGGGAGGTATTACGAATGAAATGGAATTCAATAATATGAATTCAAATAAATACAGAAAAACTATTAAAAGTTATCAAGTCATTCAAATATTTTACCCTATGGGGGAAAAAAAGGGAAAAAGAAAGAAAGATTCGATTTCAGCCATGTTCTATATTAATACAACAAGCAGCTGGTGCAGGATTCCTTATTTCATTTGCTTAAGAATGCTTTTCTTCTGGCGCCAATATTTCAAATCCTTTTATAAAAGTGGTTGCCCCGGCAAGAAATATTCTCTACCCATGAACCACTACCCAGTACGATATCAGGGCTAATAGCATCTTTGAGTCCCACCACAAGAATAACAAAAATAAAAAAATGTTATTCTTCTATGGGATATTAAAACCCTCTATATTCCCAATGTCTGTTGGATTGTTTTGTTTAAAAGGCCCATCAAAAGATGGAGGATCCTTTCTCCTCCCTTCCCATGATGGCTCAACTGGAGGACTATAATAATTCTTGTTACTGAACATGTTCACATGGAAAATGACAATCTCTAACTTGTAGGACCACTGGGATTTATTCGTTATGGCTACTGAAACTAGCAGAGGTCTGACAATGAATTTAAATACTGCCACATTTTGTATTTTAATATATTATCCAGAGTGGAATAAGGATTTTACCTATAAACAAACCAATAGAACGCCAATAATGAACTTAAAATATAAACAATTTTCTGCGTGAACAATTCACAAGGATGAAAATAACACAAAAATGAGAAGGGGTTTTACTTTTATAAATGTTACCAAAATGAAAACCTATTCTTCCTGCTCAATGTACAAAACAAGGAATGATTTCACCAATTTTTCAAACAAAAAAATTACAATTACCAATTAAATTAATCAAAGCAAGGGTAGCAAGGCCATTCAGGATTACTGTGACTGATGATGAACAATCCGGTTGATAGAATAACCATATGCACGGACCAACCTCTTATGGAATCTTCTGAAGTTTAGCTTCACATTTTGGCCAAGATAGATTGACTTGGTGTACTGCCAGCCCCTGTTGTTTATACTTGTTGGATCTCGAAGAACAGGATCATCTTTATCATATATGTCATACAAAGAGCTTTCTGTGGGAAGAACTGGGTAGCTGACATACTCCAAACCAAGTTTCCTTGCTGGCTCACCATAATATGTCTCAGCTGCCCAATCAGTTCCAAGGGGAATGATCTGAATAAACACAGAGCCAGGCTTCATGAAGAGAAAATGTGTCATGGCTGCACCATGGACTCCCACCATCACATCACTTGAGTTAAGTGCCCAATAAATCTTTGCCAATTCTGTAGTTCGATCAGGCCTTGCAACTTCAACTCGAAACCCAATATCCTCAGCCATTTTGACCAACAAATTCTCATTAGTTATAGCTCTAGACCCATTTCTAGATAAAACAACCAATTTTGGTTTCTTCAATAGATTGTCTCCCACATTTCTTATAATCTCTGACGAAGTTTTTGATGATGGAGACAAAGAAAGTTTCTCCCTTAGTTTTTCTTGAGCTTCTCGTTCTTCATCCTGAATCAATCCACGAATCCTTGGCCAATAAGCTCGATCAAGAATATTTCTAAAATCAACAATGGTCTTGCTTCCTTGCATCAATGAAGGATCCACAGTAAGCTCATCATGGATTCTGAGACCAACAATTGCTTCGGGGAAGCAATGAATTCTCTCGTCTCCACTAAAATCTATTGCTGGATAATCCGAGAGATGTGAAAGGATATTACCATACTTCATAATCCACCAATTATGGTATTCAAGAATGACAAATACAACCTTCTTCTTCAAATGCTGAGAAGTGATAAACAGGGGTAAAATCCCATCATTGAATTCATGATACACATTCCCCGTATATCCTCCAGTAGAGAAAAACACAGCCGGGACATCATGTTGAACATCACAACGATGGTTAATTGCAGCACTTTCCTTTTTGGAAACAAGATCTAATTCATCAATGGTATCCATTACACTTGTTTCCCATTTCCGCGTATACGGTTTAATCTTTTCATGCTGGAATTCCCCTTCAACAATGTTTGAAATATAGTTCATTACGAAGCCATTGGAGTTACCTGAGTTGTAGAGAAAGACTGAAGAGGAAGCAGAGCTTGTTCTCACGTCCCCTCTCATGATACATACATCAGAACGAAAACCACTTCTGTCACAGCATAAACTTCCTACAATTAATCCCAAAAAAGAATTAATCACAAAACGGATACAACAAAAGAGTATCTATAATCAAAAGTTAAGGCCTTTACAATATAATTACTGTGGGATTATATAGCAAATAGGAGTTCTCAATTTAAGATGTTATTTTACTTTGGCTTCCAAGAACATAATAAAATGAAAACTCTAATATGTCCCATATCTTCTCTTTTAGAACTTTGTACATAGTGGCCAAATGGAACATAAGGAATTTCAATAGCCATAAAGTAATCCTTTTTGCTCCATAAATATTAGGTGGTTCATCAAACTTTTATAATTTACAAACAAAAAATACAGGAAAAAAAACAGAGATAAAGAACCAAGACAGAAAGAGAATAAGCACTAACCGTTAGATATGGAAGCACACAAAGGAGCATTAACATCTGGAGCAAGGCTATCATTTTCCCCCACAAACGAATCTGCAGAAAAAAATATATAGCTGATATTAAACTATAAAATAAACTTCGATATAAAAAAAACAGAGCAAAACTGAAGTAGGCGAAAGGGAACTCACAGAGAAGAGAGGAAGAGCTAAAGAGATGAGGAGTCAAAATAAAGCAGCAAGAAAGAAGGGAAATAAAGAGAAGAGACAAAAGCTTAGGCCTAGCTTTCTTATTCCAGTAACCATAGATTGGTGCACAGACGAAAACAAGGTCACAAGACTCTTCTTCATCGAAATCTTCAAGAGGCATATAGTGTTTCACTGCCTGTACATGTTCACCTTTCTTCAACTGATGAAAACGATGATACCTCCCCATAATTTTATCCATAAGCCGAAAAAAAAAAAAAACCGATCTTCCTGAGCTTTTCTTCCCAAAAAAAAGAAGAAGAAGAAAGTAAAAGAGCAGCTTTTGTTTGTGATACGTTCGAAATGAAGAAAGAGAGAAGCTATGGGCTATGTTATCGAGGAAGCAAGAGCGCAAAGAACCGAAATACTACAATGAAAATTATATTTGCTTGTGTTTTCAAAGTATTGGACTAGCTTTTATAGTTTTATATAGTATGATAATAAATAGGCCGAAAGAATAAATCCCACCCAAAGTTTAGCACGCTCTCAAATGTACATACATAGGGTTTGAAAAACTTAAATACACACTCACAAGCTATTAAATTTAACTAAAACCGGTTGTTATAAAGAGTAAAATTATCATTTTATCACTAAACTTATAAATCCCAAAAAACTTATATCATTTTCCCCTCTTAATTTGAAAAACTAACATTTACCCTAATATTAAGTTTTAAAAATTTTATTTTTTCCTAAGGTTTCAATTTTTTGGTAGAACCCCTTTCTCTCCTACCATCTCTCTCCCTTTTTATGGACTTGTCTTCACTAGAAAAGACGAGTCTTCATCTAGACAAAGACGAATTGTCTTCACTAGAGAAGACAAGTTTTCACCTAGACAAAGACAAGTCTTCATCTTATCTTCTTTTAAACAAATCAACGAGGCCATCAACATGGCTTCGTCGACTAGAATCGATAGTCATGTTTGGAATCAATGTAGAGTCAATGCTAGAAGGTGACAAAAAAAGATAGATCTAGAGTCGATTCAGCAAAAACACAAAGGATCTGGTGAGCAAATGCTAAAGGATATCACTCACAGACAGATGGTCAAACGGAGAAGATTAGCTAAGTGTTAGAAGACGTGTTGAGAGCTTGATGTTTAGACCATAGAGCGAGTGAGGTAGAGATGTTGCCTTTGGTCAAGTTTGCCTATATAACAATAGTTATCAGGTGATGATTTAGATGGCGCTCTATAAGGCACTTTATGGTAAAAGGTGTCATTCTTTTGTACACTCAGATAAGTTGAGTGAGATAAATGTCTTGTTTCAGTCTCTTGGATCAGAGTTGATTCAGAAAATGATTAAAGATGTCCAGTTGATTAGATATAGGATGAAACATGTCTAAGATTGACAAAAAAGTTATGTGGATTAAAGACATCAAGACCTAGAGTTCAGTGTGGGTGATAGAGTTTTCATCTGAGTAACCTTTTTCAAGCACATGATAAGGTTTGAGAGAAAGGGTAAGTTGGCTCCCAGGTATATTGGCCTATTTGAGATTGTGGAACGGGTCAACAAGGTAGCTTATAAGCTTGTTTTACTAGAGAGTATGAACTATATTCATGGAGTGTTCTATGTTTTGTTGTCGTGCAAGTATGTTGGTGATCTTTCCTATGTTTTAAGGACTAAGGAGATTCAACTATCTGAAGACTTTAGTCATGATAAGAAACTAGATCAAATTCTAGATAGAAGGATTAAACATTGAGAAACTGACAAATTCCTTTGGTTAAGGTGTTTTGGAGGAATCCTATGGTCGAAAAGACTATTTAAGAGATAGAGTAAGTTATAAGAGAGAAGCATCCCGAGTTGGTCCTAGTGAATTTCGACGATAGAATTCCAATAAAGGAAGAGGAATTGTAACACCTACAAGTACATCTCAAAGGTAAAATGGTATTTATGCTTGAGTTTAATTGATATCAAAATAATTTAATGTGATTTGAAAGTCAAGGTATGAGTTTTGGGTGACACACAATTGTGTATAATGAGACCATGTCTATGTATCACTACCATGTCAACCAGATAAGGAGATTCAATGTAAAATTTAAATTACATGACACAGTCATGTACTAGTGGTCATGTATTGGTAGTACACACCTGTGTTTTATAAAAGGAACATTTGTTATGTTTTAAGAATTTTTATTCTTATCCAAAAACACACAAATGTTGAGAAAGAAATAGGAGAGTGTAACTTGACATTCAGGCCTTTCCATTGGCAGTTTCTGATAGTTTTTCTAGCAACAAAGGCAAGAAGGAAAGTTAAAGAGAAGGGGACTTGCTCACTAATCTTGATTATAATGCCTTTGATCAAAAGGTAAGTAGGGACTCTTTCGCTCTTCCTTTGAGTATTATAAAGATATATGTTAAAGGTTATATCCCTAGTGTTTGAATGTCTCATGTGTTAAATTTCAAAATAGATATGAATGGTTTTACTATATTAATGGATTGTGTATGATTGGTGATATGGTTTTATAAACATGTATGTACATGTACAAATCATTGTTTACTATAGTTGGGATGAATCTATTCTTAGTGTGTAATATGTGCATTTTACACATCTAAATCAGGGGACTTATAGCAGAACATGTTGAGATTGTGTGAAATATGTGTATACATATATATGTTCCTTGAAGTTTGATGAATTAAGTTGATGATGATGAGTTTGTTAATTTTTGGTCTTTTTAGCATCTGATGTCATTAGAGAAGAGTTATATTGTTGTTCTAGACATTTTCCCATGCCAAAAAACTAATTAGATAGTGATTGAACACACAGAAACAATTAGGGATTGGATTTTGATCTCTTTGATCTATGTTTCGGACTTGACTCACAGGGGTGTGGTATGGGACACATACCCATGATGCAAGTTCTAGAATTCAAGTTAAATTTTTGACGATTTGATGGCCACTAAATGTCGTTGACTAATAATCGATCAACTAGAACACGTAGACTTTTCATGTATAATCTTACATGACCATATGTGGAAGAAAAATGATCAAAATACCCCAACAAAGTGGCATAGTTGAGATGAGTTTTAGAAAGGAAAGTGAAATAAATATCTAAAAAGGCACATGTCTGTATTTATAACAAAAATGTCATATGAGGGAAACCATGAAAAGGTTGTCCATATACGAGTATACACCCCCATGTGTCAAAAGACACACACTTATGTGTTTAGTGCAAAATAGAGAAAATACAAAAGGAATTAAGTTGTAGATCTAAAGGTCATCCTTAGAGCTAGTAAAGAGATTTTAGTACACAATAATACTTGATATACCCTAAATAATGAGATTTTAGCAGGGCACACGATAAGCTTAAAGTGGAAGCGAGTATGAGCTAGAGTTTAATTAAAGCTCGAGTTGTATACATGTTAGACATCATAGGATTATTAGGAGAGGGCACAATAAGTATACATTTCCTACACCACCCGCAGTAGAACACTGTACCCACAATATGGTACTAGCTCGTAGAGACATAACTTTGTTATAATAGAACAAAGAGATAGCTCACATGACCAAAGTGTCAAATCTCGGTATTTGATTCAAACCGATCTATGTAGTATATAGTATAGTTTAACTTCCACATATAAATGCTCCCACCAAGTTTAATTATGGTCACGCCAGATAAGAATCTGGGGAATGATTCCTCAATGACCAAACGAGACTTAGTTTGACCCGAGAGTTAAGATATGTAGCCTAAACATTTTTCAGAGTACAGTATGAGCACATAAATGCTAAATAAGACCTAAATAAGCACATAATGCAGACTTTAGATGACAAAGATAGTATTGATTAAGATCAAGGACATTTTGGAGAATAAAAGTTAGCAGTAGAATCTTCCACTTACTGAGAATTTTTATTACTCATTCCTCTATTTTCATGTGTATAGGTACAAATGATCATGAGACTGTGGGACAAATGATGTTCAGTAAGCGTAGAGCTACGAGAACATTTCCATCATTTCAACTTTTATTGGTGTTTATTTTTAAAATAGATTTATTTGTATATTTGATTACACCTTATGATTCTTTCCGCCTATGTTTTAAGTTTGGGACATTTTTGTATGCTTTTGAATTTTGCTTTGACAAGGGTATTTTAGTAATTTGACAAAGTTTAATGAATGAAGTTTTTATTTAAAGATTGTATGAGATTTATTATATGTTTTTGAAATAAATGTATGCTTGATTAGCCAATGTGGTAATATCCTCCTCTGAAAGGCAATACTTCTAGAGACGGTTGTTACAAGTTGGTATCATAAAATGATTTTAGTACCCAAAAGGTGTCCTATGTATGTGTGTATTCAAATAGAGTAGGAATGTAAGTCTTTCATGCCACACTAATTGCACTCGCAGTTGATCACTATAAGTAAGAGGTTTTATCATACTTACTAAATTTATATGGAGACTCATAATTGTGGGTTTTTCAAGAAAAATAAGGTAAATTAGAGCTAGCACCAGAAACAATCAAATTGGCAACCTATTGAGGACTCAAAGTGAGAGGGACAGTGCTTCAAGTTCCCCTAGTAAGTTTAAATGTCAATGATGTCAAGAACATATTCAAAGAAATGTTCAAGGAGTAGAGAGGTTCTCAAGCTCAAATTAGTAAGTCGACTCAAGTATCGCTAGCATAGGCTTAGGGTTCAATTAAGGTGACTTCCCTACCAATGATAACACCGACAATAGTACCAGCTAAAACTTATTTGCATTCTATCTTCAACCTACCCAATATGCATCAGTCCTAGAAATTCAATAATGTTAAAGATTTGATTGCAACTAATAGTGGCTAGAATTGGTAGAGAGTATGATAGCCTTATTGGACATGGCAGATCAAAAAAGAGTCAAATATGTCACCTATTTCTTTAAGTATAATGTTAGGACATGGTGGAACCTGGTCTAGAAGATAATAAAAATTTTAGAAATGTCTTAGTTAGAATTCAAGAAGAGATTTTAAGTTGAGTACAAAAGAGAAGATATGACATGCATTAAAGCTAGAAGGTTCCTTACCTTGACTTAGGGCACATACTCCATAAATAAGTACTCTAATAAGTTAAATCATCTAGAAAGTTATATCTTTGAGATAACAAATACCGAGATTAGGCGAATGGAAAAATTTGTGTACTGGTTCAATCTAACTACAACCTAAGATGTCATGACAAGTATATAACTATCCTAAACTTATAGTGAGGTCTTAAGTAAAGCTTTAAGGGTTCAAGTATTTATTAAGAAAATGTATGGGCTGACTCAAATTATATAGGCCCTAACACTAGTATTAGTATAAGTCCCAATGTCAGCACTAGTACAACAGTTAGACAATAGCGATGTCTCAAATCAAAAGAGTCCTCCTTTTGAGAGAAAAGGAAAAAGGCCATTTCAACGTAAAAGGAACAAGAAGGGTTAGAAGAGTAGCAATAAGCAAAGAGGACTCGAGATTCTCACTTGTCAAAGAAATAACAAGCATCATAGAGGAAAGTACCTGACTAGGTAAGTAATCTACTACAGTTATCATCAACCAAGGCACATGGCTAGATCTTGTCTTGGGGCTCCAATTTGAGTCGAGTAGCCAATAAGGGGAACCATTACCATAGTTCTCACCATCACCCAAGGACCTATCGAGGCTAACCTATCAATAGTCACTAGTCAAATTTTCTATCTGTAACATCCTTTTTCTAACTCTATACCCCTACCTGAAATATGTACCTGAAATGATGTGTCACTTATAGAAATTTTTTGAAAACATTGGTAACATTGAATAAATAAACAAATAAATGCATGACTCCCAATATGAATAACCACAAACCTAAAAGTGTATTTATTAATCAATAAATTAAATAAAGAAATCCCATAAATATCAAATTATCAACCCAAGTGCATAAACAAATCCTAATATATGGATAAATATCAAATGATAAAAATGACTAAAATGTCTCTACCATCATGCAACATTATAGGTTGAACTGTTACTTTTGTCGTTGCCCAACTGCTCCATTAATCTACTTATAAAATCACAAAGGAACACTTTGAATGAAACACTCAGTAAGTAGGTTAGCACATAGCATAACATCATAAATTTATATCCAGGTGTCCCATACTTGTTAATGTTATGGTGTTTCGGATATTTTCCTAGTAGTTTAGATGTTTATCCAATTTATTCGATACCCTATGCGTATTCCCAGTATTAGTGTTATCCCGATAACTCATGTCCAACAATGTAAAGTGACACCCCCAACATCTAGTAAAAGCATGTGACATCCCTGATGTAAACTATATTGTGTAATACTTACACATGCTAAGTGGGGTTAAGGTTGGGGTCACATAGATGGTCACACTAACTAACCCTATCATTTTCACCATCACACGACATTCAACTTGATGGTTTTATCATATTGCACTTAGCTCAGTGATCTGTCATATTGCACACAGCTTAGTAACAAGTCATACTACAGCTAGCTCAATGACCGATTCACACTACTCTAAGTCTGGTGAAAGACACACCTGACACAGCTTGATAAAGGTACGAGATAAGCTTAAGGTGGAAGCGAGTACGAGTTAGAGTTTAATTAGGGCTCTAATTGTGTGCATGTTAGACGTCATAAGATCATTTCGAAGGGGTGTTGTGAGTATACATTTCCTACACCACTCACAGTATGGTACTAGCTCATAGAAAAGTCTAGTGGAGATATAGCTTTAGTGTAGTGGAACAAAAAGATAACTCACATAGTCAAGGTGTCAAATCTTTGTATTCAATCTGAACTAATTGACCTAATATATAGTTTTAGTTTAGCTTATATATATAAATGCTCCCATTAAGTTTAGTTGTGGTCAAGCTAAATATGAATATGGAAAATGGTTCCTTAATAATTGAACGGGACATAGTTCGATCCGAGAACTAAGATATGTAGTCTAGACATTCCCTAAAGTATAATATGAGCATAGAGATAATAAATAGAACTCATCATCGTATTTATGGGAGTTTAATGCTAACTTCAGATGATAGAGATAATATAGGTCGAGATCAAAGGCATTTTAAGGAATTAAATAAATGTTAACATTATATTATCTTACTTACTGAGTGTTTTTATCACTCATTGTCCTATTTTCATGTATATAGGTATAGGTGATCGTGACGATTATAGGAAAAGCAATGATTAGTGAGCGTAGAGTTATGAGGACATTCTTATCATTTCAGTTTCTTTTTAGTTTTTATTTTATCATAGGTTTATTTGTATAATTGACTACACCTTATGATTCTTTCAACTTATGTTTTGAGTTTGGGCACCTTTTTTATGCTTTTGACTTTTGCTTTGATAAGGGTATTTTAGTAATTTATAAATTTTAATAAATGATGATTTTATTTAAAACTTTTATGAGATTCATTACATGTTTTTGAAATAAATGTATGCTCAATTAGCCAATATGGTAATATCCTCCTTCGAAGGACAATACTTCTAGAGTGAGGTGTTATATGGACTCAACACAAGAAAAAGTCAAAACTTAGAGTGATGTATGCTCATAAGGATGAATGATATTTGTTCATCCAAAAGTGTGAAGACTCATGGAAAGGCTTCACGTTCAACATCATCATTCACAATCAAAGGGGGTGTAAAGTCAAATATTCAATGACAACAATTCATAAGAGAGTAACACTCATTCCTAGTGCAAATTCTTGTTGTTAAAATGCTCATTCCTTAACCCGTTTGAATCTTTGTTCATGGCTATAGAATTTAGAAGGAATGCACATTCATATCTATTGACCCATGATTTTTAAGAGAAAACTGTTATTTTTTAAATCAAATGATAGTTTTTCAAATCTTCGAACAATATTTGCCTATAAATTGAGCACATTTGAAGTTGGAAATGGTTAGAGTATACATTGAATAAACCTTAAGCTTGTTCTTCTCATTTCAAAGCTCTCTACTCTCTCTTATTAAACTCAAACTCAAATCTTTAGAAAAATCATTGTACTAAATTTGTGTTATCAACCTTTGTAAGGCATTCAATCACTTTTAAACTTGTATTCAACTATTGTATTGGGTAAAATCTCGTATTAACTATTGTATTCGGCAAAATTGCAGATAAACTAAGTGTACAAGTTTCAAGTGCATAATAGAACTTCAAATTGGTTACATGATGAAGTGGACATAAAAGGCTTGCAAGAGAAAACTCTAAACTATTATAAATCCTAAGCATTTTCTTTCTCTCAACTTTTTAATTTCAATTTATGTTTATTGTTGTGTGAATTTTTATTTTATGCATTAAATATTTTTTGAAGATCCTATTCACCCCCGTTTTAAGACCATTTTAACCATCAAATGGTTTCTCAAGCTCTTTAGTTCTAGTCATCTTATCCTTTTGTCAATCGACACACTCACTATTCTAAATTATCAATGTATAGATCCTAATCTTCAAACTCTTGATGTCTTGGTAAGTCCTAACCAATTAACAAACACATGGTCTTGATAATCTATCTCTCAATCTAATAACACTACTTAACGGACTATACCTTATCTAAAGATATGCCTAAACCATGGGTACTCCCTTGATGAACCTATAATCTCACAATTTTTATGTCATGTAGGTATCATCTTATCTTATGTCTTATCAGGATATTCGAACTCCTATCGCTACCTAATCTCCCAAAACTCTCTTAGACTTCTATTTAATCCATTTTATCTTTACCTGGGTTTCTCTTGATCATATCTCCTCATCCTTTTGGGTATTTACCTCATCAAGTACATCACAACACCTTCGTTGACTCAAAGAGTCATTATTCTTTTATTTTGATGATAACAAACCAATATGTCCCTAAGCATATTGACTAATGACTTTACTTGAGTGTGAATTTAGATTGCAAGAATTTAACTAATGTATTTGAAGGAATTTCAAGATAAATATGAAAGACAAGACTCAAGTGAAAAATTCGTGAAGATCTGAAGAAAAACTCAAGTTTGGGTAGATATCTTGAAACATTTGTTTTGATTAAAATATTTATTTGTATGTGATAGCTCACTTAAAAACTTATTCTCATATTTTTCACATTTTGGGCTAAAATGTTGTTTTTCAAACTTATTGGGCTAAGTCAAATTTTTACCAAAGTTTATTAACTCATTTAAAATGATGAAGTTTTGTGAACTACATTTCATATCTCAAAGTTGGTTTTGAAAGAATTTTCAAAATTGGGTTAAATTATCACTTTTCAAAGGTTTAGGGTTAAATTATAATTTTTAAAAATTCAGGGGGTAACATGTAATAAAATTTGGTTGACCAAATTTGACCAACCAAATTCTTCGATGGCAGCTTTCGAATTATCTAGAGCCATGCATTTTGGCTTTTAGAAATTCGGTTGACCGAATTAAATTTGGTCGACCGAATTTTGCTTTGAATTTTCTAACAGCTAGTACCACGTAGACTCCACGAAAATGTCATGTCACATCCAATTGATCAAACTACATCCAGTTGACCAAATTTTATGTTTTCTAGAAAATTCAAACGACTAATTTTTGTACACAACAGTAACTTTCCTCATTTTTCCCTATATAAACTAAATCAAATTCATGTGAAAAGATATTTTGCCATTAAAAACTTTCATATATTTGAAAGTAAATTAGTTTTGAGCTATTCACTAGCAAATTAGTTTTGAGCTATTCACTTGCAAATTCTCTTCTCTATTCAAAACTCTTGCTTATATACTTTGTATTTTTATTTGTATTGGGTTGTATTAAGCTTAAACTTTCATATACACTCTTTGAGAGAGATTATATTACGAATTCATACTAAAATTCACACTATAAATGAGTGAGGTTTACTCTTGGAGAGATTAGAAAAAAAATTTTAAGTGAGAGAGATTGAGTTCTAGCATTTGTAAAGGTTAATAGCACCTTGGAAGCTATTTTATTGTGAAAAAAAGCTTAGTTGAGTTTTTGTCATCCAAGGATTAGTGGAACACTCCAAAGGAGATAGCTTGGAAGAGTGGACGTAGGTCGGGTTGTGCCGAACCATTATATATCGCGAGTTTGATTTTCTTTTCCCTTAAACTTATAATTTGTATTATGTTCTATTGATTGTATTGATTATTTGAAATATTTTGTTATTCTCATAAATTGCATTAACAATAGGAAACATCTATTGATTTGAATAAATTAGTTTAATTATTTAATTTAGTAAAAATTATTTTAAATTGTCTAATTCATCCCCTTTCTTAGGCAATTCGATCCTTCAACCTTAACAGACCTTAAATCTGCATAGAAAATCATCTAAAAAGCTTTTGTGTACAACATGTACATAACTAAGTCAAGAACTAACTTTTTCTTTTATGTACAAGTGTATACTTGGCCAAGCACGAGCGTACGTAATGGTTTCTAAATGCACGATCACCCCTATGATTACCCCAAGCATACATCCTCTAAATCAATTAAGGTAAAAGCATACTTTGCTAGTGTGTACGAGCGTACCTCTTTCAAATAAGATGTACGATTACGCCTAGTTTCTCTCTTGGACGTACATGCTTGAAAAGGCATATGAGCATACATGACCTGGTGCATAGGCGAATGTCTTAAATTCACTATCGATCGTCTTCAACCTACAATATACAACAATCATTGAATTTTCCAAAAATGCATAATCATTCATTCTCATTATACGAGCATGCACAAAGCCAAAGAACTCTCCTAAGCCATAAATGGTCATGCATGCTTTGTCACATGTCTATCTGCTAGTGTAATAAATATTCTAGTGAGGGACATATGGGCATGCATGTTGCTATGCACAAGCGGACACCCTCATTTTCTTTTTATTTTCCCAACCCATGTACGCTTATGACTCTTTAAGTCCTGGCCATTCATGGCATCCTAGGAATCAACTCTGGCCATTCTTAGACAGATTTCTCACCATGCTTCATAATTAATTAAAAACTAGGACTAACAATCATATTCAATCATGCACATAAACAAATCTAGGCATGCAGATTCAAAATTTTAAATAAATGAAAAAGAACAAATTATCATAATTCCAAGTATTGACAAATCAAAAGAAATCAAGTGTTCTTAAACTTCTGCAATCTAAACCATCAGAATTATAAGAAACATAAAATCACATTCTCATGGGCGGGAGATTGTTCCTACTTTCCTTAACTCCTACAAGTAGAGTTTAGAGTTGGAGTTACCTTTTTTACTTCAAAATTCTTATTGGGTGGGGACGTTCTCTCCTTGCCATTAGATGGTCTACTTCTTTTTAGAAATCTCTCTCTCTCTATTGGAATGGCCAAAAGTCAGGGCTAAGATTAAGGTTTTTTTCTAGATAGAGTCAGCTTTATATATTAATTCTTTCCTCCACTGCTCAAGAGTTTTGACCAATTTGAGAGTCTTCAAATTAGACAATGTACAACCATGGCTCTTATGAGGTACTAGTGTACAACTACACAATGATGTACAGGCATGCCTTCTATAGGCATAGTCATACATCAGGCCAAATCATATATTCTTTTATTGATTTCATCCTGATTCGACTCAACTTCCATCTTAAGCATAAGGAAAGGACAATAATGTCTTTAAAACATATCTAAGGATGTTACACACACCATCAATAGTACCTAATTTTGTACTTATTTTAAGTTCATAAAGAGCAAATGGGTTGGCAAATAAAGAAGAACACATATTTGTATTTGTGGTTGTGGTATAACTTAAAATAACTTGAAATGAAAGAAAATTAAAGAAATAAAAAGAAAAATGTAAGAAAGGGCTGAAGAAGTAAGACAATATGGTAGAGTTATCAATAGACAATACGATGACAGTCAAATAAGTTACGTGTGTGTTTAAAAAGACTCCCAACTGGTTTGATTATTTTCTTTACCATCTCTTTCTAATCTTACTCTAGAGAAAAATAAATTTTAATGGTTAAAATTGATGAAAAAATTTATTTATTTAAAATTGATAAATATCGTGGAATGGCATTACCAATTTTTTACTTAAATAGCGAAAGGTTTCGTCAACAAGATATGATAATATTGTTGCAAGAATCATTCAAAGATTGAAATATTGACATTAGAAATAGGTTTGGAAGTTGAATCAGTGCCAAAGATGGTTTTCAGATGTAAGGGTGAAAGTGAAAGGAAAACTAAAGATAAGAGTTCTAATGTTAATTTGATATTTAAAAGGTTTTTTAACTTTTGTTAATTTGCGGTTATATAGTAATTTTGAAAAATGAAGTAATATGAATAAATTGGTAATTTAAATTTTTTACATTGTGTTAAAATTTTTTTTATTAACGGAGTTTGACTTCGAAAGTGCTTTAGATCAAACGATGGGCGGGAAATGTAAATTACTCTTTCAGAATTTAGGATCACTACTTGAATGTTTTATGTGTATATTTTACTCATCTATTTTCATTGATTTTATTTCTTAGCCAAATCAACATATATTTTTACATTAACACCAATTTTAAATGTTGGATTCAAATTGAATTAACTTGAACTCGATTGTTAGTTCAACTTAATCAAGCCTCAAATGAACGACCATGGCTTGATCGTAAGTTATGGTTTTAAAATTTCATCGAGTCTAAACTTAAATCATGAGAGTTAAACTCAAACTTAGCTCAAATTCAAAAAAAATGTTTTTTATTAAAAAATATTGCTAAAAAATTATATTTTCTAATAAAAAAACGTTTAAAAGGAAGTTAAAATGTAATGATGAAAACATTAAACTTAGTTATAATAGAGAGGTCAATGGTTAAAAATCGTCTTGTATACCCTTAGGTACGTTCCAGATGTATTTATGTCTTTTCGTCTTACTTTGAGACATTTCCAAGTTTAAATATACATGCCCAAATGTATGTGCATATATATATAGTTAGATATATATATAAAACAAAAAAAAAGAAAAAGAAAAGAAAGACTACAAAAAAAAGACAAAAGGTAAACCAAGTATGTATGTAGATATATAAAGGAATAAAAGACAAAAGTTAGACATTTTCATCTCTTCTTCCATCCTTTCTAGAAGCTTAGCCTTCTCCATGCTTTTTTCTTTGTTTTTTGAAAAAAAAAGAAAGATTTTAAAGGGGTTTTGGAAGACAAGGAAAGAAAAGAAGAAAAAACACTTTGGAAGCCTTTATGGTTTTGGTGATAAAAGAAGAAAGACAAAGATGAGATAGCCAACCTAGCAAAAATTGACTTAAAACAAGGTAAGTGGAATCATTATTGTTATGTTTCATGTTTTATGCTTTTGGTTCCTTAGATTTATGTTATAAATGATGATTTTGAAGTTGAGAAATGTTGTTGTGTCATTTGAGGTATCTATGTGTTTGATTTTGTTCATGGCAAAGAGTTGGATAATATTTATTGTTTTACCACTAAATTCATTCCACGTTTTGACTACCTTATCTGATGAATTATGAGTGCTATTATAACTTGTTGGAAAGCTCTTTGAATCCTCTTTTCAATGATATATAGTTTGTATAAATTAGAGACTGCTTGGATTGTTAAATTATATGAGAAAAAAAACTGTCTTACCAAATAAACAATAAATACAGTTTTTACCATTGACTTCGTCCCACATTTTGACTATCTTATCTGATGAATCATGAGTGCTACTATAGCTTGTTAGAAAGCTCTTTGAATCCTCTTTTCAATGATATATATCTTGTATGAATTAGAGACCGTTTGGACTATTAAATATTGTATGAACAAAAAGATGACAGGAAATATAGTTTTTTGCCACTAATTTCATCTCATGTTTTGACTGTCTTATCTGATGAATCATGAGTGCTATTATAGCTTTTTGAAAAACTCTTTGAATGCTCTTTTTAATGATATATAGCTTGTATGAATTAGAGACCGTTTGGACTATTAAATTGCATGAAAAAAAAGACTGTCCTCCCAAATGAACAATCTAATTAATAGTAATTTATAGTTTTTGGAAAGAAAAAAAGAAAGAAAAAAGAAAGGAAAGCAAGAAAAAGAATTTGAGACTCAAGATCCAAGGTCGTCCCAAAGGTATGGTTTGGTGGGTTATAGATAGTTTTAGATGGAAGCAAAATTAGTAAGAGATAACGCACGCATGTATGTTATGGACTATAATAGGGCACTTTGTGCTACACAGGCCGCAATAGGGCACATCCATAGTAGGACACATCCATAGTAGGATATAGACCCGCAGTAGGGTCCGCTTGCAGTAAAGTATGCTTGTAGTAAAACATAATTCAAATTCAAAAATGATATAGTAAGAGAAAGGAAGAGAGCTCAAGCTTAGAAATGTGTCAAAACCTGTAATCAACTTCCAAAAAGTACCATATGGGACAAAGTGTGACCCAAATAGTAAAGGATGAACTAGATTATTCTCATGATTTCTTGAGGAGGTTATGATATGAGATTGAGTCCCGATGGTGATTTAAAACAGGATAAGAGATAGTTTACTTAATTCTTTTCCTTGACTGAGTGTTTTTACCTCTCACTTCCTTTTCTTTCATGATTACAGGTACAGGTGATCGAGGTAGCTATGAGACAGGGTTAGGTCAGCAAAGATAGATCTAGGTTGAGGTAGGTTATCTATGGTTTTTGTTACATATATATGATATTATTGACTTTTGACCCTATTTAGATAGTTGTACAATTGTATCTAGGGGCATATACATGATTACTCTATGATCTTAGATATTTTCATATGAGTTTTTGTATAGGATATATACATCTTTTGTTCGCTTCTAGATTTTCATTTTTCAGAATAATTTTGGAACACTTTTAGCAATAAGTTCATTTTAAAATCTGTTTTAAAATAAACACTTTAGATATTAATTCGTAACATTTTTTCTCCAAAAGACAACACTTCTACTGAGGGATGTTACACGTCTCACCTAACGTGGAGTTCCATGAATTCGATGCAAAAGTTTCACATTAGAAAAAAAAAAAAACATTTCATCAACCCAGTATAAATAAACACTCAACCTAATTTTAAGAGTTCCACGTCTAATGCGAGAAATTTCAACCACTCTGCTCACTTATTATAAATAAGTTCAATATTTGTATATTTCATCACAACTCAATTTCTTTCCATGTTATCTTTCTTTATATAACATAAATTTTAAAAAATAATTAACAATAAATTTAAATTTAATATTGCTACAATAGTGAATTGAACTTGAATCGAGTTTGAGTTTGATTCTTTATTTTAAGCTTGGGTTTGAGCTCAGTTCTATCAAAACTTATTAAGTTTGAGCTTAACTTTTTTAAGTTGAGTAGAATTCAAGTAAGTCTAAACTTAAATTTGATTCGATTTGAATATATTCTTATTTTCGATACTATTAGTTTAAAAGCAGAGAGTTAAACCCCTTAAATTAACATACATGAGTTAAATGTAATAATTTATTTGGAAAATATACTAACATTATTAATATAAAAAACATTATCAATCAAAATCCAAAATCAAAACTCACAATACATAGGATATCAATAAAAAGAAAGTAAATATCCAATCATGCAATCTCATTTAATCAAAAGGGTACGAAGATTTATGACTAATCAACTAATGACCACGTGTAGGCTTCCAATGTGTCAATTTTTTATCGTATTATATGAGGTTTTTTTTTTTTAAATTCCAAATGACTATCTCTTACCCATATTAATAAAACAACAAATTTTCAATATTTAAGTTTTGAAAAATAATTTTCTTAATCATTTATTAAAATTAAATGATAATTTTATCAATGAAAAGATATTTATACTATTTTGTTCAAATATCATAATAAAGGTATAATTAACTCATTTTATTTTTAGAGCTTAAAATATTATAATAACACTATTAGTAGAATGAATTATATATAGTTTTATGAAAATGTAAATGTCATTTTTTACACACCATATAGTTTGAAAATATGTATAGTCATCTTAATTTATAATATCATATTTGCACCCTTAATTTGTTACATTCTATATAGTTTTTTTTTTTTGGGTACAATTTAAAGGGAAATAATAAAATTTTAAAAATATTAAAAGCACCACCAAACGTTTTTTGAATTTTCAATAAACCTCTACAAAATTTCATTAATACCCTATATTTATACTTGTACTAATAAGTTTTTAATAACTTTTCATAAAAATTACTATAAATAGGTAAAATTATTTAATAAAATTTTGGGGGGTAAAGTGTTGATTTAGTTTTGAGGGTTTTTGTCATTTTCAATAATTTAAAAAATAATAATTTTTTTAACTAATATAATAGGAAAAACTTTCTTGGATTAGCAAAATAAGCAGAATAATAAAACTTTTAAGATGAAAATTTGGATTTAAGTCTCTACTATCTTTAATAAAACCTTGACATAATTAATATAAAATATTTAAATGGTAGTAATATGATTTTGTATCAAACATTAGATGAAAAGTAATTAGTTAGCTTCTTCTTTCTTTTTTTTTCAGTGTTCTTTGTAAGTGATGATTTGAATATGATTGTGATGATTTTTATATTTTGTGTTTCTAATTGAAATTTGTAAATGTTTTTGTTATATATTAATAATTTTGTAACAATCTTTACTTCTAATTATTAAGTCTATCATATTTGAAATTAATAAAGACAAAGCTTGAAAGGGTCTTAAATAAACATCTCTTTGTATTTATTTCTGTCTTAAACAATATTATTTTGATATATTTTAACTACATAATTTGATATATAAATTTTGTATTATCATATAATAATATGATATTTATATATTCGAAAATATTATACATATAGTTTTATTGTTTTGTTTTTTTATTAAACTCATTAAAATGTTACTTTTATTTAAATTTTAAAAAATATTACATGATCTTATTAATTATATGAATAAACAATCTAATGTAGTTATCTCGTTTAAAATTTCCAAGAATTAATCAAATTTCTCCTAATTGAATTTAAATTAAAATTATTAATATGATCATCATGTATTTTTATAATAAGGTCACGTGACAGGAGCGCGTGATTTTCCAAAAAGAGAGTCGAAAAGCATTTGCCACTACCACCAACAGATGATGACGGTGACCATTGTTGGTAACGTTCAAGTTCAGCTTCAACAAAGCGAAAAACATTATTATTAACTTGTTCTTGTTTAAAAAATGGCTTTCATTCCAATCTTTAATCTCAAGGCAATTATCACGCATATTATTCATAGCAACATTAAAAAAAAAAAAGATGCAAACATATACATTACAGTTCAACCTTGATGACAACGTATATTAATATCCAATAAATTATTTTGAGTTCTCTTCTATATTAATTTGTAAACAATATATTTAATGCACACCATTTGTATTGTCATTGGAGAAGAAGTGTTACATCACAAGCATAAAAAAATGTTTGATATCAATAAACAAGGCATGTGGATAAATTAAAATACACTTACATTTCCTAAGGAAATCTCTATTCTTAAGGTGATTTTGACTTTATTGTATTTACAATCAATCTCAGTTTCATATCTTCAAAAAAAAAATCATTTTTAATATCATATCAAAGTTAAACTTGTCGAAAATAATAAAATCTACCATTAGTTTTTTTGTCCTTAATCTCAATTTTCTAAAACTCAAATACCCATTTATAAGCATATTTTTGTTAAAAATCTCAGTTAGAGTGATAGGCAAAATTGTTATTTACTAAAAATTTAAAAAATTAAAGTTTTATTACTTTTTCTCGAGTTTAGAAATTTTATAATTTTTTCTCAACTTAAAGTTTGAAAACTAACAAATTTATTTATGGGTGAGAGTTTGAGTTTTAAAAGTTGGAAGATGAGAGTTTGAGATTTCACTATATCATGTGTGAGAATAAGTCTTTCAGCCTTCTATTAATAAAGAAAGGAAATGATGTGTAGAGGGCAACTTGTAAGGCATTGTCTACCACTTACGAGAGGCACTTGATACAAACCTTGTGAGAATCACACTTCAAAAGCTAGCTAAACTCCACATTAGTTACTCATATTTTCTAATGTGGGATCTAAGTTTCATACCTTATACTTGAAATCCTAACATACCACCACGTTTCGCAGTCTTGATGCCTACCTGCGTTGACTGTGTCCTAACTCCTTACTATTCTCAAGTGAACACTACAATACCGGTGTTACCACCCGCATCGCACAATTGCAATTAGAAGACATGGCGATGACTCTGATATCAAATGATATGAATCTTGGGAGAACCACACTTCAAAAGCTAGTTATTGAGATGGAAGAGTCCAAAGTTATATAAACCTTACATTAGTTGTTCATACTTTTCAATGTGAGATCCAAGTCCCTTACTTTATACTTGAGATCCTAACATACCACCACGCTTTGCAGCCTCAGTGCCCACACGGGTTGGTTATGCGCTAGCTCCATGCTAGCCCTAAAAAGACACTACAATTCTAACGTCACCACCTGTATTGCATGATTACAACTAGGAGGTATGGTAATGACTCTTATGCGCAATGATAAGAACCTTAGAAGAACAACACTTCAAAAACTAGCTAAACCCTACATTAATTGTCCATACTTTCTAATGTGAGATCCAAGTTTTATACTTTATATTTAGAATTCTAACATATCACCATGCTCCGTAGCCTCGGTGCCCATGCAGGCTGACTGTGCGCTAGCTTCTTGCTAGCTTCTTGCTAGCTCTTAGCGAACAATGTAATACTGACATCCACACTACACGATTACAACTGAGAAATATGTTGATGGCTCTAATACCAATTGATATGAACCTTGAGAGAACCACACTTCGAAAACTAGTTATTGAGATTAGAGATTCCAAGGCTATATAAACCCCATATTAGTTGCCCAATTTTTTTAATGTAGGATTTAAGTCCTATGTCTTGCACTTGAAATCCTAACAGCACTTTGTTATAGTTAGCAATAGAGTAAACTTCATTTTCCAGGGCAAATTAAACATTTTTCACCCAAAAAATGCTAGCCAAAAGACTTACTCCTATCCAAAAAATTCTCTAATCCCAAGTTTCCTCATTAACTTTAAAAAAACTAAAACACTTACCCATTTGTTAAATCTTAGTGTTACTATTAAGAGTAAAATTGGTACAGTGTTTGAGTTTAAAAGTTAATAGATAAGTGAGTGTTTGAATTTTTTAAAGTTAATGGGGAAAATTTAAGAAAAAAGGATTCTTTGGGTGGGAATAAGCCTTTTGGCCAATGAATGCTTAAACTTTTATTGGTTGTGTGGTTCTCAATCAACAAAGATTACATTACTAGTCTATCTTTTATTACTTACGTTAGCTTATTTAGTTTATCAGTAATAAAAGATTAAATAATCTTCTATTACCAACAATGATGTGATAGGTAATATATGCAGTAATCTGATTATCACATTCACCTTAAATATTAAAAGATTATCAAAATAATCTTGATTTTATTTTAATTATATTCTTATTTATTAATTTTTAAGATAAAAATAATCTTATTTTTAAATAATATAATAAGTAATATAAAAAATATTTTAAAATAATTATACTCAAAGATATTTAAATAAAATAATATATTAATATTTTTTATTCTTCTAACTAAACACAAAAATTATTTATATTTAACAATTTTTTAAATAATTTATTTTTATAATAATATTTTAATTTTAATAATAAAATATTATTCCAACTCAACATTACCTAAATATTAACTCAACAATCATCAGCTGCATATGATATAACTATCTAGTATCTACTAATGACCACGTGCCAACCACGTGGTTTAGGTTAGATTGGCATTATATATTATTGTGAATTGAATTCTTCAGTTTTGTGAGCCACAATTGGGCAAAGAACTATTTCCCACCCATTTTTTAGGCTTATCCCAAACCTATACCCACGAAAGATCAAAAACCCTTTTTTCCACCCATGACCAAATTGTCATCCAATTTTTCAGTTAGGGACAGGGGTAAAATCATTATTTTACTGTTTAAAACCTTAAAATTTTAAAATTCACCATTTCCCCCCCATAGGTTTTAAAAAATAAAAACTAACCCATCCTCAAAGTTTGAAAAATTTAGATTTCACCCCTAGGGTTTGTTTCCTTCTCCGACCACCACCGACGGTCAACGCATTCGACCGATCTTCTATCTCTGACCACAAAGGACGACGAAAGACGACCTTTTATTGCCCAGATCTAGACGATGAAGTGTCGTCCAGATTTGAAAGAATAGACGAAGGACGACGCTTTGTCGTCCTTCGTCTTCGCGTCGTCTAGACGCGATAAGCGACGAAGGATGACGAAGCATCGTCCTTTGTCGTCTGGGTGGAGCGATGGGTCGCACCGTGAGACGAAGAGACAGAGATCTCTTCGTCGCACCACCGTCATCGCACCAGGAGAAGAAGGAGGCCAATGACGACGTCGAAAGATGAAGTTGAAGAATGGGGGTGAAACTGCTAGTTTTGAAAGTTATGGGGGGCGGCTGTGTTTTGAAAAATATGAAAACCTTAGGTTTGGGGGTGAAAATATTAGTTTTTAAAGTTTAAAAAATTTTAGGTAAAAGTGAAATGTTAGTTTCTAAAACCTAAGACGGTGAAAAGTAATAAACTTTATAACTTTTTAATATAAACAATAAAATGATGATTTTACCTCTATCCATAACTGAAAAATTAGACGACAGTTTAGTCATGAGTGGGAAAAATAATTTTTGATCTTTTGTAGATATATATTTAAGCATAGCCTAAAAAATGGGTGGGAAATAATCCTTTTCCGGCCACAAGTTAACCATTGTAGTTTTGTCTCATGCATTGTAGCACAAGGGGAAAGGTCAAATTTACGATATGATAAATGCCATTATATTGAAGCTGAAGCAAGCATTCTGTGAACCAATAGTGAAGGACTTGGCCATATAGTTGTCAAATCAATAATATTATCACGAGGCCACATCACATGGGGAAAGGGATTCCCTTCAAGCTACATGAAGTTGAGATACAAAAAATAAATAAATATTTATATTGGATTGATTGGACCGTTGTAGGCAACATTTTCCTTAATTTTAATTTTAAATTAATTACCAAGTTGGAATAGAGAAACAGATATACTGACACGCAAAGTCACGCGGGCGTCACAGGCTAGCAGCCAAAAATCATATGCCTTCAATTTCAACGTTGTCAAAACTACGTAATTAAAAATTTTAAATATGTATTTACACAATGGAAAATTAAATTAATGTTTCAAATATAATAGATTTAAAGTAAAAATGCTCAAGTTTAAAGGATTGAAGAAAAATATTTAAAAATCAACAACTTAAATAAAAATATTTGTTTATTTTAATATACTAAAAATGCTTTTCATATCTATTATATAACCTCTATTCTTTTTGTATTTTTTATATCATTCAAATTTTCACTTTCATTCAACATTCAATATTATAAGTTTGTTTAAAAGAAAGAAAGTTTATATTTTTAAGTTCGATTAAAAGAAAATAGATTTACAATAATAAAATATTTATATAAATCTTAACTCAAAACTTAATTTATCAATTAATTAAAGTTGATATATTTTAAATATTGATATAGAATAGTGTTATAAAATGAACATTAGAAAAATATAAGAGACATTTTTATATTAGAGAAAATATGAAGGTGTTAAAAAAATTTTGTCAAAAATATAGAAGCTATTTTGATATTAAAAAATGCATGAGGGTATTAAATGAAATTTGTCATAATATAGGGGGCATTTGAATTTGACAATATATAAGGGTGTAAAATAAAATTTGCCAAAAAAGGGGTTAAAAAAATTTGCCAATATACATGGTGTACATGGACCTTTTTTTGAATTTGGGAGGCTGAATTGATATTTGTCCAAGTTTGTTGTTAATTGATGTTGATATTTAATGATGTGGGGGTATTGTGATGATTTTACGCTTTGGGAAAAAATTAATAATACAATTCATTCTGATTAATCATATAGAATTTATACTCATAAAATAAAGTTGATTATATTGGTACCTCCTTCATTCTTAATTAATGTGGATTTTTTTGATAAATATTTTTTTACGAAATATTAGTCATTGTAAGATTAATTATTGAAATAGGAGGTATGATGTTGTTCATTATGAATAAGAATAGATTCAAAGTGATTGGACTATAATGAAATACATTGGAGGTCATAGAAGAATGGTGAAAATTCTAGAGAAAACGACACTTAAAGGATTTATCTAATTATTGAGTAAAAAGTGTCAGATCAATCTGATCCTGAATAATATTTAGCTATGTATAAAACTAAAGTGTCTCGACCTAGAATGCCCGATAAAAATTGAACATAATGAAGATGTTAAGGGTCTTACTGACATGTCTAGATACTTTGAGAAATGTATTCTAGTTTTTCTGCTATGTACCTTTATCAAAGCACAAGAAGAAGAAGAAAACAATGACAACGATGATGGTGAACTAAAATAAGAATCTAATAGGAAAGACTTTACAAATTTTCGTAATGATGCATTGTATACTATTGAAGAATGGGTTCATAAAGACAAAGAGAGAGTTCCAAATTGTGGTGACTTTAATGGAAACGAGATGGTTGATGTTCCTTTTGATAAGCTAGACTTCGAGAAGACGTCACCTGTTAACTATGATATAAGTAATCTCCAGCTTACAGATTCCCTTCAAGGTGGCAAGAATTATGTTGGACCATTTTTTGATAATGTCCCTATTGACCCATTTAAATGACTACCCAATTTTCCTTCATAAACTTTAACATCAACAACAATGTCAAGTGGTACAAGATCAGTGCGAGAGGGAAATTCTATAAAAATTGGTAATATATTTAATAATAAAAAACACTTGATAGATGCAATGACTCAATTTGCATTGGAGAAAGGATTCTAGTTCAAAGTGTCCAAATCAGATATGGGGAGATGAGCGATCATATGCGTTGATCCGTAATGCCAATGACATGCAAAGGTAAAAAAAATTAAAACCCAGTGAGTTATTCCAAATCCATTCTATGAATTCCATGCACACATGTTCAAAAGATAAGATAAAGTCACATTATAGGCAAACAAGGGCTCAAGCTTTAAATCAATTAATGAAGTCAAAGTCCATGTTGGTTGATCATATTTATTAGTTTAAAGAGATCATTATTGATATTGCCGACATGTGGAGATCATTATTTACATTGTCAACAGGTATAAAATTGATTTATCATATTCATAAGCTTGGTGGGCAAAAAATTAAGCATTATAGTCATTAAGAGGCTTACCGAAAGAGGTATTTATGTTTTTATGAAATTATTGCTACAATTTAAAGTATGCTAATATGGGTACCGTGACACATATATAGACAAACAAAAAGCATCACTTTCAATTCTTTTTCATGGCATTGGGTTGTTGTATCCCTACATTTCAACGACACATTCGATTGGTTATTTGCATTGATGCTATTATTTTAAAGGGTCAATATCTATGGCATTTATTTCTCATCGAGGCTATGCATGGTAATAATTAGATCTAGCCAATAGCTTTCGACGTGGAAAGAAAGGAAGATTATCCAACGTGGTCTTGATTTTTGACAAAGCTTAAAGATTGCATCAATGAAGTATCAAAGTTGGCAATAATCTCATATCGACATCACACCATCTACTCAATAATGGCGAAGGTTTTTCCATATGTACACCATGGATATTGTTGTCAATAGTTTCTTTGTAACATAAGATCAAAGTACAAGTGTAACTCAAAAGTCACATGTCTGTACTGGAAAATAGCAATGAGACATATTTTTGAGGTCATGATGAAAGCAATTAATGAGATGCATCTTAAAGCGAAGGATTACTTACGTGAGATAGGGTATCACCGATAGAGCGAAACACATTTTCTAGGCTACAAGTATAACATAATGACAACCAATATTACAGAGTCATTCAATGCACTTGTTAGACATGTGTAGGGTTTGCCCACCATGATATTAGTCAAGTTCATTCAGGGCATCTTATAGCAATGGTTTTTCGAGAGAAGAAACCATGCAAGTGTATATAGTTTTAATACTAATTATTTAATTGACCATGTTTTTTTACACTTACACTTATTTATTAACGAATGTGCTTATGCTTTTTAATATTATAGATGGATGCACTTACTAGGCTATATCATCATTAGAGGAGAAGCTTGCCTACCATATGTTGAAGTTTTCAAACTTAGAGGTGTATTTGATTAAAAATGTTTGATATTAGATTATAGGTTAAAATGGTTACATTGATATTGTGAACTTTTCGTGAGAAGACGTGTACATTTATGTAGTTTCAGCTTTTATATATTCCATACAAGCAAGTCGTAGCTATCGCAAGATATATGAGACTCACCAATAATTATCCATGGGTTTATCTTTACTACAAACACCGAATTCTATTGTGTTGTCTATGTGAAAACCACATAGAGATCAATCAAAATTGTTACATGTCAAGGAGGAAAGAGTTATCCTGCCACCTTTTATTGATCATTGCCGACTAGATTGTTCTTCAAATAGGAATCGATGTCCTTCGTAGGGTGAGGTCGTTATACCAAAAGTTTGTAGTCGATGTAATCAACCTATGCATGTACAAACAAACTATAATCAATGTAAGCAACCTGGGCATGTATAAATAAACTATAGTTGATGTAATTAACCTGGGCATGAACAAAATGAAAGTTTACAATATAAGCTCTATCTTTTGACGAAGAGGATGTCGAGGAGGAAGACTAGGGACTCGACATACCCATGTAGGCAACGATGTTGGCATACCATTATGCAACCTCCTTATTTGTTTAAGGAACGAATAAGAAAGTGATATCATCCTACTTATTAAAATATATGAATAAACATTTTTTTAATCAACTAATTAATCAATTAACAATTATAGACCTTATCACTGGTAAATATAATTCCCACATGAATCCATCTAGGGATCTCTCTCGTTTACCGACTGAACATGCATGAAAATGCATCAATATCAACCAAATCCATCCAATTATACAATTTTTCAATCATCTTATATATCTAAAACTACAATGTCAACATTAATGTTTAAATTCCATCAATGATAATTGAAATTAGTTTTTTTTTTTTTTCTAAAAATCAATTAAAAATATTCACAATTATACATTAATTTGGAATGCTAGCAAGAACCCAAAAATATCATACCTATGCATATCTTTTTTTTGATTGGAGCATGTCTTCTCAGTCACCTAACACATGGATTGGTGGGTCACATCTTATGCCCATACAACCCACAAGTAATAATTGAATCCATCTAAATGATCAATCAATTGGAGATACTCTGTAGATAACTTATTTTATTTGTCATTCCTCAATAACACCATATGAAGATAATGCAATAGGGCCAATTCAATGGCATCGATATCATTATCCCTGTATGGTTGTGTTAAAAAATCTTGCTACAAATCTTCATATTTCACCTTTTTACTTCCCAAAAATAAGTGTCCTGAATCCTATGTCTAGCACCTTATGGAATATATATCCCTTATGTCAGTGGATTGACTGAAGTGTAGCCCAGCAATAAGTGCAAACTCGAATAGGGCAAACCTCATGTCAACCCCATTAATCAAATACCATAACTAATTTCTCACATCACCTCAATACAACTGTCTTAACATGAAGGAGTGTACCAACACTCTAATAAATCTTGTGTCTTAAAAGTGAACTAAGTGCCCAAAACACGTCCTCTCAAACAACTTCAACTGTTGGTTTGTCAATATGGATTTTATCTTGGACATAAGATTTCGTTACATGTGAGATGTCACATTTACTTTATTAATATAGTGCCTCATCAGGGATTCTCAATTCTCCCTTTAGGTCCTCACATTTTCTTTCTTGGGAAACTTTCTGTAAAAAAGAAATTATTATCACGACAAATTTGATAAGAATTTCATAAATATAGGCATAAAATTTGAAATTAATATGAAACACATATTTATAATCTATCCATTTTTGTAATAATTGGAAAAAAAATGACCTTAAATTCAAAATTTTCACATAAAAAACCCTAAGAATGGGAAAAATTAAAAAAATATACCTAAAATTTGAAAACTACACATTAAAAAACCTAAAATGGGAAAAATAAAAAAATTAAACTTGAAATTAAAAAACTACACATCAAAAAACACTATACTAGAAAAAACATCAATTTGCCTCTTTAACTCGTGATTTGCCCCCTTAAATATTAATATTGTTTAAAAACTCACAATTTTTCCTAAGTTGAATTGTTTAAAAAATAAAAATTCCCCCCTTCCACGAGGTCCTCTGAGGTTCCTAAGATGGTAACTATTTAAAAATCTCAATTTCTCTCCTCCCCTATGATTATAAGAGACCTCATTGGAAGATTATCCACCTCAAGCATCCACCTCAGGGAATCTTGAGGTGGAAAATTTTCCCACAAGGTGGAGCGTCGACCATCAAGATTCTATTTTTTAGACCAAAATTGCATTTTTCAACTCTTATTTCAACAACAAACGAATCTACACCTACTTTAACACAAAAACCCTTAACCAATTCATCCAAAATAAGCAAAAATTGATCCATAAAATCAATTGTCCAAAATTGAAAACCCTAACTAATAACACCCAAAATCTTCATTTAATTGGTAAAATCTCAACAGCAAAATTATTTAAACATGACAAAGGACAATGAACTAACCTTTTTTGCCATTTTCGTCGCCAAAAAATTGTAAAACTCGTCAGACAAAAGCGAAAATGGTGTGGTGGTCATTGAAATCGTGAAACCTTGGGAATTTTACAAAAACTTCAACAATGTTTTTGTGAAAAAATGGTTTAGGTAGTTGTATTGATTTTTTTTATATATGAGGACATTTCAGTCAATTCACATTTGTTGGGTACTTTTACTTTATGTTGATAAAAATGGATATTTTTGTTTAATTTGGTTAAGTTTGGAGTGTTTAATTTAATTTCCCTTACACATTTGAGTGGAGCGATAACTTGTTAGGTGAATTAACCGTTTTGTAAAAGAACGAAATAAACATCAATAAATTGGTTTTATAAAAAGTTGAGATTTTTGGATGAAGTCATTTATCAATTGCCTAACTTTTTGGATTTATTATTCATAAATTAAGCTTTTGTTAAAACAAAAAACAAAAACAAAAAGTTGATTTTCTTAAGTTTTAATATTTAAAAGTGTGTTTGTTTTAATTTAGTTCAATTTATGAAAATTTTCAAACCAAATTGAAAAAAAAAAACTATCTGACAAAATAAAAAAATTAAATCAAACCATTTTATACTTTAAATTAAACTAAAATGAATTGAGAAATTGTGGTTTGTATTATAGTTGAGGCTTATAAAGTTAAAATAAAGTATCATAAATGAAATATAAGTTACAAATCATATTTTCAAGCTTTTATTCCTTTATATATTTTATTAGGTTTGAGTCCACTCATAATGGGTTAACCTAACTTGAATACATAAAATACTACCAAAAGGTAGTTGGAGAGGGAGTTGGATGGTAATTGGACTGTTATATATATGTCCAAAAACTACCATCCCTAGGATGAACACATTTTTATAGAAGAAGAAAACTTCTTCCCCTAGAAACCAAAACATATATAGAGGGTCTCTCAAGAGTTTGCTATCAAAATGGCAGTACATAGAGGCAAATGACGTCATGAAAATGACTCATGTCATATCCTCATGTTGATACAGATCATCTGACAAATGAATTAGAACCTGAGTATGCCAATTTTTCTAGTCTTCGATTTATAGGATTAGGCATAATTTTTTTTCCAACATTGATATAAGAACATCAAGTTGATGGATGCCTATGATTTTATATAATATTATTATGAATTTCTAGATTTTGTGTTATTTTTTTGTTGAATTTGAATTTTGGGCACAAATGGAATCCCACCAAATTGCATGAAATTGAGGCTTGGAAACATGATAATACGACCGCTGGATGTCCTTTATGTATCTTGGATTGAAAATCATGTTGAAAATTGCATTGAATTGATGAATTTAGAGGCCAAATTGAAGATTCAAAACCATGATCATCAAGCTGCCATTTCACCAGATTTTGGTGACATTGACATTGAATAATCATATAAGAAGAATCATTAGCAATAGACTATCAATAGCCTTATGGATTCTAGCCTAATTAATGGTTGGAATCGATAAATCAAGAAAAACCCTTTTTAGGTTTCATCAAGAATTCATAGGTTATAATCAGGTTGGAAAAACTTGATTGTTTAACCTGTTTGGTCAAAGGGTCAACCTATTAGTCAGTTGGGTCAAATCAAACTTGTCAACACCAATGGGTCAGTTGACTAGTCAATGGTCAACGGTTAACTAGTCATTGATTAACGACAAGTCTTTCCTGATACGTGAGAGCATGTGAGGCTTGTGAAAGGTGTTTCCCAATGCGTGGTATGGCGGTGCGTCACATGTATGCATTATTTTGGTGAGTGAAGGCATGTGGGACGTTATTTCGACACATGAGACCATGTTTTTGGGACAACTACCCTCCAACGCATGAAAAATTTTTGATGCTGAGATCGATGCGTGGAATAAATTCTATGGGTCCTATGAAAACATGTATTAATGTTTCAAAAACACATGTTTCTAATTCAAGCAAGCTTGTTGACTAAGGGCCATCATATTTAGTATAAAATATGACCATCTAATGAACTAATGATGCACGCTGGGACTCTATATATATAGAGAAAGACACACACAAAAAAAAGTCAAAGATTTTGACTTAAAGATAAATCGCATTCTCTTGATTAGAAAATATAAGATATATAGTCTAATTATATTCATGCATGAAAATTAGACTCCTATAATAAATTATCTTGTTCAGAATAAGGATAGAAAAACTTTTGGGATTATGTGGATACATTATAACTTTCTAAAGAGTGACACGTTGTTATGAATGCGAGAAAATTCACCTCTTTTTATTGTTATTCCCAAGTTAACGAAATGCTCATCCATAATTAATATTGGCGTAATTGGATTGGATTTTAAAATGTCAAACATTTTAGTTATGGAAGATGATTAAGAACATAATGAACTTTCAATTTTATGTCTTATGTAATATATTTTAAATTTTAATACATAATTGTGACAAGTGATGTGTATTTAATTACATTATTTAAGTTGTATTTGATATGTTTATGTGATCTTATTAACCAAAACATCCTAGAATATTATGGCTGATTTGAATTAGAATGAGAAATTGAATATAAATAATTAAAAGGTATGATATTTAAAGATGCATTATATCCTAAATGAGCAAAAGACTTTGGAGGCTGTAAATTAGGTTATGATAGAGTCGCAATTAATTAAGGGATAGAAACCTGAATAGTGCCTTACACAAACATTATGTGGACGTATCACACATTTAAGAAGTAAGACTCACTTCACGTGATATTTTGATCTGTTCCATAAATGATGATCTGGTATTCAAGCACTAGTAATGCTCAATTGCATATGTTGTAAGTATGGTTTTAATAGAAAAGTTTAGAGAAACTGCAATCCCCAAACGAAGATAGTTGATCATCATATTTGATATATATAAGAAGTTCCTTAATAAGTCATCAAAATAACATTTAAGGGACATGTTAAATATAATTATGGAACTGAAGTCAGTCAGACATAACCTGATAATTGAATAATAGGTTTATGTGGTATAATGATCTCTTCCTAAAAATGGGAGCATATAAAGGTGCATATGATCCATAACGAGAATATAAGGATTTTCATTGACAATTCTTGCCAAATTGAGCTAGAGGACAAGTGCTTTTGTGACAACTAAGCTAGGTACTCATGCATACGTTATAGAGTCGAGTTCCAAAAGTGTATAATATGCTTTTGTTTGAGTGATATTTAATGGTAACAAAACAATATACTTTATAGATGAGTATCAATCTGAACAATATTATACATAAACAATTTTTACAAAATTATTTATACAATCAAATAAAATAGCATTAAATTGAGTGATTTTAAAGTAAAATAAAAAAGTAAACAATCACATTACTCAATCATAAATTGTTAACTTATTTTGTATAAATAAGTTAATAAGATTTGTTTGTACATATAGTTTTATTTCTAATATACTAGATTTTACCCTATTAAATTAAGGCTAAAAAAATTGATTATGTATTGTATTTATCATCATAAATTAAAAGATTTGACAAATTTAATAGAGGAGATTATAGTCTAGGGAAATATTATCCTAAAATGACTATTATTAATTCCTTAATTATAATAAGATATAAATTCCATTGCTATACAAAATTCTTATGACATTTAATCTCTTGAGTAAAAAAGAATATATTATGAAAGAACTTACTTTTTATTTAAGTAGTGTTATATGGTATACTTTTCCAATAGAATTATCTCTTCAAGGACTAGTGACTAGACAACACTAGCTCGCTCTTATTCAACATCAGTCCTGTACTAGTTATGAATAGACTTTCTATCTCGAGACAATGAGAAAACTATTACTTAGCAAAAAATCTGTTTAGGATCTTCTACATACTTTTTTCCTATTCTTTAATTAGGATATTTTATTATTGTAAATATTCCCTTTTAGTTCAATTGAAATATGAATAAATCGTTAGAACTTACTTGAATTAGAAATTCACTAATTATCCTAATTTGAAAGTAACTTTTCCTCAATAGTCTTATAAATATGAATTACTCTTTAGAGAAGAGAGGGGGAAAACATTAGAGGAAAATACTTTAATTGTTGTCCTCCATACTCTCCCAAGGTTATAATGTTCAATGTATTAATGTCTACATAAGACACATCAGCTAATGGTTACACTATCGATAAAAACATTTGGACTATCAAAGCAAATCATGTTAAAAATCTATTGTCTTATTGTTTTTACTTATTAATTTATTCTTATACATTCATATGACACAATAATAGACACAAGAATCTATATATATTTTAAATCATTACTACCTTAGTTTATCTTACAAAAGTCTTTAAATTTTGTCAAATTCTGAAGAAGATGACTTGAATTTATATAAGTAACAACATAAGGGTTGAAGTAAGAGAGATAGACATGAGCAAATAAATTTTGCGAAGTGATCAAATCCTATACCTATATGAAGTCTAATATACTCTAAATATTTGACAAATCTTGGTCATAGTGCTTCTTATTCTTACACTGTGATATAATTTAAATTTCTCTGAGAACTCTATCAAAATATAATAAAAGTGATTTCTATAGATTTGGTTTGTTGTTGAATGGTTACATGGTGTTAGTCACCCTTCATTATGATAATGTTAGTTTTTCATTATTTGTTACTCTTTAAAGTATTATGTGAATGCAAACATATGACATGCTAGATTAAAACACGTTGGTCAAGATGAAATAAATAGATTAGCCTGTGAAAGTTTATTAGAAACTTTCACTTAATACCAATTGCCTAAATGAGAGCATTACCTAACTGAAAAAATTACTAGAAAACCATTAGACAAAGTTGTAAAGCTTAAACTTCCTTTACAATTTATATACTCAGGTTGTGCTCCTATGAATGCAAAGTTACATAAGATATCTCATATTTCATTACTGTTATAGAAGATTACACTCGATTCAGTCTTATCTACTTGATCTCCTAAAAGTCAAAAGTAGTAGACTACTTTAAAAGAATATACAAATGAGGTTGAGAATTAATTAGACAAAAAAATGGATAAAATTTTTAAGAACTAACTGAACTTTTGAGTATTTGTCCGCAAGCTCAAAGAACTGAGTAATGAAAAAGAAATAGTATGAAAACTAACAATTCCAAAAACTCCATAATAAAATAGTGTTACGAATAAGAGAAATTGAACTCTATTAGAAATGGTTAGGTTAATGATGATATAAGCAAATCCTCAACATCATTTTGTGATAATGTAATGTTAATTACTACTATGTACTTAACCGAAGGCTTGAATCTATTGCGGCCTTGGGGGTTAATAACATATATCTATAACTCCTATGAAAAGTTTGGAAAAGTTGGGACTAGAAGAAAGAAATGCATCTTTTAAATACTTTGAACACTCCAAAGGGTATATGTTCATTAAGGAGAATTCCATTTGAAGATTAATTGAAATTGTATAAAGAGATGCTACATCTATAGAAGATTTTTTTTTCTAATAGGGATGATATTGATAAAGGTTTTACCTATATGAGATGGAAGAAGAAGAAGGATAGGTACTTCTCAAGAATCATTAGTTGAGTCATATAATTGTTCTAGACAGTTAGAGCAAATGAGATTAAGCTCTAACCTATTTTAGATAATGATAACAATGATCTTCAATTTCTTGCCTTATCTATTTCAACCCAGTAGGAGTAAATGAGATTAAGCTCCAATCTATTTTAGATAGTGAGAGTGATAATCTTCCATTATGTAGGAGTAGACATCTAAAAGTATCCTAGTAGGGTTTTGAAATTGAAAATGAGGTTTTCATTACCACTTTCCAAGATGATGAAGAATCTAAAAACATAAATAAAGCTATTTTTTAACCTTGATAAAGAAAAATGGCAAGATGCGTTGGAAAAATAGATGAAATCCATGAAAATAAACCAAGTTTGGAATTTGGTTGACTTATCATTGGGTTGGAAGCCCATTGGGAACAAATGAATTTCCTAAATCAAATATAAGGTAGATGACTCAATAAATAAATATGATTTTACCTTGGAGTCAAATGCTATACTTAACTAGAAAGTATAGATTCCTAAGAAATGTTTTCGCCAATTGAAAACTTTACTTCAGTCTGTTTGATTCTAGCTATAATAACACATTTAGATTTAGAATTATATCAAATAATGTAAAGACAACTTTTCTTAATAAAGAACTTGACAAAAAATATACATAAAAAAACATATAGATCTCTTTGTTATAGCTTAGAAGCACATAGTATGTAAGCTTCAAAGATCGACATATGACCTAAAATAGTCATTCATACAATGGTACTTGATTTTTCATAAAACTATAATGTCTTATGACTTTAAAATAATCAAATAAGACCACTGTATTTATGTGATGAAGTCTAGTGAAAAATTTGCAATTTTATCTTTGTATATGATGATGTGTTGATAGTTGAAAATGATTTGGAGTAAGTGATGACCATTAAAGGATAGTTGTTCATGTTTTTATATCTGAAGGATATAAGTGAACAAATTACATATTAGGAATAAAAATCAAGAGAGATTGTTCAAAGAAACTTTTGACTTTATCACAAGAGCATTATATTCAAAAGATTCTAGAATGATTCAATATGATAAACTGCAAACCCGTTGATACTCTTATGTTAAATAGTAAATTATTAAGCTAAGACATATCCCAAAACTCAAGATGAAAGAAGCGAAATGTCAAAAGTACCCTATTCAAATACCATTGGATGTCGTATATATACGTGGTGTGTATATACCCAAACATTTACTTTTGTTATCAGGCTAGTTAGTTGATATTAGTCAAATCCTAGAAAAAAGCACTGAAAGGTTGTTAAAAGGATGTTGATATATCTAGAAGTTATTGTGGATTATTGTTTATGTTGTTAAGGATCGAATTTTAGTTTGATTGACTATTTAGATACCAGTTAAGGAGGTGATTTAGACTAATGCAAATCAATTTCAGGTTATGTTTTTCTTACTTTAAGAGGACCCATATATTGGAATAATAAGAAATAAAAATGCGTAACTTTATTTAGAATGAAGGCCAAGTATATAGTCTGTTTGGTGTTGTGCAATAAATTGTTTGGTTAAGAAGATTTTTCATTTATTGTTAGAGCAATAATTGTCCATTGTTATAGTTAAAATAGGATAACTTTCATAAAAAAATCCCAAGTTTTATAGTAAACATACCGACACTAGACAAAATGTTTAAGAGACATCATTTCTAAGAGGGAAGTGAGCGCACAATATAATTCTATGCATCATATGGTCATTATTCCTTTGACTAAACTTACTTTAAGAGATGTATATTTTACACATCTCAAACTCTTGATTGTGTAAACTGTGATCGATAAGTTGTTAAATTTATATAATGTACTTAGTGACACAATATTGAAAACCATGAATTTAAATTCATTTTGTTTTGAACTTGCACATCGTAATTCTTGGGTTTTCACCATATACACATCATTTTTAGCTCAACAAGATTATACTGTCACAAAGTTACAAATTAGCTCACTCACATGAGCAATCACCTTTAACACTGAGAAAACAAGCAAAGATAAGACATAATTCTTGAAAAGAATGACACTGAAAAGGCATGTCAATAAGAGACAAATTTCTCAAGAAAAGAATTGTCAAAGTCAAAATATTGCCTTGATGATCAATCAAGATGAGGTCATGGATAGATACACTTGATAATGACTGATTTAGATTCCCCATGTCCAAATAACTTGTGAATACCAGATGTGAGTTCTTAACAAGTATAAATACCTAAAAGTGTGAAGGTGATTAAGAACTCAAAATAGGCATTAGGTGTAACGACTAAACTAAAATCTGTACAGTGTTGATGTAATGACATTTGTAGAGAATACAAATTATAGCACATGATTCATATCATGTGTGCATAAGTAAGATGACCAATTAAAGTAGTGACAGGATGAATCTCTATTCCCTTACTGTGTGAGACTTTATGAGGTTTATCTTATGTTGGTACATGTAAACTCTTTACTGTTCTTCAATGTTTACTCTTAGTGTTGCTATCTTAGCTTGACACCTATGATCATACATAATTTGATCTATGGAACATAACTAGAAAAACAGCAAAGTTCAAATTGAGAATTTTGAGTAGAAGAGGAAAACCTATTTATTACATGTGTCTATTGGTCGACCAATCTTGTTGCTTATAAGAGAGAATAGACTTGATCATAGATATATAGAAAAATAACATAATAATAATTGAAGGATTAAAAAAAGCTAGTTTTGTCGAGTTAGTCTAGGGTATAACGAGACTAACGCTTTTTCATATTTTATTTGGGTTGAAGCAGTTATGTTATTCCTAACATATACATAGTAATAAGCTCCTAAGTATAGGTTATTTACGAGGTCGCATAATGCATTTGTAAGTATGAAACTTACTGCCATATGTGATTTTCGTGTCTAGGCTCTTGGTTTGGGTCTTCTGTTATATGTGAGTCAGAGATACTAAATTTGGGTCTACCCATGATAGGTTAACCTGACCCAGATATATAAAAAACTATCAAAGGGCAGTTTAGGAAGGAGTTGGATGACAGTTGGACTATTATATATATGTCCAAAAACTACCATTCTTGAGATGAACACATTTTCTATAGAAGCAGAAAATATATTTTTTTTCTTCTAGGAACCAAAACATACATAGAAAGTCTCCTAAGATTAAGCTATCAAAATGGCAGTATGTGGAGGCCAATGTCATCGTGAAAATAACTCACGTCGTATCCTTATGTTGATGCGGATCATTCGACAAATGAATCAAAACTCGGGTACACTAATTTTTCTAGTTTTCAATTTACATAATTAGGCATAATTTTTTTTCCAGCATATCTAAAAAGTTTCTTAATTTTAATTATCATTAGTGTTAATAATATTTCAAGCTTAGCACACTAAGATTTATGAACATGTATTGTTATATACATAATTAAATGTATTTTTAATTGTGAATAAGTAAACTAAAATGCTCATCAAATTACATGATAGAAAAATTTTAAGTCTTTATTAATAACGAAATAGTTTTCAAATTCAATTTTATTTAACATGTCATTGTAAATTAAGAAATAACACACACACACATATATATTAAACAGAAATGACATATTCTTTCTGTTTGATAACAAATACCTTATCTTATGTTTTGTTGTTGTGTTTATATAAGGATATTAATTGAATTACCCATATTTTGAAGGAGCTAAATGAAATTTCCCTATATATAAAAAAAAAAAAACAAAGTTACCCTTCCTTTATTTTATATAAATCATAACTTTTCCTTTATCATTTAATATATACAATTTTATTCATTATTCGAGAGAAATTTCAAGAGAGAAAAAAAAGTTTGTGATCGTGATTTCAAACAAGAGGAAAAAAGTTTGTGATATCAAAGTATTTGTATGTACTATAACTCCAATCGTTATTATTTTTACTGATAATGTAATTATATTCAGTGTCTTATATCATAAATTAGAATTTTGTCTAAAAATTAAAATAATAGAAAAATATAGTGGGTATTTTGTGATTATAATAATAAGGGCTGAAATAATATTTTATAATGAAAAGTGTTAAAGATATTAGACAATATTTTAGGGTAAAATGATATTTGATGATATAAGGGTAAAGTGATATTTTATAAAATTAGGATCAAATTATTTAGAGTATATTACTAGTTACAATATATAGGTAATAAGAAATTGATTAAAATTCTAGAGCACACGACATTCGAGAGATTAATCTAAATGGTGAGCGAAAAGTGTAACATAGATTAAAGGGTAAACAACATTCAATTAAGCATAAAACCAAGACATCTTGACGATGACATCACTATTGAAATTTCAAATGATAAAGATGTTAAGATTCTTAATGGTATGTCTAATTTCTTTAAAGAATGTGTTCCAGTTTTTGTAAAAATTACACTTAAAGATGTTATGAGGTTCAACAGACTGATGAGGGTTTACAAGGTGGTGAGTCAAGTAGTTATCTACAAGATCATGACATTGGTTTAGGAAGGATTCAAAATATCAAGGTCAATTTGAAACAAAATTTTCTAAGGAAGACTTCATATATTTAAATGATGTTCAGATTAATATATAGCATAGTCTAGAAGAATTTGTTTGTGGCAATGAAGAGGAATTTCCAAATTGGAGTGAATTTGATAGGAAGGTTATGCGTGATATTCCTATCGAGGAATCGAAGTTCGAGGAGAAGACACATATTAATTACAATAGTGAAGGTACAAATAGTTTCTTGCATGTAAATCCTAATGTCGGGAATGTTCATATTGATGCATTTCATTAGTTATCCAAATTTTCTGCCCAGTCATCCATATCCATATCCATAAGTCGAAGAGTGTAAAGAAATGGTGATTTTCTAAAAATTGCTATGTAACATCCGAATTCAGGTGTGTCAGTAAACTCCACTTCCAAAATTACCCCTAGAGTTGATTTTATAACTTGTTGTGTAAAGAAATTGCAAAAGAATTATAGAAAACTACTAAATGAGTAATATTTTTCAAAGGGGGTAAAATGGTCATTTTATAAAGATTCAAGGGACAAAGTGGGAATTAAAATTGAAGGGCACACTTGAAATTATATGGTGGTGCTAAGGGTTTTTGGTAATTGGCTAAGGATAAAATAGTAATTTATGGAAAAGATTAAGGGCAAAATGGTCCAATAGGCTTATAAATTTATTTCTATTCATTTTCTCTTCCATTTTGCCGAGAACCTCCATTGTTTGAGCTAAAAACTTTCCTTAACCAAAATTCATCCAAAAACCTAGCTAAACCACCTAATTTCCAGAGGCCCCAGTTATAAAAAGTGTAGATCTGTCAATTCTGGTCAGTTCTAAGATAAAAAATTTAATTTTTAAGATATGTGAAATTTGGGAGTTTGATGAATGATTATATTTTTGGTTGATTAAGATTGCCAAGAAGAAGAAAAGAAGGTGAATAAGCTTAAATCACCTATTTGGCCAAGAAAAGGTAAGAATTTCATACTTTACATACTTGAAGTAAATTTGAGTTAGGTTATTTAAATAACCTTTACTTATATCAGTATGTAAGGTATTAGAATTAAGGTGATTTATGCTTAAAAGGATAAAGAAATTCATTAGGATTCATGATGTAATTTTTGGCCATAAGGGTAAAAAGGTAATTTTGGCCATAAGGGTAAAAATGTCATTTTATGTGATATAGGTTAATTTTGCTTAATTATGTGCATAAAATGTGTGAAATAACCCTTATATTAAGCCTATATTGTATAATTGAAATTAAATTGAGGCATGATATTTATATATATAAATGCATAAGAAAATAATATGATGTTTGAGAAGGAATGAAAAGAATAAGGGAAAATAACAAATGTGCATATTTCATATTATGGTTATATATGCATACATGAGGAATCATAACATATGCATGATTTAGAAAAAAAATAAAGAAAGAGGAAAAATATTTTCTAAGTCATGCATGCTTTTAGAAAATGAAAAACAAGTATTTTTGGTTTTATAATGACTCATATGATACAAGAAGGCAGAAAACATACTTACAATCCTTACACGCGATCTGTACTGTGTGGACAACAAAGAAAATAATCGGTTGTACTGTGTGGACAACCAGCTGTACTGTGTGGACAGCAAATAAAATAATCGGTTGTACTGTGTGGACAACAAAGAAAAAAAATATTAGCTGTACTGTGTGGACAGCAAAAGAAAAATATCAGCTGTACTGTGTGGATAGCAAAGAAAAATATTAGCTGTACTGTGTGGACAACAAAGAAAAAAAAAATATGCATGTAAGAGAGAATTATATTTTGTATGGTGACTGCAAGTACTATCATATGTAGTCTAAATCGATCAATGAGAATGAGAGAGAAACAAATTAGTAAATATTTTATGAAAGTCATTTGCATTAGAATTATGCATACAAGCCTGTGTGGCTGATAAAGAGTTGAGAAAGATGTACGATCAGAAAATAAAAATGTCATGGCACTCATACATGCATAAATCATAATGAGTGAATCATATCTGTATAGTAAGGAAATTAATAAATGTGTGAAAGAAATGAATTATGATATGTGTTAAATGCGTGTTCTGTGTCAATTATTTTGTTGTAAATAGTTCAGACACGCTGAGTATGGAAAAGATTATAAAAGATTAATACTGGTACAAAATACTTTAAGTGTTTAGTATGATTTTCTTACTGAGCCATAGTCGCTCACTCCGTTTAATTTAATATTTTACAGGTAAAAAAATGCAGCAAAGGTTCCCGGGGAACACTAATGAGACATGAGGCTAAGGGAGGAAGGCACCATAATTTTGTTGACTTAAATGTTATGATGTATATGTAATATATATATATGACTAGTTTGGAAAATTAGTTATAAAGTTTCTGTGGGTGATAATTTTTTTATGATAGTTATTATTATGTACTTATTTTATTTATTATGATTATGTGATGAAAATCCAGTCGATTGGTAGGACTGGTTTGTGTGAATTATAAATTGGGAGTGTTACAGGGCATAATGAAAAAGAGAAAAAAATTCCCCGGGCCCTCTAAAATAGGGGAACTCATGCCGATTTTCTGTAACACACCCATTGATTAGGAGAGGTTACATTTTTGGTATCAGAGCGCGATTTTGGGCGCTTAAAGAAAGATATAGTATAATGCGTGGTAATATAATATAATATATCTATGGTTTTGCATTCTAATATTGCACAGGTGCCCTCATGTCTCACAGATTAGCTCCCGAGAATCGATTGCAGTAAGTTATTTTCTTTACCTGTATTCAAATAATAGAATATTATGTAATTACACTTATGTAGTTATTAGATGATGAGTACCATAAGACGAGGACGAGGACGGGGTCGTGGAAGGAGTATTCAGAGAGAGACGGGGGAACCGTCTAACCTTGCCCCGTCAGTTGGTTCAGGATTTGGGCTAGCAGAAATAAGAGATATAGTCTGTCAGGTGTTGACTGAGAGTCAAGATAGACCCACACTTGAAAATATAGCCAGAGATGCCATCCGAGATGAGATTAAAAGTGAGATTCGTGAGGAAGTCATAGAAGAAATCAGAAATGAAATGAGGAATGAAGGGAGAGGAGAAATTAGAGCTCAAAGGCGACTTGAGCCCATTTATTCCTTACCTAATCAGCATACCCCTCCTGAATTCAAAGGTACTAAAGATCCTTTAGTGGCTGATGAATGGATCAAGCAAGTGGAAAGTACTATGGATTTATTTTCTATGACTGATAGAGAAAAAGTTCGGTATGCCAGTTTCTTAATGAGGGGAGAGGCCCGCGTATGGTGGGACCTAGTTAAAGAAACCAGAAATGTGGATCTGATGACTTGGAAAGACTTTAGAAGGGTATTTGAGGCCCAATATAGAACAGCTGATGTGGTAGCAGTCAAAGTTCAAGAGTTCATTTCTTTACAGCAGGGAAAAGGTTCAGTAAAGGATTACTCTACCCGTTTTGATGTCTTAGCCAGTTTTGCTCTAGGTATGGTGAGTACCCCTAGTCTCCGGTTAGACAGATTTCTTCAGGGCCTTAGACCGGAGATAGCCTTGCATGTGCTAGCTGGACCTCAACCTCCTCAAACTTATGAAGAGGCATTGGAGAGAGCATTGAGGTTGGAGGTATATGTTAATAAGCTACCCAGGAATACACCTTCTATGTCAACACCTCCATCATTGACAGTACCCCAGACAGTGATGTCAAGTCGGTCAGCTTAACCTACTTCATTGACTATTTCAGCACCTGCTACAGCATCAGGGGGTAGTTCAATTAGCTCCAGTTTCAGAAACAATAGAGGAAAAAGAAAATTCCAGTCAAAAGCAAGTAGAAAAGGCTAGAAGAGTGACAAGAAGCCTAGAAAAGAAAATATTCCCCAATGTCAGATTTGTGGGAGACGTCATAGTGGGGAATGTTGGTACCAGCAGAAACAAGTGATTTGTTATAGATGCCGACAGCCAGGGCATATAGCAAAGGATTGCCAAAGTACCGAAGTGCCAGTTCATATACAGCCACCACAAAGCCTAATTCCGCTAGTGCAACCAGGGAGAGGTACTAATGCACGGGTCTATACAGCTACCCATAGTCAGGCGGAGGCTAGTCCATCGGCAGTTATTGGTCAGCTCTTTTTCCACTCTATTTCCTTATATGCATTGATTGATTCAGGAGCTACACACTCCTTTATTGCACCAGGGGTTATTGAAAGGGTAGGTTTAGTGTCTGTTAGATCTACCCATTCCATTAGAATTGAGATGCCAGATGGGGGAAGTGTGATTACAGATAAAATGCTAAAAGACCAGAAGGTAGTGATATATGAGAGAGAGTTAAAGGTGGACTGGATTGTCTTTGATATGCCCGATTTTGATGTTATCTTAGACATGGATTTCTTAGAAAGATATGGAGTCGAGATTGACTGTAGAAAGAAAAAGGCTCGATTCCAACTCGATAATGGAGATCACTTTAATTTCGGAGAAGGCCATCAGCCTAGTATGATAATCAGTAATGTAAAAGCACAAAAATTATTAAAAAAATGGTGTACGGGATATTTAGCTCATGTGGTACATGAGCATGATGTTCAAAGATTGGGTGTTCAGGATGTCCCAATAGTATAAGATTTCTCAGATGTCTTTCCTGATGAGCTATCAGGTTTACCTCCAGAGAGAGAGTTGGAGTTTAATATCGAGTTAGAACCTGGCTCAGCCCCAATTTCAAAAGCCCCTTACCGAATGGCTCCAGCTGAATTACAAGAATTAAAGAAACAGTTGCAAGAACTTTTAGATAAGGGTTTTATTAGACCTAGCCACTCTCCTTGGGGAGCACCCATACTATTTGTCAAAAAGAAAGATGGGTCGCTTCGTATGTGCATAGATTACAGAGAGTTGAATAAATTGACAGTGAAGAATAAATACCCGTTGCCTCGAATTGATGATTTATTTGACCAATTGAAAGGAGCTTCTGTGTTTTCCAAAATTGACTTGAGATCGGGTTATCACCAGGTGAGGATTGCAGAGCAAGATATTCCAAAAACAGCTTTTCGGACTTGCTACGGGCACTACGAGTTTGTGGTAATGCCCTTTGGATTGACTAATGCTCCAGCAATCTTTATGGATTTAATGAATCGAGTATTTCATGATTGCCTTGATAAATTTCTGGTGGTATTTATTGATGATATCTTGATATACTCTAGATCAGAAGAGGAATATGCCGAACACTTGAGATTTGTGCTACAAAGATTGAGAGAAAAGAAATTGTATGCCAAATTCTCTAAGTGTGAATTCTGGTTGGATCGAGTAGTATTTTTGGGACATGTGGTTACTAAAGAAGGCATAGCTGTAGACCCCAGTAAAGTGGAAACAATACTTGAATGGGTGAGGCCAAAGACTGTGAAAGAGATCAGAAGCTTTTTAGGGCTAGCCGACTATTACAGAAGATTTGTACAAGGTTTTGCTCGGTTGGCTAAACCACTTACAGCTCTTACCAGACAAGGAACTCCTTTTTTATGGACTGAAGCTTGTAAGAAAAGTTTTCAAGAGCTAAAAAGACGGTTGACTATAGCTCCTATTTTAGTATTACCAGAGGAAGGTGTAGATTATGATATTTATTGTGATGCCTCGCATAATGGCTTGGGAGCCGTGCTGATGCGAAAGGGTAAGGTGATAGCGTATGCCTCTCAGCAGTTAAAAGATTATGAAACACGCAACCCTACCCATGATTTAGAGTTAGCAGCAGTGGTTTTTGCTTTAAAAATTTGGAGGCATTATTTATATGGAGTTAAATGTAATATCTACACCGATCATAAAAGTCTAAAATATTTCTTCACTCAGAAAGACTTGAATATGAGACAAAGGAGATGATTGGAGCTAGTCAAAGATTATGAATGTGATATTAAATATCAGTCGGGTAAAGCAAATGTGGTAGCCGATGCCTTGAGTAGAAAGATTGCCATAGCTCACCTCACCATTCAGATAGAGTTACAAAAAGAGTTTTAGAGGGAACAGATTGAGGTGATAAGAAGTCAAGTGGCCAGATTGGAAATTCAACCTAATCTCTTCAATGAAATAAAAGAGAAGCAAGTAGAAGATTTATGGTGCCAGAAAATAAGTCAACAGATATGCGAAGGGAAAACAACTGAGTTTCAAATGATAGATGAAGTGCTCAAGTTCAGAAACAGGGTATGTATTCCCCAAGATCTGGAGTTGAGAAAGAAAATCCTAAGTGAAGCACATGATACACTTTACACTGCTCATCCTGGGGGAGTAAAGATGTATCAGGATTTAAAGAAAACTTATTGGTGGATAGGTATGAAGAAAGATATTGGTGACTATGTAGCTAAGTGCTTGGTATGTCAACAGGTCAAGGCCGAGCATCAGAGACCTTCAGGTTTGCTTCACCCACTTAGTATTCCTGAATGGAAGTGGGAAAATATTTCAATGGATTTCATCATTGGCCTACCTCGAGTACAAAAAGGCTATAATGCATTATGGGTGATTGTAGATAGATTGACTAAATCGGCCCATTTTATTCCAGTGAAAGATAGTTTTGCTTCAGATCAATTGGCCCAGATTTATATACGGGAGATTGTGAGATTACATGGTGTACCCAAAACTATTATGTCGGATAGAGACCCCAGATTTGTTTCAGCTTTTTGGGGTAGCTTACAAAGAGCATTGGGTACTAGGCTGGCATTTAGCACAGCATATCATCCTCAAACAGATGGCCAAACAGAAAGGGTGAATCAAATACTAGAGGATATGTTGAGGGCTTGTTGCTTAGATTATAAAATGACCTGGCATGAAATGATTCCATTGATTGAATTTGCATATAATAATAGTTACCAGTCCACCATTAAAATGGCACCATATGAGGCTCTTTATGAAAGAAAGTGTAGATCTCCATTACATTGGGATGACATAGGAGAGCGAGATGATTTGAGTCAAGTTCTTGGGCCTGAGTTAACCCAGAGGATGGTGGAAGATATAAAGGCTATCAAGACTAGAATGAAGCAAGCTCAAGACAGACAAAAGAGCTATGCAGATTTGAAAAGGAAAGAAGTAGAGTTTCAACCGGGTGATAAAGTTTTTGTGAAAATAGCCCCTTATAAGCACGTGATGAGATTTGGAAGAAAAGGGAAACTTGCTCCAAGATTTATTGGCCCATTTGAAATTTTAGAAAGAGTGGGCAAGGTGGCTTATAGACTTGCACTTCCATCTAGTATGGATCGAGTTCATAATGTATTTCATATTTCTTTATTGAGAAAGTACATTAGCGATCCTTCACATGTCTTAAAATCAGATGATGTGGAATTAAAAGAAGATTTAGCTTATGAGGAGCAACCGGTGCAGATACTAGACAGAAAAATAAAAGAGCTCCGAAATAAAACAATTCCATTAGTGAAAGTATTATGGAAGAATTATAAGGTGGAAGAAGCCACATGGGAGGTTGAGCAACAAATGAGAGAGAGATTTCCCAACTTATTTGTTTAAATTTCGAGGACGAAATTCTTTTAAGGGGGGAAGAAATGTAACATCCGAATTCAGGTGTGTCAGTAAACTCCACTTCCAAAATTACCCCTAGAGTTGATTTTATAACTTGTTGTGTAAAGAAATTGCAAAAGAATTATAGAAAACTACTAAATGAGCAATATTTTTCAAAGGGGCTAAAATGGTCATTTTATAAAGATTCAAGGGACAAAGTGGGAATTAAAATTGAAGGGCACACTTGAAATTATATGGTGGTGCTAAGGGTTTTTGGTAATTGGCTAAGGATAAAATAGTAATTTATGGAAAAGATTAAGGGCAAAATGGTCCAATAGGCTTATAAATTTATTTCTATTCATTTTCTCTTCCATTTTGCCGAGAACCTCCATTGTTTGAGCTAAAAACTTTCCTTAACCAAAATTCGTCCAAAAACCTAGCTAAACCACCTAATTTCCAGAGGCCCCAGTTATAAAAAGTGTAGATCTGTTAATTCTGGTCAGTTCTAAGGTAAGAAATTTAATTTTTAAGATATGTGAAATTTGGGAGTTTGATGAATGATTATATTTTTGGTTGATTAAGGTTGCCAAGAAGAAGAAAAGAAGGTGAATAAGCTTAAATCACCTATTTGGCCAAGAAAAGGTAAGAATTTCATACTTTACATACTTGAAGTAAATTTGAGTTAGGTTATTTAAATAACCTTTACTTATATCAGTATGTAAGGTATTAGAATTAAGGTGATTTATACTTAAAAGGATAAAGAAATTCATTAGGATTCATGATGTAATTTTTGGCCATAAGGGTAAAAAGGTAATTTTGGCCATAAGGGTAAAAATGTCATTTTATGTGATATAGGTTAATTTTGCTTAATTATGTGCATAAAATATGTGAAATAACTCTTATATTAAGCCTATATTGTATAATTGAAATTAAATTGAGGCATGATATTTATATATATAAATGCATGAGAAAATAATATGATGTTTGAGAAGGAATGAAAAGAATAAGGGAAAATAACAAATGTGCATATTTCATATTATGGTTATATATGCATACATGAGGAATCATAACATATGCATGATTTAGAAAAAAAATAAAGAAAGAGGAAAAATATTTTCTAAGTCATGCATGCTTTTAGAAAATGAAAAACAAGTATTTTTGGTTTTATAATGACTCATATGATACAGGAAAGCAGAAAACATACTTACAATCCTTACACGCGAGCTGTACTGTGTGGACAGCAAAGAAAATAATCGGTTGTACTGTGTGGACAACCAGCTGTACTGTGTGGACAGCAAATAAAATAATCGGTCGTACTGTGTGGACAACCAGCTGTACTGTGTGGACAGCAAAGAAAAAAAATATTAGCTGTACTGTGTGGACAGCAAAAGAAAAATATCAGCTGTACTGTGTGGACAGCAAAGAAAAATATTAGTTGTACTGTGTGGACAGCAAAGAAAAAAAAATATGCGTGTAAGAGAGAATTATATTTTGTATGGTGACTGCAAGTACTATCATATGTAGTCTAAATCGATCAATGAGAATGAGAGAGAAACAAATTAGTAAATATTTTATGAAAGTCATTTGCATTAGAATTATGCATACAAGCCTGTGTGGCTGATAAAGAGTTGAGAAAGATGTACGATCAGAAAATAAAAATGTCATGGCACTCATACATGCATAAATCATAATGAGTGAATCATATCTGTATAATAAAGAAATGAATAAATGTGTGAAAGAAAAGAATTATGATATGTGTTAAATGCGTGTTCTGTGTCAATTATTTTGTTGTAAATAGTTCAGACACGCTAAGTATGGAAAAGATTATAAAAGATTAATACTGGTACGAAATACTTTAAGTGTTTAGTATGATTTTCTTACTGAGCCATAGTCGCTCACTCCGTTTAATTTAATATTTTACAGGTAAAGAAATGCAGCAAAGGTTCCCGGGGAGCACTAATGAGACATGAGGCTAAGGGAGGAAGGCACCATAATTTTATTGACTTAAATGTTATGATGTATATGTAATATATATATATTACTAGTTTGGAAAATTAGTTATAAAGTTTCTGTGGGTGATAATTTTTTTATGATAGTTATTATTATGTACTTATTTTATTTATTATGATTATGTGATGAAAATCCAGTCGATTGGTAGGACTGGTTTGTGTGAATTATAAATTGGGAGTGTTACAGGGCATAATGAAAAAGAGAAAAAAATTCTCCGGGCCCTCTAAAATAGGGAACTCATGCCGATTTTCTGTAACACACCCATTGGTTAGGAGATGTTACATTCTACATTATTCTTGCGTAAGCAACATGTTGTTGATGTAGTAATTCAAGATGTTCTTAAGAAAAAATATCAATTTAGAGTGCACTAGTCAAACACAATTAGATGGGCGGTTAAATGTCGTAATCAACAATGTAATTAACATGCATAGGCAAACAAGGTGAGAGAAGGTGATAATTTCAAACTACATCATTTCGATAGCTAGCATGCATGTCTTAAAGATCAAATAATGTCTTATCATAGGCAAGCTCGGGCCTGAGCTTTAGGATAAATTTTGAGGATAAGATTTATATTAGTTGATTGTGTGTATCAACCTAAAGAGATCATTGTAGACATATCTGACCAATATAGAATTTATATATCATATACAGAAGCATAACGGGTAAGAAATTGGATACTTCAATCATTAAGGGGCATAACATAAGAGTTATTTATATTGTTGTCATAGTATTGTTACAATTTGGTATATTATAATCTAGGGACTGTGACATATACACTAACGGATGAGTCGAAATGATTTAAATACTTTTACATGGCACTAGGATCAAATTATTTAGAGTATATTAATAGTTACAATATGTAGGTAATAAGAAATTGATTAAAATTCTAGAGCACATGACATTCGAGGGATTAATCTAAATGGGAGCGAAAAGTGTAACACAGATTAAAGGGTAAACAACATTCAATTAGGCATAAAACCAAGACATCTTGATGATGACATCTCTATTGAAATTTCAAATGATAAAGATGTTAAGATTCTTAATGGTATGTCTAATTTCTTTAAAGAATGTGTTCCAGTTTTTGTAAAAACTACACTTAAAGATGTTATGAGGTTCAACAGGCTAATGAGGGTTTACAAGGTGGTGAGTCAAGTAGTTATCCATAAGATCATGACATTGGGTTAGGAAGGATTCAAAATATCAAGGTCAATTTGAAACAAAATTTTCTAAGGAAGACTTCGTATATTTAAATGATGTTCAGATTGATATGTAGCATAATCTAAAAGAATTTGTTTGTGGCAACGAAGAGGAATTTCCAAATTAGAGTGAATTTGATAGGAAGGTTATGCATGATATTCCTATCGAGGAATCGAAGTTCGAGGAGAAGACACATGTTAATTACAATAGTGGAGGTACAAATAGTTTCCTGCATGTAAATCCTGATGTCAGGAATGTTCATATTGATGCATTTCATTAGTTATCCAAATTTTTTGCCCAATCATCCACATCCATATCCATAAGCCGAAGAGTGTAGAAAAATGGTGATTTTCTAAAAATTGGTACATTATTCTTGAGTAAGCAACATGTCATTGATGTAGTAATTCAAGATGCTCTTAAGAAAAGATATCGATTTAGAGTGCACTAGTCAACCACAATTAGATGGGCGGTTAAATGTTATAATCAACAATGTAATTAACATGCATAGACAAACAAGATGAGAGAAGGTGATAGTTTCAAACTACATCATTTCGATAGCTAGCATGCATGTCTTAAAGATCAAATAATGTCTTATCATAGGCAAGCTCGGGCCTGAGCTTTAGGACAAATTTTGAGGATAAAATTTATATTAGTTGATTTTGTGTATCATCCTAAAGAGATCATTGTAGACATATCTGACCGAAATGAAATTGATATATCATATACAGAAGCATAGCGGGTAAGAAATTGGATGCTTCAATCATTAAGGGGCATACCATAAGAGATATTTATATTGTTGTCATAGTATTGTTACAATTTGGTACATTATAATGTAGGGACTGTAACATATACACTAACGGATGAGTCGAAATGATTTAAATACATTTACATGGCACTAGGTTATAGTATCTGTGTGTTCCAACAACATATTCACCTAGTAATTTGTATTGATGTTGTCTTTTTAAATGATGGATATCTAGGTCAATTATTTATTGCTATTACATTTGATAGTAATAATCAGATATATCCATTGGCTTTTAGCATTGGCCCTAGGGAAAATCATGATACATGGTATTGGTTTTTAACAAAGTAAGGATTGTTTGGGTGAGGTATTTCATTTAGCAATAATTTCATATCAACATGTTATTATCTTCTTTGCAATGGTTGAAGTCTTCCCAAGTGTGCATCAAAACTGTTGTTGTCATCACCTCCACTGTAACATGTGATCCAAGTACAAAAAGAACGCAAAAGTTGTATGGATGTATTGGAAAACAACTATCCAAAGTATAAATTTCGATAGATATTGAAGTTATTATCTCATATGTACCCTAATTCAGTAGCATACCTGTGAGGTGGGTTATGATCAATAGACAAGGGCATATTTTCTATGTTATAGGTATAATATAATAATTACCAATATCATCGAGTTATTCGATGCACTTGTTAGACACGTTCGGGGTTTGCCCATTACTATGCTTGTTGAGTTTATCAGAGTTATACTATAATAATAGTTTTATGAAAGGAAAAATCATGCAAATAAGTACATATTTAATAATATAACATGTTATTAATGTGTTTATGTATACTTATATTTATTTATTACTTACCATATGTGTTGATATTTATATCAATTGCAGATGTTTGCACCAACCCAATAACACTTTAGGTAGAGGAGAAAATTATCAAACTTGTGCAAAAGTTTTCAAACTTAAAGGTATGTCTTATTACATCTCAATGATACGAGGTTTTGGGTAGTGGCTAATATGATGGTGTGGATGACCTTATGGAGCGGACATGCACATGTCAAAATTTTCAACTATCACATATTCCCTACACACATGCCATTGTCATAGCAAGATATATGAAACTTACCACTTGTGTTCAATGAATGCATCCAAACTGCAACACCACATTTTATAGTGCAATTTATGTAAAGGTTGTTAATCCATTAAGAGATCAATTAAGTGGTTGCATGTAGAAGAAGCATATGTTATCTATCCACCATTCATCCATTGTTGTCATGTGGGTTATCTAACTAATAAAAACAGATGTCCTTTACAAGGTAAGGTTATTGAACAACAGATTTACAGTCGATGTCAAAAACTTGGGCATACTAGACAAAATTGTAAGAATTCTATTTCAATACCTAGATATGTACCATCAAGTCAGAAACTAAAAAGAAAGGCTAACGATAATTACACTTATGATTATATTTGTTCATTTAGATATAAAATATGTGATTGTACTTGTTACTTTAGATATAAAATTTGTGATTACACTTATTAATTTTATCTATAAAACTTGTAATTGCACTTGTTAATGTATCTATAAAATTTGTGATTGTATTTGTTATATATGTAAATGTTGATTTTATATATCCATTTTCTGTCATTTGTTGTTGACTTGATTGATAGGTTATAGTAACTATATAAAGGACAAACACATATAACTACATACATAAACATATAAACATACTAACACATATAACATATAAATGAATTCATAAACATATATAAATATACAAATGCATATAACATAAAAGTCACTCAACATCTTAGAAAAATAATTGTGTGGCTAAGTGCGTCCGTAGGCATATCGAGTTCTCAGCCTCAAAGGATAAAGGTCGGCCAAACGCCAAACACTTAATGTAGTATAACATGAACATACCACAATCTCCTGATAGAGGTGTTTATTGCAATATATCCACCACCTTATACAATGTAAATGGATTGTCCTATAGTGTACGTCATGTATGAGACCAAAATGACATCACCGCTAGCAAATGTGCTATTATAAATGTATATGCCAACATCTTCAGAGTAAACATCATCATGTCAACAGTGAAACTCTATAATGAGTTGTAAATTGTGGTCTTCTACTCCTTAAAATCCACGATGCTTGCCACCCAATATGCATTGTTTATTAGGATAAAAATTTGCACACACTGGCAAAATACATTTAAGATACCTTGCTTGAATGGTTATTAATTAATTAAGCTTCGCTAGGTAATTAATTATTGAATTCTTACCTCTTCTACCATACCTCGAGGTTTCAAATGTAAGTCAGGAGAGAGGGGTAATTCGCATCAACCAATCTTATGAAAAGTAGAGGAAACTTGTAATTATCCTAATTTTTCATCCACATTGCATACTCATGCGGGAGATGTGCAATAAAACAAACCATGAGTGTCATCCAGTTTTGACGAACCTTCTCCGCAAAGTCATGTTGTCGTCGACATAGTAATCCCAAAAAAAATCCACGTGTTATTAAAATAGATAATATAACATGATCATGCATCTTAATGGCATACTATATCATAAAAATAAATTAATAGACCAAGTGAACTCATCTTGATGTGTTCATAACTGTATCCCCAAAAAGAAATTTTGGTCTTCATCCCTATGTTGTACACCTTTTTTTCTCGAAGAGGTTAGGTTCATCATACAATTTATTGAAATTTTACTCTCGTTCAATTATCAATAATTGCACAATAGGTCTCAACCGTTAGACCCTTGGACCCTTGGTTTCAATAGGTTTTGTGTATGGGCTATTACTGAGTAGTCATTTTTTTACAAGTCGACCATGAAGTGTGCGAAAATACTATCCAAAAACAATAATATGTCATTTAAAAATATATTAACTTGCTAGGTTTCCAAATCTATTTACATATCTTTTATAAGGTGGGAGTCATAGCTGGGTAATTCTCAAGAGAGGTAAGATTGACTATATCAAACTTCTAGAGCAACTGGTGATAAAACATATAAACAATAAATAAATAATAGACTTTTCATTTATTGAAGCAGAATGAAAACCTTTATGAAATTTGTATACCTTGGTTACCTCTCTCTGTAACTGGATTTGAATAACCTCGTCTTCTTAAGAAGCAATGTTAATTATCTCATCACCCTAAGAGGTAACATCAATCACCTTTTTACCTTTTCTTGGGGTTTTAAGATAGAACAGTCAGAGATCCTATAATAATGACAAATAAAAAGTGAATGATCGTATTTGATTTACTTAGAAACCAGTCAAATCATCGAGTACTTACCTGAACTATCAAGGAAAGTGATAATGGAGAACCCTTATAAGATGATTCCTCATTGCCAACATCCTGTAACAATATTAACTTTTATAAATATATTGGTTAATCAAAATGTTAAACAAATATTAGAATGTATACAGTCAACGTCGTATATACCTCGCCTGTCGAATCAAATGTCCATATGGGATCCCCTTTTGATGAGGCCTCATCAATCCTAGGACATTATCACAATATAAAAAATTACGAGTTAATAGGTAATCGAATATTGAATTCAAATGTAACATGTGTAGAAAGCGTTGCATTTATCGTAACTATCAAAGAAAGTAATAATGGGGAACCTTCATAGGATGATCCCTCATCGCCAATATTCTATAACAATGTTAACTTTTATAAATATATTGGTTAACCAAAACCTTTAACAGATATTAAAATGTATAAAATCAACGTTGTACATATCTCGATGGTCGGAACAAATGTCAATATCTAATCCCCTTTTGATGGGACTGCATTAACCTTGTGACATTGTCACAATATCGACAATTACGAGTTAATAGGTAATCGAATATTGATTTCAAATACAATGTATATCAACATCCACACCAATATGTTTTACTTACCTCAACTATCAAAGAAATTGATAATGGGGAACTCTCATGTGATAATCCCTCATTACCAACATCTTGTAATTATATTAACATTTATAAATATATTAGTTAATTAAAGTGTTTAAAAATATTATAATATATTCAGTCGACATTGTACTTACCTTGACTGTTAGAACAAAAGTCAAATAGGATCCTCCTTCTATAATCCCTTATAAAAAAAAAAAAGGATGTTATAATAATATCAAAAATTACAAGTTAACAAGTAATCAAAGTATTTCTTAAATATCACCTCCAAGATACTTTAATAATTTAGTACTTACCTCGACTATAAGTAAAGAAGTGAATATGAGACCCCCCTTCGATGGTCCATTATCATCATCATGAGGACACTATAACAACATATACAATTATTGTAGGGTTTACATGTTTGTATGTTGAATTAAATTGTCTTATCTATCCTCCAAAAAATGTTCATTAACTTTTTAACCTATCTTATCCTTCATACGAGTCATCTATCCTCTAAATAAGTCATCTGATCTAAGATAAAATTACCCCATCGAGCTAATGCAACATTAAAGGAACGAATAGAGAAATCATGTGTAATTACATGAGGATCATCTAAAGTGCACTTAGTGGTGGGGGGCACAACAAGGGACTTCGGTGATATGCATTCGATGGCAAGGGTTACAATAGAGGCATTAATTGGAGTAGGCCCGATGACAAGAGTTTGAACAAGACCCTTGATATAAGCAACAACAACAACCAAAAAAACAATGTCAATGAGGAGTAGATGATGCCTCTCTTGATGAGGAGGAGGAGGATATCGATGAAGAAAACTATTTATTTGATATTCTTGTGTATCAAACGATGTCGTCATACTAATATGTGATTTTCTCAATCAGAGTTAAAACTAGTAGAAAATTAACATCATTCTACAAATTTTGTTTAAGTAAACTTGGTTATCTTATTCATATTTTAATCAATAATAAATTATTACTTACTGCATCTCCGATGAAGATAATAGGGATAACATCCCATCCTGAGATGTCTTTAGTGTGCCATCTCAACATGCATGAAGATCCTGAAATTGGCGTGATATCCACCTATTGATGTAGTGTGTCCAAAATCTCATATATCCAAAACTACAATTTTATCTTAAATGTGTTACTTTAAAAACTTACAATTGTATTAAATCATTTCTATTTTAATCACAAGTTGTTTAATTAATAAATAATACAATTACCTAGAAAGCTAACGGGAACCCCATGATGCCATATTGTTTCATAGGGTTTTTATTATTCTTTACAAGGACAAACTCTACAAAAATTTGGGTGATATTTTCACAGATCGATCAATACGTCATCTGTCACACCCGTACTTCCCACAGGTATACATTAAATCCATCAAGATGATTAGCCAATTATAATACCTTTTGGGATATTGTTTTCTTCAAATCACTCTTAAATAACCACATGTGAAGATAATACAACAAGGCTAACTTTACTGCATCAGTGTCGTCCTCCCTCCAAGGCCTTTGTTGGAAAACGTAACTCAATTCGGCGTACATAACTAACTTATGCTCGTGGAAATATGTATATTGGATTCTCTTTATGGCCTTTGATGGAAGATACATGTCAATATCTAATAATTGACTGAATCGAAGGTTTGTCATAATGGCAAACTCATATGGTCTAAACCTGACATTAACCCCATTAACTCTAAATCATAACTTATCATTCAAGTTTGTCTTATTTATCTCTCTTAGGATAAAATAGTATACTAACACTCCACTGAATTGACTATCCTTAAAATCGAGAAAATGCCCAAAACATGTACTCTAAAACATTTTTAATTGTCTTTCTGTCAATATTTTCTTAATCATGACTCTCACATCTTTATACCCATACATAGTAACTTGAGCTTTGAAGTGGTTTTCGGTAAGAAATCTCATTTCACCCTTTCCATAATCCTTTTTTTTTTGGTGAAGGTCTTTGTAAAAAAAAAATAAATTGTAATTATATCAATGTTATATTAAAAATGAGTCAATTCTTAAGAGAAATGTATTATTCAGAAAAACGGACCCCAAATTCGAATTCTATACGTCAAAAAACCCTAAAATTAAAAAAGATTCAATTTGCCCTCTCAAATGAAAAATATCAAAAAACACCCATAATTTGAAAATATTATTCTACCCCTAACCTTTAACAAGCAAATTCGTGTGGTGGAAAAACTTTAAAAAACTACAATTTGCCCCCACCACACAAATTCTTGTGTCAACCTAGTTTGCAAATTTACTCTTTTGCCCCATCACACGTTGTACTCGTGTGTCACTGTTTAAAAACTCACACTTTGGCCCCCAACCACACAAATTTATATAGTCTAAAAAGTTTGAAAAATACACAATACCTCCCCGTCTCTGAGAAATCTCACCATACAAATTCGTGTGGTGAACAAAAACTTCGCGTGGTGAGTGTTGAATTTGTGTGGTGAAATCCCATTTTATCAATAATTAGCTTTACACCAACACTAACACAGAAGCCTTAAAAAAATTAAACGAAAATACCAATAAATTAAGCAATTTTATGAAATGTTTCAAATCAAAACCCTAAATTTAAACACTCAAATACCACATCCAATTGGCTAAATCTTTTACTAAAATGCATAAAAACATGATAAAGATTCTTTTACTAACTTTTTCATTCATTTTGGTTTAAAGATTTTTTTTACAATCGGAGAAGGAAAAGAGAGAGACTGAAGGAAGAGATAAGGTGGGAGGGAAGATGACTGACGGGCAAAGATGACAAATCGACACCAGAGAAAAAGGAAAAAACCCTAAAAAGTATTTGTCATTTTTCAAACTTTGAGTTAGGAGAAAATTGTGAGTTTTTTTAACTTGAAAAGAAAAATGTGATAAACTTTAATTTTTTAAAATTTTTAATAAACGAAAGTTTTACCTGTATTATTAATTAAAATTTTTAATAGAAATTTATTTATAAGTGAGTGTTTGAGTTTTTAAAAATTAAAAGATATGAAATTAAGTTTTCACTATATCTTGAGTGAAAATAAGTCTTTTTAGCCTATTAAAATATATTTTAATATAATATAGTTTTATCATAAAGATAAAATATATTTTGTATTATTATATTTTTTTAATATGATTGATTTGTTTTTATATAAAATCTCCTTATATATAAATAAATATTTTAATATAATATAGTATTAAAAAATATTTTGTGGTTTAATTCAATCCAAAAACGGACCAAATAGCGAATCAAAATAATTATTTCTTTTTAAGATTTTTTATCCAAACCTGACCGCTTTCAATCACAGATGTCAATTTTCAAGGATTTGATATGACTTAATGTCATTGAATAATCTCATTCGCACCCTTGCTTAAAATAGCAGCTTTTGGAATTTAGTTCAGTCACGGCGGTTATCAGAATTCCTTGAAAACGATGCCATGATTTCAGGCTTTCTTTGCCCAACACGTTTACTAATAAATAATTGCCAAATCTTATCTACATTCCTAATTGATACTTAACAGACCTATTTCTTCTGTTTTTAAAGATTCAGCAAATTCAACTGATATAAACAATTATGAGAATTTTTTCTTGTTTTTTTGTTAAACAAACTTAAGTAATAGTATATTTTTCCGTAAGAATTAAAGGTGATATATAAAATTATGTATATTTATTTATTTTATATAATTTATGTATATAAATAATATATTATTATATAATTAAATAAATTTAAATTAAAAATTAAATAATATTTAATTATATAATAATATATTATCTATATATATATATATATAAAATAATTATACATAACATTATTCGTAATCAATTCATTTTGTTTAATGCGAGACTTAAAAATATCATCACTCTTTTATTTGAGTGATTAGCCCAACTCAATAGCTATTTAGCATCGCCTAATTCTTGGACTCCTTTATATTTTGGGCTTTTAAACATTTATATTACCCTAGCAATAAATATAGATTCTTACTTATAGCTAATTAAAGGTTATATTTTATAAAATGTCATAGGGTAACACTTTATCTCTTATTCTTTATAATATCTCTCCTAATTAGTAAAACACAATGAAAAGTTAATTTAATGTTATTTATAAGATAATTAATGATGGAAGCTAGATTAAAACTTTAACTACTGAAAATGAATTTTCAGAATAACTTAAAATTTTGATTATGGACTTCTTTAATTTTTTCAAATAAAATTTATAATTGTTTTAAATTCCATTATTAGACATTATATATTGTAATAATATATAACTTAAAACATGTAACACAAGTGACAACATATTTATTAGTAATTATAAAACTTAAGCAACCAAAAATACATATAATTTCTTATAGCTTTATATTGTTTGGAGGATGAAAACAAATACAACCATGATGAAATTGATGTGATACAATGTGAATGGGCCTATAATGTGGGATTAAAATCATAATTTAACAAATTTTACAAAATTATTCATACAACCTAAAAATATAATATCTAATTAGGTGATTTTAAAGTAAGGTAAAAAAAAAAAAGTAAATAATCATATTACTCAATCACAGATTGTTTAATCATAATATTATATTATTGTAAATATTTCCTTTTAGTTCAATTGAAATATGAATAAATCATTAGTAGGGGTGTGCATAATTTGGTTCAAACCGTAAAACCAGATCAAACCATTTGAAAATTATGGTTTGGTTTGGTTTGGATTATAAAACGGTTTGGTTTGGGAATCTAATGAATCCAATGCTCGAGATGATTTAAAGAGGCCACCAACAGATGAGGACTGGGATAAAGCTAGACAACATCACATGTGACTTCGAACTTATGCTTCCACGAGATTAGCAATGTGTTTTGTCTCTTAAGAGAGTGGAGTTTAAGTGACAATTTTGATTTTGCTTCAATGGCATGGAAAATGAAAGAGAAATGTGACAAATATTAGGGAAATCCGGGGAAACTAAATGTTTTGTTGTTTGTGGCTATAGTTCTTGATCCTCAATACAAACTTGAATATGTGAATTTTGAGATTTCTCAATTGTATGATGATGATGTGGCTACTTTGGTCCAATGTAAGGTGAAATCAGCTTTGAATGAATTGTTTGATGAGTATAAAAAGCCAATTGAGCATACAAGTGCAACTACTGTAAATTTTGATTCAAGTCAATAGACTGAGACTCAAAGAGGATTTAGAAAAGATTTATTTCTTAAAAATCTATTTAAGAAGCATAAGGTAAGCCAAAATATGGTGGAAAACAAAACTAAGCTAGATAAGTATTTAGATGAGGATCTTGAAGAGGATGGTGTTTCTTTTGACATTTTGGCTTGGTGGAAACTAAATAGTTCTCGATTTCTAACTATTGCACAAATTGCTTAAGATGTATTGGCATTTCCTATCTCCACAGTCACGTCAAAGTTTGCATTTAGTATGGGAGGTCGCATTCTTGATTCCTTTAGGACATCTTTATCTCCAAAGATTGTACAAGCTCTTATATGTACAGAAGATTGGCTTTGTTGCGTCCCTAAAGGAAATAGGATGAATCACTTGAAGATGTAAAAAAGTTAGAGAAAGGTACATGTCACTCCCTTTGAATATATAATTTTAATTACATTTATATACGTTTATACTTCAATATGATTTATAATTTAAATTCTATTGTCTTTCTAACAGATATTGCTAGGTTCTCAATGAATGATTTAGGTGGATGCTCTGCAAATGATATTTAAAAGAATACGTTCAGTGAGATAAGGTACTTTTTTTAATAAGACATGTTTAATTATGAATTTTAATTGATTCTACATTCATCAATAACACTTGTTAGAACCTTTCTAGGTATGAACATGTAAGAAACATTTATTTATCTTCCTATTTGCCAATTGTTTAGTTGATTTTTTTTGTATAATGCTGACCTGATAAAGGGTTGTCAGAATACAGGAAGTATGGATTTGAGATGTGAATATTAACATTGATTTGTTGTGGTAGGGGAGAGATTAGGTGTATGAGAGTGAGTGTGAGTGCTACAAAATAGAGAGAACAAAATTAATCTCTTAGTTAATTTTTCTCCATCTGCTGAGGGTGATTTTTCCTATATTAGTTTTTCACCTAAATCTTATGTTCTTGTATGGAGTATTTGTGCATTTTTTATTTTTTCTTCTTTAGGTTTCATGACTAATTTATAGTGAATTTTATGTATTTATGATGACATGATTTGGTATTAAATGTAATGAATTATTGGGTTTTGTTCAAAGAATTGAATTCTTAATTATATAAATCTTCTTTGTTTTATGATTAAATTATTAGTTTTTGTTTATGAGGTCTTTCATGTTACTACACTTTTAGTTTTTCTGCTTGTGCAGGCTGTACTTAGTTGGGCATTTGTTGGATGCATGCATGCAAATTATCGGATTAGGGCACTTAGAGCTAAGAAAAGGCTACCATTTCCCTGATGGGTGTGTTACAAATCAGCTTTAAAGTGTTTTATGCTATTTCTGTTTATTTGTTTATTTACTTTCTATGTGGAGATTCTTGTATCCTTTCTAAATGTGTCCATAGTTATGTTATCCGGAAGTGGTGCTACTTGTATATGCAAGTTTTTTTTTTTGAAAAATTAAAAAGTTTTTTTTTCTTGGCCATATGTTGAATGTGTTTTGTTTTAGGTTTGTGTTTATGATGCTATTACTATAAATTAAACATGCTAAGTTTATGATAGTATTATTATAATTTTATTAAATTTCATATATGGAAGACATCGATGATGATTTTTCACTAATTATGTCTTTTAATCATGGTTATTATTCATTTATTTTTTCTTGAATTTGAAAAATTGAAAGTGAATATTTTTTATTCAGTTTGAACCGTAAACCGAACCGCACCAAACCGTATATTTTCAGTTTGATTTGGTTTAGTTTGTAATTTAAAATGGTTTGGTTTGGTTTGAATTTTTTTCAAACCGTTTTTTTCAATTTGGGTTGAAAAATATTGTAAACCGCACCAAATTGGACTGTGCACACCCCTAATCATTAGAATCTTACTTGAATTAGAAATTTCTTGATTATCCTAATTTGAAAGTAACTTCTCTTCAATGGTCTTATAAAATATGAGAGGCTATCTACAGAAGAGAGGGGGAAAACATTAGAGAAAAATACTTGATGTTAAGTGTTATCCTTCGTACTCTCTCAAGGTTACATTGTTCAATGTATTAATCTCTACATAATACATATCAGCTAATAGTTACACTATGAATAAAAAAAATTCTAACTATCAGAACTAATCATGTTAAAAATCTATTATTTCATTAAAAATACTCTAGAACACTGGAGACCACGTGTTACTCTATTAGGGTAACACTATGAGACAACGATTGTAGTCCAAAGGACATATAAACCTAGCAGTGATTCAACCTTGTTTGTTGATGTGATAGTAGTCTAGGTTGCTCAACCCCAAGGCCATTTGTAAAAAACCACTTGAATGTTGTCCAAGCATGTTATGAGAAAATAGCCTAATAGTTAATGGTTCTCGACTAATAAGATATTCTTACCACCAACCTAATCGTGTTTATCAACTTACATCACGAACATGCTCGTTGCATTTTTACAACATAGAGTTAATTCACGCCACCAAGTCTAAAGTACAAAACACCAATTAATGGATAACACTTACAAACATATGGAGTAAACCTTGCATAGGAAGGACAACATTAGCTCAGTGCTCTATCACATTGGTGATTGAAACATTGTATCATATTTTAATAATATGGTTGATGAATACTCTTAGATTGGTAGAACCGTGATAAGGGGACCAACGTGTAGCTTAATCATGAGAAAATTATAAGCATGTGTGGTGGCTAATCTATAAACATTTATGGCCTTAGTATTATCCTAACCAAGGGCACATATGATGTAGCAAGACTATCACATGTTAAACGACCTTACTAAAAGGTAGTAATAGATCTCATATGTTAAAATTGTTGTTGTTGTTAACTTGGTGTAACACATAAGTGTATGTTGATTACATGTTCATCGAATTGACCTGGTAAAGGATTTCACATATATGGTAATCTCAATGTATGTGGAACAAATCCTCTAATAGACAATGGTGTATGTGATCTTCAAACTTGACATCATTAAAGTGTCTTGTACACCAATCACCCTAGTTTGAAATTAGCCCAATGTAACCTTGTTAAGATTATCAATTTAATAGTTGTTAGCTATGTTAATAAGTGTATGAAGGCTACGATGGATTCACATAGGATTCATCACTCTTTAGTATAAGAGAAGATATCTTGTGACACTATTTAATGGATTACTATAACCAAATAAATATATAGCCATAATAGGATTGGGTCATAACCTTAATCTAATAATGTTATCTGGTCATTATTTTGGAAGTCAAATCATAAGGTCAAGGGAATAACGTAAACACTACTTTTTATGTCTTAGCCTTGATAAGATACAAGTATGACGAAAAAATTCAATTCTATAATAATTGTACCACTGAAATGTATAGTCAGTTCATTGTTAATTCTCTATTAATTAGATGACAATAATGTCTTGCTAGAGGTTATTCATGGTTCATGAATAAAAAAATGAGTAATTCTAGATTAATCACTATAACACCTTTTTTTAAATACATACTTTTACCCCAGATGTAGACTTGAAGAGACGTACTAACTTAAAACTTTTCCTAAAATTAAACAACAAAACTATAAAGCATGATTAATGCTTACATTTATATTTATAATGTATGCCTTATGAACAATTCGTATTGTCAGTTTTAGGGTATTTTATCTTGCATATATATGTAAAAATTTATTCATAAAAGAAAGTGTTATTTTGTTTATATATGTAAACTATTTCTTTTATTTACATTAATATAAAGTATGTATGTGAAATATGTATGTGAATTGTTCGGATAATTCATTTATAAAATTAAATTATCAAATTATTCTCTATAAACGTGATTTAAGTTGGGCAATAATGTCATATAATGAATATATTGAATGCCTCATTTGAATGTCATGAAATGATATTAGTGTAGAAAACGATGATGGTTATGTTATTAGAGTATTAGTATAGATAACAATTAGTGAATTGTTTTTTGAATATTACTAATAATGATAAGTTGTATGATTATTAAATCATAGTTAATGACTTATCGTATGATTATACTAATGTATGAAGTAATCCTTTGATCTAAAATATCTTAGTCAAATCTAATACGGATGCGTATGATTTTTATGGTGTATAAATATGAGACTAATCATATTCGGTATGAAGGGTCATGCGTTGTTTGTATGCAAAAATGAATGATGATCAAGATATAATCTGTTGACTTAGAGATGTTGGATTCAAAGTATTTATGACTCGATCTGGTTTCAAATTCCTGAACAAATGTCGATAAATATTTTAAGCCAAAATCTCTGGCTAAGGTATAATATAAGTTATACAAAGGTTGTTTGTGATGACATATTCTAAATATATTGATTAATAATTCATAAAGTATTGAGATTAGGGTTTTGATGTTCTATGAACCTAAACTCAATTTAGGTTAGACAACGAAAAGATCTTACTTACACAAAACATACAATTAGGAAATTAGATTCGATGAAATGTTTCTTCATCATAGTTTAGGGGCTATGACACATTGTTAGATGTTTACCATAATTGTTTAGTTTTCAGACATGACTTTTAAATCATCTGAAAAAAGATTCACAATTATGTCACGGTGAACTTAAAAAGTTATACCAATGAACCAAACATTTTAAACACTGAGGATTAATTATCTAAGGGTTGGCTAGCACCTTCTGAAGGGTAATAAAGATCACATCATATAAAATGTTATATAGGTGTAAAATGACACTTTATGAGTTAAGGTGTTTTTGAGATAAAATTAGGGTGACTAAAGTATGTGTATGATATTCATGCATGGTCATAGTTTGAATTAAGAATTCATAAGGATGAAATAACAAATAGATATTTTCTAACTAAGTCATCACTATATAAATGTGTATTTTAGTTCATTTTGGTTTATGAAGTTCATTTGAACTAAAAATACTTCTCTCACCAAAACTCATTGTCTCCATTCTCTCTAAGAATTTAGCCAAGTTGATTTAGCTTGGTTTGGTGGACTTCTTTGGAAGTTTGACAAGTGTAAGGCTTTTCTCCATCATTCTTCATCAAATATCTAAGCTAAAAGTAGGTAAAATCACTAATCCTTCTCCATGTTTTTCTATAGCTTTGATTCTTTCATGAATAGCTCATGTCTGTGGTTTTCCATCATCTTTTTCATATCTAATATTTCAAATGGTATTAGAGTCATTTTAGGCTTCTTGCATGTTTTATATTAAGCGAAAGTCATGTTCTTTATGCATAAGAGTTTGTGTAATTAACATGGGTAAACATGCATGTTGTGGACTTGCCTTCAAATCTACATTTCAAGCTTGTATTGGTAATGTACCTCTCAGCCAAACTTTAATGGCTAGGTTTTTTTATTATTATTTTTGTATTTTAATGATTTTAAGTTGAAGAACACATCATTTATGACATCTACGTGATGAATGGTTTATAGAATACACGTATATATGCTTGAATGTGACATGTATGCTTTTGTTTGACTTGTAAATTGATTTTCAATGTTAATAATTGTTGTGCATGTTGTGGCCATTGTGTGTATGTTGATATACATTGCATTTTTTTTATTTTTATGTAGACTACATGAAACATGTGAATTAAAAACATACATGTAAGATGTATGCATGGAAAATGTCTAATATATATAGATATATTGATTTATATGCATATGGTTTTTGAAATGTTGAAATTAAAAATTTGATTTTTAAATTTGGGTTAAATATGCTAAATGTATAAGTTTTAATGTTAATTAAGTGATTTTGGATGGAAGATGGATGCATGGTGAAATGGACTCTAGATGACATGATAGATGGTATGAGATATGTATGTGCCATGAAAGATAATGCATGATTTAATTTAATGTTGATTAGATGTGAGAGTTGATATAAAATTGAGTTGAATTTAAATATAACAATTTAAATTGTGTACAAATGTCAATTTACATTTAATGTTGATTGAATGTGAGAGTTGATAGAAAGTTGACTTGAATTTAAACATAATAATTTAAGTTGTATACAAATATCAATTAGCATTCAATACTGATTAGACGTAAGAGTTGATATAAAGTTGACTTAAATTTAAATTTAATAATACACAAATATCAACTAGCATTTAATGTTGATTGAATGTAATAGTTGATGTAAAGTTAACATGAATTTAAAATATAATAATATAATATTGCATAATGATAGATACAATCATAATCTAGTATTAGGTAATTGTTAAATAAAACAAATATTATGAATATTTATGTCATATACATTATGTCATTTATGTTTAAATCATTGAATCAATGTTGTTTTATTATATTTATTTTGATTATGAATGGGTTTATAAAGTATAATGAATATTAATTTAGTTGATTAATGGATGCTATTTGAGATTATCATAGGTATAATTTGTGATTTCTCAAAAATAAATAACTAGAATGTAACATTATTTTCGTTTAAGGGTTTATAATAAATAACTCTCCATTTATTTTACTTTATCGGGCCTATGTGCCCAAGTTTCAAATGTAATTGGAAACCCAAATGTACCATAGGGAGATTTGATCGAAGATGTAGTCCTAAGTGAATAGTTTGCTTTTAGAATGTATTTTCGAAAACCCTATCATCGTCTCACAATGTTTTAATTTTTGCACATATGAGATGTATGTATATCAAATTAAAATGGACTTAATTAATTTAAATTAAACCTAAATCTCCCTAAATAAAATAATTAAATCTAAGTCTTCTATCATGAGATGATTAAATTCTGTAATATAAATTTTAATATCCCAAAATTTTTATTATGTGAGGGATATGAAATTTATGTCATAAAATCACATTTATCTTGTTCTTGGATGAATATTTTTATCTTGACCAAGATTTATATTATGTAAAGATATGATGAAAATGTCATTTTAAGAAAGCATGATGGTTTAGATTTAACTAGCTAAGGGTACCAACATTTCTATTATGTGAGGTATTTGGAGCGAAGGGCAAAAAATACAAATACGATTCAAATCTTATATAGAGATATAAATGGAAATGTTTTCCTACTTATTGAATTTAGTTGACCAAAATTTCTATTATGTGAGGTTAATTAAAATTAATAAGAATTTGATTCCCTACTAGAAATTTAATCTGATGAAAATTTTTGAATCTTGTCTAAGAGATTGTGGGATTCAAATAAAATAGTGGGAGCTAATGAGATTATGCATGAAAAGGTTTAAATATATATAAGACATTAATAAAACTGTTTTCTATGCAGTATGCTCTAAATTTTGTGATTAATTGAAAATGTCTAAGAATCATGGAAAATAATATATTGACTGGACCGAATTTCAAGGATTGGCTAAGGAATCTCAGAATAATTATAGAGTTTGAAAAGATAACCTACATCTTGGAAGAACATCTTCCCATTAACATAGCCCTAGATGCTTTTGAGGAAGAACAAAAAATGTTAAAAATGTGGGTTAAGGATAATTGGAGAACTCGGGGGTACATGTTGGCCTCAATGAATAGAAAGCTCCAAACTAAACTTGAAAGTGTTTTGAGTGAATATCATATTCTCATTGCTTTACAAGAGTTGTATAGCGAGAACTAAAGAGTGGTAAAATATGTGTTGTGTGCTCACTCTTTAATATGAGACTTAGGAAAAGATTGCCACTAGATGATCCTGTTATAAAAATGATCAATAGATTAGGGTAATTGGACGTGTATGGGGTGATCATGTCAGACCGCCTTAAAGTGAATATGATTCTACAGTTATTTGCCAACTTATAAACCGTTTATAATTAATTATAATCTGAATTGAATAGAGCCAACACTTCCCAAATTGTTTCATGAACTCGAAGACCTTTATAAGTAGAGAAAAAAAGGAATAGGACATGAGATATCTATATGGATTCTACTAGTAAGACAAATAAAAGACCTAAGAAGCAACAAAAAAAGGGGACCAAATGTTGGACCTAAGAAAGGAAATTTTAAAAATGGTGCCAAAAGGGCGAAAAAGGTAAAGGCTAAAGGAATGTGTTTCTATTACTAACAAGATGGATATTGGAAGATGAATTACCTTCAATACTTGGAAAGTCTTAAGAAGAAAAAAACAGATATAATCCATTGTCAAGTTATTGAATTCGAATTAAGTTTGGATTCAGATAATCATTCTTGGATACTAGATTCAATAGCTACATTTCATGTATGTATTTCTATGTAGGTACTTTAGAATAGTTATATTTTGTCAAAGGGTGAGATCATTTTGAAGATGACAAATAGGGCAAGAGTTACAACCGAAGCCATGGGGACTTGCAATAAATGACTACCGTCAGGTTATATTTTGAGATTGTATAAAGTTTTGTATTTTAAAAAGGCCACTAGGAATATAATTTTTGTTTCCGCTCCATGTAAAATTAGTTACAGTGTATAGTTTAATAGAAATGAATGTTTTATATTTTCTGAAAATGTTTTAATAGGCAAAGTTGTAGATACAAATGGTTTGTATATCTTGGAACTGAATGATTATAATATACTGAATTCCATTACCAATTAGAGAATTCAAAGTGAAACAAATCCCAAGATTCTATGGCATTATAGATTATGTCACATAAGAGAAAGAAGATTAATTCAACTTGGAGAAAGTTGACTTTTATGTTTATTGGGTTAAGAACCCTATCAAACATGTGAGTCATGTCTTCAAGGTAAGATGACAAAATCTCCCTTTAAGAATAAAGGGAAACGTGCCAAAGAGTTACTAGAATGGATATATATAGATGTATGTGGGTCATTTAGTAGCATGGCCAGAGGAGGATTTCATTACTTCATTACCTTCACCAATGATTATTCTTAGTATAGGTATCTCTATTTGATGAAAATCAAATCTAAGTCCTTTGAAAAGTTTAGAGAATTCAAGAATGAAGAATGAAGAATGAAGTAGAAAATCAAATTAGAAAGAGTATTAAGATCTTACAATCAGATAATGGAGGAGAATACCTAAGTATAAATTTTTAGAAATTCTTGAAGGAAAATGACATAATTTCCCAATTGACTCCTGTATAAATACCTGAGCATAATGATGTATTTGAAAGGAGGAATCATACCCTATTTGATATGGTACGATCAATGGTAAGCTTCATGCACTTGTTAATGTCATTATAGAGATACGCATTCCAAACTACTGTGCACATCCTTAATCAAGTACTGTCAAAATTTGTTTAAAAAAATACCATATGAGTTATGGTATTCAAAACCTCCTAATCTTAATTATATGAGAATTTAGGGCTGCCCAGTTTATGTTAAAATAGTTAAAACAGATAAGCTAAATGTTAAATAAAAGAAGGGTTGGTTCATAAGATATCCTTAAGATTATTTAGGGTATTACTTTTCTTTTTCGGTTGATCACAAAATAACAATTAATAGAAATGCACACTTTCTTGAGAAAGAGATTTTGGAAGAATATAGTGCTGAAAGAAATATTAAGCTCAAGAAAGAGTCCAAAGAGCCTCAAACTAATACTATTGAAACTAGATCATCCACCTAGTGAACCTTAGTATTAGATACTATAGTTCTAACTCAAAGATTTTCTAAAGTATCAAGACATCCAATTAGATACGAATTTCTTCATAAGCAGGATTTTAAATTCTTTTTAGTTGGAGAAATAAACTATAGTGATGATCCTAGAGGTTATGAAGAAGCTATATTGGATACTGATTCAGGTAAATAGCTAGAAGCCATAAATTCTAAAATAAAATCCATGCATGCTAATCAAGTATGGATACTTGTTAATCCACTAGAAGGAATTGTTTCTATGAACTGTAAATGGGTCTTTACAAGAAAGATTGACAAGGATAGAAATAGATGTTAGGGTAGATGCCTTAGAGCCAATCAAATTTGACGCTTGTGGATGTAATTTTATATTAATAATTCATTAAAAAAATTATTATTATTCAATTCATATGTTGTTTATTTATGTGATCGTATGAATAACATGTCCTTAGAATGGTGAAATTATGGCATGAGGATTAGACAACTGATCATGAGAACTTTATATGCACATTAAGTAGTCACTTTAGAAACATTCGTAATCCTGACATGATGTAATTTTATATTAATAATTCATTAAAAAAATTATTATTATTCAATTCATATGTTGTTTATTTATGTGATCGTATGAATAACATGTCCTTAGAATGGTGAAATTATGGCATGAGGATTAGACAACTGATCATGAGAACTTTATATGCACATTAAGTAGTCACTTTAGAAACATTCGTAATCCTGACATTGCAATGGATAAAGGCACATGCAATGATGATGTGATTATCATAGTGTTGAGTGACCTTATATAAAGTGGTGACAGTTCTCATGTGTCAAAACTATTATAGACAACTTAGTGTAACACATAGGTGCACATTATGGACTGCTTATTGGACTGACCTGACTAGAGGATATTCATATGAATGGTTACTCTATGGGTGCATGTGATCTTTTGACTTGAAGTTGCTAGACTGTCTTGTGTAAGAATCGGTATGGTTTGATGCTATTTGATGTGCGACCATAATTAGGGTAACTATAAAGATAATAATCAACCATATCATAAGATATATGAAAGCTATGATTGATTGATAAAGGATTCGTCACTCTTGAGCAAAAAAGAAATCTCATATGAGAATATTGAATGACATCCATGACTATTTGAATTTGTGGCCACACTGGGATAAAGTTATAGCTTAGTCTAAATTAGTCATTAATGTGTATTAGTCCATGCCTAAATTCCACTATACTATGGTTATTAGTGCCTTAAAAACCTTACAACAGTATGAAAGCTAAAGTTTAGCATAATTTTCAGGATTTTTGATATTTGTTTGAGTTTTATTGATATATGTAGGTTAACTTTGGTTCAATGCCATAGGTTTTGTGTTGTTCACATGATTCAAGGGTTATTGTCAATTTGAGTATGGTTTATGTGTCGTATTTACTCACCTTGACAATTAGCTTACTGAATATTGGGAGATTTTTTGGATTTTCTATCATTGGAAAATAATCTAGAAATCAAGTTCTAGAAAAACTCATCATACATGGTTGGAACCAAACTGTGCATAGGGGGTGTTAGGTGGACACCTTTTGGCACCATTGTCGGTGCATAGTTGGACATTCCTTGTGTAGCTGTGACCATTACAAGGTGCCAACCATGCACCTTGGTCGAATCCCAATCGTGCTTAACGTTTTTACTTGTGCCTTCCAGCCATGCATCATTATGAAATTTTAGTGAATTTCAAAAGCATAACCGGATGCCTAGCAAAGTTGAAAATATTAGTTTAGTCTTGCTTTGTTGAATTGGACCTAAATTAACATTTTCTTAAGCTTTGGGATTGAATTACAATTTTGTAAAATTTCATAGATCAAAATGTAATTTGATACTTGGGATAATAATAATTCAAATTTAATTTTAATTGGTATGTATATATATGGATGTATGTATGCCTAGTGCCCAATACACAACCAATGAACCTTTTGTGGATGATTTTGTTTTTATTTTATTTCATTTTTGGGTTATAATTTTTAAATAAGGTTTGTGTGTCCTGCTTTATCCTTTTTTTTCTTTTAGATTATGTTGTTTTATTTCTTAGAAATATGTAACTAGGAAATAAAGTCATGCAATAATTGAAGACTGGAGATGAAAAGACAAGCGCGAAGACTCGAAGATGAAGATTCACCTAGGTTGCCTAGTCAAACTCTTCTTGGCTTCAAGGACTTGACATTAGTTATGGTTGTGTATTGACATATTTCATTTTTACATTGTAGAATATATGTACAAGTTTTATTTTCTAAATATCATATAATATGTTAATAAAACCCTCAATTTAAATATTAAGTTTAAGATTTAATTAGCACCTTGCAATATGACACCTTAATTGAGTCACTGTTCATTGGAATTTTGTTCATCAAAGTGAAGGGTACACTTCTACTAGATGGAAAATTAGGTTATGATCACATTGGGTACGACTTAACTAATATACTTTGCTTGTTCACCAAAGTGAACGTGAAACATGTTAGAGGAATGAGTAGAGAATGCATTTGTTGATACAAGAAGATATGTAATGTCCATTCTATTGATACTGAGAGCCATATTTAAGGTCATATGATTTGTTGGGTTAACACTTAGCTTGAGATCTAGACTTTTGGTAATTAATTTGAAATTTACCTATTCAATTAATTTGAACTTGTTTATTAAAGTGAAAGAAGGAATTAATGTGATGAAGTCTGGGTCTACTAGGAAATTCACTGAAACTTCTTGAGTTCAATAATAAGGGTTATTAGCTTAATGAAAATAATAGAAGCATTTTAATTATTAACTCTGTAATTAAAATAAACATTAATAATTAAATAAAATTACTAATTTTTTAATTTGTAAATTATAGATAAAAAAATATCCATGTCAAACCCAATGTATCAATTAATTTTTTAAAGGAAAATAGGCTCACTAGAAGCAACTTCACTTATTGGGACATAAATCTTCAGATTATTCTATGTTAGAAGAAGAGGCTATACATCTTTGTGGGGTCGTTGTATCCTCAGCTTGGTCCTGATGCCAAGAGTTGAAGGATATTTTTAAAAAATATCTCAGTGACTCCGTGGAAGTTCAATGCCTCGTGCTGACTTCCATATCACCTAAGCTTCAAAACAACATGAGGAAATAAATGCACAATCCATACTTGTACACCTTCAAAAGTTATATGACACTAGTGCAAGGGCTAAACTATTTGAGGTGTCAAGTGCCCTATTTGTTGCAAACTCTTTGAGAAAGGACAAGTTGACCTTTATGTGGTCAAGATAATTGGCCACATTTAGCAATTGATGAGCTTGAGGTACATCATGGACAATGAGCTTGTTATTGACCTAGTGTTGAAATCCCTCTCTAAATCTGGGCTAATTTAATTATGAATTTTAACCTAAACGAAAAGGAGAAAAATCTTGAAGAGTTGTTATATATGCTTAGGTAGGCTGAATAAGAAGTATGAAAGGTAACTTCGACTAATCTACTTGTGGTTGAAGCCTAAACATTAAAAGTCAAGGCTGGGGCAAAGGTAAGGTTAAGGCTAGCATTGGATTAGAATTGAGCTTGAGCTTAATCAGGCTTCAACTTAGTTCAATTCATGAAAAGTTGAGCCCAGGCTCAACGAGCCAAGAAAATGGTTACTTGATCAAGTTTGCTTGTGAACGAGCTACTTACAAACTTGGCTTGGTTATGCTCAATGAGCTCGTTGCTCACTAGAATTGCTAAACTTGATGGTTACGAGAAAGAAAGATTGCCAAAAAGTAAATAAAAAACATAAGAAATGGTCATCTTTTGCCATGATCAAATTTTTATATTGATGCAGAACAACAATGCATAAATGAATGAAAGCGTATTAGTATAAACAAAAGAGAGAGAGATGTTATGTTATTGGAACATGTAGAATTGTCAAACGTCAGTTATTGACAGAAATTGATGTTGTCAAACACTTGGGAACACAAAATGGACACATAGAGACAGAGTAAACATACAAAAAATATAAGAAGGCCAACAAACTGAAGAACAAGTTGAAACACATATATTAATTAGAAGGAAATTTTTTTTCCTTTTAACCTATGCATGTGAAGATGTAAAAAATTTTATGAAAACAAAGTGTGTGAAAATAGAAAAGAGAAGGCCATAAGACTAAAGAAGAAGCTGAAATGCCTACATTAATTAAAGGGAAAACCTTTTTTCCCTTTAACTAATGTATATGAAATAGAGAAAAGAAGCCAAAAGACTAAAAAGAAGAGAAGTCCAGAAGACCAAAAAAGTTGAAATACCTGTATTAATTAAAGGGAAAGTCTTTTTCCCTTTGGCCAATATATGTGAAGATGGAGAAAAAAAGGTCAAAAGAATTAAAAGAAGTCGACATGTATGCATTAATTAGAGGAAAAGTTTCTTTTAAAATATATGCATGAAATAGCTTGTAAGCCTAAAGCAAAGAAACAACCTGATAGTACTACTCAACCTATAAGTGGTGTAGGGAATAGAAAGGTTTTCCGCTTCTATTATGGCAAGACAAATTACTATAAGAGACATTGCAAGGTTTTTCTAGAGAATAAGAATAAGAATAAGAAGGCAGTTGAAGCCTCAACTTCAGGTATGTTTGTTATTGAGATAAACTATTATCCTTGTTCATCTTGGGTTGTAAACACAGGATGTGATTCTTATATTGATTCTGATATGCAAAGACTGTAGCAAAGTATTTTGCTCACCAAAGGAAAGGTTAGCCTATGTGTTGGAAATGAAGTATATGTTGCTATATTAGCCGTAGGAATTTATTATCTTAGGTTGCCTACTAGGCTAGTTTTAGAATTAAGAAATAGCTATTATGTCCCTTCTATTTTTAGAAATTTAGTTTTTGTATTTGTTTTATATAAAAAAGGTATTTATTTTTTATTGGTGGTAGTGTTATAGCCATCAACTTAAATAATATTCTCTATAAAACAACTTAATTACATAATGGTTTATATATTCTAAAATTGGATAATGAATTTCTCAATGTACATAATAATAAACAATTAAAATCGAACAATATGATTAACATGTATATGTGGCATTACAGACCGAAATGTATATCAATACTTCTTGAACAAAGAATCTTACATCATTTGACTTTAAGTTATTTGATGAATACTAATCATGCCTATTATGTAAGATTGTCAAAAGACTTTCACTAGACATAGTGAAAAGGCGGTTGAACTATTAAGGATCATACATAGCAATATGTATGGGCTTATGACAGTGTACAACAGATATGGGGAAACCTACTTTGTCACATTTACGAATGACTTCAATAGATATAGGTATATGAAAATGCTTTGATAAATTTAAAGAATTCAATAGCGAAGTAGAAAAACAACTTGGGAAACAAATTAAAATTTTCTAAAGTGATCAAAGAGATGAATACCTAAGTGTTGAATTCAGACAATACCTGAAAAAAATGGGATAATATCTTAACTCAATCCTCCTAGTACTTCACAACATAATTGTGTATCAGAATAGAGAAATAAAACCTCGATGGAAATGGTCAGGTCTATGATGAGTTTTATTGATCTATCCATGTCTTTTTAGGGTCATGCCCTAGAAACTATTACTTATATATTAAATCATATCTTATTTAAATTTATGGATGAAACTCCATATGAGTTATAGACTGGGCAAAAGCCTAATTTAGATTGTTTAAGAATTTAGAGTTGTGAAACTTATGTTAAGAAATTGACTTCGAATATGTTAAATGTTAAGTTTGAAAAATGTATCTTTGTAGGGTACTTGAAGGTTACTAAGGGATACTATTTTTACCACCTAGAGGAGCAAAAAGTCTTTGTTACTTGCATAAGTGCATTCCTTAAGAAGAAATTTATTCTCAAGAGAACTATTGGAAGAAGGGTAGAACTTGATAAAGTCCCTGAACCATAAGATATCACAAATGTTAGATAAGATAATATGTCATCCTAAATGGTTGGTCATGATGAGAAAGTTCCTCTACTTCAGATGGAACATCCTCAATGCACATAAGAGTTACGTAGGTCTACTCGAGTATGTCATAAGCAAAAGAGATTTAGTTTTCTCCTAACTCAAACAGTGATATACTAGTCATCAATGATGATAAACCTAAGACCTATGATAAGGCTATTTCAAGTTTAGATTCCAAAAAATGATTGGATGTCATGAAATCTAAAATAGACTCTATGTATTAGAGCCAAGTATGGACTTTAGTAGATGCACTTGAAGAAGTAAAACCTATAGGGTACAAACAGATTTTCAAAAAGAAAACTGACATGAAAGGTAACATGCATACCTATAAAGCATGACTAGTTGCTAAAGGTTTTATTTAGAAGTATGATATCAACTATGATGAAATTTTTTTGCCAATCGCTATGCTTAAGTCTATTAGGATTATACTTGCTATAATTATATACTATGACTATGAAATTTGTCAGATGAATGTCAAAACTGCTTTCTTTAATGGTAGCCTTGTATAAGATGTTTATATGGCATAATCCAATGGTTTCGTTCTTGCTAGACAAGCAGGCAAAGTATACAAGTTAGAAAAGTCAATTTATAAACTTAAACATACTTTAAGAAGCTAGAATATTCATTTTGATGAAGTTGTTTATGAGTTCAAATTCATCAAAAACAAAGATGAACTCTATGTGTACAAAAAGGTTGTAGGAATGTAATTGCATTTCTAGTATTGTATGCTGATGACATCTTGATTATTAGAAATGACATATCAAACTTACAATCAATGAAAACTTGCTTATCCAAGTGTTTCTTCATAAGGGACTTAAGAAAAACAACCTACATTCTTGGAATTAAAATTTATCGAGATAAAAAACATAGACTATCGGGCCTAAGTCTCAGTAATTGTATGTAACGAATCTAGTGTATATAATCAATAACTTTCATGTTTTAAAGAAGAGAAAAAAAGCTTGTAGTTTCAATGGTTGTGTTAAGAGTATTAGTAAGAAAATCAAACATGTTTATCATGACAATTTGGTATATTGAGTTAATGATTTTAGATATGTTGGTTGGGAATTGGTAGGTTGGTATAATGTTGTAAATAGGGATGGTGGTATTGATAACCTAAAATATGAATTAACCAGAGATGAAATTTTGGAAATTCCTCAACACACACCCGTGTGTTTATGCCACATGCCTATGTGTCTTTAGAGAAATTCTATCCATGTAGGTTGAAGGCATAAGAGTGTGGAATTAGGAATGATACACACCCATATGGTTTGGGACACATGATCATATGCTCTACACCAAGGATAAACTCTCATGTGTTTAGGATACACATTGTGTGAATGAGTAGTACACACCTACACCCATGTACATTTGGGAAGCTCAGAAATAAAGAAACTTATAATTGAAATAAAGTATATGAGTTCTGATATGAATATACAGTTAAAGAAATGACAAGTTTACCCATATACAAGAAGTTTTTGGAAGAAAGCGAACGATAAGACTCAAATAAGAGTTGTTGGCAATGAAAATTAATATAGGTATGCTTGACTATATGAATAATGACACCACCCCGATCAGATCGAGTCTACTTACTGAGTGTAAATTCACTTATGTGTTTGTTGTGTGATTTTGTAGGCAAAGTCCTAGAGTAGCAAAGTGTTAACGGGAAGACCAGTTGTACAGTTTGATGCAATGCATAAGGGTGGGGGCTTAGATGTCTTTATTTATGAACTATTAATTATAATAATATCGGCTTTTCACATGTATTTATGCATTAGAATTTTTTATATGTTTGTTTTGCATTAAATTTTATGGATGCATCATTACATTTGGATTACTTCATATATGTTATTTAGTTAGTTTTTGAATAATTAATTTAGATTCATAATACACTTTTAGTATTATAAACCAATTTCAATGTAATACATTTAATAACTGTTATAACAGATCATGGAAGGTTGTTAGTTCATGTCTATTAAGGTGCATATTTTGGATAAGGGGTGTTATAGGAATTGAGTTTCTTTCTTTGTGAGAGTTGTGAGAGGTCTAACTAACTTGGCAAATCCCTCAATAAATCGTTGATATTATCCTGCTAAGCTTAAAAAATTGCAAACCTCTTTGATTGTCTTTAGCCTCTACTTGTTTATTACTGCTTCAATCTTAGTCGAGTCTACTAATATCCTTTTTATTGATACTACATACCCCAAGAAGGTTACTTGATCGAGCCAAAATTCACACTTAGTGAATTTAGCATACAAATGTTTCTCTCTTAACTTTTGTAGTGTAATCCTCAAGTGTTAGTTATGTTCCTTATGACTTTTAAAATGCACCAAGATATTGTCTATGAAGACTACTATGAACTTATTTAGACAGTCATGAAATACTTTGTTCATCAAATCTATAAACACTATATGGGCATTTATTAGTCCAAACAATATTATAACAAACTCGAAAAGTCTATATCTAATCTAGAAGGCTTTTTTAGGAATATCTTGCTCAGCTATTTTTACTCAGTGACAGTTAGATCTCAAGTCTATCTTTAAGAATACCACTCAACCTCTTAGTTGGTCGAACAATTCATCAATTCTAAGCAGTAGATACTTGTTCTTAATGGTTACCTTGTTAAGCTCTTAGTAGTTGATACACATTCTTATAAACTCATTATTCCTTTTAATGAATAAGATGAAAACTCTTCAAGAAGAGTGACTTGGTTGAATGAACCCATTCTCTAACAATTCATAGACCTGTTTCTTTAACTCTTGTAGCTCAGTTGGGGCAATTTTATAAGGTGCCTTAGAAATGGGTGTTGTGTTTGGTACCAATTCAATGTTGAATTCAACCTCTTATTCAAGATCTAGACCTTATAACTCTATAAGAAAACATTTGAGAACTCTTGAACCACTAGTGTATGTTTTATACTTGGGCTTGATTTTGCTTTATTGATTATATAGGCTAGGAAACATGTACACTCGTTACTCAATATCTTTCTCGTTTTCATGGCACTAACTAATAAGCTCTTGACATGCTCTTCAACAAACTCAAATTGATCTTTATTTCCTAGACTAAACCAAACCTTCTTACGCTAATTATCTATTTCAGCTCCATTCCTCCTTAAAAAGTCCATCCTAAAGATCATGTCAAAGTTTGATATCTTGAACACTATCAACTCTACAAGTTATCTACCTTGGATGTTAATGGTCTATTTTAATATCATTTCCTCATTGATTATTATCCTTGTATTTGGTAACTCTATTTTAACCTTTTTAGTCACCCTAACTGGTTGTACTTATAATCTATCTACAAAACTCCTAGCTACGAAACAATATGTAGCACCATAATAAATTAAAATTAAATAAGAGTATTAAAGAAAGAAATCTGATTGGTGATTGTTGTCTTTTGTTAGCCTTTAGGTAATGGCGAAGACTTTGGTAGTGGCTCCACTAATTGGTTACTCAATTCGAGTTAGAGCCATTAGATACATTCTAGCCATGTGTCCTAACTAATGGCAATGATAGCAAATTGCTTATCTTATCAATCATTCCTTTTTATGATGTCTGTTGTACTTCTAATAGGCTAGAATCTTTGGAATAATTTGTTTCTTATGACTCTTCTAACATTTCTTGTTACTTTTGGCCTAAAAGGGTCTTTTTCTTTTTTTCTCTAAAGAAAGAGCTTTTAGATAGGGGTTCTATTGCTGCTCACCTACTACAATAACACTGACATTGGAATCAGGGATGATGAAGGCACTGTCTAGATAAAACTCTAACCACACATCCTTTTAACAAAGACCTTTGCTCTCAATGTTATACTCAAAGCCTCACCATATGTTTGGGGTGGTTATGTTTTTATCATGACATCTAAGGCTATAGTTGGATCAAGTCCATAGACGAATTTATTTATTTGCCCTCTCTTAGTGTTGGCTATCAAATGATTAAATTTGGTTGAGTACTTATTTACTATGTTTGTGCCTTGGGTCAATGTAGGGAACTCTTAAGCTCTAACATAGGTTATATTTGCTCCTCTATATTGTCTCAAATCTCTTTTTAAACTTAAACCAGGATATCTTTGAGGTCTAGGTCGTCTCTCTGACTAAGTTCCACCAAGTCCTAACACCGGACTTTAGGAAGTAGATGACATATCTAACCTTCTCCTCATTAGTCATATTAAACATGGTCATAACACTTTCAACTGACTCAAGCCATTCCTTAACTACATTTGGATCTTTGACACTGTCAAATTTCTAAGGCCAGTGCATGTTGGGTAAGTTAAAGATAGGATATAGTAGGGTCTTGGCTAAGGTTACTACTATTAGTACTATAGGTGCTGAATTCACCTCTATTGATCCCTATGCGTGTGGCAAGGATACTGGTGTTGACTAACTGACCTGAGCTGGAATACCTCCTTATTCTTTAAACATCTCATTGAAGATATTTTGGACATCTTGAGCACTCAAAATTGAGTAAGGAGTAGACAAAGTTGCCCCTTCATTTTGGCTCTTATAAAGGCTTTCTACTTGTGTACTTTGGGTGTTTGTTCTGGGTCTCCTCATTTTCCTAAAAACTTGTTAGGCCTCATAATAACTTAGCAAGTATATATAAACTATCCTTATAGTGATCGACTATAAGAATAGTCAGTGTGGCATAAGGGGCTTACATTCGTGCTTACTAGACTATATTATTGTTTTTAAAAAACATCTTACACTTTTAAAAGCATCTTTTAAGGTTTACAAAATCTTGCTCTGATACCAATTTGTGACAATACTAATTATGGTAAGAGCATTTGAATTTGAAAGCTAACTACAACTGAGTCGATCAATCTGAATCAAATACAAGGATTTCGCACATTGGTTATATGAGTTATTACTTCCCAACTCAGTTATACTTTAATCGAGCTCTACTGTAAGCATTACCTTATTGTGGGTTTGACGTTAGGAATAATTTCTTATAGTGCCCTCTCATAACGATCTTAGAATGACTAGCATGTTATAACGTCCACCGTACTATTGGTTCGTGCCTCTAAATACTTTTACTGGTTGGCACATGAGGTACTATTGCATACCCTAAGTCTTAGTTTATCTTTAGAGACAACTTTTTTCTTTCTAACCTAGTTTTAGAGTTAAATTACTTTTCTGCCTTTTATACATGGGCATGTGTGCTGCCTACACACAACCATGTGTTTAGTTACTATTCACACTCATTGTTCCTTTCCCTGAGGCTATAACTTACATATCACTATTCATAGGTGCACAAGTGTGTACCCCCTCTATATCATTGTGTATTCTTTAGCTAAAATACTCTAAATCTTTCTTCTTAATCCTAACTTGACCACACATCTTTGCAAAAATAGTTTGACAATTTCACTTCTTCTTTAGTCATGCTAAGGATACTTATAATTTGACAACATGCTCTAGATGTCTGTTGTCCAATTAACAATGTCCATGGGTCATTGAGATGCCACAAGAACTTATCCCAAATTCTAAAAGTTGCAAACATGGGTGTGTGTCTTATGACTATGTGTTGACTTCCAAGTTGTGGGAACATGCTTGGAAACGCACCCTAGTTGAGTTTCTATGAATTTTTATCGACTCTTAGGAATATTCAAGCATTAACAACATATTATACTTCACTCTCACATGATTAACATACATAACAAACATAAATTAATTAAAAAGACTAACTAAATAGCTTCCTATAGTTGATCATGTTAAAACTGATTCTTTAATAACAAACTACATAATTCTAATTTGGCTTTAGATCAATATCATAATAATCATTACAGAATCCATATGTTTCATGCTAAGTTACCAATTCATGATAATCTATATGCATATTCAGAAATGGCATATATCAAAATGTACCATCAAGAATAATGGCAATCTTTGTTTAACTTCTTAGTTATAATCCTTATTTTTTCATCATAATCAATCCTATAAGTTTCCTTTAACATATTTGGATGAAAAGAAATGCATATAATTCAAAATCACACACAAAACATAATTGGGGAAGAAGAACAAATCTTATTTACCTTGTTTAGCAAGAGTGTCGCGTACAACCAAGTATCCTTCTCTCTAATTTCCTCACCACCATGTCATCGAAGAAAGTTCATTGAAGATGTTATGCGATAGCTAGGATATCAAACTCTCTTGCTCTTCCATTTTTCTAGGGTTTCAAGTGATTTAGATCACCATAATTCACTAATTTATAAACCAATTATGCATCTACACACATAGGCGTTTGTCGAGACACACATGACCATGTGTCACTTATAAATAAATATTACACTGAATTAACTTGTTATGTGTCATCCTAAAGTCAACCTTTGACTTTTTCTCTTATGTCAACTCACACAAAAAACTAAATTACTTTTAAGACATACTTATTGGTGTTACACACATGGGTGCACGTTGTAGACTATTCATCAGACTAACCTGACCAGAGGATATCCATATGAATGGTTGTTTTAGTATCTATGGAATAAATCCTTTCAACAATATAAGTACATGTGTTCTTTTGACTTGGAATCTCTAAATTGTCTCATATAAAGATCAATATGGTTTAACGCTATCCAACATGTCACCGTAATTGGGGTAATTATAAAGAAAGTAATCGATCGAGATACATAAAGGCCATGGTTAATTAATAAAAAATTCATCACTCTTGAACATAGGAGAAAATATCTAATATAATAATACAAAATACATCTATGATTGTTTAAATCTGTGGCTATAATGGGATAAGGTTATAACCTAATTTGAGTTAGTCATTGATTTGTATTAGTTCATACCAATGAACCACTGAGATAGACATATTTTTATATCTCAGCTTTGAGAGATATTGGTTGACGAAAAAATTGAATTACACATAATTGTGATGTTATAATAGCTTAAAAGATATCCGTTGATACTTTATCTTCTAGGTGGCCATGATGCTTTGCTAGAAGCCAATCTTGGTTTGTAATTAGATTCACCCTAAAACTGGACATTATTGACTCAATAGAGAGCTTTTAGTTCACACGTATAAATGAGTTGAATCGAACTCAGAAGTATGGATTATTTGTTGATAACTTGGTGTTTATGGTTAAGAGAGAGACTACGAATGGATAGCGTTTTCCCAATGGGTTAAGAGGACTTAGTTTGACTATATCTTGACCAAGTGCCAACTATACACTTGGTGAAAAAGGTGTCGACCATGCAAATACATGATGGCAATCAATACTTTGTAACAAAAACACGTCGACTGGCACACATTTGTGTGCCAACAGTGCAAGTTTATGGTCATGTTTGTTGACATGCATATGTGTACTAGTTTATGGCCATATCAGTTCAAACATATATTTGTGCTAGTCATGCAAGTTTGTGTCCATACCAGTCAACACACATTTATGTCTTATACATGAAAGCCTTAACCAGGTGTGTCAGCCATGCAAATGGCCTGATAGATTTTGACTTGACAATTTTTCATACTAGTTGTGTATTTATGTGTTGAAGATGTCGTGTGCGCCTTGAATTCCAATTGTGCTCAAATACCTACATATATATAAGACATGATTTTTTGCATAAAAAGATATGCAAAACAAAACATAAAACCTTAGCTGCTGGTTTTATACTCTCTCCTTCTATTGTGAACAGTTATTCCAATTAAGAGCCTTAGAAACCTCTTGGCCTAGGTTTCTTTTTTATGTTCATGCTCTATAGAGATACCAAGATGCCACCTCTTGAGGGTTGAGTAACGTACTTTTTCTAGCCATGTGAAGGTTGAAAGAGCCATCAACTTAGGTATAATTCTAAAACACTATAAGAGTGTTTTGCATATTTCATGATTATTATGATTAAAATGGGTATCTTGGCTAGAGTTTTCTAAAATGTTTTAATTTTTAAATTTTAAATTCTACTGCATTATTGGTTATCAGTGCCTTAAAAACCTTACAATAAAGACTTATAAGACTTGGTTGGTAGTAAAAGGTTATAGACAAACTATGAGGAAACTTTTTTGCTCGTAGTTATGATTAAATCCATTCGTATAATGCTAGCCATTACTACATACTATGATTATGAGATTTGACAAATGAAGGTGAAAATGACATTCTTCAATGGATTAATTGATGAAAATATTTATATGGAACAACCCATAAATTTTGTATCCACTGTTGAAAAATATAAGGTATACAAGTTGCATCGATTCATTTATGGATTGAAACAAACTTTAAGAAGTTGAAACATTTGATTTGATGAAACAATGAAATTGTTTAGTTTCATAAAGAATCTGGATGAACCATGTTTCTACAAATGGGTTAAGGACTGTGCTATTACATTTTTCATATTGTATGTAGATGATATAATACTAATGGTTAATGATATTGACATGATAAATGAGGTTAAAATCTGTTTATCCAAAACTTTCTCGATAAAAGACTTAAGAGATGCAACCCATGTCCTTGGAATTTGTATCTATAAAGATAAAATGAAAAAGATAATTAGATTGTCCTAGAAATTATACATAGAAAAATTACTGAAAAAGTTCAACATAGAAAACTAAAAAAGAAGACTTTTACCTTTCACTCATGATTTTCATCTTTCTAAAGCTATGAGTCCAATGACTGATAAAAAGTGATAATAGTGCATAATGTGTCTTATGCTTTGACTATAGGCAGACTTATGTACCTAATGATATATACAAGACCTAATATAACATACGTTGTAACTGTTACAAGTAGATATCAGGCCAATCCAAGGGAAAACATTGGTTGACTATAAAATCAATCCTTAAATACTTAAGAAGAACTAAGAATATAATTCAAAGTTATGGATGTTTAGAGTTTAACATTCTGGGATACTTAAATTTCAATTTCAATCAAACATTGACGATAGAAAATTTACGTTAAGGTTCATCTTCATATGTAACGAAGATACAATTAGTTAGAAGAGTTCTAAATAGTCAACTATAGTTGACTCATTTATAGAAACTAAATATATCGTTGTTTCAGAAGCAACAAAAAAGGTTGTATGAATACACAAGTTCGTATCTGAACTTGATATGGTTCCAAACATGGCTTATTTGATACCTATATTTTGTGACAATACTAGTGTTATTGTATAGGCAAAAGAACCAAAGACACATCAGAAGTCTAAACATATTCAACAAAAGTATCACATTTTGAGAGAATTTGTCAAAATTGAAAAGAACTGATACAGAAGACACCATTAGCAAAAAATGTTGCTAACCCACTGACTAAGACAATGACACTTAATTAGTTGGACCATCATCTTGAGAAGATAGGTGTGAGATACAACAATGAATGACTTTAGTGCAAATGAGAGTTTTGTTAGTGTATGCCCTAGGAATTATTCGTTTTATCAGTTTTAGGACATTTTATCTTTTATATATATGTAATTATTTATTAATAAAAGAAAGAGTTATTTTGTTCATATACATAAATTGTTTCCCTTATTTACATTAATATAAAGTATGTATGTGAATTGTCTGAATAATTCACTTAGTATATAAAATTGAATTATTGAATTGTTTTCTATAGATATGATATAAGTTACATAATAATACATATAGTGAACATACTGAATGCCTCTGTTGGAAGTCATGAGATGATATTAGTGCGGGTGATAACGATGGTCATTTTATTAGGGCATTAGTATGGATTAACAGTCAATAAAGTATTTTTTAAACATGACAAATAACAATAAGTCTCATGTCATTAAATCGTAGTCAATGACTTATCGTATCATTATATTAGTGTATGAAATAATCCATTGACTTGAGATATTATGATCAGATTGATACGAATGCATATCATTCATATGGTATATAAATACAAGGCTAATCATATTCTATATGAAAGGTCAAATTGGTCATACATTGTTTATATATAGAGACGAATGATGATTAAGATAAGATCTGTTGACTTAGAGATATTGGATTCAGAGTATCCGTTGACTCAATCCAATTTTGAGTTCTTGAACGAATGTCGATAAGTATTGAAAGAAAAAATCTCTAGCCAGAGTATAATATAAGTTATACAAAGGTTGTTCATGATGGCACATTCCAAATTTATCGATCAATGATTCGTAAAGTATTAAGCTTAGGGTTTTGATGTACCATGTGCTCGAACTCAATCAAGATTAGACAATGGAAGGATTTTACTTGCACAAAAAGTATGATTGGGAAATTAGTTTGGATGGAATGTTTATTCATCGTGGTTTAGAGGTTGTGACACATTGCTAGATATTTATCATAGTTGTTGAGTTTCTAGACATGTTTTTAAGATGGTTAAAAAAAGGGCTCGTGGATATGTCGCAATAAACCTAAAGAGTCACACCAATAAACTAAGCAATTTAAAGAGTCAAGATTAATTACCTAGGGGTTGGCTAGCACCTTCCAAAGGATAATAAAGATTATATTATATAAAATGTTATATGGGTATGAAATGACACATTAAAAGTTAAAGTGTTTACAAGATGAAATTAGGGTGGCTAAAGTATATGGATGATATACATGCATAGTCATAGTCTGAATTAAGAATTCATAAATACCAAACAAAAAATATATATTTGCTAACTAAACCATCATTATATAAATGTGCATTTTAGTTCATTTTAGCTTATTAAGTTTATTTGAACTAAAAACAGTTCTCTCACTAAAACTCCTGCTCTCTCTTCTCTCTAACAATTTGGCCAAGGTGATTTAGCTTAGTTTGGTGGATTTCTTTAGAGGCTTGACAAGTGTGAAACTTTTCTTCATTATTCTTCATTAAATATCTAAGCTTGGAGTAGGTAAAATCATTAATCATTCACCATCTTTTTCTATGGCTTTGATTCTTACATGAATCCCACACTAAACTAAAAGTGCATCGATGTCATCAATTTCATAAATAAACAAATAGTAACCTCCACAATGCAAAGTGTGTGAACATCATCCATAATATACATAATGCCTAAACAATAAACAAACTCAAAATACTTGCCTCACCATGTGTTGGAAACAACTTTATTGTCATACTAATACTGAATGAGTCTCCAAATGTAGATATTGTTTCACCAAACACTTTATGTTTGTGATTGCATGTTTAATTAAAGTATTTTCTAAGACATGATCTAAAACAAGGGTTTTCGGGATGTCTAAAATTTTTGTTGTATACTACCTTTACTAACTTTCAACAACTTAAAAATTGCATATATAAACATCATATCTCACTTTGATACATTGGACATTATTGCATACTCGTAAAGTTTGTACTATCCTTCAGGACAATTCATTAAACAATTAATGTGTTTCCTTAATTTTTATTAGTCATTGAACATCATGCATATGCATATATTATTAGATGTACGAGTAGGGCTGAATTTAAGCCGACAGAGTTTGAGCTTAATTGAGCTCAAACTCTGCTTGGTTAATGAACATTTGAGCCTAAGCTTAAGCTCTAACTTGATAAGTCAAGAAAATGGTTGCTCAAACTTGAGCTTGCATCAAAGTAAGTTACTCACAAGCTCAACTTAACTAAGCTTAACGAGCTCGTTGCTTATTAGAACTGTTAGACTTGATGATAAGCCAAGAAAAAGAAAAGGCTACCAAACTAAAGAAGAAACTGAAAGCATGTATTAATTAGAAGAGGGAAAATCTTTTTTCCCTTTGAGCAATGTACATGAAGGCTAAAGAGGCGAAGGGAAACTTTTCCCTCCAATAAAAATGTTAAAGTGAAATGACACCATTTTTATTAAAATTTTTATGACACAAGTGGCTCGGTGATGTAGCTCGAGCTCGAGCTCATTTATAATGTAAAACTCGAGCTTGAGCTTGTTTTTGTTAGGTTTGTTTTAGGCTCATTCAAGTCGAGCTCGAGCTCAAACTCAAACAAACTCAATTCAAATCCAGTCTTATGTATGAGGGTGTGTCAATATTTCTATGTACAATGAGTCATTTACAAGCGTACATGCTTATACATATTATGTATGGGCTTGCATGGTCCTATGCACGAGCATTTTTCTTCTTACATCAATGCATGATTGAACTCCTTATTCATCACTCACTATGACTCCACTTTCAAATACGCACAGGTGTGCAAAGTTGAGTACACATGCATGTAGCCTGCCCTATACTTAAATACTTAACTAATTTGACCTACATACTTCATTGAGATATTATCGTTCTTCTACTATACATATGGCCATACATACTAGTCATATGATCATATGTACTAGTCATACAAACGTACATACTAGTCATACAAGCGTACCTAATATCCTAGTTTATGAATCATTAATTGATGGTACGTGTCCTTTGCACAATTGCTTAAAAATCTTTTATAACTTTTTGGGTTTTACGTGCAAAAACATGCATCTCTTCATGCACGAGTTATATGACTTAAAGTAGAAACGGTTATAAATATGTCACAGTCATGCCTATTCTTAGTATAGTCAAGCATCATGCTTGGAAGACACAAAATAGGTTTAATCTCATAACCTACTGATTTCTATGCATATACTAGTATTCATTCAATTAATATACAAGTTTCTAATGCTCTAACCACATTAACCTAAGTCACTAATAGTACACATGCAAATCTATGAGCCAACTAACAAAATGTTCTAACACCCCTCAAAAATTCATTAAACAATGCATTACTTATAATTAAGATATAAATCATGCTATAACAAACTTGATCTAACAAAAATCCCTAAAAATCTCATGTCATTGTATATAACAAACCACAATCACCACAAACCATATACATATTGATATATTTGTAGATGTATAACTTGAATTAGCAATTTCAACCAAGATAACTAATTTTCATGCTTTGTTATCATCTCAAGGTTCAGATCAATACAACAATAACCAAAGGCATTAATCTTCACAAAATGATAAAGATATTATAACATCCCTCCTTAGAAGTACTATTCATCGAAGAAGAAATGTTATGAATTAATATCCGGAGCATCTATTTTTTTCTTTTAAAATACTTGAAAATGAATGCATCACTAAAAGTGTTTAGAAATTATTCTAAGAGAACTGAAAATATAGAAGCGAACAAAAGATGTATATACTCATATGAAAACTCATCTGAAAACATCTAAAAACATGGAGTAATCATATACAACTATACAATCATCTCAAAAAGGTCACAAGTCAACAAGAACATGTGACTATATGCATATAATATAAACTAGAGATAACTTGCACCAGCTGGATCTATCTCCACTGACCTAACCCTGTCTCGCAGCTACCTCGATCACCTATACTTGCAATCATGAAAAAAAGGAAATAAGAGATAAAAACACTCAGTAAGGGGCAAGAATTAAGTAAACTATCTCATTTCCTATTCTAACTCCCTCTCAGGACTCAACCTCATATCATAACCTTCATAAGAAATCAAAGCGATAATCTAGTTCATTCTTTACTATTTGGGTCATACTTTGTCTCATCTGGTGTCTATTTGATACTTTCTAGAAGTTGACTATAGGGATTTGACACTTTTTTAAGAGCTATCTTCCTGTCTCTCACTACACCATTTTTTAATCTGAATTAAGCTCTACTATGAGTATACTCTACTGCGAACAGACCTTACTAGAGATCTATATCCTACTACGAACGTGTCCTACTACGAATATGCCCTACTACGGGTGGTGTAGTGTAAAATGTCCCCTCATAGTTCATAGCATGCATGCGTGTCTTATATCTTACTAATCTTACTTCTATCTAAATCTATTCACAACTCACCAGATCATACTCTTGGAATGACCCCTGAATCTTGAACCCCAAATTCCTTTTCTTGTTTTTCTTTCTTTTCTTGTTTTTTTTTTCTCTCGTTTCTTTCCTTTCCTTTCTTTCTTTCTTCCTTTCCTTTTTCTTCTTTCTTTCCTTTCCAAAAATTGTGAAATATTGTTCATATAGTAGGATAACCTTCTTTTTCATACAATTTAATAGTCCTAACGGTCTCTAATTCATACAAGCTATATATCGTTGAAAAGAGGATTCAAAGAGCTTTCCAACAAGCTATAATAGCACTCATAATTTATTAGATAAGACAGTCAAAACATGAGATGAAATTAGTGGCAAAAAACTGTCTTTACTACTTATTTGGTAAAATAGTCCTTTTGGTTCATACAATATTTTAATAGTCCAACCGATCTCTAATTTATACAAGCTATATATCATTAGAAAGAGGATTCAAAGAGATTTCCAAAAAACTATAATAGTACTCATGATTCATTAGATAAGACAACCAAAACGTGGGATGAAGTCAGTGGCAAAAACTGTCTTCACTGTTTATTTGGTAAAACAATTTTCTTCTTCATGCAATTTAACAATCCAAACGGTCTCTAATTCATACAAGCTATATATCATTGAAAATAGGATTCAAAGAGATTTTCAACAAGCTATAATAGCACTTATGATTCATTAGATAAGACAGTCAAAACGTGGGATAAAGTCAGTAGCAAAACTATAAATATTATCCAACTCTCTGCTATGAAAAAAATCACACACATAGATACCCTAAATGGCAAAACAACATTTCTCAACTTCAAAATCATCATTTATAACATAGATCCAAGGAACCAAAAGCCTAAAACATGCAACATATCAAAGATAATACCCCTTACCTGGTTTCAAGCTAATCTTTGTAAGTTAGCTCCTTCCTCCTTGTTTTGCTTCATTTATCACTAAAATCACCTTGAATCAACACCAAAACATATTAACATATTCATATAACATGCATCCAATATATATAAACATAGGTAAAGGAAAAAGAAAGATATCTTTTGGTTATCAAAGCTTTTAAAGTGTTTCCTTTCCTTTTCCTTCCTTACTTTTCTTTCAAACCCTTCCAAATCACCCAATGTTCTTAAAAAACACAACAAAAACAAAGAAGAACACTGCTTTCTTCTAGAAGAGATGGGAGAATGATGGAAAAAGGGGTAAAAGTTGCCTTTTTTGACTTTTCTCTCTGTATCTATATTTACATATTTTAATATATATATATATATATATATATATATATATATATATATATATATATATATATATATATATATATATATATATATCTTTGTTTTTCTTTGTAATATAACACACACACATACATTTCAACATATAAATTTAAAACTGGAAATGTCTCAAAGTAGGATCAAAAGACATAAATGCCCCTAGAACGTATTTGAGGGTATTACAAATATGAAAGAAAGTAGGTGATCCCTAATTCTCTCTGAAACAAATAGGATTGTTGTGAAATGAATGGGATAACATCCCTAATTCTCAGCAATGTGCCTTTCATAAGTATTTTTTTTGTAAGGTCATGCATGAATGTGTATGTTCAATATTGATGGTCATGCACCACTTTAAAATCTTCAATATGCGTATTATCCATTATGGTTGATGTGACAAGTGATGTGCATGCATACATCCTTTATGTACGGTTGTACATCTCCTTAAAATTATAATACTTAACTCATTTCAATACTAATTCAACCATAACCATGCATATATAGATAAATATAGGCAAAAAGACTAAGATGCCCTTGAGACATACTTGCAGGTATTATAGTTATTCCTTTTGGCATGATTTTCTAATAACAATGATAAATTTACCTTATAATATTTATGTTGAAGATTTTTTAGTGATATTATTTTTGGCTATACCCCCGATGATATGGGAAAGTAATTAGCTACTAAATTTGTTATGCACATTTTAAATTGTTCTTCTCTCCACAATTTGTAGGTATTTAACGATATAAAGTAAAAAAAGGAACACTTGGTATTAGTTCTGGTAATACATGAATTCTTGTGATACTTATAATAATTATTTTTATTTTGATTATACAGAGATATAAGTTAAGAGCAAAACAATTGAATATGTATAATACATGGACTTTTATGTTGTTTGTAATAATTTTTTAGTTTTGATTATAGGGAGAAATTATCACAATATGAAATTTATAGTTTATTTCCTTATTTTTTATGATTGTGGATCATATGGAGATCTTAATATAAGTGTAATTAGTACATAATTAATGTCAATTATCATACTTTGATAATCAAATTTACATTATTAATTTTTCTCTTACCATAATGATGAAAATTTTATTGTTATTTAATTATTAGTAAATATAGCAATTATGATAGAAATATTCTTCATTCATTTTATATCTAGAGACCAATAATTTTACTTATAATCACAAAAATATTCATTGTTGATATTTTATATAATGACTAATAAATTTATTTATAATAACAAAAATATTTATTGTTGATATTATATATAGTGACAAAAAAATGTTGTTATAATATGAGAGTATTCATTTTTGTTATTTTTTTCAATGACCAAAACATTGTTTTAGTGAGGGGAATATTCATTGTTTATTATTATTATACTTAATGACATAACTTATACATCTTGTTATTAATATTAATTACGAGACTTACATATCTTGTTATTAATATTAGTGAAGTTATAACGATAAATGAGAATAAATTTTTTTTTGTCATTAAAGCTCTCTAACAACGTAAAATATACTTTTAATATCATTTTCTTTTGTTAAAATTCATTTTTTTTTTGTAATGATGAGATGAGATGACATGAGAATGTGATGTGGCTTGGTGATATGACATGGTGATGTAGAGCCGTGTGCATGTTGAGTTAAAGGAAATCTAAATTGTGTGAGAAAACCTTATGTTGAGTTTAATTCAAGTTTCTTGATGTTTTTCAGTTTATCATGTCATTTATTTAAAGTTAGTTTTCTATTATTATAGAGTTTTGATTAATGAGTCTTTAATGTCAAGAGTTATTATTTTGATTTAAGTAACAAAGAGCTTTTAGGATTTTTTTTTGGGTAAGTGGATTCTTTGTTTTAAAATGCTCAATTTTAATTAAAAGTCTATTAAAGTTATTTCTTAAGGCATAAATTTCCTAGAATTAGAATAATAATTAATATTTCTATCCGTAGTTTACTAGTTTGCTAGTGTTTCAGTTTTCCTAGTCAATTAAAAAGAGTCTATTTAAAGGAATATGTGAGATTCAAACTATTCATTAAAAGTAATATAGATTAAGTTGAATTTTTTTAAGAATCTATGCACTTTGTTGCATTGTTTGTTATTATCCTTTTTGTGTTATTGAACAATATCAATACATTATGTCTTTGTGAATAATCTTATAACCTCATCAACGTTTATTCTGCATCATACTTTCTCTACTCCTAAATCTAATGAAGCCAAGATTGAACTTACTGCTTCCTTGAAACTCAAGTTGATGGTAAGCCTTTGTCAAGTGTGGTTATTTTTTGTTACACAGATGAAGAACCTTTGGTTCTCTCAATTGGGTAGTTTTTTTTCATCCATTTATTGATTAAGAAATTTTTTTTGTTTTTTCTAGTATTTTGTTTAATTGGGTACTACTACAGTTGTTGGTTATTTTATCTTTAGGGATAAACTTGGGTGTCCACTTTTTTTTTTTTGGCTAAATTCCACAATAGAATAATGGACTTGTGTAGCCCGTTCTCTCATAACTTGAGGGCATCCTTGTGCAATGGATGTTTGAATTGTCTTCGTGCCCAATAGAACTGTTTATGTTTGGTTAAAAAGTATGCAAGAATTTTAGGCCATGACTCAAAGGTGGAGGAGGCTATAATAGTTGGATGTTGTATCTCTTGCTTTCTTTTGATTCAAATCTCTAACTTTGAAAGTATAGGGAAATTTTAAATAAAAAAACCTTTGAATCTCTTTTATTTTAAGTGGGAGCATGTTTAGAAGAAAACATGACTTGGACAAAAAGACATAAATAAATATAGTTAGACTTGAATTAGCTGTTTTATGTCCTTTGTCTCGTGTTGACATAACAACCACGGTAACCTATAAATTTGAACATATAAATTGGTGCTTTTTGGATCTCATATTACTTTTGCGTGGATTGTATAGTAAAAAAGACAACTCTTTGATAAATCTCTCTTTTATTTATAAAAACGATTGGAAGTAAAAAAATTTCACCTCTGATCTTGTTATTATGGATTTTGGTATTAGACTGGCATGGGCTATTTTTACCCCCCAACAATAAATAAAAATGGTTGTATAAAGATGACACTATAAAATACGTAAAAAGAGACGAGAAAGAGGATAATTACAAGTTTCATACAAATTAAATTAAACCAAAAGAAAAAAATATTTTTAACTCGTTATAGTAAGACTAATAATAGCCTGTAGATCTAGGGATCAAAGTGTCATTTGCTAAAATTCTTAGATAATAAATAAAAGGCAAACTCAAAAGGATAAAAATTTGTTCTTCGGCCAAATTTCTGCTCATTCCATCACCGCCTAAAAACAAACGGTTCAAATTCATCGTTATATCAAGTCTATTACGCTGCATCACTACAGATCCCTACCTCTTCTCTTCCTCCAATTTTTTCTATTCATAATCATTACATTTCCTTTAAAATCTGAATTAATAAATAAATAGACCGAAAATCCGAACTTAGTACGACAGATGTCGGACGCCTATTGTTCGGATTGTAAGAAGAGCACGGAGGTGGTGTTCGATCACTCCGCGGGGGACACAGTCTGCTCTGAGTGCGGACTGGTGTTGGAATCGCACTCCATCGACGAGACGTCTGAGTGGAGGACTTTCGCAAACGAATCGGGCGATAACGACCCGGTCCGTGTAGGAGGACCCACCAACCCACTTTTGGCCGATGGCGGGCTTTCCACAGTTATCGCAAAACCGAATGGAGCTTCGGGCGAGTTCTTGTCGTCGTCGCTTGGTCGGTGGCAGAATCGCGGGTCTAATCCCGATCGGGGTTTGATTATGGCCTTTAAAACAATCGCTACTATGTCTGATAGGTATGGATTGAGGTTGCTTTTCTGTCCGATCTTGGATAGGGTTACATATGCAGTATGGTTTAGTTGAAAATTTAAGAATCACCTGTCATCAATAGTGTACACTAGATTCTGATAGAGATGAGTTTCTTTTTTCCTTTTTACAATGATTGGTGTATTAATTTAATGGGCTGAAAGTTTTGATATTTATATTGTTTGTTTGTTTTGTTTTTTTGATTACGTTGTCATATTCAGCAGTGTGACAACTAAATCATGAAATGGGAACTTGTTCAGGTGATAACATAGAAGAAAATACTTTAATTTCATGGATTTGCCTTTCCAAGCTGAAAACAAAATTGGAAGTTGACATGAACTGGGGCATTTCTTGTTTTTGGCGAAGAACCCTTTTGTGTTTGTTTGGTTCATGCATTATTGTTGGTTCTTTCATGTTGATATAGTGACATTTGTGTTTCAGGTTGGGCCTTGTTGCAACCATTAAGGTAAGTGGCTCATTCTCATGATAGTTGGGTTATAATTGATGATTTGACAATTTCTAATGGGAAAAATGTGAGGATGATTTATGACATTGTGCACACTTCTATGTTTTTAGAAATCAACTCACTACTATTAATGATGTTTATAGAATGTAAATGTGATATTCTATAGACCAAATCAAGATAAGTTATCTGAATCATATATGATCAGTGGAGAACGTTCATATATTTATTAGAATGACACTTGATGACTTCTTGAACATTCTAGACGTCTTATTTTAATTAGGAGATTACAGGCTTAAGCTGTTTTTGTAAGATTTGTTATTCTTTGTTTAGTGATTGGAATGGCTAGCGTATTAGAAGGGTAATGTTATTACCCATGTGAAACATTGGATTGGCTCTATTATCTTGTGGGAACCAATCCACTGGTTTACATGAGGGAAAACATTACCGGTGTCGTAGAGGATTTTGCCTAGGTATTTTATACTAAAACAATGAATGTAATAGGGCTTCTTTTTGGTTGTTGATTAACCTTGAAGGCAAATATAATGAGCCTAGGTATTCTATATTAAAGAAATGAATATAATAAGGCTTCTTCTTGGTTGTTGATAAACCTTGAAGGAATTATAATGAAGGATTTTCTATTTTGGGGGTGTGTGTGTGTGAAGTTTTGTATAAGCAACGACCACAATTATCAACACCCATATTCTTGTTTTACACATAATGTTATGCATCCTAAGTTTTATTTCCCAAGTTATGTGACATTATATAAAAGATAAAAGGTTATTATGTAATCCATAATGGTGTAGCTATACACTAATGACTCATCACTTGAGATGTAGCTTGGTGTAAAGACCTGAGATGTTTAGTACTACTCTTGAAAAAAGGATCCTCTTAACACATCTATGGAAACTTGTTAATGAACTTACAAAAAAAAAAAAAATTTTAGCATTTAATAATTCGATTTTTCTGAAACATTTTCTGCTTCTTCAAATGGTTAGTTTGGCTGGTAAATTTTTTACTTCTTTAAATGGTTAGTAATTAATACAAGTTTATATTTTAAATTTAACCTTATAAAATTTAGTTTTTATTCAGTCAGTCTTTTACCCTTTATCTATGCTATCAATCTTTCTACAGACCCACTGGTAAATACTCTCTATATATGAGAACTCTCACTTGTAACAAAATCCATTCATCTAATGATATATTTGGCTTTATTTTTTCATAGGAAATGTAGAAATGTATTTTAATAGAAAAAATTTAAAAAGTGGAACAAGATTCCATTCCTACAAGGATGGCCCATCTAAATAGAGGTAAAGCTTTATAATTGGTATCATGAACCTGTGTAAATAGAAACCCATAAAAGAGACACAATGCAGGATCACTTGAAATTCTTGTTATGTCTTTTTTTTTTGGACCATTGTCAATATATTTTCAAATTCATATCTTTGTTTTATGTTGAAGAGTGTAAGCAATTAATGAAAGAAAAAAGTTAATTTAAAATTTTAATGAAGAAAACTAGAGTTTATGGTTCGGTGAATTTAAGAAAGCAAATTTGTTTTTATTTATTTAAATTATATCTTTATAAACGGACATGCTCTCTATATATATTTTAAATTGGTGAAAGTTTAGTTGATAGAATTGTGTACCTTATGTCTACTAAGAATAAAAAATTTATTTGAAAGGAAGCAAATTTGTACTTGTGTTTGCTGTGGGAAATGATCCTGCACTGTACAAAATAGGGCACAACCTTCCCAACTGAGATGAATAAAGAAGAAAAGAATTATCTAGAAAATATTTGAGCAACAAATAAAGAAAGTATTAAACTATGTTCCATATATTGCCACTTTTTTAAACCTCTTTTCTGATCACGAATCAAATTGTTTCTTTCTAGCCAAGTTAACATGATGCATCTTGAAAAATCCAATCGTTAAAAATAGGTGTAGAAACTATTTTTGGGGTGCATATGGTCTCATCCTTAAGAATAATTGGATGCCTATTTGTTTATAGAAAAGAGGCTAATCGTTATGTTTTATAGCCCTCAATTTTTTGTTTCTCTTACTATTTTTCTTCTCTCTCCGTTTTATTTGCTTTCTTCTGTCCTTGCAATTTTCTCATCTTTACCACTTTGTAATTCTCTTCTCTTACCCGTCCCCATATATTATTGTTCTTATCTTTCAACTACTATAGTTCTTTCTAGGTTCCTATTGTTCTCTTTCTCTTTCAAATCTCTATTTCCTTTTGGACTCTTATTTTTTTGCTTGCTGACCTATATCTAAGTCAAATATTAATGAAGGAATCCTATAGAATATAGTTGTCGAAGACTAGGTGAACCCTTGCCGGTTGAGACCACGTGAAAATGTGATTGCCATAAATTGACAAGGTAATATTTCCATTTATTCATCAGAAGAGGCGTATCCTTGGCCATCACCTTTCAATGGTCAAGACAAACAATGGTTCAAAGGTGATTGCATTTAGCTCTTTTTTGACACCTTTGGAAAAGCTTTAGGCACTGGAAAAACATGCTTTATTATCACCTTAGGCTATCTCTGATTAGATTTAGGGGTTACTATTAATTTCTAGGCTGTTTCTAAAATGGTCTGAAGCTTTCTAGCAGCTTGTGGGCTATTTTGGGCTAGATTTGAGAGTTACTGACAATTTTTGGATTGTTCCTAGCATGGTCTCACTCTTTCAGGCAACTTTTGGTTTGGGCTATTTCCTACTAGATATGAGGGTTACCACCAATTTTTTGGTTGTTTCTAGCATGGTCTCAAGCTTTTGACAACTTTTGGGCCGTTTCCAGTCAAGGGTTATCAACAATTTCTGGACTATTTCTAGCACTGTCTCACTCTATTTAGCAGCTCATAGTTTATATTCTAGCAGATTTGAGGGTGATTTGCAAAATCTAGCCTAGTTCCAATTTGTAGGCTGTTGATTAGAATGAATGGTTTATGGGGAAAATTGGTCTTAGAATACAAATCTTCTCACGAGGAATACAATTCTTTTTGACGAACAAATTGATCAAATCTGAGATGAGAAATTTGATGATGAGGAAGAAAGGGAAGAAATTTTACACATTGTACAATGTGATTTATCATGATAAGAATGCAATTTTTAATTGCCTTAGGTAAAGTTAGACGCCTTCACCTCACATTTTTCACCTAGGCAGGATCCTTTTGTCAACTTTTGGTGCTTTTCGCCTTTGACAACCATGTTATAGTAGGGAGTTGGTACTTTTCTTACTATTGAATTCATCAGTATTCATCTTCAACTGAGTCACAAACTGTTATTCATCAGTGTTCATGTTCAACTCTAATGGAAATGGCAATTTTAGAGAATGATAGTTTTTTGCCATGATGCTATAGTTCAAAAAAGAATATTATACTTTCGTATCCTGTTGAACATATCTTAATTGTATGACTTTGGAAAGTGTTGTGTGCTGTGTGTTCTGGGCGTTTTCTTGTACTTGCATTAGCCTTTTAATTTATTATTTATTTTAAAGTCAAACTAAGTGTGCACAAAGTTTGCAAGTGGTCCAATATAGTTTAGTCCTAGCTCGTAGCTACTGAAAAAATCTTAACCTCAAAGGGATTAGTGAAACAACTTTTAGAACAACAAAATATATCCGGTTGAACTTGTGATCTCAACAACAAAATTTAAGATGAAATTGGTTAATTCATCAGACTTCTCTGTGGACCTTTAAATTTCAACCTTTGAGGATGTGGATATGTGGTTTTTGTTTGTGAATTCATGCAACATGTGAGAACCAAGATGAATTCTGACTGCCGTAGAGAAATTGAAGATATAGGTATAGATAAGAGGAATAGTTAAAGAGAAAACCTTAGTAAAGGTTGTAGCTTGACTTCTTTCTTTCTGGTTTGTATCTGGGTGTGGGAAACTATGCAAACTGTCTCACAATTCAAATAATACAGTTGATGTTTGATGGATTGAAATATGAATAAATTGATTGAATGATGATTTGAAATTAATAATAATTAATGCATATTTAACATACTTGGTGTGTATGCATAGTGTTCAAAGGTAAAAAGTGCCAAAAACCAATGAGGAATCCTATTGCCTAGGCGAGGTGAAGACATCATCCAAACTTTTATTCTTATCATGATGAATCACAATCTATAATGTATAAAATTTCTTCCATTCTTTGCCATCATCAAATTTCTCATCTCTAATGTAAAAAATTGTATTCTTCTCATCTCTAATTCTGAAACCTCTTTATCTTTAGACTTTGACTTAGATTTCAAAGTAAAGGAAGTTGAAATATTGGCCTTTTTTTGGTAATGTCATACCAATACCAAAACTTGTAGTAGTTTTAGTGGGATAAAATACTTCATCAACCCACTAGCCATAGCAACACCACCCTAAGTTAACAAATCTTCTTCAAACACCAATTCCTTGTCATCAACAACACCTAAGATTTTTTCCTTCATCCATTCATTACAAATCAACAACACAAAAATTGGAAATGGCCTAGAAATTGTCGATAACCCTCAAATCCGGTAGGAAATAGCCTAGAAGCTACCCAAAAAAGTGGGTCATGTCATAAACAAGTAAGAAATTATTGGTAATTGATTGGAAATAGTCTAGAAGTTGTTGGAAAGCCTAAGACTGTCGATAACGACCTAGAAATTGTGGTAACCCTCATATCTAGTATGAAATAGCTTAGAAGCTATTGAAAAGAGTGAAGTTGTGCTAGAAACAATCCATAAATTGCTGGTAACTCTTAGATTTTGCCCAAAATAGCCTAGAAGCTACCGCAAAACTTGAGACCACGCTAGAAACAACCTAGAAACTGTTGGTAACCCTTATATCTAATTGCAGATAGCTTAGAGTGAAAACAAAGTGCGCTTTTTTAGTGCCTAGAGCTTCTCCAAAGACGCTATAAAAGCGCTAAAGTTGATTGCTTTTGAACCATTGGTCACCTTGACCATTAAAAGACGTTGGCCAAATCACCTTGAGTAAAACCTTGCCTAGGCCATTCCTAGGTGTGCCTTTGACAACTGTTTGTATGATCAAACTGTTATGTTTCTTTTTTCTGCTTAATACATTAAATTCTTAGTTGTCTCTGATCTTTCTTTTCTAATTATTTTAAAGGATCGGGCAAATGAGATATATAAGAAGGTGGAAGATCAAAAATCTAGTAGAGGAAGAAATCAAGATGCATTATTGGCAGCTTGCCTATACATTGCTTGTCGACAAGAAGACAAGCCACGCACTGTTAAGGGTACACCCCAAGATTCTCTTAACATGTGGATCTTTCCTCTTTATCTTTTATATTCTGTATGAGCTTCCCTGAACCTATGAATTTCAACTAGAAATATGCTCCGTTGCCAATGGAGCTACAAAGAAGGAAATTGGCCGAGCAAAAGAATACATTGTCAAACAGCTGGGCTTGGAGACTGGCAAGTCGGTGGAGATGGGAACTATACATGCTGGGGACTTCATGGTGAGGGTTTATTCTCATTCCTGATTTATATGACTACATTTCATTTTGTTGGATTTTCATTGTTTGTTTATCACTTTTTATCTTGGGCACTAATGCTAATATTCTATTGATGTTTAGAGGCGCTTTTGTTCCAATCTTGGTATGAATAATCAAGCAGTAAAAGCTGCCCAAGAAGCTGTTCAGAAGTCAGAGGAGTTTGATATAAGGTAATTATAAATTTTTTACTTTCATCATGATAGATTTTGCTCAAATGTTAATTTTCTTTTGCATATCTCCATTTACATTAAAGTTGAATATTCTTTCTGAAATTCAGATGCTTTCTTAATGCTTTTGTTTGTGTACTGGGATGTAAGGCTTTATTTGGTAGGTACAACTGAATGTGGAACATGTCTGATTAGCATGACTAAATTCCTAATATCACATTTCATGCTCCAAATTTGTTCTGGACTATTGTAACAGTCCCAAGATTTTGTCCTGTGGATATGGGACAAATCCTGTGGTACACTTAGGACTCCTTGGATTAGGGCTAAAATATTTTCCCAAGGCCACTTGAAGTAGATGTTTATTATAAAGGCAAGTTAATACTTTTCTGAAGTTCTAAGAAATAAATATTTTTTGAGAACTTACTAGTAACTAGTCAAAATATATAATAGAAATATAAATATATAAAAATATGTATGTATATATATATATATATATAAATGGAGCCCATGTTATTAGAAATTTCTTTGGTGTAATGTAATCCATTAAGAACAGTGATAGAAAGAGAAGCTTGACCAATCATACTTGTTTTGAACATTAGTACTTGCAAAATGTCTCATCCTATTACTCTAGGATATCATATTTGAGCATCAACATGTTTTATGTTAGGTTACTTACAGTAAACACAATATAACTTTCTAGTTACCACAATTATGAATTGAATGGTTAGGTTTGTGGTTTTTCCTATAAGGTTTAGAGTTCTAGTCTATTAGGATCCCAAGTGCAAGGTATAAGACTTGGATTCCACATTGGAAAGTATGGACAACTAGTATGGGGTTTATATGACCTTGGGCTCTCCCATTTCAATAGCTAGTTTTTGAGGTGTGGTTCTCCTAAGGTTCGTATCATTTGGTATCAGAGCCATCACCATGTCTCCCAGTTGCAATCATGCGGCGCGGGTGGTAACGCTGACATTGCAGTGTTCGCTCGGGGCTAGCAGGGAGCTAGTGCACAGCCAGCCCGCATGGGCGCCGGGGCTGCGGAGCGTGGTGGTATGTTAAGATCTCAAGTGCAAGGTATGAGACTTGGATCCCACATTGGAAAGTATGGGCAACTAGTGTGGGGTTTATATGACCTTGGGCTCTCCTATCTCAATAGCTAGATTTTGAGGTGTGGTTCTCCTAAGGTTCGTATCATTGTCCCCACATAGGCATCTACTTGACAAAAAGTCATTGTTTTGAGCTTCCCCATAATTATAGGATTTGATGGGGCTTTAATTAATTTGAGTTTGCAAAGTGAGTTCAAAGATTTCTGAATGTACAAAAAAAACCACCTCAAAAGTAATATTTACCTCTTATAGTTTGAAATGGTAATCTCTTTCCATTTTATAATAACACCTGTTCTCATTTATGTTAGATAGCTTTTACTCTAATGAAGACAGTCTATCTTCCAATGAGAGAGAAGTTATGTTGATCATGTGAACAAGATATTAGGAATTTGCCTTTTGTATGCACTGGTATGGTGGGCATGAATTTCTTGGTTTGTTATTATGATGTTGAGCATTCTGTCTAATGTCTGTGTGGTGGTAGATGCACTTGAAATATTTTTATTAAAAATTTCATATACCTATTGTCATTAGTGGGTCATGATACAATGTCATATACTGAATTAACAAGAGATTGATGTAGCATCCTGTGTGGTAAGTTTTTATGTGCAGATTTAAGCTGCCATGCCATTTGGTAAATGATGTTTTGTGTAATTTTAGGTTTAAGTTGTTTGCCTTATGATACAGTTTAAATCCTTTGCTACTTTGCTTTGCCTCTCAAGTTTTTTTTCTCTTTTCAGGAGGAGCCCTATATCAATTGCAGCTGCTGTTATTTATATTATAACTCAGCTTTCAGATGACAAGAAGCTGCTTCGAGGTATGATACATCTTTATCTTGTTTTACTTAAAAAAAATGTGTATGCTTTTAATTGACTTGTATAAATGCAATGCAGATATTTCACTTGCTACTGGAGTTGCAGAAGGGACAATCAGAAATTCATACAAGGATCTTCATCCCCATGTCACAAAAATAATACCAAATTGGTATGCCAAAGAGGAGGATCTTAAAAACCTTTCCACCCCATAAAATGTAGAGCATACAATAAGGTGAATTGAACAGTTTCAGACTTAATTGGTTTTTAGGCCTTCTATTTATTAAGAACTGTTAATCATACGGAGTACTAAGGATTTTGGTATTCTTTACCATGATTTTAATACTTGAACTGACCGTTAACCTAGTCAAAGGGCTGATTTGGGTCAATGTTGGTCTGGTTGGTCCCACCGATGATATTAGCACCCTTAATTTTACTCTTGCAGGTTCATTGAATTTTTGACCAAACCTAGTTTGGTTGTGAAAGAGACTGCTGGCAATATATTCACTAATATAAATAGAAAATTGCTGCCGGAACAATTTTTGCAAATCTTTTGAGTTTGTCATTCATATTCTCTGTTCTTCTGAAAGACTGTAGTGTTTTGAACGGGATTTGGGAAACTAGTAGATACATAAATCTTCTTGCCTTTGGACATTGCATCGATTTTTGTTGGAATATCATCGTTGCCAACTCACTCGCCCAAGAAGGGATATGCTATGATCTTCATGAGCAGATTTAATCTCTTTCAGAAGATTTTCTTCATTGAAAATCAGCAAAGCTTTCTTATATCTTTTTATAGTTTCATTGGAAATTAGAAAGGGAATAAAGTATTGGGCTAAATGGGAGTCAAATAGAGTAAAGGAGAGACGGAAGTTGACTTTGTATTTGAGGAGATGGAGAAAGGTGCGAGTTATGGTTAAATGGTAAGAGAGAAGATGGAGAGAGGTGCGAGGTATGGCTAAGTGGAAGAGAGTGCGAATGGATTAGGAGAATGTGGTGTTTAGGGTTATCACATTGTGGTAGAATGATTGTGATTTCAATTTTGTGGTGGCGATAGCGAGGACAAATGGGGTGTTTTAACATTTGGATCGTTTTCATCCTGTGGTTGAGCTAGAAATTGACAAAATTTGATTGATATAAGTAAGGGTCAAGTCAGTCCAAATCTTGTAATGATTTTTTCTTTATTTCAAACCATGAATACTTGTGGGTTTTGATTAAACCAATTGAATCAGTCGGTTAAATCCAAGTTTCCAAAACTTGTTCATTACTTGATACCATGGAATTAGTACGCTGACATAAAGATGACAATGAGATGAGATGGGGCTTATTGTCCCATCCCCCTCATTTGGTGAAATATTTATATGTCCTTGGGAATTCTCGTTCTCTATCTACAAGAAATATATCTTTTCCGTTTCTCTACTTTATTCTTCATTGCCTACATTTACCATATCGTTCAAAAATTCACTCCTCTCTTAGCTTGCCCACAACAACGTCAAAACATACTTTTTTTTCTTTTAACACACAAACATTAGAAGACAAAGAGAAAGACCTAGAGAGACAAGAAAGGAGATGAAAAAGATGGTTGAGAGAATGGAGAAGAATAAAAAATGGAAACAAAAAGCATGTTGGAGAAATAATAAATAAGGAGAATATAGAGAATAGAAATACTTTTTGTCTGAGGTTAATTAGAGGGTAAGGACGAGGATCCTTGCCTTGCCCTTGTTTACGAGGATCTCTTGTCTGTCTTAGTTTTCGTTTTTCTTGGATTGTTATTTTTCTATTTGCGATGGGGTGGGTTAGGGATTCAATTGGAAAGGTTGAATTGTCATCTTTATTCAAGCATTGATTGTGTTTTTTTGTTGAAGTTATTATTTTACAATCAATTTTTTTAATGACATAAATTTATGATAAATTATATTTTTATTGGCACTTCTTATTTGTAAGTGCATGTGTTTACATGAATGTCAAGATAAATGTCTTAAGATTTGTAGAACCGTGACAAGAGGATTAAAATTGTGAGACCTTATGAATACATATAGTTGTAGATCTAAAAACATTCGTAATCTTAGTATTGAATAATTCTACTAAAAGGTATAAAAAAATCTCTTATGTCAAGGTTGTTATTATAGCTCCTTATGAGTTAATAGCGGTGATAAGGATACCTTTCTACTCAAAGCATCAACTACCACATTTGCTTTATTTGGATGATACTTGATTTCATAGTTATAGTCTTTAATCACTCTAACTATCGTTTTTGTCTTATGTTAAGCTTATTCTAAACAAACTAGTATCTTGAACTCTTGTGATTGGTGCATGTATTACATCTCACCTTATACAACTAGTATTTTCATATCTTCAATGCAAACACCACCATACCCAATTCTAAATCATGAGTAGGGTATCTCATATCAAAATTCTTAAATTATCTTGAGACATGTACTATACCTTACATCACTACATCAACATCGCTCCTATCCTATTGTGGGAAACCTCTGCATAAACATCATACTCTACCTCATCCTCTAGTAGAGCTAAAACTAGAGAAATTGTCAACATTTTCTTCAACTCTTGAAAACTCTCTTTATAAAAGTCAGTCTACTGGATGAGCCTTTTTTTCCTTGTGAGAGGTTTTGTTAAACTTTGCAAACTTTTCGATGAACCTTTTATAATATCCTGCTAACCTTAAGAAACTCTGAACCTTCTTGATATCTTTGGTCTTTACTGGTAAAAAGTTATCTCTATCTTACTTAGATCCATGGATTTACCATCGGTTGTTATTACATGTCCTAAAAAAGCAATTTTGTCAAGCCAAAATTTGTACTTGGAGAACTTTGCATGTAATTGCTTTTTCTTTAATCTTTGTATGACAATTCTCAAGTGCTCCTTGTGCTCGTCTGACTCTTGAAATACATCAAAATGTCATTGATAAATACTATTATAAACTTATTCAAGTAGTCTTGAAACACCCAATTTATTAGACCCATAAACATCGCATGAGCATTGTTCAATATAAAAGGCATCATAACGAACTCAAAGCGCCTATATTTAGTTCATCGTCTTTAACATATCATTTTCTAGTACTCTAACCTGATGATTATCTAAACTCATACCTGTCTTAGAAAACATTGTGATCGCTCTCAGCTGATCAAATATGTCATCTATCCTAGGTAATTGATACTTATCACTGTAACATTGATTATCTCATGCACTCTTTACTCAACATTTCACAAGTCTTAATACAAATGATCATCATACTCTGAATGCACCCTTTACTAAAATGGAGTTTATCACCATTTTCAAGACTAAATTAGACTTTCTTTCTTTGACAGTCGATCTCAGTTTAAAATCTCTTTAGGAAATCTATCCCCAAGAATATATCAAAATTTGGCAATTCAAATTCAATTAAATCAAAGAGCATTAATCTATCTTAATTGTTTGACCTATCAATATTTTGTCACTAATTATTGAGTCTCCAACAAGCACTTACATTCTTACTTTCTACAAAATTGTCATTGGATTCAACCTTAGCACTCTATTATGTCTTATGTTATAAACAATAAATAGCACTAGAATTGATTAAAATATATAAGGAAGAATAACAAAATAACAATTGATCAGTAATTGTGAACGAGTTGGCATTTGCTTGCCCTTGTGTAGACCTTGACATTGACATTTTTGATTGTCTGCTCAACTTTAGTTAAAGCTATTGGGCAATTTTTGACTACATGTCTTGACTATCTGCACTTGAAGCATAATCCTTATCTACTCAAACATTTACCTTGGTGTTGTCTCACACATTTTTGGTAAGCTAAGGTATCATTCTTTCTTTTCTTGTTACCATTTCAATTTCGCTTACCCTTAGGCTAGAAATGTCTCTTGCCTTTCACTAATTTTTCTATTGAGGCAAAACTCTCTAACCTTAAATGTTTGATGTTGTCACTAGTGTTGTCTCATTAGAGATCCTTTTAACAGACATTTCAAACCTCAAAGCCTTACTTAGTGTTTAGCTATATGATTAGGGAGGTTGGACACTTGTCATCACATCTCTAATGATCTTTGGGTTAGAGCTCATGGTATACTTGGCTAATTAATGCATTAAACCTCGTGGTATACTTCTTAACTAAATTACTCCCTTAATACAAATTTTTAAATTCCTAATCCCATAAGGAGGTCATGTCTGCGGTCTTGTACTTGACATCAAATAATCTCCTAAAATCTGCCTAAGTGATTATTTTCCACCATACTTGGGTATCTCCTTTGAGAAGGTAGTTGACATACTTTACTTCTTTCCGTTTAACATCTAAAAGAGGTACATTGCACTCTTTATTACCTTAAGCCATTCCTTAATTACGAGCGGATCACTCGTGTTTTAAAACTTATGGGGCTAATGCATGCGTGGCATTCCATAAATTGAGTGTAGTAAGGTCTGGCCTACGACAGAAGTCATCTCTCACTTTTTTGATATCCCTTTTTATTCAATTTGCACTTGTGGTACCACTATCGTGTAACACCCTTTTCAGATATATACTTCTACATAGAATATGACCCAAAGAGATGTGTACAACTTAATTACTTAATAGATACAACGGAACATAAGTATGCAATAAATCTCTTAATTCATTTGCATGCAAAAATGTATAAATAAAAATTTTATAATCCCATAAATAGTTATAGTAAAACCCTTAAATATAAATCCATAACTCAATGCTTGAAACCTAAAATATAATAATAATAACAATATTTTTAATGTGCAAACATCCCATTACTCTCAAGCTAGTAATAAAATGTAAAAATGTCATAATTCTAAGAATGAAATTTTTCTTCTTAGCCTTATGCAATGAACTGAGTTAGATTGCTAGCTCCCTCATATGCCTCGTTATTCGCCTTTAACTTCAAAACCATAAAAAAAGAACGTGTAAGTGAAAAGAAAACACTTAATAAGTAGATGACCTCTCGACATTTAACATAAGACATGACTAAAATTAGCATCCCATGTCTAAAGATCAATATGATTATAACTTAACGCTCTTATGCCCTAAACATAGACCATTCACAAAGATTACTTAGCCTTAAGTTCACCTCGACATATCTGATGCATAGTGAAAGCAAGTGACGCCTCTCGTGTCAATTAACTATTGTGCCTTATACACATATTGGTTGGATTATTGGGTTAACTAGTTATGATACTCTAGTCACACGGAACTATTAATTGAAAACCATCCTCATATGACCTTTAGCATGAGCACCTATGTGATACATTCCACTAGTTATGCGAGGAACTAAGTATAAAACAGTCTTTTACTATACACCCCTGAATTGTACTATATGGGTAAGACGTTTTGGTACCGAGTGTATGATACATCTTATGAGAATCTATCTTTTATATGACTTTATTGCTTTTATATAACTCACCACAATTGGTGGCTATATGAGTGTACACTACTATTCTAAGCGTTTATTTATTTTTTATCTAAATTCGATTTAGACGAGGTCCATGTCATCTTCATAAGTTGAACACCTCTACATAAGCTAGCTTATCTCATTCTTAATTTTGTAGATTTTTCTAATTGTAATCCCTATTATGCACTTAGCTTTAAGGTAAAATGGTAATTTTATCTAATTTGAACGAGTGCTAGATGTCTTTTCCCTTTGCCCGTAATTTATAAATATTATGAATGGACCCTTGTCTTATCTCGAACCTTTAAAACATAAGTGGTAGTCTCACGAGGTACCTTTCAAAAGCTTGTCGACATCCTTGGGAGATGAAATTTACAACCCAAAACTGGACCTATTCTCCCTAGAATTTTTTGACCAAGATCCTAACACTTAATATGCACGTTACTCTTGGTTTTTGCCTTAACTTGTAGCCTGCAACACATGGAAATCCTTATACAAGCTACATCTAGGTTGCCTCTATACACATGTTATTCCTATGGATCCAACACCAAATCTCTAAGATTCAATTTCTTTTCCATGTGTCGAACTAAATCTAAAAAATTTCAACATGCAAAGTTCTATTATAGTGGGCCATAATACCTGCCACATTCAACACATGCAAGATTTGATTAAATAAACATTCAATGATTCAAGACTTCCTAATCTTGAGCAAGTTGAATACTCTCCAAGAATCCAACCATGAGAACCATTAAAGCAACCAAGAATTTGTCCAAGAATTCACCATGTGCATCAAGGATATTAAGCTAACAATTACAAGATTCCAACCATCCAAAAATTGTAGCCAAGACTCACGAAATCAAGGGAAGAAGTTTAACCTACTTCCCTGAAATATGGACCAACCATTAGGCCCAAACCTGACCAGATCCAAAAATAAGTTTTCTTAAAAAGACAATAATACCCTAAAGAGGTACTTAAGGGTATTACAAACCGACTCACTTACGCTACTTGGAATGGCACTTTGTTCCATTAGCACCTCTTAATTAATATTCCTTATGCTAGTGGCATTCAACCTAAGAGGTCGATTAACTATCCTTGTATCTTGTGCCTTTGTGGGTTGGTACTAAGAAAACATATATTTAACCTCCAGAATTTCCTCATAATGATCATGTAATACCCACATTCATTAACTTGTAAACATAACATAATAGATAGGTAATAACTTTAAATTTACTTACATTAATCATTTTGCGAGTATGGGTAGCATCAATTAACTACATACTAGGACATAACTTTTGAGAACTGAAATCATTATCTTATACCAACTTGTAACATTCCTAACTAAAGTCACTTAATAAGTAGTTGATTTAGTCCTACATATTAAACTTTTAATCATTTCCATGCTATTACTTAGTTCTCCACCTTGACTTGGTTATTTGGAGTACACCTTCATATTTTGAAATATGATGATATGAAATCTTGAACTATGTATTATTCATAAGGTCAAACAACTATTTTTCACCCAAGTTTTGATGTATTCTCAAAAATACACTCACAGAATTTGAAAAACTTAAAGTCTTACCCATTCATTTAAAATCTCAGTTATGGTTACGATTAAAATTGTTATTTAACAAAAAAATTTAAAAACAAAAATTTTGTTACGTTTGCATCAGTTTGAAAACCTCACAATTCTCTTCATCCAAAGTTTGAAAAACCAACATTCCCCCCTTAGGGTTTGCAAACTATCGTTGTCTTCGGTCGTGTTAGCTCTCCCTCTTACTTATCTCTTTTTGTCGATCAAATTCTAACCACCGACGAAACCGATTTTCTCCAACGAGTGTTATTGTCTTGGACGAAGTAGATTTCATTTTTGTCTAAGACGTTGACGACTATCGAAGGTCTCAGACTATCATGTCATCTTTATCTCAGACAAAGACGAAATCGTCTTCATCCAAGATGAAGACATTCTGACGAAGATGATTTTGTCTTCATAGGAGGAAATCAATTTCATCGGTGGTTGGGATTTGATCGACAAAGAGAAAAAACCCAGGAGGGAGAGCTAACGCGGCCGGAGACAACCATGTCTAGTGACGGTTTGCAAACCCTAGAGGAAAATATTGATTTTTCAAACTTTAAATAGAAAAAATTATGAAAATTTTAAACTAAAGGGGCAAACGTAATAAAATTTTAGTTTTTAAAATTTTTTTTATTAAATAATAGTTCACCTCTACCCCTAATTGGGATTTTAAATGGACAAGTGATACTTTAAATTTTTTAAATCTTATAAATATGACTTTAAAAATATATTAAAACTTTTGAGTGTAAAATACTCCCGTCGCCTATTCAGAATCTTCTGACAGGATTGTGATGCAAATAGCAAGCCTCAGGAAAATAAAGCTGTTGCTTAGTCGCTACCATAAATGATAGGTAATTATTTTCTCTCTCTCTGCTACGCAGAATAAAATAGACAGCTGATTATATAGTAGTAATTTTATCATATCTCCGCTGAGGTCGTTGAATATCTCAGAGTGTAGAACTTGGAATACCTTAAATTAAATGATTGATTGATGGATCGAGAAACAAAACAAATATAAGTTTATGTGTTAATATATAAATAAATAAATAAATAAATAAATAAATAAATATATATATATATATATATATATATATATATATATATATATATATATATATATTATAATTGGTTTCCAATTCTATCAAATATTCCAAATTTGTTTTTCAAGTTTCATTAGACTGTTGAAATAATAAAATATTGTCAATTATAGAACAAAGGGAGAAAGACAATTTCTTATCCAAGATTTACAACACAATAAAATTATATAGATATACAAATTATGAATTATTATATAATTGAATAATTTTAAATAAAAAATAAAATAATATCTAATTATATAATAACACATTATCTGTGCATAAAAAATGTATACATATAATATTACTCTTTATAACACATTTTTCCATCTATGAAATTTTAGAAAAAATAATATTCCATAATCCCTAAAATTTAGTCTTAGTTTTAAATATCCAAAGATATTTTTGATTACTTCATAATATATTATATGATTGATATTACTTACACCACTAATATACAAATAAATTAAAATTTCTTTGTCAATTTGAAGAGGAGAGTATAAAATTTTATATCAATAATTTCTAACCTACTACATATCAAATGATCTTCAATTTATATTTTTAGATGGTTGGAATAGTTCATATGACCGTTGGATGGGATAATAAATCTGTTGAGCTCCAAAAGTAGAGTTTTCTTTTTGAAAACTAACTGACACATAGGTGTGTGGCCATGATAAATAGACGTGTATCGTTTAAATTTCCTCTTTTCCATGTTTGGTCAAATCTCAATCAAAGCTTCCAACAGACGGATTTTCTTCTCGAAAAATATAAGCACGGACATTCCATGACGAAGCATGATCATACCTTCCTCATACATGATATTTGTCCAAAATTCTAAAGGCAAGAAGGGGGAATCACATGAGAAAAGAACGAGAAGTGAACAACTAAATTTTTGCCTATACACAGGCGTGTTATTCTTCTACATTGAAGTGTATCTTTTTCTCCCTTGATTTCTTCATGAAGCATGACAAGATTTGCACAACAAAAATTTCACGTGCTTTTGAACCCAAAGATACATGAGCCTGTGCTAAAAGACAATTAGGTGAGTATCGAGTTGACTTTGCTCAAAATTGCACTTGGAGGCTATATAAGCAAATTCTTCTTGTGTTTGGCTTTATACACGGGCGTGTAGATGAGGAACAAGAGCTTGTATGTCCTGTTTCTACATTTTTCAAAATGTATCCATTTAGTAATGTTGTTCACACATTACTTAGATAATGTTAGACATTCAAATTTGTGTTTTTAGCATCATCAAAATATATAGGGTTAACAATCTCTGTTTTTTTTATTGATGATAAAAACTAAGTTTAAATCAAAATTTAAACAAATAAAAATGCAATTGAAAAATGTTTCCCCTAACATTATCAAAATTTTGGTACAAATTTATCAAAATACTTATCAAGTTCAAACAGTCAATTTTGTCATTTCTTTTAGTCTTTTTAATGAATAAAATTTTAATTCAACCTATCTCTCCCTTTTTTTAGCATTAATAAAAAATATAATAAGGAAAGATAAATTAAAATTTTCATTTTCATTTGCTTTCTAATTCAAGATAAAACAATACCAATTAAAAAAGTTGCTCCCCCTTACTTTAACACATTTTAACAAATATATTTACCAAGTTTTGTTATTAAAGCAAGTCTATTTGATAAGGTTTTGGAAAAATTTTGACATGGTATCCCTTATATTTTTGAAAACTCCCTTTTTCAAACAAAATCAAATATAAAAAAAAATACAATCACATATATGCATTTAAACCATCCAAACTTCTTTCCAAACACCATCAATCCAATCTGAACTTCTATCAACTAAATCCACAATTATAACACACAAGCCATTTCATCAATGTCCAAATAAACATAAAGCATAAAACCAAATTTCATAAACAAACATAAGGTATTATCTCATATATCATTTCACATAAAATGTATCACAAAATATGTCATCTCAATTCAAAACGATAACCCAATAAAGCAAGATAATCAATATGATGATCAACATAATAATATTTAAGGAAAATGTCAAAAACATCATCAATATGTCAAAAGCTACGTCAACTAAGTATTTATACAAGGTTTCAAAATTGATACCTAATCATCAATATCATCAACAATTATAAACATGATAATCAACAAATTGAACATGATACCACAATAAACATGATGGTCAAAAGAATTAAACATGATACTAAGTTTGAGCACTAAAATAAGCGTGTCCCTCAAAAAGTTATGATATGCAATGTGAGTAAGAACAAAATGAAATGCATGAAAAGAATGTCATGGTTGGGACGGGGGAAGGTCGTCACTCTATCTGGATGTCCGATCCTAGTAGAAATCCTCTCTTATACTAGAAAGCTGACCTTGAATATCATTGATCATTCCATTCATAGCACTCTAGGACAGCTCAAAGGTATCAAATCTACTGTCCATAATGTTGAATCTTCTTTACATATACTGAATCAGTCAATCCACACTACCAGAAGGCATATCCTCATCAACCTCATCGATCATTGCCTTTTTACTTTGTCTGAGCTGAATTCTAGCATTGTAGGATCACTAGGCATAGTAGACATCTCTTGTTCTTCCCCAATTGGCTTTTCATCCATATGCTCTGTATCTGCTTGACTTTCTTCATTGTTTTTACCAGTAATGATCAAACAATATCCATTATTTTGAACTTTTTTCAATCTATTAAGGTAGATGTCCTAGAGCCAATTAATTTGACATTTGTAATTATAATTTATCTTATTAATTAATAAAAGGATTTATAGTTATTTAGTTCATATGTTTGTCTATTATATAATTATGTGAATAACATACCTTTAGATTGGTAGAATTATGATGAAGGAATCAGATGACTGATTGTGGGAACCCCATGCACACATTAGATGACCATTTTAGAAATGTTTATAATTCTAAAATTTCAATGACTAAGGGTACATGTAATGGTGATGCGATTATCATAGTATTGAGTGACTCCATTAAAAGGTGGTGATAGTTCTCACATGTTGAAACTGTTAGCTGATAGTTTAGTGCAACATATGGGTGCATATTATAGACATGTTCATCAAATTGACCCCATCAGAGGATATCCATATGAATATTGCTCCAGAGTCTATGAAATAAATCCTCTAAACACCACGACTGCATATGATCCTTTGACTTGAGATTGTCAGACTATCTCATGTAAAGATTGGTATGGTTTGACATTATCCAACCTATCGTAGTAATAGAGGTACTATAAAGGTAGTGAAAGGTTATATGGTGAGATACATAGAGACTATTGTTGATCAATAAAGGATTTGCACTACTGAGCATAGGAGAAGATACTTCATATGTAAATGTTAAAAGACATTCATGACTGCTTGAATTTGTGGCCATGGTGGGATGAGGTTGTAGCCTAATCCATGTAAGTCATTAATGTGTATCAACTCATATCGAGGAATTACTAAGATAAACACAATTCTATGTCTTAGCCTTAAGAGATATCGATTGATAAAAAGATTAAATTGTAAGTAACTATGATGTTGTAAAAACTTATAGAAATGTTTACTAACACTTTTTCGTTCAGGTGACCATAATGCTTTGCTAGAGGCCAATCTTGGTTTATGTCTAAATTCTGATCAACTTCAGACACTACTTGTTTGATAGAGGGTTTATGAGTCACACACATTAAAGAGTTAATACAAACTAAGAGGCAGGATAATTTAACAACAATCTTGAGATCATGGAAAGAGAGAAACGTATGGTTATGTTTTGACTAGAATTATTTGGTGTGCACAGTGCCACATGGCATTGTGCAAATACATTGCATGGTTTTGGTTGGACCCACTTAGGAGTATAGTTAAGCAAGGCCAAATGATGGATGTGAGTAAACTGATTGAGTTAACTTGTATGTAAAGTGTTTTAGTTAAACAATGATTCTTCAAAGTCCTTGTTTGATATAAAATTTAGGTTAAGTTTGAATTCTAATTTAATTAGGATTCTTATGCATTAAACTTTTAATAAATTTAAAGTCCTTGTTTGGTATAAAGTTTAGGTTGAGTTGGAATCCTAATTTAATTAGCATTCTATGTATTAAAACTTTCAATAAATTAAAAGTTCTAATTTAATAAGAAGTCTTAGACACCTTATCACCTAGGTAGTTAGAGTTCTAACTAGTTTAGGATTCGTGCACACTTTATAAATAAAGGTGTTTAGTTTGAGTCAAATTTTTTAACATAACAATCCTTAACACATATCTTTATGCCTAAAATCTTGTTGACGCAAACTTTCATTGTCCTGATTTAATTTCCAAGATCCAGTCGATAGAAGCCTTAGCAACCTTCTTTTTAGATTGCCTTTCATTCATGCTTTGCGTAGATACCAGGAAGTCACACCTCAAGAAGGTTGGATAATGATTTTTACATAGCCACATGAAGTCTTAAAAGAGCTAACAACACAAGTATAATTTCTATACACCTTATGTGTGTTTAACATATTCATAAATCTATGCATTAAAACAAGTATCTTAGATCAATTTTAGGATCTTTGATTTTTTTTGAAATTTTTAATTTCACTGCACTGCCTATTAACGACTCTCTAAAACCTTACACAATCATCTTTATCTTTGATAGTGCATTGACATTCAATCAAGAGGTCACTTTTAATTTCCTTAAGTGCATTATATCACTATTATCAAAAGTAATCTCTAATTTCAAAGTAATAAATGTGACAATCATGCCAAATTGGATTTCAACCTTATTATCCAGAATCTCAAGCAATTTACAAATGAGTCAATTAGTTGTGTTTACTTGAAATCCATCCTTTGTAGCCTTTAACAAAACCATATTTTGCATTGATACATGTCCATTTATACTTCTGTCATTTAAGGAATAAATGATCATCCGATGCAAAATTCTTACTATGAGATGACTAAACCCCATCAATTTGGTTATGTTCACATAATAAGACCTAACGCCACCAAGATCACACCATAAATAATCTGATGTCCAACTCATACGAGTGTTTAAAATACTCTTATTATTACAGTTCAACCATTCAATAAACGTTTCAGGCTTAACCACATGATCTTCTCCTTGCATTCTGAAATTTATGGTTTACCCAATAATATTACTATTTTCATCTGTCAGTATTGAGAATGAACTACATAATTTATAAAGTAAATCTTTATAAACATCCAAATGCATAAAAAATAAAGTTTTCCATTTCAACCTTCTAAATTATTTACAACAATTAATTCCCAATACTAATATCATTCATAAAACTCAAATCCATGCAACGACCATTAAAAGTACCTATTAGTTAGATTTGTAAAAGCTTGTTTCTCTGTCATGTTCTTTGTTTTAATCTCTAACTTGTTGTATGATCATTGAGCAATCATTTTTCTCCTTAAACCCATCTCAAATTTTCAGATTTAGGCAAAAGAATGAGTAAATAGGATTAAAAATAGAGAACCTAAGACTTATAGGATAAATTTTAGTGATGACTTATGGTCATGGTTGCTGGAGACACAAAACCCAACATTAATTTGACCAGAAGATGGCTAGAGTTGTGAGATATTTGGCCTGATTTTAAGGATTTGAGGCTTGAACGATAACTTTTGGTGACGACTAAAGCTCTTGGTTGCTAGAGAAGTGTTTGGTAGCACTAATTTAATCGAAAAGAGGTTGCTTGAGATAAGGAAAGGTAGAAGAGTAGCGGTGGTTAGGGTTTTATGTATGTGGGAAATGGAAAGAAAATACATATTTTTTTCATACAAATTTGAGATACAAGATAGTGTGTATTAATACACATGGGTGTGTGTTCGCTTAGAATTAAAATTTAAAATTCCCAATAGAGCACGAATGTGTACTTAACTAACACGATCGTGTATGACAAATTTTGAAAAATTTTTAAGCATAAAGCACATGGGCGTTTCCATGCAGAGATTTCAATTTGAGAAACATTTAACATTGTGCATAAAATTGTTGACATATGATTTTTCAAGAAATATGAAGTTAAAAACTATGCAATGAAACACATGAATCAAGCATCAAATCAAAACACCCCAAAGATACAGATCTTAAATATCTTGATCTATTTTGGGGAGAATTTATGTAAATAAAGTTTTGATCAATTTTTAACACATGTTTAGATTGATTCGACTTGATTTTGTAATAAGCATTAAACATAATTATGCACCTAAACTTACATCGAATATCATATATTCATATACCTTTGAAACATGCCAATCATGGAATATGCAAGCATATAAAATATATCCATATCATCACATGTTAATCAAAATACACATGATGTCAATCAATCAATTCAATTGCATCATCCAAATATTATCATTATCATATTAAGGTGCATTCAAACAAGGATATATCAAAGAATATATATCCATATGAACATGTCAATTTACCAATAACATACAAAAATCTAAAGCATCCCAAACATATATCAATTTTGGCATTTTCACACAATCTTAATGAAACACATTAATCAAATATCAGGAGAATGAATCAAGAATCAAACCTAAGAGTAATATCCATTCATGCAATTACATTAACATGTGCATCTCAGCTCAATCAATCAATCTCAAAAATCCAGTCGAAATCATATGATTATTAAATTTAAAAATAAGTTTAAGTACTTAATATCTCAAGTTTTCGACTTGAAGAATTTTAGCATTTAAATTTCCTTGGTGCTCTCATCTCCAATGCCCAAATATGTGCCTTACATTACAATTCATTTCGCAACATTTTGATTCCAATGCTATAAGACACTTCTACAAAGAAATTTAAAATTTCTTTGGTACCTAAATAGCTTTGGGTTTATCAAGATTAGTCTTCAATGTCTCTTTAGAAACTCGAACCTTTTTTATTTTGAATGGTTTATCATTTCTAATTAGATATTTACCATTAGCATGTCCAATGAAAGCATGAAATTTGTATTTTAAATGTAATGAATGATCATTCTTCAATGCTTATATGATTTAACAAAAGAATTATTTCTATTATAACCTGCATTACACATTATTTCAAAATGGAGGTTCCAGTTTGGTGGTTGCATCATTAGTGTAGATATCAAAGCTTTCTTTAACCTGCAAAATGCATTAAGGCATTCATCTTTAAAATCAAAATTCACATCTTTTGAAAGTAGGTTTAAGAGTGGTTTAGCTATGTTCAAAAAATTCGTTATAAATCATCTATGGAATCCTGCATGACTAAGGAAACTTTGTCTTTTTTCACATTGCTCAGTGGTGATAGTTTCTCTATTATCTCTATTTTTACACGATCCACCTCTATTCCTCATTCAGATACTAGGTGTCTCAGTATAATCCCTTTTTTTACCATGAAGTAGCATTTTTCCCAGTTAAGTATGAGGTTCACTTCTTTGTAATTTTAAAGCACTCTAGAGAGGTTTTCAAGGTATTTATAAAAATTACTTCTGTAGATGGAGAAATCATCCATGAAATACTCCATTATACACTCGACAAAATTAGAGAATATGATCATCATGCAACGATAAAATATGGCTTGTGTATTACAGAGGCTAAAAGGCATCTATCTATAGACGAAGATTCCATATGGGCATATGAAAGTCACATTTTCTTGATTGTCTGGATATGTAGGAATTTGAAAGAAACCTAAGTAACCGTTCAAATAACAGAAATATGAGTAATTTGTGAGCCTTTCTAGTACTTGATTAATGAAAGGTAGTAAGAAGTGGTATTTTCTGGTGGTGTTATTTAACTTTCTATAGTTAATACACATTCGCCAACTAATGACTGTCCTTACTGGAATTAGTTTCATTATTTTCATTCTTGACCACTATTAATCTCTCTTTCTTTGGAACTATATGAATTGGACCCATCTAGTTACTATCAGATATTGGATATATCACCCCTACATCTAGTAGCTTTATAACTTCTTTGCTAACCACTTCTTTCATGTTGGGGTTTAATTTCCTCTGGCTTTCGATTGAAGGTTTGTGGTCATCTAGCATATGAATTAGATGCATGCATATAGAAAGATTGATGCCTTTTAGGTCATGGATGTTGTATCTGATTATTTTTTGTGTTCCCTGAGTAACCATACTAGCTTATCTCTTTATTCAACATTTAGATTTGTGTTAATGATAACAGGATAAGTAGAGATTGGTCTAAGATATGCAAACCTTAGTTTGGCTAGTAATGTTTTAAATTCTACTTGAGGTGTATCATTTATGGATAACTATAATGCGTTTATACCTGATTGTATTGCTTCCTGATTTAAGTCTTCAATTCTAGAGTGTGTTATTAGTCCTACTATTTCTGTCACTTCCAAGAAATATGCATATGTAAAATTTGATGTTTTCATGGGTTGTCAAATTGTTATTGATCAAATAAGATTTTAATGCATTTTTCAGTAATTCATCCTTAAGCATCTCATCTATGCATTTTTATATGATATCCATCCTATAACATGAATTAACAACATAAGGTTGTGTAGTTAGTTCAAACATGTTAAATTTATCTTTTCTTGCCCAACTTTAAATGTCAGTTTCTTGTTCTTGATGCTTATAATTACTCCAGTAGTTACTAAAAAATGGTCACCCAAGGATTATAGAAATGTGGGCGTTTTCCTTAATTTCCAATGCTATAAAGTCTAGTGGAATATAAAACTTGTCTACTTGTATTAGAATGTTCTTTAGTATTCCACTCAAATATTTAATTGATTTGTCAACTAACTATAGAGTTTCTATCTTAGGTTTGAGTTCTCTAATGTCTAGCCTTTTACATAAGGATAGTAGCATGAGATAGATGTTGGCTCCCATATCGCATAATACCTTATTGAAAGATTTGTTTCCTATTGTACATGGTATGAAGAAGCTTTCTAGGTCTTTTAGTTTCAATGGCAATTTATTTTGGAGGATTGCACTGTATTCTTCTAAAAGAACCATTGTTTTAAATTTTTCAGCTTTCTCTTATTTGACAATAACTTCTTCAAAAATTTGGCACTTGCAAGCGTTTGTGTTATTGCATCTAGGAACGACACATTAAGGTGTATGCACTTGAAGATCTACAAAAATTTGCCAAAGTGCTAATCTAATTTCATTTTCTGATGCCTTTGAAGGGATGGTATAACGATATGATACTTTGGTTTGACTTGAATCTTTCTTTCTCTATTCTCAGATGACTTTTATAACATTTGTTGTATCTTCTTATGTGGTTTTTGTCAAATCCTTCTTCAAAGAATGATCTAGTGTGATTAATTTTATTGCTTCATTCACGATTCTATTTCTGGTAGCTATAGCCTGACATCATTCCCTTGGATTTATCAAGTGGCTTGGTAGTTTCCCATGATCTCATGAATTTGATAACTATGCTTACTAGTTTAACTACTCTTCAAGCATTCTATTATGGCTAGCTAGCTATTTTATTCTTTTGGCGAGGTGTTTAATGACTTCTTCTTAAACTTGTGTTTTTTGATTCTGATCTTATATAAAACTTTCCATCATCAATTCTAAACTTGATTTTTGTTCTCTTGGCGTAAGATACAAGGGTTGATGTTGTGTTATTCTATTCTGGAATCTTGGCAGTGATGGTCTCAAGTTTTGGCTTGTATTAGCTGGAATCAGTTGATTATTCCATGAAAAGTTCGAATGATTCCTTTATCTTGGGTTGTAAGTATTTGAATATAGGCTACTCTGACCCTTCTAGTTAAAATTTATTGCATTTGCTTGTTCCTCTATAGTCATTCCTCTATCCACTGCTTTTATATCCATCTTTTTTAATTTATTCGTTAAAGAGTCAAGTTTTGCATTCACTGTGTCATTTTGTCAACTTTATATACCTTTGATGGTTTCTTTGGTATAACATCATCTATCCAACATGAACTGCTTACAGTCATTCGTTTAATCAATTGGAATGCATTCTCGGTTGTTAGTCCTGTAAATGATCCTCTAACAGCTACATCAAGTGCAGTTTTAATATGTTTGAGTACTCGACTATAAAATGTTTCTATCAATAACCAATTTAGGAGACCAAGATATAGGCAGTGCATTTGTAGATCCTTGTACCTTTCTTAAGCCTTGTATAACATCTCATCATCCTTTGTGGTAAAAGTGGTGATCTCGTTCCTAATTTTTGTTATTTTTCCTACTTGGAAAAATTTGGTTAGGAATGTTTGGGACAAAACATCCCATGTTGTGAAGGATTCTTGTGCTCTCAATTCAAGCTAAATAGTGGTTTTATCTTTGAATGAAAAGGGAAATAATCTTAATTTAACTAACTCGTCAAGTACTTCATTTAGTCTAAAGTTATTGTATATTTGCACAAACTTTGCTAGATGTGCATATTAGTTTTTAGATGTGTTCCTCTAAAATAATTTTGCTTAATCATATGTATGATAGACGACTTGATCTTGAAATTGTTGTTGTTGACTGGTGGTTGGATAACACTTGTTATGGTGTCTTGATTGGATGGTATGGTATAGTTTTAGAGTGTGCATGGTTGTGATGGCAAATTGACTACATTCTAAGTCAGATTTGCCTTAGGATTTTCCATCATGACGTTTTGTTCTTGTTTGCTTTTTCTCAGGTTTTGTATAGTTCTTTCAATCTTAAATTCAACTTTTTAGTTACCCTTAATCCAGTCATGTACTAGGCAAAGCCTTCAAGAGAAAAGAAAGAATTGATGAGATAAATTAAAATAAAATCCTTGGTCTAATAAAGCCTTGAATTATATTAACATTGATTTAAACTCTAATCCCCTGTAACAACGCCAACAACTTATGCATCTCACTAGCAAGTGCACAAGTTGTCAAATAATATAATATTTATCAATCTTGTAGGAATGTTAATGTTTAGTCTAGGAACCATTCATGTCATCGATTTTAGGGTATTTTATTTTGTATATAATCTTTCAAATAATTTATTAATAAAAAAGCAGTTCTTTTGTTCATATACATAAGTTGTTTCCTTTATTTGCAAAAATATAAAGTATGTGTATCAGTTGTCTGGATGACTCACTTAATACAAACTAAATCATCAAATTGTTCCCTATGGATGTGATATAACTTGAGCAATTATATCATATAGTACGCATACTGAATACCTTCGTTGATTGCCATGAGATGACATTAATGCAAGTGATGATGATAGTTATGTCATTAAGGCATTAATATGAATCAATAGTTAAAGAACCGTTTTTTAAACATAACCAATAATGATAAGCCACATGGTTATTAAATCGTAATCAATAACTTATCATATGATCATACTGATGTATGAAGTAACCCTTTAACTTAAGAGGTTATGGTCGGATCTGATATCAACACGTGTGATTCATGTGGTACACAAATACAGGGTTAACCACATTTCATACAAGAAACCACATTAATCATGTGTTATTTATATATACAGACGAATGATGATTAAGATGAGATTCATTGACTTAGAAAGTATTAGCCTCTCAATATTCATTAATTCGATTCAAATCTAAGTTCCAAAGAAACATCGATAAATATTAAAAATCAAAATCTTTGGCCAAACTATAATGTAAATCATGTGAAAGATGTTAGTAATGGTGTGTTCCAAATATTTAAATTAATTATTCGTAAAGAATCGAAAGTAGAACTTTGATGATCTATCAGTTTGAAATCAATCTGAATTAAACAAAAGAAGATATTACCTACACGAAATGTACAGTCGGAGATATTAGATTTGATAGAGAATTTTTTTTAATCATAGTTTTGCGGCTATAGTACATTGTTTAATGTTTACCATAATTATTGAGTTATTAGATGCACTTTCGGATCGTCTAAAAAAGAACTCATAGCTACGCCACGTTAAACATAAAGCTTCACACTAACAAATCAGGCTTTTAAGAGGGAGAATCAGTTATCCGGGCTTCGCTAGCACCTTCTAAAGGATAATGAAAATCATACAAATGTCAAATGTAACATTTTAAAAGTTAAGTTGTTAATGAGGAAGAATTACTATGGCTAAAATATATAATAGATATACATATACATGACAAATGTTTAAATCAAGATTTTTGTAGGCCAAAAGTAGAATTTTAGAAACTACTATTAACCACCATTATAAAAAAATAAAGTTAGTTCATTCTAAATATACTTAATCCATTTTTAAACTAAAATTCTATAGCGCCCATAGGTAAGCCCAAGGGTATACATGGTTATGTATGATTAGTAAAAAGTCAATTAGTGGATCAGATTGTGATAGCGATGAAACAAGAGGTTGCCTTAGTTATGCTACTAGACACACGATCGTATATGGTTTATACATGTCTGTGTATCACGTCCTAAAGATAAAATAAAAACGCGATAACCCTAATTCTCTTTAATTATCTTTCATAGCCGCAGAAAACAGAGAGTGAAAGAGAGAAAGGGTATTTTCATTGCCTGTTAAGCTACCGGTGATCACTAAAATCATTATAACTATGCAAGGGAAACATTTTTATTAGAGTCCAAGTAAGTGAAGTGGCTTCCCTTGTTTGATCATGAAAATTTTAAAATCCTCCTATTATATACATGATCTGGAGATGTTTAGATATAGTAGTGATGATTTTGTTGATGGTGACGTACGAATATAAAGAGTTGTATGCATGACAAATCTATTTATTATATGAATGCTTAGGTTTTGATTTGATTAATGCTTTAGAGCCATATATATGTTCTTTAATTAAATAAATCGTGTGAATGCCTAGAGTGTGTAGAGATTTTTTTGTGTGCCTTAAAAGAAGTAATCTTGTTGGAATTGTGATCGAAGAAGCATAGGTGCAATTTCCAGATCATAACACATGGCGACATATGGCCTTATACATGCTCGTATATCGTTACAAAAATTTTGAAAGTCTGAAGATCCTACACTTATTTTAAGGGATAATATGCACAGTTGTGCGGTATGAGACACATGCCTTTGTATGGCCTTTTAAAAGTGGATGACGTGCATAAGAAGACACATGGCTTGCACACATGTGTCATCGTTCATGGGAGTATACCTAAGTCAACTCCTCATGCGCATCTACTCTATGTATGACCGTGTATTGAATGACACACACCCATGTACATGGGTTAGAAGGCACACAGGTATAGGTGGAGAAACACATAACCATGTATTCTTAGACAAAGACAATGGATAATTATACTCTTATGCTATGTGCATAGAAAGAGAGAGTTAAGCAAAAAGAATAATAAGCTATTAGAAGACAAGGAATTCAAGAAAGACATAGATAAGATGTCTAATTGTATGGATAACGACACAAATTCAAAATGAGTCAAAAGTCAACAACCTTAAAACTAGTGTCACACAACTAGATAGTCACCAACTATGTGTTTAAGTGAAGGTAATTGTGAAAGCAATAGGGTTAGATACCTATGAGATGCATCATGCATTTGACGCTAAGACGCATAGCTATCTAGTTTAGTTTAGGTATGCATGGCAAGGATATGGCTTTAGATATTCCTTACTTGATCAACCAGATGCATCACATATGTACCAAAGGTAGGGTTATCTCCATATAGTTAGTCAGTAGTTTTAATTAGCTCATATGCTAAGGAAAAAAGTTGTTATAAGAGACTTTCCTATATTATCAAGGTGTCCCAGTTTGACATGTGCGTAAGACACAAAGTAACTTTCACCAAGGCATCAGATATACCAATTTTAGCTTGGGTCTATAGATGATCCATGTTAAGGCACCAAGGTACTATAGTGTGATCACATTTAACTTGCAAGTGGAACATAAGTTTTACCATCAGTTATTTATAATAGATTTGGGTGTTGAAAGGTCACCACTTATTGAGTTTTACTCACGTATTTCCTTTTGTATGTTTGCAGGTAAAGGCGAGTAGTAACTTAGCCAGGGGATTCAACATTCCAGTTAGCAGCTATACCATTAGAGGGGTATTTTTTTACTTAGTTTTCATCAGACATATAGTTTATTATTTTTATTATTATCATTTTTATTATTGTCATTATAGCTATTATTTTCAAACACATGATATCATATGGTATTGATTAATAAAATATTTTTATTACATAATATTTTTGCCCACATTATAAGTATTATCATGCATTAAAATTTTCAAATAGTTCAATTATGCTTTTGGTATATTTCTCTCAAGGGTATATATCTAGAGAGAGGTATTATATTTATGGTATCACAACATGAGCTTAATACCAAAAAAAGGTTTAAAGTTTTATGTGTTTGAAAAATGTATATAAAGTTAAGTAAGAAAGTAACCTTTCATGTAATGTCGACTACCTTCGCATGCTTACCACTATAAGTATAATATACATTCCTCCAGTTTAAAGTAATATATGCCAAAAGGTTATTGTGATTTCAGGATAAAGAGATCCAAAAAGTTAATCAGAGATGCCTTAGGGGTCCTTAGTCAGGAAATGAGCCAAACAGAGGCTCGGGAACAGGTATTCGATATGCCAGTTACACCTTTTGTTAATAGTGTTGTCATTTACTAGATTATGGAAGAGATTTTGAGATATAACAAAAAGGTGTTAGCTAGTGTGGGGTATCTAACCCAAGCCCCTTCAATGCCAAAGCAACATTTAGATACAGAAACACCCTCTTAGTAGAGTAGAGGGAGTATAAGAGCACTTTAAGTAGAGATTAGACATAGCAGCAAAGGACAAACGCATCTTATTTACAACTTGTCTAGTCGTCATCAACCACTAGATTTCAAAGGTAATGTAATGTTATGGGGACTACCAACTGAGAAGTGCCTAAAGGTAGTAGAGGATGTTATAAGGATCTACTCAATGACGTATGTTGATAAGATACAGTATGTCAGTCTCCTATTGAAAAATGACTTTAAAGTCTAGTTACAGATGCTAAAAGGGATCCATTGAGTTTCAAAGATGTCATAGGCAAACTTCAGACAAGTCTTTGAGTTAGAGTATGTTTCAGCTAATGTCATATATGTGAAGGCCCAAGAGTTCCTTCGTCTAAGGCAGAGGAACATGTTGGTCAAAGACTTCTCAATTAAGCTAAACTCGTTGGCCAAGTATGCTCTCGTCATGGTTAATTCAGAGAGAGGTAAATTGGATATGTTCATGGGAGAGTTAAAGCCAAACATAGTCAATGATGTGATGGTATAAGATAATCCTTCTAAGACTTTTTTAGAGGCTTTCAATTGAGCATTGAGATTTAAGATCATAAGGTAACGTATGTCTAGGAATAAAGAGCTGTCATAGGAGCCTGTACCACTAGCCCTAGTGTAAAGACAAAATTAGCTGACTAATGAAGGCGGTAGAGGTAAGAGGCCCTTTCAACCTAAGAATAAGAACTAGAAATGTAAGAAATAAAGAAAAGAAGAGCAGCCTAAACACGATGGTTCCCTTGCATGTCATAGATGTGGCAAAAGGCACACCAACAAGTGTTTAGCCTAACAGAAGATATGCTACAAATGTAAACAATCAGGATATTTTGCCAGATAGTATATAGCCCCAATCACTGGGCTAATCCTAGTAGAGTAAACGGTTAGGGGAAGATAAGCATGAGTATTCGTAACTACTAACACATAGGCAAATGTTAGCCCTATAACTATGATAGATTAGATATTGTTTCATTCTTGTCATTTATATGCTTTAATTAACTTTGGTGCAACGTATTATTTTATTGATAAAGGCATAGTTGAGAAATTAGGACTAGAGCTTTTGGTTGTCCCTTATATTAGAATAAATATGCCATATGGGGACTAGGTTCACAACAGTTTAATATTGGTAAGGGAGACAAACTTCTTAAGAGGCTATGCCAGAGTTATGGATTTGATAATCATAGACATGTCAAACTTCGATGTGATACTGGACATAAACTTCCTAAGTAGACATGAAGCAAAAATAGACTGTGGAAGAAGAAAGTTAGATTCAGTATAGTAAGGGTGAGATGTTCATATTTAGAGAGGGTTGAATCCTTAACATGATGATTAGCAGTATTAAGGCTAATAAGATGTTAAGTAAGGGGTGTATGACATTTGGTGCACATGATTCAGAAATTAGCAGAGATAGTTTTAGGTATAAAATATACTCTAGTGATGCAAGAGTTTCTAGATGTATTCCCTAATAAGCTTATAGGGTTAACACTAGAAAGGAAGTCAGAGTTTAACATTGAGTTGGCCTTGAGAACAACACCAATTTCTAAAGCCCTTTATAGAATAACCTTAATTGAATTACAAGAACTAAAGAAACAGTTACAAGAACTATTAGATAGTAACTTTATCAGACTAAACCACTCACTATAGAGTGCATTGATCCTCTTCGTAAAAAAAGAAAAATAGATTAATGAGGATGTCTATTAACGATAAAAAGTTGAATAAGGCGATGATAAATAATTAGTATTCACTTTTAAGGATTGATGATTTATTTGACCAACTCAAAAATGTATCAATATTCTTTAAGATAAACTTGAGGTCGGGGTATCACCAAGTCAGAGTAGCACAATAAGATATGCCCAAGACTGCTTATAGAACCAGATATGGGCACTATAAGTTTGTGGTCATACCCTTCGGATTGATCAATGCCTTGACAATAGTTATGGACCTAATGAATAAGGTGTTCTAGGATTGTTTGGATAAGTTCTTGGTGGTATTCATTGATGACATCTTGGCCAACTTTAGAACTTGAGAAAAACATGAGTAGTACTTGAGATTTTTGCTTCAAAGGCTAAGAGAGAGGTAACTGTTCGTAAAGTTCTCTAAATGTGAGTTTTAGTTAGATAGAGTAGCATTTCTAGGTCATGTGGTTTCAATAGATAACATATTAGTAGACCTCAACAAAATTAAGGTAGTGTTAGAATAGCAGAGGCCTAAGACTGCTAGAGAGGTCAAAAATTTTCTACTATTGGCAGGTTATTACAGAACTTTTGTTAAGGGATTCACTAAGTTAGCTCAACCTCTTACAGAGTTAACATGTAGAAAGATTCCTTTTAGATGGTTAGAGGTTGACGAATAGAGTTTCCAAGAATTGAAAAGGAGATTGACCTCAACTCTTATATTTGCCTTACTAAAGGAGTGTAAGGACTATGATTTATACATAGTTACCTCACATCAGGGTTTTAGAGCTTATACTTCCTATCAATTAAAGGAGTATGAGCTCAGATACCCCATTCATGATCTTGAGTTGGTAGTTATGGTATTTGCACTTAAGTTATGGTAACACTACCTATATAAGGTAAAAAGTAACATCTACACGGATTATAAGAGTTTTGAATATTTCTTCAGTCGAAAAGAATTGAACATGAGAGAGAGACGGTGGTTAGAGTTGGTAAAAGACTATGATTGTGAGATTAAGTAACACCCAGGTAAAGCCAATGTAGTTATAGATGCCTCAAGTAGAAAAGTGTTCCTATCATAGATTATTGCCTACTGTGAGTTATAGCAAGAATTAGTGAGAAAGCAGACTGAGGTAATCATAAGGCAATTGGTAGATCTCCAGATTCAATCGACCTTTTTGAATGAGATCTATACAATATAAGCTTGAAATAAGGGATGTTTACAGATTAGACAAAAGATGGTCAAGAATACTAAAACTAGGTTCAGTATGGTAAAAGACATCCCAAAGTTTCGAGGGAGGACATGTGTTCCCTAATAATATAGTTTAAGAGATAAGATCTTAGCAAAGGCATACAATTCCTTTCACATGACCCATATGGGAATGTAAAGATGTATTAGGATTTGAGGAAGATGTTTTAGTAGCCAAGAATAAAGAAGGACATTATAGACTTTGTGGCTAATTACCTTGTGTGTCAATAAGTTAAGGCTGAACATCAGATATTATCTAGACTTTTGTAGCCTTTTAACATTCCTGAATGGAAGTGGGAATAAATATCGATAAATTTCATGGTTAGATTGCCAAGGGTCAAATGTGGCTATAATGCATTATGGATTATAATGGATCAGTTGACCAAGTCGGTACATTTCATAGTAGTTGAGCCACCATAAGTATTGATCAGTTAGGTCAAATCTATATGAGGGAGATTGTCAAATTTTATGGAGTATTTAGGATGATAGTATCAAATCGAGACATCGAATTTGTCTTAGTTTTTTAACAGAGTATATAGAAATCTTTAGTTATGACATTGGCATTCAACATAACATATCATCCCAAATCGATAAATAGATTGAGAGAGTTAACCAAGTGATTGAGAATATGTTGAAGGCTTGTTGCCTAGACAAAGGAAAAAGTTAGATAGATCTGTTACCATTGATAGAGTTTACTTATAATAATAGTTACCAGACAACCATTAAGATGGCTTCTTATAAGGCTTTGTATGGCAGAAAATGTAGATCACTATTTTACTAGGATGAAATAGAAGAAAAAGATGTCTTAGCTTAGTCATTGGGACCCGAGTTGACCTAAAAGATGATTAAGGATATGAGGATGCTCAAAGAGAGGATGAAGTAAGTCCAAGACCATTAGAAGAGTTACGTATATTAGAGGAGACATGATATTGAGTTTTAGGTGGGTGATAAAATGTTCATCAGAATAGCCCCTTATAGGTATGTTATGAGATTCGATAGGAAAGACAATCTAGCATCAAGATTTATGGGACCTTTAAAGGTATTAGAGCATGTAGGTGAGGTTGCCTACTGATTTGCACTATCAACGAGCATGGATCACATTCATAATGTGTTTTATGTATCGTTGTTACACAAGTACATTAGTGACTCCACCCATATGCTCAATGTTAAAGATGTCAAGCTAGAGGATGATATGGTCTACGAGAAACATCTAGTTTAGATTTTAGATAGATAAGTTAAAGAGTTCAAACATAAACAAATTCCCCTGGTAAAGGTTCTTTGGAGGAATCAATAAGTTGAGGAGGTTACGTGGGAGATTGAGCATGATATGCAGTAAAGGTTCCCACATCTGTTAAAGTGAATTTTGAGGACGAAATTCATATTACAAGGGAAGGATTGTAACACCTACAAGTAAGTCTAAAGGCATTTCAATCTTTTTCCTAGTTTTTAAATTTAGGGATTAATGATTTTCAAGGATACACATCTATGTATGCAGGTATACACAGACGTGTATTGTCAGGAGAAAGTCAATTAGTGGATTAAATTGTAATCGTGGCAAAACATGAGGTTGTCTTGGTTATGCAACTAGACACATGACCGTGTATGGTTTATACACGTCTATGTATCACATCTTGGAGATAAAATAAAAATGCGATAAATCTAATTCTTTTCAATTATCTTTCATAGTTGCAGAAAACAAAGTGTGTAAGAGAGAGAAGGGTATTTTCATCACTTATGAAGTCGCCAATGATCATTAGAATCATTGTAATGGTGCAAGGGAAATGTTTTCACCCGATTCCAAGTAAGTGGAAAGGCTTCCCTTGTTTTATCATGAAAATTTTGGAATGTTTTTGTTATATACATGATCTAGGGGTGTTTAAATATAGTAGTGATGATTTTGTCGATGGTGATATATGAACATGAAGAGTTATATGCATGACAAATCTATTGATTGTATGAATGTTTAGGTTTTGATTTGATTAATGTTTTAAAGTCATGTATGTGTTCTTTGTTTAAATAAATTTTGTGAATATCATGCCTAAGGTGTGCAAATACTTTTGTGTGTGCCATAGAAGTAGTCTTATTGGAATTACAATCGAAAAAGCATAGAAACCCTAAGGTACGATTTTCAAATCGTAACACACGGATGTGTGTGGCCCTATACATACCTGTGTTTCATTCTAGAAATTTTAAAGTCCAAAGATCTTACACTCATTTTGAGGGAAGATATGCATGATCGTGTAGTATGAGACACGTGTTTATGTATAGCTTTCCAAAAGTGGACGACATACGCCAAAAGACATGTGGTTTGCACACATAGATCATCATGCATGAAAGTATGTCTAAGTCAACTCCTTATGTGCATCTACTCTATGTACAATCGTGTATTTAGTGACACACACCCGTGTACATAGGTTAGAAGGTAAAGGGTGTGATTAGAGAACCACACATCCATGTACCCCTAAACAAAGACAAAGGATGAGTATACCTATTGGTTATATGCATAGAAGGGAAAGTTAAGTAAAAAGAATATTAAGCTATTAGAGGACAAGGATGATTATACCTATAGGCTATATGCATAGATAAGGTGCCCAACTGTGTAAATGATAGTACAAACTCAAATCGAGCTAAAAGTTAACAACTTTAAAGCTAGTGCCATATAACTAGATAATCACTAATTATATGCATAAGTGATGGTAATTGTGAAAATAGTATGGTTGGATACCTTTAAGATGCATCATGCACTGGACGCTAAGGTACATAAGCACTTAGTTCAGTTCAGGTATGCATGGTAAGGGAAAGAGTTGCTATTAGAGATTTCCTCGTGTGATCAAAGTATTCCAATTAGATAGCCCAATAGGCCATTTGACATGTGCGCAAGACATAATAATAGTTTTCACCAAGGCATCAAATATATTGATTTTAGCTTGGGTCTTCATAATTTTTGTGGTCGATCCATGCCAAGCACCAAGGTGTTATAGTATAACCATACTGAGCTTACAAGTGGAACACAAGTTTTACCATCAATTATTTATAATAGTTTTGGGTGTCGAAAGGTCACCATTTACTGAGTTTTACTTACATGTTTTCTTTTGTATGTTTGTAAGTAAAGGTGAGTAGCGGGTAGACGAGGGATCTAGTTAACAGCTATATAAGGAGAGGGGCCTCTTATTACTGAGTTTTCATCAAAGATATAGTTTATTATTTTTATTATTATCATTTTTATTACTGCCATTGTTGCTAGTATTTCAAACACATGATATCACATGAGTATTGATTAATAAAGTATTTTTATTACATCACCTTTTTGCATGTTTTATAATTATGACCAAACATTAAAGTTTTTAAATATTTCAGTTGTGCATGCCTCTTTTGGTATATTCTCTTTAGAGTGTGTTTGGTTGAGGGGGATTAAAGATTACTCTAGCAATTTATTTTTTATTACTTATATTGCCTTGTTTAGTTTATAAGTAATAAATAATTCTGATAATCTTCTATTATCAATAGTGATGTGACAGATAATATAAGAGGTAATCTGATTACCATCTCCATCTTAAGTATTAAAAGATTACTAATTTAATCTTGATTTTATTATAATATATAATTTATTTATTAATTTTTTTAGTACAAAAATAATCATATTTTCAATTAATATAAAAATAACATAAAAAATATTTTAGAATAATTATATCATAGGGTATTTAAATAAAATAATATACTAATATTCTTTTATTACCTCTAACGAAACATAATAATTATTTATACTTATCTATTTTTACCAAACATAGTAATAATTTATACCTAGTAATCTTTAAAGTACTCTATTTTTAAGTTAATATTTCAATTTTAGTTTTGGAGGTCTTATAAGTGGGAGACTCATTCTATCATCCTATATCTATATAGGAGGCAAAAAAGTAGGTAAAAGTTTCATTTTTTTCTTATATGCCTTAATCATGTTTTGATTTTTGTTCTATCTATATGCATGACATTTTTTGCATCTTCTTTTTCATCTATCATTTTTATGGGATTAGGAAATCAACCATTACATAGTTCAAGCCACACCCTAACTAAAGAGTAGAGAGAGAAGAGAGTTTTAGTCATCGAAGATAAGCTTAGATCACTGAAAAAACCATCAGCCTTAATTGTTGTAAGTCAATTAAGTATGGTGACTTTGTGTCTTGCTATCCAATGAGAAAATATTCTTGATCTTTTGTTGCATAACCATGATTATTTAAGATGTTTTGGGTATGTGAAAATGTCTTTTACGCTGGATTATTTAGACTGTATGATTGACTATCATAAGTGGCAGTATTATTAGTTGATATTTATATGTGACTTTCCAAAAGTGGATGTCATGCTTAAAAAGAGGCATACGGGGGTGCACCTTAGGCACACAACTTTGTAGTTAGTGAAAAGACTATTTTACCCTTAGTTTAAGGATAATAATAGAGAACAAAAAGAAAAATCAAAGAATAAGAGACTTTAGTAAGAAAGACAAGATTGCTATAGTCAGAAAGAGTGTTTGACTATGTAGGAGATGACATGTGACTCTAACCGAGTTAGATCTAAGTTGAAAATCATAAAAGTTAAGAAAAGTGGTTCACATCTATTTAGCCACTAGTTAAAAGTGGTAAGATACGTGAAAACAATAAGGTTTGATACTCATGAGATGCATCATAAACTCGACGTCAAGACACATATCCATTTAGTTCAATTCAAGTATGCATAGTAAAAATTATGAGCTTTTTGTTATTCCTCACATGGTTAGTAGGATGCATCACATATGTACCCGTGGTGGAGACCATCTCATGATGGTTTAGATAGTAGTTTCACTTAGCTTATGTGATAAGGAAAAAGACTACAACTAGATTTTTTCATATGACCAAAGTGTCCTAATTAACTAGCATAATAGGTTGTATGACATATGTGCAAGGCACGATAGATGGTGACACATAATATGTCTTATGCTTTCACTAGGATATCAAATATGTTGATTTCAGCTTAGGCCTTAGTAACCTTTGTGATAACCTACATTAAGGCACAAAGGTGTCGAGTTGTAACTATATTTAGATTCACAAATAGAATACAGGTTTATCAATTTATATGTGTATTCAGGGTGTCGAGAGGTCATCGACTTACTCAGCGTTTTCACTCACACATTTTTTTTGTTTTGTTTTGTAGGTAGATGTGAGTCACAGGGCATGTGGGGGAGCCAGTGGTCTAGTCGAGAAGTTGCATAAGGGCGAAGGGCAAAAACATTAGTTTTAGATTTTACCTTGCTTTTGTACTTGTGTTTTAGTTATGCACATTATAAATTTTTAGTCATTTCTTTTCAGACATCAATTGTAACAATGCCATGACTATTTTATAAATTGAGGTATTTATTCATATTTCACCTTTTTGCATGCTTGAGTATTTATTATCGTGCATTAAATTACAAGGTTTTAAATAAAGTCTAGTTGTGCACATCTCTTTTGGTGATATTTTAGGTAAAGATATGTATCTGAAAAGTAATGTTACAAATAAACTTAAGTAAAAACAACAGAAAAGACAAGAATGCCCTTGGGCTTACCTATGGATGTTACATTAATCGAGTTTATGCTTAACATGGATATTGAGGTGCAACTTTCAGATGGTTGGATAATGTCTTATCTAAGCCATGCAAAGAACGAAGGAGCCACTTAATGCAGGTATATGATTTCTAACACCTTATGGATGTTGAAGTATGTTCATGAATCATATATTCAAAATGAGATCTTAGACTAGGTTTTTAAGATTATTTGTTTTTAAAGTTTCAAATTCCGTTACACTGTCGATTATTAGTGCCCTTTAGAACCTTTATAAATTGGTTCAATCCTCTAGTTTGATGGAAATCTCAATTATACAATAGAAACTACATCCATTTTTCTTTACGTTATCCAAGAAATAACAAATAGGTGATTTTCTTACTCTGAAGAAAAATTTCCCTCATAGGCAACAATCTTCAATATTTTTTAAAGATTGAAGAATCTACTAGGCATAATCTTTTTTCATAGAACATTTAAAAGATATACTTTTAGTATCCCTAAGAATACAAAGATCTTTAGTGTCATATTGCAGAATCCATACTTACCAAAAAGAAATATATTATAGAAACTAATGGTACCATACCATTAGAAAGATGGCCTTTATAATCATAAAAAAAAGCATTGGAAAATTTTCATTCACCTTTTCCCAAGATGTGTGAAGAAAACATCAGTATGTATTTGACATATCAAGCTTGACCATCATCAAAGCAGTTCACAACTTATAAATCACACCTATCTTTCAAAGTTAAAGTTTTGGCCTTAATAACAAGTGCTAACTCATAATCAAACTTAGACTCATTGACTTTACCAAACCATTAAGAGAATCATTCTAACAATTTCAAGATACCCAAGACCCTTAAATCCTGGATGTCTTACTTTTACAAAAGCATCTAAATGATTCCCAAAAAAACACTAAGCCATAGCGTGATGATTTCTTATCTAATGGATTCTCACTTTGATAAGGAAACAACATGGTCGACTGCAACATATTGTGGGACAATAATTTTAATAATTTTTTGCCTATTGAAAATAAAATAATGTTTTTATTTAATCTTTTTCTAAACTTTTTCTTTGGGCAAAACCTTTGGTAGAATTATTTGATGTAATTTTTTGAGCAACCATCACTTTTTTAAGGTGTATGATTCATGCTTGCTACTTTATGAGGACCACTTACATCAGAAACTCTAATATATGATCTCAGATCATGATATGGGACTTGTTTTATAGTTTATAAGAGTCACACAGGAAGCGGATTTTGTTTTCCCTTTTTATAACATAAAATCTCAAGTTTAAGGGCTTTTAATCATATGTTTAGGTGTTATTGCTTGAATTTGTAAAGTTATTAGTTAGTGCAATGAGGGGGCTAACTTGCCAAGGTATTTCTACGAGAGTGTTGAAATGACATCGCAACAATGACTATTAGCTAAACAAAGCCAGACAATAAGGCCTAAATAGATAGGTAAAATCCTTAAACTTGAGCTAATTCATTATAGAAGGGGGAAACAAAATTCTTTTTAAACGAGACTCTTATGGACTGTGGAATGACTCCCTTACGCAGACTAGACATTATACATTAGAATATGTGATATGCAAAATCTGAAAAAAATGCAAACACAAATTATTCTCCCTAAAAAAGGTCAAATGATTATTTCCCATTCAAGGTTTGATTAAATGACTACTCCCACCTGTTAAGTTTGAAAAAGTTAATTTCTCACCTATCTATTAAATTTTTTAATAAATTCTGATAACTTTTTTTTTTTGTAAAATTACTAAAAAGACGAAAAAGTTTTCAAGGTAAATAACACTTTACTCCCAAAATTTTATTAAATAATTTTATATCCTAATTTATATTAATTTTAATAAAAAATGATAAAAAATTATTTATATAAATATAGATAGAAGTGTCAATAGCGTATAATCATATGTTGAGAATAAATTATAAATTTTTAAAATATTATGAGTGTAATAAAATTTTAATGGGGTTTTTCAAAATTTGAAGAAATATTTTGAGTATTTATAAAAAAAATTAAATTTCAATATACCTTTAAGTAGTTTTAAAATTGACAATTACACCCTTAAAATACACAATAAATAAGAGATATAAAATCATATTATAAATTACTAAAAGTATATTATATTTTTAAAAGGGAAATTAAATTAAATACCCATTTTATTTTTTTATTAAGCAAAAATGCCCTAAATAATTTTTAAAATATCAAAACTACCTTTCACCACATCTATATAAACCTTTTCACTCTCACTCTCATTACATACACTTTTTATATCACTCAAACACTCACTCTCACTCTTATTTTTACTCAATATCAATTACTATGGGTTTGTTCAAAAAAAAGAAATTCGTATTTCTAAATTTGAGTTGAAAAAAGTCAATTCATAAGAAAAAGGTATTGATATGAATTTTAACTCAAAACTTAATTTTATTTGTTAAATCTAGTTCGTATGTCATCTAAAAGGGTATTTGGATATTTGATAATAATTTAGGGGTTAAACAAAATGTTAAAAAAATATGAGGGCATTTTGATATACATAATATATATAGGATTTAAATAACATGTTAAGAATAGATAGATGCACTTTAATATATGACAACATACAATGGTGTAAAATGAAATATTAGATAATTATGGGAGTGTAAATGAAATGTTATGAAAATATAGGGGTATTTTGATATTAAACATTGTAAAAATGTTGTAAATGAAATATTAGTAATAGATAGATACATTTTGATACAAGACAACATATAAAGGTGTTAAATGAAATGTTAGATAATTATAGGGATTGAATGAAATGTTAGAAAATTATGGGGGTATTTTGATATTAAACATTATAAGACGATTTTAAATGATATGTTAAGAGTAGATAGGTATATTTCTATACAAGACAACATGTGAGGGTGTTATATGAAATATTCAATAATTATAGGGGTTAATTATAATATTAAAAAAATACAGGGTTTTTTTGATATTAAACATTGTAAGATGATTTTAAATGACATATTAGAAGTAGATAGATGCATTTTGAGAGAACACAACATTTACAGGTGTTAAATGAAATGTTACATAATTATAAGGGGTTAAATGAATGTTAAAGAAATATGGGGGTATTTTGATATCAAACATTATAAGAACGTTTTAAATAAAATGTTAGGAATAGATAGATACATTTTGATATAAAACAATATGTAAGGGTGTTATATGAAATGTTAGATAAGTATAGGGGGCTAATTAAAATTTTATAAAAATATGAAGAGCATTTTAATATTAAAAATTTTCAGACGGTTTTAAATAACATATTATGAGTAGTTTGAGACATTTTGAAAAATTATAGGTAGCATATATATCAATAAGTGGTTATTGTGAATTTTTTCTTATAAATGTTTAATTTTTCCTAAAACTTTGTTATTGTAGGATTGATAATTAAAATAACTGGTTATACGTTGGTTCGTTTCTAAGGAGAATGGATTCAATATGATGACAACACAATGAAATATGTTGGAGGATATAAACAATTAATTAAAATTCCCTTAGGGACAACATTTGAAGGATTCATTCAATTTTTGTGTGAGCATTGTGGTCTTGATCCAATTAGAAACTATTTTCAACTATCTATGAAGCCAAGAAAAATTGAGCTCAACTACCTAATACAAATCCAAAATGATGAAGATATCTAAGGTCTTATCAATATGTCTTAATACTTCTAGAAATATATTCCTGTTTTTGTTACATGTACCCTGATTGAAGGACAGGAAGAAGAAAAAGAAGAAGAACAAATTAGTGAAGTTAAAAAAGAATATGATTTGGAAGACTTAATTGATTTCAGTAACGATGCATTGTATATTGCAAATGGATGGGCTCATGGAGAGAAAGATAAGGTTCCCAACTGGGGTGACTTTAAAGGGAACGACATGACTGATATTCTTCTTAATGAGTCAGAGTCCGAGCATATGTCATTTGTTATCAGGGGTATAAATAGTTTAAAACTTGAAAATCCTATCCTGGGTGATAGAAATGTATTTCTATTTTTGTTACATGTACCCTAATTAAAGGACAAGAAGAAGAACAAATTAGTGAAGTTAAAAATGAATACGATTTAGAAGATTTTATTGATTTCAGTGACAATGCATTGTATATTGCAAATGAATAGGCTCATGGAGAGAAAGATAGGGTTCCTAACTAAGGTGACTTTGAAGGGAACAACATGACTGATATTCTTCTTGATGAGTCTGAGTCTGAGTCTGAGCATATGTCACATGTTATATCAGGGTTATAAATAGTTTAAAGCTTAAAAATCTTATCTTGGGTGGCAAAAATTATTCTAGGCCATTTTTTGACAATGTCCCAATTGATCCATTTTGGTAGCTTCATGATTTTCCTTTATAGCCATCAACATCATTAAGTGGTACAAGATCAATTCGAGAGAGAAATGCTGTGAAGTTTGTTGATATTTTCCATAACAAACAATACTTGAAAGATGTTATGGATCAATTTGCCTTAGAGAAATGATTTCAATACAAGGTAATGAAGTCTAATATGAGGCGATAAAAGATTAAGTGTAATGATAAAAAATGCTACTTGTTTCTATCTACAACCAAAGCCAAAATCAGTGAAGTCTTTCAAATCATTAAAATGGATCCAATGTATACATGTTCAATTGATCAAATAATGTCATATCATCGACAAGCTGAGGCCTTGACATTAGGTCAGTTAATGAGGTCAAAGTTTGTATTGATTGATCAAATTTATCGGCCTAAAGAGATAATTGTCGATATTGCCGATTGGTATAAAATTGGCATTTCATATTCACAGGCTTAATGGGTAAGAAATTAAGCTTTAAATTCACTGAAGGGCTCACCGAAAGAATCATTTATGTTTTTATTAGATTATTGCTATAATTTAGAACGTACTAATCCGAGAACCGTTACTGCTATTGAAACAGATGATGAACATCAATTTAAGTATTTTTTCATGGTATTGGGATGTTTCGTCCGTGCATTTAGACTATATCTCTGACCTATTATTTGCATTGACATTGTTTTTCTTAAAGGTCTATATCTTGGTCATTTATTCCTTGTAGTGGGCCTCGATGGTAATAACCAGATATACCCAATTATTTTCGGTGTTAGTAAAAAAGAAGATCATGACACGTGATATTTGTTTCTCAAAAAGGTTAAAGAATACATCTATGCAATCCCCGAGTTGACGATAATCTCGGATTGACATCATGTTATATACTCTACAATGGTTGAAGTCTTTCCAGATATCCACCATGGGTGTTGGTGCTATCATCTTCTGTGTAACATGTGATCAAAGTACAAACGTGACTCAAAGGTAATGTATTTAAATATGTATAAAATTTTTATTCCGTTTAACATTTTATAAATTTTGATCATGAAGTTTTCATATTATTTATTACCTTTCAAGTTGGGTGCATATTGGAAAGCCGTAAAATCATATATAAAAGAAAATTTTGAGGCTATGATGTGATCTCTTGATGCGATGAATCCTCGAGCTAGGGCTTACCTACGTGAGGTGGGATTTTAGCGATGGAGTAGGGCACATTTTATGGGGTATCAGTATAACGTAATGACAACTAATATTGTAGAGTCATTTAATGTACTAGTTAGACATGCATGAGGTCTGTCTACCATGATGCTCGTCGAGTTCATTCGAGGCACATTACAATAATGGTTTTATGAGAGGAGAAACAATGCAAGTACGTACCCAATTATTATTATTATTTATTTGAGTATGTCTTCCTTCCCTTATGTTTGTTATTAATAGATGTGTTGTTGTTTTTTTCAAATTGCAGATGAATGCCTCAACTTTATTACCCTATGGACAGAGGAGAAGATCAATTGTCATGTGTTAAAGTTTGCACGCTTGGAAGTTTGACCAATTACAGCTCTTCGGTTTCAGGTTGTTGGTTTTGGTGGATACATGGGTATTGTAGACTTCAATGAAATGTCTTGTACGTGTAAGAAGTTTCAGCTTTCACATATTTCATGTAAGCATGTCATTGCTGTTGCAAGAAACATGAGGCTTACAAATGTCAATGCATGGGTTCATCCTTTCTTCAGGTTTAAGTTCTACCATGTAATGTATACGGAACCTGTCAACCCTCTTAGAAACTAATCAAAATGGTTGCACGCACCAAAAGAAAGAGTCATCCTACCCCTCGTGCTCGATCCTCATCAATCGGGTTATCCTTCCAACAGAAATTGATGTCTTTCACAGGGGAAAAATGTTACACCGAAGATATGTAGTCGTTGAAAGCAACCAGGGCATGTTTGAACCCAATGTAAAAATCCTAACATCGGTTCCAAGTTTCGTCCCACAGGGTTAATTTATAAAAGGTAAAAGATCGAGATCTTGACAACTTTTTGTTTAGTTTTATTAATTATATGATTTATATTTTTCTTCAAATAATGTGTAATAGATGTATTTTGATTATTATTTTAGTTGAGTAATTGTGTTCATATGTGATGTAATAAATTTACTATGAATAATTTACTGTAATTTACCTGTGTATGAAACTTCACTTATAAGAATAAAAAAATTATGCTATTGAACCTGAACTATATTCGAACGATGACTTGTAGCATCATACATTAACATATAAATTTATGGAATTTATTGATTCAATATTATTACTAAACTAATAATATGATCAAGTCTGTACAATTAATTACAAGTATCATTCCAAAATGATATCTTGATTTTTTATTTTATATAATTTATCAATCCACTTGAAAATTCAAATGGAATAATGATATCAATCATTTTCATATATGGTAATGATATTAATGTTAAAAATATTTCAGTATTTCACTAATACCATAATTTAAAGTTAACAACATCACACTACTCTCATATAATTTTTTTTATGACAAAATTATTTAAAAAATGAAATCAAATACATATTCATATATAATGATAGATAATGTATATCATACACATACACATATACAATAAATATATACATAACAACTCCCATATCGGTAAAAAAAATAATGATCAAAATAAATATACATCTATGATCTACTTAATACAATGAAAATACAACTGCGAGGTTAAATGTCGACACATAAGGTGGACGACTCTGGGGGAAAATCGACGCTTCGTGACAATGTCAAACACTCTATAAAGCATAACATATAAACACCACACTCATCAAAGTGCTCACCCTGTTGGGGGACACCCTCTGCTCGATATAATATCAACTGATCACCTCATGGTGTATGCCCAGAAGTTGTCCAAAAATTCATCGCCTCTAATAACGTCGGTATGAATGTCGTATCGCATCCATCGTGTGAGACATTCTAAACTCCTTCAATATGATACCTTGGACTCGTATACCGTAATTGACCAATCATAAAAATCTATAACTCTAACTACCTAGTATGTGCAGTCGAAGTTTATAGGGATGAAAACCTATAAACATTGAGAAATTATAATGGATACACGTGTAGTATATAATTTAATTCAAAGTAAATTATAATATAAATATTATTATACTATACTATATCGACATTCCTTCATGGTTTGTAAAAAAAAAATTGGGGTTATAATTTGCCTCAACCATCTTTATAAAGAGCTTGGAAAACTAATACTCCTATGGCGATATGGTAAGCCAACTATCGAATTTCATCTCGATATGCCCCACAAAGAAAGTGTGGACCATCGTCCAACTCTGTGGAATGATGGTCTATTGATCGTCCTGATGTCGACGTAATATGACCAAAAAAAAATCGACATACTAAAATGGATATAAAAAACTAGAATTGTGTTAGTTCTTAACGAAAATATAAAAATTTTAACCAAATTATATAGTAAACACGACTTACATAATCTGTCAGTCACTTGCATAGCTCTACAACAATCCTCTAGAAACTATCTCTAGACTTCGCTCTGATGAAATAAACTTCATGCTCATTGGATGCTGCAACTCTAGTGTACCATGTGAGGAAAGATTCCTCACGTTCTGCAACAGAGGATGGAATGGTCCAAAGTTGTCATTTCGCCCTCAGTTTGATTGGATTTGTATACAGGGTGTAAATGAACAGACCCTTCCAGATGACCTGACCATGTGTAGTATAAACCATTTAAAAAAACATACAACTGTTCATTCAATATTTAATCTTAAATAATAATTATGATTTAATCGATTAATGTTACCTTACTGATATATGTTTGAGGAGGTTAGGTAGAGGAATCCTCTATGGTAGTCAACTCAATCATCCGTACCCCCTGGATAGACTGTAAAATTAATTTTATATTGTCAGTGATTAGTATATATGATTATATATTAATTATAATGGATATACCTCATCCTGGTTTCCATCAGAAACATCCTCTCATAAGTCCTCCCTTTATGAACTAATATCTATGACCTTTTTGTTGGAGCTAGGGATGTCAACAAGTAACCATAACTGTTCATCCTAAAAAGGAGACAAAACATTTTAAATAAACATAATAATTTGAAAAAAAAATTAATCAATGACATTTCATCAAAAAATATATTACCTCTATGGTTGGGGAAGGTGTACGGGGAGAACTATCGACCGAAAATGCCTTACAACCAGTATCCTACATGATTGAAAAATAAATTGGTTAATAATATTTCATATAAAATATAATAATTACAATTATTTTCATGCCTTAGGTGTGGGATCTGAAGCAATCGAAGGACCAATCAAAACACCCTCATAAACAGGACCCAATACGAATATATAAAAGAAATTAATTAATGACAATTAATTAAAAAATATAGTAACAATGATAAATGACATACCTCGAATCGGAAAGGTGATGTAATAGAAGGGTCAACCTAGACTCCCTTATAGCGACTACCTAAGGGAATAGTAATAATAACTTGATCAATGACATTTCATATAAAATATAATAAAAATATAATAACAACATTTAACATTAAATATCTCTAAAAAATTAAATACAGACCTCATGTGGGTGACAGGATGGAATTGACCTATTAATAGGAGAGGTCATCTTGACATCGTCGTGCACCTTGCATGAAGTTAATAAAGATGTTAGAACAACAACAAAATACAATTTTTATAAAGAATAAATGAGATGTGACTTTATAACTTGATCGACTAGAGCTGGGCATGTACGTGTGACAATTTCCTCCAAATGAGTTAGATGATCCTTTAATAAAGTCATTTGAGATGACACATCATCGCGTAATCAAGTCATCTATGTAGACACCTCATCGCGAAAACAGGAAATCTCACGTAAAATCATAGTGCCTTAATGTACTAATGTAACATCTACTGTGGATACAATAGGTGTGCAAACAGGGGATACTCTTATGTGACAGGATAGGTAACACGGTCTTGAACCCTAGGAAGGTCTGCAGCCTCAATGGCTAGGGTCTGAACAATTGGGGGACATAAAGGCTACTTCGTAATAGAGGGCTGAATGAGCTCCTTAAGTGTCCTAAGACTATCAACTGGTATATCTACTAGTGGCATCACCGGAGAAACTCCATCTTCTATCGGGGAGGCACCGAAGATGATAAGGAGGAATACAGATATGACATACCTGTGCATAGAAGAACGTTCATATACCAGGGTCTAGCCCTTTCAATCAGTGACGAACAAAGCGACAATGTCACATCATCTTATTCATTAAGATATATAATTCAACATATTTATAATATTCAAGGTATCAATTAACTCAATAATTAACAATTACATATCTGATCACAGGTGAAAATAATGCCCATATGACTCCAAGTAGAAACATCCTACATATGCCACTTGAAAATTCGTGGGGACGCATGGATATCAACCATATCCACCCAATCATACAGGGTGTCTATTGTCTCATATATTCAATACTACAATATAACTATTAATGGTTAAATTAAATCAATTCGTATTTTTGCCAATTAATATATATAATAAAGAAATATAAACTTACTTGAAAAACAAAAGAAAATATGTAAAGGTCATATTTATGCATTTTGGGTATCCGACTGGAACAGACTCTGTCACTCTCTTGGGACATCGACTCGTACATCATCTGTCACACTAGAACGCCCTAAGGATAAGAATTAAACCCATTCAAATGATCAACCAATTGAAGGTATTTGACAGATACCTTCTTTTATCAATCATTCCCTAGCAACACTATATAGAGGCAATACAACAAGGCCATTTTGACAGCATTGATATCATCATCCCCCTATGGTCTAGCCAAAAAAACATGTTTGATATCATGATACTACACTTTCTAATAGCCCCAAAAGTAGGTATCTCTAATCTTGTGTCTAGATACACAAGGAATATACAATAAAAGTGCAATGAATTGGCTGAATGATAGGCTCGTCATCAAGGAAAACTCAAATAGGTTAAATCTCATATCAACCTCATTAACCCTGAACCATAACTCATCTCTGACTGAGGGCTAATGTAGCTATCGCAGGAGAAATGTGTGCACTAACACTCCGAAGAACTTGGTACCTAGTAAACAAAGGAGATACCTGAAATAAGTCCTTTCAAACAATCGAAGCTGCTCTGGGTTCATGTTGACCTAATCTTAGACATGACAGTGTGCTAGACACGACATATCACCTCTGTTCGGAAGTGTCCAAACTCATCAGGGATTCATAACTTGCCTTTGACACGTTTTCTTTTATGAGAAGTATCCTACAAAAAATTTTGAAAGTTTATAAGAATTTCATCAAATATAGATATATAATTAGATATAGAAATGACAAAAAAAAAAAAAGAGCTAAAATGCAAAAACTTCATAATGGAATAATATAGAAAGATAAAACTGGTAAAAAAAACATAATTGAAATTTGAAATCTACATGTTGAAATACCTTAAATTGGCAAAAACTAAAAAATTGCTTCAAATTTTGAAAAGTATAAGTTGATATATCCTAATGACAAAAAATCGAAAAAACGGAACTAAAATTTTAATTCTATATGTTGAAATACCCTAGAATGCTAATAATCAAAAATAAAAAATTCAAAAAATGAAACTGAAATTCGAATTCTATACGTTGAAATACTCTATAATATCAACAATCAGAAAATCACTTGAAAATTTGAAAAACATGAGTCGATATATCCTAAAATAGCAAAAATAGAAAAAAATTTGGATTTTATACATTAAAATACTGTAGAATGTCAACAATCAAAAAATCATTTAGAAAATTTTAAAGTACAAGTTGATACTTTTCAGAAATGACAAAAATCTAAAAAACGAAACTAAAATTCTAATTCTATATATTAAAATACCCTAGAATGTCAATAATGAAAAAATTGTTCGAAAATATGAAAAAACGAATATGATACTTTTGAAAAATGACAAAAATCTAAAAAACAAAACTAAAATTCAAATTTTGTATGTTGAAATATCTTAGAATGTTAATAATAAAAAAATCGCTTAGAAATATGAAAAAAACAGATCTGATAAGTTTCAGAAATGATAAAAATCTAAAAAATGGAACTAAAATTCGAATGTTATAAGTTTAAATACCCTAGAATATCAACAATAAAAAAAGTAATCGAAAATTTGAAAAATACGAGTCAATATATCATAAAATGACAAAAATCAAAAATACAAAATAGAAATTCGAATTATATATGTTGAAATACTCAAGAATATCAACAATAGAAAAATCAATCGAAAATTTGAAAAACAAAACTAAAATTTGAATTCTATAAGTTGAAATACCTTAGAATGTCAACAATAGAAAAATTACTCGAAAATCTGAAAAATACGAGTCGATATATCATAAAATGGCAAAAATCAAAAAAACAGAATATAAATTCGAATTCTATACGTTTAAATACCCTAGAATGTCAATAATTGAAAAATTATTCAGAAATATGGAAAAATAGATCTGAATTTCAAAAACTAAAAATTGAAATACCCTAAAAACAAAAAAATTGAAATATCGATTAGAAATTTCGTAATTATATTGTAAAATATGCCTAGAAAAGCATAAAAAAATTAAGAAACATATATTAAATTCGAAAACTACATATCGAAAAACACTAAAACAAGAAAAACGGATATGAAATTCAAAAACTACATGTCAAAAAACCTTAGGTGTGAAAAATATCAATTTAACCCTTGTAAACTTTCTACTCTCAAACAAGTCTAATATTTTTCCTTTGCCCCCTTATCAATTTTCTAATCTCCTATAGGTCTACAATTTAAAAAAAGTCAATTTTTCCCAACCCACGGTTTTCACAGATCCCCTATGGTTTTCTGTAAAATTTCACACAGAACCCCATGGATTTCCTCCTTTTCTCCCTAGCCCTAATATTTTGAAAAGCTAAAATTTCCCCCACCCCATGGACGATCTTTCCTGCCCGTGGGAGATTTAATTCGGTTCGAGGGATCCACGGGTCCCTCGGACCGGAGCGCCGTTAGATCTAACTCATTTTCTAACCAAAAATCGTCATTTCAGTCTCCAATTTCAATAGAAATCAAATTTAAACATCCTATAATACAAAACCCCTTAAGAATTTCAAGCAAAATAACCCAAAATCAAAACATTTTATGCATTGTTTAAAATCGGAACCCTAAAAATTCAAACTTCAAAATCTCCCTCAAATTTCAATAATCATAGCAATAAATTAATTCAAACAAAAGTAGAAATGATATACTAACTTTCTTTGTCATTTTCGGTCATTAGAAAATATGAAAGGTCAACGGAAAAGAGAAAAATTTCTTTGCCCGTGAAAGAGCAGTGGGAGACGTGTTTTTTCTTTGAATTTCAATAGTGAATTCGTGGGAAATATCGGGAGAATTATGTAAAATTTTTTGTTTATATATAGGAGCAGTTTGATCTTTTCACAAAAATAGGACATTTTTGCTTAATCCTAATAGTTTTAAGCAATTTTCTTAGCCCCCCTTAGTTTTAGGTATTTAATTTAATTTCCCTTTTTAAAATATATGAAATGACAATGATAATTTTGCTAAATAAGATAAAAAATATTCATTTACTGTTAATAAATTTTTCAAAAATAATATTGATACCTTATAAAATATTTTTATTATAAAATTTTAAAAAATAACATAAATATTTTTAAATTATTAATTTTAATAATTAATTTGAACACACGAATAAAAAATATATATATTTTTTAACTTAATCTGTAAAAATATGCTATTTTATCATACCATTGTTAAGAAATAGTCATCTGGCCCAAAGAAAAACAAAAAGGGCTTTAAACGGAAAGAAATTGAGCGGAAGAATTATAAAGAGGCTCAGGAAGGACCATAATGTTTGAAATAGGTTAAAAAAAAAATGGACAGTCTTTTCAGTTTGAAAGACTTTGATTTGGAGCAAAAGAATCCGTCGGAGGAAGCCTTGAGACGCTGGAGGTCTGCCCTATTTTTCGTTAGGAACCGCTGTCGAAGGTTCCGTAACGTCGCGGATCTCGCCAAACGTGCTGAGGCCGAGAAGAAAAAACGCAATATACAGGTTCTCTTTTACACTATTTTATTTCTTTTATTTTCCGTTCTTTAACACAACAAAGTATACCGTTTAAATTTATTTATTTTTCTTCCTTTCAATTCTCGGCAACCAAACGGTAAAATGCAGAAACTGTAAAAACAAGCCTAATTTCTTCTCTCTCTTCTGGTTACATTATTTACTTAAAAATAGTTTTTGTTACACATGTTTTCTTTGATGTTTGATATTGTCATATGAAAGGTATTAGAAATCAAAATAATTTTTTGTCTGAGAACTATTTTCTATCATTGGTTTTCTCGGTAAAAAAACAGAGTTTGTTTGTTGGTTGGTCCATGAATATGCTGTTTTCAGTTGGCCGTTCGAATTCTTGAACATTTTTCTACTTAATTCCCGTTATAGAGCACAGGTAATCTTCAGTAAGGTAGACATGGCAATTTGTGTTCTCTAGTTCAGACTGTTCTCATTTTAAATATATATATATATATTTCCTCTTTTAAAACAATTTTTTTAAGTAATTCTTTTCAAAATTTATTCATGAAAATATTTATAAAAAATCAAATGATGAATATGTATGATGTTGGAATATAAGGGTAAAACAGGCTTTTTTTGAACAATAATTTCACATTATTTTTACTTATATAATCTTTATAATAAAACCTCCATTAACATATTTAATTTCTGCTAAATAAGACCATTTGGGGTGGCTTTAAAATTTAAAAATTCCAGAAATTTGTTTTAAGCTTTATTAGATCCGTGATGAATATTATTCCTTTTTTCGATACCATCTATGATTAGTAACATGGCATGTGGAGCTGTTTTTTATCTATCATGCAGCCGCCTTGGTTAATCCTCAAAACATTGTTAATATCTTTGATGGGCAAAGAAAGTAGCAACTTATTAGGCTTCCATTTCAGTTTCTTAGGTTTCATCAACTGCCGTGTTCCTGTGGGCTTCAGTTTGAAAAAGAGGAAAAAGTAGTATATCTTGTACGGCACGCCTAAATTATTAAATTCAACTTGGTGACTTCATCTCCCAATAAAAACAACCCAGCAAACTTCTTTGAAATTTCCGCAGCTACAGCTAAGTCTTTATAGCGATCCAATCAATAATAGCAACCCAGGAAACTTCTTCGAAATTTCCGAAGCAACAGCTAAGTCTTTGATAGTGATGGCTGGCCCATTGCTATTGGCCCACTTTCCTCGCGTATATTCTGTCCTGTCTACGCGTGTATCGCATTTCACATCTTTTATTCGGCCAAAAAACTTGTTGCCACCAACATTTGATGTAAAACTATGCCTACCCAATAATATTTAAAAACTCAAAATTTTACCCATAAATTAATTCTGTTAACGGTTTCAGTCAGTGAGAAGGGCATTTAAATAAAATCAAATACATGATGCTTTTATCACAAACATTATTAAGATAGACTAAAAACAAACACCCAAACAGATTTGTACTACTTACTGTCTAACTTAATCACATCACGCTAAAAGAGTTATCTTCATTTACAACAATCTACTAAAGCCAACACATTGTTTTCTTTTCTCTGTCTTTTCTTTTCTTTGTTAATATCTGAATCTAAATAGTTTCGCTAAAGAACGAATTGATAAAGGAAAGAAAGAGATGTTGAAGAGTTCTCAAAAAGCCATCATGCAGAGTAGTAAATGGGTTTTGGGTCTTGATCGTATTCACCTTTTGTTAATAATCCCTTCTTTATCTATTCTTATCTTTTTTTGTCTTTCTTCTATACCTTTGAGCTTATTATGCAGACGAGATCTGGGAAGATAAGTCATTTTCCTAGATGAAGGCAAGATCGTCTTCCTAAACAAAAACCGTCGGAAGAAAAGAGATTGTCAGGGAGAGAGTTTAAGATTTATTAATCAAATTAATTGTTTGATGAAATGGGCTTGGTAAGAGTGGTAAAATTATGGTTGTGTTGAAGTGGTAAAACTCAGATATCATTGCAGTGTTTGATGAATGATGAAGGGAGATAGGGATTGTGCCATTCTCAGGAAAATAAAAATAAGGGTAATTTAGTAATTTAAAATTAAATTAACGGAAGTTATTAAAAAATTCGAATAATAGTGCCACCTTTTTTCTTTTTTCCAATAATAGTATCTCATTCTTTATTTTAACATGATATTTTCTAACTTTTCCTTCAAATTCAAACTTAATTTTAACAATTACGAAGTATATAAATATTATAAAATTGATATCATTTGCCCCTTATGAATTGGACGAGCTCGTAAAGATTGAGGTTAAATCAAGACCTGCTATTAAAGCTCGTTATTAGTTTTTCAATTACACGATATATACATTTAATTTACAATGAACAGCTTGGACGCATAACTTGGTGAAAACAACCCTTGATCAGTTTGAAGATCAACAATAGGCCTGAGCTTAACTGTAATTAAAAATGCAACGTATTATTGTCCAATGAAATTTAGGTGCATTTAAGTAACTTGGATGGTATCGACATCCAGTCTGGAGGTTATGAAATAAGAATGGCACTCGATTTGCAGGTTTTTCTAATGAGCGGCCTTTAAGTGGCAAGCTTTTCTAACATACAGCTGTTAATAGGCGAATTTAATAGCTTATTTCTTTGATCTCACCATCTTCTTGTTGTACTTTCGATTCCTCTTATCTAGGAAAAGCTACGAGTAGCACTTTATGTTCAAAAAGCAGCTCTACAGTTCATTGATGGTATGATATTTAATTTTGCATAGTTTCACAAAAAAAGGTTGGTCTTTATCATTGTTTTTAAATTTGAATCGGATCAATCGGTTTAACTTATTGAATTAAAAATCGACTCCAAATCTGATTTAATTAATATTTAAAAATAATTTGTTCATCAATTCTATCAAATTTAATTAAAATTGGTGAATTGAATGAGGTGGTTAAAATTGAATTTGACCAAAATTTAGAGAATTTTTTGAAAATTTAATTATTTTTAAATAATTTGATTATTTTTTATTAAATTGAATGAATTTTTAAAGATTTGCAAGAAAAAATAATTTCAAAAATGAAAAAAAAAAGTATCTTATATTTATTGAAATGTCTTTTATAAGTAATAATTTATAGAATTACGTTTTTTTTTTGTATCATGAGATTAAAATTTTTTTTATTTAATTGTTCTATTAAAATTAAATGAATAGTGATTCTTTCTTAAAAATGATATGTTTTAATTCTATTGGTATAGATATTTTGATTGATTTTATTTTTTTTGTAAATTTTTAAGTAAAATTTATTTATTATAATTTGATTATAAGTTCAACCGATTAGTTCTTGAGCGAACCGGTTGAACCATGAATAAGCGAAATAATTGATTCGATTATTGATTTGGTTTAAAAAACGTTAGTCTTTATGCCGGTGGGTCCCATTTTCTTAGTTCAATTTTTCATTTGTGCAGCTGGTGTACGAGTTGAATACAAGCTTTCAGATGAAGCTATAGAAGCAGGTTTTACTATAGACCCAGATGAACTGGCATCTATTGTTCGTGGTCATGATATTAAAGGCTTGAAACACTATAATGGGGTTGAAGGGATTGCACGGAAAGTTTTAGTCTCACTAAATGAAGGTGTTCATGAAAGTGATATACCTATCAGGCAAAAGATCTTCGGCATCAACCTTTACACAGAAAAACCTCCTAGAACATTTTTAATGTTTGTGTGGGAAGCACTTCAAGACCTAACATTAATTATACTAATGGTTTGTGCTGCGGTATCTATAGGTGTAGGACTTGCCACAGAGGGGTGGCCAAAGGGTTTATATGATGGATTGGGGATCATACTTAGTATATTTTTGGTAAGTCTGGTTACTGCTATCAGTGACTACAAGCAGTCCTTGCAATTTAGAGATTTAGAAAGAGAGAAGAAAAAGATTATGATTCATGTCACTAGGGATGGACATAGACAAAAAATATCCATTTATGATTTGGTTGTTGGCGATGTTGTTCATCTATCTGTTGGTGACAAAGTTCCAGCCGATGGCATTCTTATATCAGGACACGCTTTGGTGATTGATGAGTCAAGCTTGTCAGGGGAAAGTGAGCCTGTGAATATAAATGAAGAAAGACCTTTCCTTCTTACAGGAACGAAGGTACAAGATGGTTCAGGAAAGATGCTGGTGACAACAGTTGGTATGAGGACTGAATGGGGAAAGTTGGTGGAAACTCTGAATGAGGGTGGAGAAGATGAAACCCCATTACAGGTAAAGCTAAATGGCGTTGCTACAATTATTGGTAAAATTGGTTTAACTTTTGCTGTGATTACATTTTTGGTATTGACAGGAAGGTTTCTGTTAGAGAAAGCAATTAAAGATAAAATTACAGATTGGTCTTCAACTGATGCATTAACACTTATAAACTACTTTGCCATAGCAGTAACTATAATTGTTGTTGCTGTCCCTGAAGGATTGCCATTGGCAGTTACATTGAGCCTTGCCTTTGCAATGAAGAAATTAATGAATGATCATGCACTTGTAAGGCATCTCTCTGCATGTGAGACAATGGGTTCTGCTAACTGCATTTGCACTGATAAAACAGGTACATTAACCACAAACCATATGATGGTAGATAAGATATGGATATGCAATGAAATTATGAAGATTGAAAATAACAATAATGAAAACATCTTGCAATCAGAACTATCCAGAGGAGTATTAAACATCCTCTTGCAGGCTATATTTCAAAATACTAATTCTGAAGTGGTGAAGGATAAAGAGGGGAAAACTTCCATTTTAGGAACACCAACAGAATCAGCACTATTAGAATTCGGCTTGATTTTGGGTGGCGACTTTGATGTCCAACGCAGAGAATATAAGATAATTAAGGTAGAGCCTTTTAATTCAGTTAAAAAAAAGATGTCTACTCTTGTGGCTATTCCAGGAGGTGGAATGAGAGCATTTTGTAAGGGTGCATCAGAAATAGTATTGGGAATGTGTGACAAAGTGATTGATGAAAGTGGAAAACCTGTTCCTCTATCTGTAGAACAAGCAAGGTACATTGTTGATGTAATAAACGACCTTGCCTCTGAAGCTCTGAGAACTCTCTGCCTAGTTTTCAAAGATCTAAATGAATCTTCTGATGAAAATGGCATCCCTGAAAGCGGCTATACATTAATAACAGTTGTTGGAATTAAGGATCCAGTGCGCCCTGGAGTCAAGGAAGCAGTCCAAACTTGTTTAGCTGCTGGAATTACTGTACGTATGGTTACTGGAGATAATATAAATACAGCTAAAGCAATAGCAAAAGAATGTGGTATACTTACATCAGATGGTGAGGCTATAGAAGGACAAAAATTTCGTAATATGTCCCCTGAAGAGATGAAGTGCATCATACCAAAGCTTCAGGTTCTTTTCTCAATGTTAGGTATAGTAAAGTTTGACCTCAAATTACATGCATAAGAAGATGCTAACTCTATGAACTGTTATTCTAAAAACAGGTAATGGCTCGGTCTTTGCCTTTGGACAAGCATGCCTTGGTAACTCAATTAAGGAGTACATTCGGAGACATTGTTGCAGTGACTGGTGATGGGACTAATGATGCTCCTGCCTTGCGTGGAGCAGATATTGGACTTGCTATGGGCATAGCAGGAACAGAGGTTAGTTTTCCTGTACTTCTATGATATTGGACTTAAGTTGCTTAATTGACCAGAACATGTGTGAGTTCTTTTCCCTTGTGCATAGCATCTTCATGAATCTCTTTCTAACTATCATTGATGGAAGTATAAACTGTTTTTTAGTATGCAGTATCTAAATGTTTTTGGCTTTTGGCCAAACAACTTCAAGGTTTTTGTTTCATGGGTTAACCAGAGACAGTTTGAAGAATTCCTGTATACTGAAATTTCAAGTTTCTTATTTAATTTATTTAACTGTTTTTTTGGTCTCTATTCCTTATTGAATTTCTTGGATAATTTTGAGGCCGAAATGAACTAAAATGCTTCTCCCCGACCTTACTGTACTTAACTCTTTTCTTAAAAAGATTTTATGGTCATCAATTAGTGTAAGCATCCTTTTGGAGTCACATGCATTTTATAAGTTTATTTTGTTTCCACCCAAATTTTAATGTCAATTGTATGGTATGATTCACAAGAATGAGAAATATCTTATTCGCCAATAGGATAGTTGGTTTTTTTTTTTTTTGGGTAAATTATTTCTTTTTAATAGAAATAACTAGAAGAATTACAGGTAGTATTTGATAATCACTGTCATTAAACTCTTTCAAGTATTATGTCAATTACAATCTGTATTTGGTTTTCAAGTGTATGCTAGGAACTTGCTTCCTGTGGTTTTGGCAAATGTCTATCGGAAGTATTTTAATTGATTATTTTCTTCATATTACAGTCATCTTATTGTCTTCAAGTCTCATATCATTCATGAACTTCTTGTTTTTTTGTTAAGATCACAAGTGTAAAATATGAGACTTAAATCCTATATTGGAAAATATGAGCTTCTAATATAAGGTTTATATGGTTTTGAATTCCCTAATCTTAATAGCTAGCTTTTAATGTGTGATTCTCTCAAGGTTTATGTCATTTGATATGAACCATCACTGTGTCTTCCAATTGTAATTGTGCAACATAGGTGGTCACATCAATATTGCAATGTTAGCTAGAGGCTAATGCACAACCAACCTGCGTTAGTACTAAACTGCAAAGTATGATGGTATATTAGGATCCCAAATGTAATATATGAGACTTACACTAAAAAGTACAAATTTCTAATGTGAAGTTTATATGACCTTGGACTCTCCAATTGCTTATAATGTGAAGTTTATATGACCTTAAACTCTTCAATCTTAATATCTAATTTTTGAGGTGTGACTCTTCCAAGATTCATATAATTTGATATAAAACCTAGTATAAATTCAAATGCAAACTTAAGTGTAAATTCAAATAATGCAAACTAAAATGTAAACTAAAATGGGAGGAACAATTTGAAATCTAATTTCTACTTGAGAAAGGCGAAAGCCCCACTTTTCAATTTATACAAGTTTCCACAAAAGCTCATTTATTAATTGACCTTTCATTTTCACTTCCTAGCTTTGTGTTTTTCTTGTCTCCTTATTTTCTTTTCTTGGTATAACTTGTTTAATCAGAGTTCTATCATTTTCTCCCCCAATCAGTCTCACCTTGTCCTCAAGGTGAAATTCAACATTTGCTTCTAAAGATCAAATCTTCTTGAGTCTATCTCTGATGTAATGCAAAACTTTCAAAACAAGAGGTATGCAAGTGTAAAAGGTATAGATATTTAACAAATAAATGATCTCAAAACATCTCAGTTGGTCCCAATAGATTTCAAATGGGTAGGTAATTTGGTTAGATGGGTGTAAGAAATTTGGATTGGTTGAGTGGACAATTAAGCCATTTGAGGACAAACTTGATTGAAATGGTAGAATGAAGTTAAGGGTTTTTTGGGTAATGCATAGTCAATCGACTATTTTGGTAAAGAAGGAAATATGTTGTATAAAGGGGAATTCGAGTAGGGGTGGTTTGAGGTGATGGGCTGGGTCAATTGGGATGGATTTGAGGTTTTGCTTATAGATTTGGTTTGGGTTGATTGGTGTGTGAGTTAGCTTGAGTGGGTTTTATAAGATTGAATTTGGGTTAGTTTGGTTTACGTTGGGGTGTTTAAAAATAAAATTGGGTATAAAACCCTGAATTTGGGCTAAGTGATTGGGTTGAGATTAATTTGAGTGAAATAGGTTGAATGAAAGAGTTTGAGTTGATGTGTAACATATAGATGGTTTGAGATTTGGGTCTGGGTCAAATACTTTGGTTTGACTAGTGGGGTGGTTGATAGAATATAAAAAGCGGGTTGGGTTTTCAATATGTTTTGGGTTGATGCGGGTTGAGTTTAAATTTTAGGTATTGAGATTGGGTCTTATTTGAAGTAGCTTCAGGTTTGTTTTATATAAATTGGTTTCTAGTCTAGGTTGGGTGTTTTGGGTGAAAATTGGGTAGGTCTGGTTTTATTTACTTCTTTCTTTTTTCTTGTGCAAACCTTCATCCTCTTCACTTTTGAAACCTTTAGTCTCTGCCTTCTTCATAGACAATATCCAACCATTCAAATGAATAGATTCAAACTATTGAATCTCACCTAATGCTCCCAACTTTCTACTAGAAGTTTTCGGTGTCTCCTTTTGGTTGCCTAAATAAGATGTTTTCTCACTAAAAATTCTCAACTCATATGAATCAATTCTTTACTCTCTAGTTTTTTGTCATATAAGATTAGCAATGACATCTTCATTTGAATCATTTTCCTTTAGCATAAGAAGTAAGAGCCACCCATGACTTGCATTCACAATTGTGATTAAGTTCTTCTACACTTTCACATTGGAGACAAATTTCGTTCATACACATTGCTCAGATCTCCAATTGCGTCAATCGTTGAATGAATTTTTAACTTCCGTTTTCGTCTTGTATCACATCAACTCTTCTCATTCTTAAAATCGTAGCGCTTTAATACCACGTTGATAGAAATATGACATAAACTAAGTTGCAAACTTAAATGTAAATTCAAATAATGCAAACTGAAATGTAAATTCAAACAAGAAGAACAATTTGAAATTTGATTTCTGGTTGAGAAAAGTCAAAGTCCCACTTCTCAATTTATACAATTTTCCAGAAAAGCTTATTTATTTATTGAGTCTTTGTTTTCTTCTTTTGTCTCTTTGTTTTCTTTTCCTGACATAACTTGTTTAGTCAGAGTTCTATCACTTCTTTATGGATGTTATTGACAGGTAGCAAAGGAAAATGCTGATGTCATCATTTTAGATGATAATTTTTCAACTATTATAAATGCGGCCAAATGGGGACGAGCAGTATACATAAACATTCAAAAGTTTGTGCAGTTCCAACTAACAGTTAACATTGTTGCGCTTTTCATCAATTTCTTTTCGGCATGCATTTCAGGTTCGTTAACTAACTTTTATTTGTTTATACAGCACCATTAAAAGTATTATGCCATCTCAACTTTATCTTCCACTTGACTTTCAGGATCTGCTCCTCTGACGGCTGTCCAACTGCTCTGGGTCAACATGATTATGGATACTCTTGGTGCTTTGGCTTTGGCCACGGAACCTCCAAACGATGGACTTATGAAAAGGCCTCCTATAGGGAGGGGTGAAAGTTTCATCACCAATATTATGTGGAGGAATATTATTGGTCAGAGTATTTATCAACTAGTCGTCATTCTGACTCTCTATTTTGAGGGGACAAAGCTACTGGATCTTACTGGTACTGATGCTACCAATGTACTCGATACTGTGATATTCAACTCTTTCGTGTTCTGTCAGGTACAAGTATTTAACTAGTTTACTGTCCTAATTATTTTCCCCTTCTTTTATTCTTGTACTTGCCTTGTATTGACTAATTTGAAAGTTTCCTAGAACTTGAGTATAGTACAATATGTTGCTTCACGCACCAATGTGTACAATATATGATGGTTCCATTTTCATTACTGAGTTTAGTGTGTGTGTGTATTCAGGTGTTTAACGAAATAAACAGTCGTGAGATGGAGAAGATTAATGTGTTTCGGGGCATTTTCAGTAGCTGGATGTTCATCGGCATTATTATTGTGACAGTGGTATTTCAAGTGATCATAGTTGAATTCCTGGGAACCTTTGCCAGCACTGTACCACTAAATTGGCAACTGTGGGTACTCTGCATTGTAATTGGAGCGATGAGCATGCCCCTTGCAGTTATTATAAAGTTTATCCCTGTTAAAAACAGTGCACTTAAACGTCAACACCATGATGGTTATGATCTACTCCCTGCTGGCTCGGATTTAGCTTAGACCAAACAAGATGGTGGAAAGTAGTCGCTGTTTAGTGAATGAATGTATCAATATATCAATGTAACAGTGAACCCTTTTTGATAGTAAAACGTCACTAATAAAGGCAATAAAGTGTTTTTACAACTCAAGGCTATTTCATAGTATTCATAACTGTTATGTTTTTGCTGGGCGGAACGCGTAACAAGTATTGAAGAGCCTGGGTTCAGAATATTCTGCTCACACAAAGCTCTCAATTCTCTGCTTCCCTTGATTTTACCTCTTCTACCTATCTTGACAATAGATGAAAAGAGAAATAAATAGACAAATGTTTACTCGAGGGTAAACAAACCTCCCAAAGCCAAAGTTTAATTTCATAAATTTCATATCCCAATTACATTGACACAATACAAATAAATAACCTACTAGTTAACTAATTCCCTTAAGATTCTCCACACGTTTTTATTATTAAACTCCCACTAACTCCTGCTTCTAAACACTCCCACTAACTCCTGCTAAGCACAACCTGTCCAACTAACTCCTACTTCTAAGCACAACCTGTTATCATGACTTCATCTCCATCCACGTGGGTTACAACAGATAAATGAAACGGTTTAATAACTAAGGAAATAATAAAGAAAATGATAAATACATATCATTCCTTCCCCCTAAATTTCACCCTTGTCCTCAAGGGTGGCTGTTGGGTATCGACTTTTAAGATCCTCTAAGTCTTCCCATGTGGCATCAGCTGGAGATAATCCCTTCCAGTGTACCAGAACCTCTTTTCTTTGTCGTCTCAGTCGGTGATCGAGCACTGCTTGTGGTATTGATGCGAGCACATCCTCTTCTTCTAAAATTACTGGTAGTATGTCCTGAACATCAACTTTCTTTCCTACCATTTTCTTGAGGCATGACACATGAAAAACAGGATGAATTCTCGATTCCGTGGGAAGTTTAAGCTTGTAAGTAACATTACCAATCCTCTGCACTATTTCGAATGGACCGTAAAATCGTGGAGCTAACTTGAGATTTCTTCGAAGTGATACTGAAATTTGTCGATATGGCTGGAGGCGCACATAAACATAATCTCCCACCTCAAAAATTCTTTCAGTTCGGTGGGCATCATGGTATTTTTTCATCCTTACTTGGGCAGCTTGCAAATTTTCAGTTAATTTCTTCAAAATGTGATCCCGACTTTTCAATTCTTGCTCTACAGATTCAACTTGGGCAGTTCCTGGCACATATGATAAGAGAGTTGGTGGAGCATGACCATAGACAGCTTCGAACGGCGACATTTTAATGGCACTATGAACACTAGTATTATAACAATAGGCTGCCCAAGAAATCCAGCGAGCCCACTCCTTTGGCTTGTCACCGGTGAAACAACGAAGATACATTTCGATAGTTCGGTTCACCACCTCTGATTGCCCATCCGTTTGGGGGTGATAAGCAGATGAGAAATTGAATTTGGCTCCTTGTAGACTAAATAATTCTTTCCAAAAAGAACTAGTAAAAACTGGATCTCGATCACAAACAATGGATTTAGGCATTCCATATAATTTGAATATATTATCAAAGAATATTTGTGCCACCGAGGTTGCCGTATATGGATGTGAGATAGGAATGAAATGGGCAAATTTAGATAAACGATCCACCACCACAAAAATTACAGTCTTACCTTTAGAGTTGGGCAATCCATTAATGAAGTCCATGGAGATATCCGTCCAAGTTTGAGATGGAATTGGAAGTGGTTGCAGCAGTCCTGATGGCGAAGTGTTCTCCCATTTTTGTCGCTGACAAGTCTCACATTGACGAATTTGTGCCTTAACATCTGCACTCATTTTGCTCCAATAAAAAACTAACTTGATTCGATGAAGAGTTTTATGATAGCCTTCATGTGTGCTAGAGTGAAACTCTTCCAGAATAGTAGGGATCAAAGGAGAGTCTTTTAATAAGAAAATTCTATTCTTGAAAAAGATCACACCTTCCTTATAATTCCAAGGTCCCACAACTTCACCATGTTGAATATTTTGCACTATCTTTTGTAACTTACTGTTGGCAGCAACTTCTTCTTGGATGGTAACTAACCATCGTGGAAGTGGTGTTGATAAGGCTAATAGCTCTCCTGGTTCTTCTCTTCTAGACAAAGCATCTGCTACCACATTTTCTTTCCCAGTTTTGTATTCAATCACAAAGTCATAACCCATTAGCTGAACTAGCCATTTTTGTTGAGCTGAAGTGGTAATTTTTTGCTCCTATAAATACTTTAGGCTTCGTTGATCTGACTTGACAACAAATTTTTGGCCCAGCAAATAATGTCTCCAACGTTGCACTGCAAGTACCAAAGCCAACATTTATTTTTCATAAGTTGATAAAAATAAATTTTTTCCCTGTAATGCTTGACTAAAGAAAGCAATTGGCCTTTTCCCTTGCATTAACACTGCTCCAATCCCTGACCCTGAAACATCACATTCCACTATAAATTGCCTTGAAAAATCTGGTAAGGCTAAAACTGGTGCTTGAGTCATGGCCTTCTTGAGTTCCTCAAATGCCTCCTCTGCTTTGGGTTCCCACCTAAAGTTTCCCTTTTTTAACATACTCGTTAGCGGTGCTGCAATCTTCCCATAATGTTGTATGAACTTGCAATAATAACCGGTCAATCCTAAAAAACCTCTTAAAGCCTTGATTGTCTTGGGTTTTGGCCACTTGAGCATTGTTGATATTTTTTCAGAGTCCACTGCTACACCTTTGCTGCTGATGACATGCCCCAAATACTTAACTTCCTCCTGGCAAAAACTGCACTTTTCTTTTTTGACATATAATTTGTGTGTTCTTAGAATAGAAAACACAATATCAATATGTTTCAAATGTTCTTCTAGATTTTTACTATACACTAGAATATCATCGAAGAACACCAAAATGAACTTACGTAGGTAATTTCGAAAAATTGAATTCATTAAGGATTGAAAAGTGGAAGGAGCATTTGTCAAACCAAAAGGCATTACCAGAAATTCATAGTGTCCTTGGTGAGTGCGAAAGGCTGTTTTCTCAATATCATCAGGATTCATTCGAATCTGGTGATATCCGGACCTCAAATCAAGCTTGGTGAAGAGGGTTGCACCATGTAGTTCATCCAATAACTCATCGATCATGGGTATTGGGAATTTGTCTTTCACGGTTAACTGGTTCAGAGCCCTATAATCAACACACATGCGCCATGATTGATCATGCTTTTTAACTAGCAGAACTGGTGATGAATAAGGGTTGTGGCTTGGTCGAATGACGCCTGATTTTAGAAGCTCAGCAACCATTTTTTCAATCTCTGTTTTTTGATAGTGTGGATAACAGTAGGGTCGGGTTGAAACTGGTTTGCTGCCTTCTGTAAGTGGAATGCGGTGATCATGAGATCGTTGAGGAGGTAAACCTTAGGGTGCCTGAAAAATGTCTGTGTAAGCCTGCACCAACTGATTAAATTTTTGTATATCATCTTCAGGAATTTCCGAAGACATTGTGCCCTGTTGGTTACACATGTCCAGAGAATAAATCTGCATCAAATGACCCACTTTGCTTTTTTTTAGCTCCCTGTTAAATTGCACCTCATTAATAATCTTGTGTTCAGGTGCTTTCAAACCTTGCAGATCCACCTTCTTGTTATCTACTGTGAATGTCATGCTTAGCTTTGAAAAGTCCCATAAAATTGGGCCCAATGTGCTCAACCATTGAGCTCTTAAAACTGTATCATATCCTTCTAGTGGCAACAGGTAGAAATCAACTTTGATAGGAACTTTTTGGATCACCATATATACTCATTTGCAAAGACCCCCACTTGTTAACTTATCCCCATTTGCTACAGCAACTTCAAACCTTCCTATACCATTAGGAGCTATTTCCATTTTCTTGGCAATTTCATTATTTAAAAAATTGTGAGTGCTACCCGAGTCTATCAAGACCAAGGATGTTACCCGTTTTTCACCCATCAAGCTTTGTACTTGCATGGTTTGTGGGCTTCGTGCTCCCGAGATTGCATGAATGAATATTTCAGGTACTTCAACCTCCGTTGCCATCACTTCTTCATTACAATCTTGCTCGTCTTCATCATCTGAGCAATTTGCTTCAAGGAAGAATAACTTCTTACACTTGTGTCCTGGTCCAAATTTTTCATTACAATTGAAGCATAGACCTTTAGCTCTTCGTTCGCTAAATTCAGTTGGAGATAACCGCTTGATAGGTCTTTCAGGATTGCTAGCCATTGTAGTTAAGGTCTTTTTTGGTTCTGCACTTGTTGCGGCTGTTTTCTTGGAACGAGCAGCTTCATACAAACGGGCAAGACCTATAGCGGCTGATAATGTTCGGGGTTTTGCGGCTTACACGTCCACTTTGATCCCTTCCTTGAGTCCGCTAACGAAACAACCAACTTGTTGCTCTGGAGACAAGCGCCCCGCATGAATTAACAATCTTTCAAATTGCGTTTGATACTCCCGAATCGAACCAGTTTGCTGTAGCTTAGTTAAATCACCAAAAAAATCTTGGTATTGAGTTGGCCCATACCTTGCATGAAGTTGATCTTTAAAGGCTTGCCAAGTGATCAGACCTTCATCAACCTTCATCAATTGGTACCATAATTGGGCATCATCTTCTAGATTGAAGGACGCAAGGGGCACCTTTTCTTCTTCTAGCGTTAGATGAAATTCAAAGAATCGGTCAGCTCTACAAATCCAACTAGTAGGGTCTTCCTTGCCGTTAAATTTCGGAAAATCCAACTTCACCATTTTAGGAAGGTAAGCTCCTTTCGATTCTGTCATAATAGTTGAATTTTGCCCGCCATTCGATCTACCGCTAGATCGTCGTAGTTGACTGTTGGATGCTTCAGCCTGGTCATGATTAACATTGATGGCAACAAAGAGTGCCGCCATGGATTCTTGAAGCTCCTTAAATTGTCTTTCTTGTTCCCCCTTTAAGCTTGCAATTTCAGACTCGAGATGTTCAAATTGTTGATCCGCCATGCCCGACTCTGATACCAATTTGTTATGTTTTTGCTGGGCGGAACGCGTAACAAGTATTGAAGAGCCTAGGTTCAGAATATTCTGCTCACACAAAGCTCTCAATTCTCTGCTTCCCTTGATTTTACCTCTTCTACCTATCTTGACAATAGATGAAAAGAGAAATAAATAGACAAATGTTTACTTCGAGGGTAAACAAACCTCCCAAAGCCAAAGCTTAATTTCACAAATTTCATATCCCAATTACATTGACACAATACAAATAAATAACCTACTAGTTAACTAATTCCCTTAAGATTCTACACACGTTTTTATTATTAAACTCTCACTAACTCTTGCTTCTAAACACTCCCACTAACTCCTGCTAAGCACAACCTGTCCAACTAACTCCTACTTCTAAGCATAACCTGTTATCATGACTTCATCTCCATCCACGTGGGTTACAACAGATAAATGAAATGGTTTAATAACTAAGGAAATAATAAAGAAAATGATAAATACATATCAATAACAAAGTTCCTAATAAAGCAAACGTTCAAAACAACCCAAACTAAGAAAATTCTAATTCATTCATAGTTGAAGTAGAACCTAGAAACACTCAAAATTCTTCCATCTAGCATTTGGGGGACTAGGGCTCTTTTAGCTTCCTTAATTCTTCATTTTTCTTCTCTATTGTCTAATTCTCCAGATACCCTATTTCTTTCTACTCACTATCATAATTCTCACAATTTAGTTACACCATTCAGCAAAGGATAATTATGTGGTCCCTTGTCTGATCTGTTGGTCCTAAATATCATACTGTAGGCCTACAATATTGGTTGCATGTTCACTTGCTCAATAAGTGCCATTTGTCTTCTCTGCAGCTTGTACAAGTGTACAGTGGTCTTTTCTCCCCTTCTCTTCACATACATTTAGGTCCTAACATTACCCCTTCTATCCAAAGGCACCTTGCCCTCAAGGTGCAAATGTGGAAAGGCTTAAATGATATTCTTGTAAAGCTTCTAAGAATTATCACATTCAAGGAGTTTATGCCATTTGACTAACAATTCCAAATCACCTTGCTAAGAGTACATGAAATTAAGTATCTCCTTAAGTTGCATTTCCATCTCCTTTTCTTCATTCAAACAATTTGGAAGAGGTTGGCTTGGTATGGTTAGCCCTATGTGTTTTTTTAGTTGAGAAATGTGAAACACAGGATGAACTCTTACTGTCTGTGGAATTCGCAATTTGTAAGCAATAGGTCCTACCCTCTCTTCAACTTCATGTGGGCCATAATAACGTAGACTAAGTTTTTCATTAAGCTCAAATGCTATAAAGCGGTATTAGCATAGCTGCAGTTTAAGAAATACCTAATCTCCTACCTTTAGTTCAACTTCCCTTTTATTTTGATCCACCAGACATTTCATCCTTTCTTGGGTAGTTTTCAAATTCCTTTTTAGCCTATCAAGAATTTCATTTCTCTTTTTTATCAGCAAGTTCATTTCCTCCACTTTCAAAACTTCTTCTACTGACCTCAAGAGGGAGGGAGAATCTCACCCGTATAGTGCCTTAAAAGAGGCCATACCTGCTAACTCGTGGTAGGTTGTATTGTACCAATACTCCGCCCACGACAACCAACTCAGCTAACTCCTCAGCTGTTCGAAACAAAAACACCAAAAGTAAGTCTCGAGACTTTAATTTACCATCTCGATTTGACCATCTGTTTGGAGGTGATATGTTGAGCTAAACTTCATCATAGTCACTACAACATTAAATAACTTAGTCCAGCAATTGCTCATGACTTGATTGCGATCCGAGATTATTGTACAAAGGAAATTGTGAAGCTTTACTACTTCTCTAATGAACACTAATACTATGTCTTTTGCTATGTATGGGTGGCGTACAAAAATAAAATGGGCATATTTAGTCAAGCGATCAACTACCACTAATATCGTATTGAATCTCTTAACCTTCGACAGCTCGATGATGAAATCCATTGACACATCCTCCTAAATATTTTCTAGAATTAGAAGGGTTTTGGAACGTTGGTAGACCTCACATTCTGCCACAAACCTCTTCACATCATTTTTCATCCTCTTCTAATAAAGCACAGATAAGATTCTCTTATAAGTACAAAAGAAACTTGAATGACCTCTAAGGGAGAAGAGTGAAACTCTGTCAAAAATTTTGGAACCATCTTGGAATATTTGGGTATAACTATTCTGCCTTTGTACATTAATCGACCATTCTTTAGAGAGTAACCTACATAGGAATTTGGATTGCCATGTAAATCTCGCACCAATTTTCGCAACTTCTCATCTCTAGTGACTTCTGCCTGAATGTCATCTAAGTCTATTATAACACTCATTAAAATGGCTTGCATTTCTCCTACACCTTCTGGTTTCATTGACAAGGCATCAGTGGCTTTGTTCTTACAGCCTGGTCTGTATAAGATCTCGAAATCTAAACCTAGCATCTTTACCAATCATTTTTGCTGTTCATGCCCAATGATCATTTACTCAATCAAGAACTTCAAACTTCTCTGATCAATCTTCACTTTAAAATGTCTCCCAAAAAGATAATGATGCCACTTTTGTAATGCCATCACTATTGTTATTAATTCTTTTTCATATACTGATTTCCCTTGGCTTTGTAGTGATGAAGCTTTGCTCAAGCATGCCATCGGTCTTTCATCTTGCATGAGTATAGCACCTAATCCAGAACCTAATGCATTAGTCTCAACCATGAACTCTTTTGTGAAATTAGGCATTACCAGTATCAAGATGGTTACCATGGCTCTTTTTAGACCCTCAAAAGCTCGTTGTATCATGTTCTTTAAGGAAATTGGTCAATGGCCCAGTGATCTTAACGTATCCCCACACAAAACAATAATAGTAGCATGTTAGTCTTAGGAATCCCCTCAAGTCTTGAAGGTCTTGAGGGATTGGCCAATTTTCCATGTCATGTATATTCCCTAGTAAACTTCTATACCATTTTTTGATACCATATGACCTAAGTATTCTATTATGTCAGACCTAAATTAACATTTCGTTATGTTGATTGCTAGCTGATGCAATTGGAGAAGACTCAGTACCTTCCTCAGGTGTGCTCCTCAAAGTGTCTATTGTAAATGAGTATATCATCGAAGAATACTAGCACAAATCTCATTAGGAAAGGTTGAAAAATGTTGTTCATTAAACTTTAAAATGTGGTAGGTGCATTTAACAGCCTAAACGACATTACTAAGAATTCATAATAGTCGTCATGTGTTCGAAAAGCCATCTTCTCGATGTCCTCTTCTAACACTTGAATCTGGTTGTATCTTAAAAATAGGTCAAGTTTATTGAAAACAACTGCGTTAACTAGCTCATCTAAAAATTTGTCTATCACTAGAATGGGAAATTTATCAAGAATAGTTACATTATTTAAAGCTTTATAATCCACACAAAATTTCTATCTTCCATCTTTTTTTCAAACCAATAACACCAAACTTGAGTATAGGCTATCACTGGACCTTATAATTCATGTCGTTAACATTTCTCTTACAATCTTTTCTATTTCATTTTTCTAGAAGTGTGTGTATCTATAAGGTCTAAGGTTAGGAGGCTAAACACCTTCTATGACCAAATTTTGTGGTCTTTATCTCTCTGTGGTAAGAGTCTGTTAGATTCATGAAACAAAATTTTGAATTCTTCCAATAAAGCAATTAACTTAGTGGGGATATTTTGGCCTTCAGATAGTGTGGCATCAGTATCAATGTCTATTTTCAAATAAAAACCTTTATCCCCTTCTCCTACTAATTTCCACAAAGTGCCTACGAAAGTCTCTAATTTTGTCAATGAGATATCCCTTTTAATCTCTACTCTTCTGCCTTCCCATTCAAACTCCATTGTCTGACTCTTCCAGTTCGATTTCACTTCACTGAGCTGACTCAACCAATCTACATCATATCAACTCCATCGAGCCTAAAAAGAAAAAAATCTTGTACTACATTGATCCCCTAAAACATTAACTCTACTCTTTCATATTTCCCAACTCTTTGGATTTTTTGGTCATCACCTAACATAATAGCGAAGTGAGTCAGAGTTATCAAGATTTCGAGCTTCATCACCATTTTGTCAAAAATGAAGTTATGGGTTATCTAATAAAATCAACTTTGGTCTCCTTTTTATCTCCATTGAAAATTTCATAGTTTTCAGGGAATTAATACCTACAATTGAACTTAAATTCAAATTCATATCAAACTCATTTCCTCTACCGTAGTCTCTTTCTCTACCTTTTCTTCATCCTCTTCTAAGTCATATTTGCAAGCAATCATGATGCAGAATTGTCGGAAGCGGTATCAGTGCCTCGACGTAAACTTCTTATCACACCTGAAACATAACCCTTTTTTAATCTTTGACCTAGACTCTTCATCTGATAGTCAGCATGAATTCCCTTCTCATTGTGGGTTTGTCATTGATGCACCAGAGGTTGCAAGGGCCCTGATCGTTATAATAGCTAGGGGGTAATAAGTGGTATGGTCATGTTAATTTTGGGCAAAAGATCGAAGGGTGTTTTGTGCACAGTTTAGGTCGGGTAGGTTGGCATTTATGTAAGTTGCTGGGCGGGTTGGGTGAGGTTTGTTGGATTAGACTGAATTAGTTTGGGCTGTGTTGTTGGATTTATAACTTGGGTTAGGCATCGAGCATTGGTTTGCTAGGGTTGGCTCAGATTTTAAAAGAATGAAGGTCAAGTGGGATAGTTAAAAGGCTTTTGGGTCAGACTTTACCGGTCGGGTCACTTGTTGGTTATCTATAATGGCATTTTTCTTCTCAACCTCTTGGGTGCGTTCTATCATTTTTTCTGAGGTTGACGGAAGGAACAACCTCACTTCTTCATGAAGATCGTCCGATAGCCTATTCATAAAAATCACCATGAGTGTATCATCATATAAATCATCTATCGCCATTGAAAAGAGCTCAAAACGACATCGATACCCTTGGACGGAGTTTATCATTTACAAAGAAAAAAGTTCCTCTCGAGCTGTGCCCATATCTTTTGGCCACAATTGTTTGAGCCCAATGCCTCTGAATTCTCCCTAGTTTGAAAATAGGTGTCGTTTTCATCTCCATCAGAACCAATGAAAGGCGACACCCTTCATGCACACCCTCACTGCCATCAGTCTTTTTGCCTCCATTACTCTATTCACGTCAAGGTAATGCTCCACTATCTCTAACCATTCCAGGGCGTCTTCCTCGTCAAGTAAAGACAAGTCTAGCCGTCGATATTGGAGGTCCCTTCGTAACCATCCATATTGTTCTTCATAGCCTTATCTTTTTTTTATCGTCTCTAATGTTATATTGATCTCCTCTGTTTTCGTTAGAGGTGGTATATTGATCTCTTCTGTCTTTGTCTGAGGAAACGTTAAAAATGCTCCTATGGGCAGAGAATTAGATTGGAGCCTATCTGGAGTTGTTGATAAGCTACTAGACAAGTGATTTTCCCTTGCTACTTGAGAATGGTTTCTTAGACCAAACAAGATGGTGGAAAGCAATCGTTGTTTAGTGAATAAATGTATCAATATATCAATGTAACAGTGAACCTTTTTTTATTGTAAAACTTCACTAATAAAGGCAATAGAGTGTTTTTACAGCTCAAGGCTATTTCATAGTATTCATAACAAAGTTCCTAATAAAACAAACATTCAAAATAACCCAGACTAAGAAAAATCTAATTCATTCATAATTGAAGTAGAACCCAGAAACACTCAAAATTCCTCTATCCAGCATTCAAGAGGCTAGGGCTCTCCTAGCTTCCTTAATTCTTCATTTTTCTTCTCTACTGCTTGATTCTCTAGGCACTTAATTTCTTTCTGTTCACCAACATAGTTCTCCCAATCTAGTTGTGCCACCTCAGCAAGGGATAATTATGTGGTCCCTCCTTTAATCTACTGGTCCTGAAAATCATATTACGGGTTTGCAATGTTGGTTAAATGTTCACTTGTTGAATGAGTGCCATTTGTCTTCTCTATAGCTTGTCCAAGTGTATGGTGGTCTTCCTCCTCTTCATATACACTCAGGTTATAACAGTTTTTTTAATGCTAATCAAAAGGAAGTTGAAAGAATGCAGGTAAAGAAGTGGGAAAGAGTTTCTTATTTGGGAAATGTTTGAATTGGAAATTGCAGGTAGAAAATGAAGAACCTTTTATCATATAGTGGGCATTTCTTTTGCCATATACATCTATATGTTGATGGATGGCTTGGCTACTCTAATAGCTCCTCTATGTTAAACATTTGTTTCTATGTTAAAATATTAAATCTATTTAATTTTTTGTTGGTAAATAAGTATATGTTAACAACAATAAACTACAGCCTCTAAGAGAAAGGTTAGGGGAAAACAACTGTCTTAATCTCCAAAAGAAGAAAGAAGATAGTAACTCTAGTCGAGTTTACATAAATCAAAAGGCTCAATGAAAGAAACGAAACAAAAAGGCACCATAGGACAAAGCCTTAGGTTACGAAGAATAAAAAAAATAAAAAGTCACCTTTTTTTGAAAGTTTATCAAAGTTTCTACAAAGATAAAGTTTAAAAGAATGCAACGAAAAATCTACCTTATCAAGAAACCAACCAAATGAAAACAAAAACCAGAAAATAGACGTGAATGAAATAGGCATGATCTCATTATGTACAATCTGTCTCAAAAACTGAACATACCAAATGTCTAAATCGAAGCTATCACACGAAAACATCAAAGAATCAAAAAAGAAGGATAACTAGCAGCAATTCTTAAGCAACCAAATAGAAAGGTCTTCTTTAATGAAGCAATTGAGATAAGGTGTCTGTTGAAGAATATTATCATTCAAAGGAATAATATTATACTTTGACCCATTCCAACTTAAGCTTCCTTCCATAAACCCCAAGTAGTATGGCAAGAGACAAATAGATGGGAAATAGATTTATTGGGCCTTTTACAAAAACAAGAAGTTATGTTATCGATAAAACCAAAAGAGATGACCTTATCTTTGGTTTGAAGTTTCCCTTTGATAATCAACCAAAGAATCAAAGTATGTATAGGGATGAAATACTTGAATCATATAAGCTTATGCCAATGGACTTTAAGTTGTCTTCTCCAAAGTAAATCCTCAGCCATTTTTATGGAGAAATTCTTAGAAGAGTCTTTGCCCCATATAATAATATTATCTCCACCCTTAGGTTTTGCAATCAAAGAATTCCTTATCTCTATGTGCTCCCAAAAGTTGGAAATAAGCTAATTCCACTCACCTCTCTAATAATAATCTTGAATTTAGCATCCTTATCAAGCATGGAATCATATATAATTCTACCACTATATTTTTGTACAAGGAGGCTAAGGGGGTGTCATTTGCCAAACCAAAAAGAAGTAATGACCCCATCCCCAATTTTATAAGATATATTTAATCTTGCCATCTCCCTTAGCTTGAGAATGCTTATCCAAGTTTAAGAGCAATCTTGAGGAATCTAGGAGTCTTAAAAGGACTTGTTTTTCACATTATGGAAGATAGCCCATTGGGTTCAAATGGAGTCCTTACTAAAAGAAATGTTTCAAATGTGTCTCACTATAGCCACCCTATTCCATTCTTTAGTTTTCCAAAGCCCTGAACCATCTTCTTCTTTAGGAGGCATACCTCTTTCCAAGCTACTTTAGCCTCAATTTTTTTCATGTCAATCTTAGACCAAAAGAAAGCCTTGAATATACTTTTTATTTTTTTGTGGACTTTAAAGAGACGAATGAAAAGAGAAGACCAATACATTTATATATTCATCAAGATAAATTTGATGAGATTAAGTCTTCCGATAGAGGAAAGAAATTTTCTTCTCCAAATTAAGATTCTTCCAAGGATTATGTCCAAAAGAGGTTTGCAATCTTCATAAGTTAATTTCTTAGTTATTGCAGAAACCCCAAGATACTTAACAAGTAAGGTTCCAAGCTCATACCCAATTAAATCTATTATTTCACCTGTAAAGATCTCTTCACATCCATAAATAAAGATGTTACTCTTTCTAGCATTAGCCTTAAGACTAACCCATATTCTCTAATTTACAAAATATCATAAAGTCATTGGCAAAGCAAAGGTGATTGATCAATGGAACTCGACGAAAGGATTTGTTGCAACCCTTTTAAGAAGTATCAAAAGCATCTTCATTGTTAAAACAAAGAGGCAAGGTAATGTAGGATCTTCTTATATAAGTCCTTTAGAGCTATCAAAATACGCTTTAGAGCTATCAAAATACGCCACCAACTTCCAATTTAAACTAATAGAAATTAAGGCATTGTAATGCAAGAGGAAATCCAATTGATTATGACATTAAGGAAATCAAAAGTCTTAAAGATATAAATTATAAAATCCCATTTTACCAAGTCATAAGTCTTCATGATGTCAATTTTCATAGAGTAATTCCTTTATCTCTCATATTTCATTTGGTATTTGTGGAAGAGCTCTTGACAAAGGAGAATGTTATTTCAAATTTCCCTACCTTTAACGAAAGTGGCTTGAACTTTGTTAACCACAAGAGACGACGAGGCAACTTTGATCCTGTTGACCAAAATCTTAGTAATACACTTTTAGATTGTCTTTTAACAAGAAATCATAGCGATGATTATACAATTTATTTTTTTTTAAGAGCTTTCTCGTAACAAAAGAAAAATCATACTAACATCAACAATATCATTTCCTACAATAGTCCATGCCTTCTTAAAGAAAAAAACACTAAAACCATCTGGACCCCAAGCTTTATTATTAGCAAGGCTAGATAAAGTATTCTTAGTTTCCTCTCTTATAACATTTTCCACCATTTTTATTGCAAACTCTCTAGAGATTTTCTTTCCAAAGATGTCTTTAATGCAATCTAAGTTTCTCCTAATCCTTTTGTGTCAAAAAAGGCTCGTGAAGTAATCAATCAATTTAATCTTGATACCTTCTTGATCATTCACCATGCTCTCATCTCTTCTTTTTAGGCTAGAAACTTTATTTTTATCTTTTCACCTATTAAACACTTAAAGAAACAGCTACAATTCTTATCCCTTTAATTTAGCCATTGAATTCTTGATTTTTTTTTCTAGGCCGAAGATTCTTCTACCCTAAGCAAACTCGTACACTTCTCCGTCAACTTATTCTCCCTTCCAATTAAACCCTCATCGAAAAGATTTATATCCAAGCCTTTTTGGACAACCTTTAACTCTTCCTTAGAAAGTTTGACTGTTTCTAATACTTTTCAAAACTCCTTATTGAGCTTCTTTAATTCCACTTTTAGAGCTTTAAATTTATTATTATAAACATAAGAGAACCAATAACCTTAGTGTTCCAAAACATAAGAATTTGAAAGGGGTTTTCGCCTTCTTTCTTTATCAACACAAAACACAATGCTTGGACTATGGTTGGAAATAAAAGGATTTTCAAAAAGAACCTTAGCTGAATGAAATTTACTCATCCAAGCATCATTGATGAAATCCCAATCCAGTTTATAACAAATCCTCATCTCCTTATCACTTTTATTATTTCAAATGAAGAAGTTAATACTAAAGCTAAGATCAACCAAGTTAGCATCACAACACAATTTATTTATATCATCACTAAGGATTTTGATTTATAATACCTTTAAGTTTTTCCGAGGGATCATAAATGGCATTAAAATCACCAAGCATAATCATAAGAGAATCAAGACTATCATTGGTAGCAACACCCAAGTCATTCCATAATTGTCTCCTATTAATGGAAAAGTTATGAGCATTAGACCTGACAAATGGGTAGGTATAGGCTGGGGATAGGTCAAGTTGATACAAGTGCAAGTAAGAAACACTAAAACTCATACCCAATCCTACGGGTATGAGTCGACTAGTGGGTTACTCGTTAATATTAATTTCACATTACTTTTTTTTTTTAATTTTAGTGTACTTATTTTATAATTTTTAATATTTTTCTCTTCAAATACATAAGTATTCCATAGAGAAACGAAAATTTACCTCAAATTATAAAAATGTTTTATATGGATTTGAAGAATTTTATCATTAAACATGGAATGAATATCAATAACAAAGTGTTTATTACTCATTTTCTTTATATTTGTATTCAACACAACAAATTCTTTAATTGTAGAGTGGATTTAAGTTCATTTCATGTCAAGAGAAAGAAAAATATGTGAAATTTGTTTTAGGTGTGTTGTAAGTTTGATGTTGAAGAAGATGACGATGATGAATAAGATATAAATAACGGGTGACCTACAGACACACTTGACCTGCTCGCAAAAATTCATTATTAGCAAGCACGGCTCCAAAATGGGTATATGTCCAAAAGTATAAAACTTTTGCCCATTTTTAAATGGGTGTGGGTCTTATGGTTAGCTTGCCCATTTTGCTAGATTTAATGAGAATACACCATAACACATAAAAAAAAAAAAGAGAAAGATTGAAGAACATTCCAAAATTCTAACCTTACAAAGGATTAATTGATTTCCAATTCTAACCACCACCAAAAAGATTTTATACGGGTTCCACAACACCTATATCCCCCCACCTTTATTTAAATCATAATTATGCTCTAACTTCCAATCACCAAAAAGCCTAAACAAAATACTTTTAGCCTTTTTCACTTTAAGTCTTATCTTAAGTGCCCACAATATTGAGATTGAAGTTTTTGATCCACATGTTTATTTCTTTTTTGTTTAATAGGGGAATTAGATCCAAGAATCATCATGAAGAAGTGCGGTTTAGGGACTAACCTTATCTTAAAGGGCTGGAGAAACACCTTGCTTCTTTTTCCTCCTGGCTTTCCCTCCTTTAGATAATTTTTTGCATCAAACATTCTCAAATTACCAAATAGGGCTAGAATAAGGGAAACATCATCTAGATTGTCATTATTAGACCTTAAACAATTTACTTGAATAAAAAAATTAGGGCCAAACTGTAAATTGCTTTTTTAATATATATATATATATATATATATATATATATATATATATATATATATGACTATTTCCCACCAAGGTTTGATGAAATGACATTCTCACCCTTTATGTTTGAAAAAAAACAATTTATCATCTATATGCTAAATTTATTAAATATTGTGTTAAAATTTTTATAAAATTGTTTAAATGATTTAAAAAAAGAATTGTCAAACTAGATAACACTTTGTCCCTAGAATTGTCTTAAATATTTTTATTATCCCTAATTTATATTAATTTCAATTAAAAATATAATAAATTTATATATACAAGTACAAATAGGGATTAATGATATATAATTGTATGTTTGGAATTGCCTTGTAATTTTTGAATATTACAGGGGTGTTAATGATTTTTTCAAGGGATTTTTGGAAATCAAAAAAAGTTTGAGAGTGTCTTTGAAAATTTTAAAATTTTAATGTCTTTATGATTTGATAATAATAAAAATGTAAGTTTAATATGCTAACATGTCCAAAGAATGCATGAATGCTTCAGAAAATTGACAAAGTATAAGATTTGCAAATCAATCTGAAGCAAGAAAATATTGGTTGTACCTCTCCCATGACCAAATCATGTGTTAAACGTTCAATGTTCTGAAAATAAAAATTATCTAAAAAGAGCAAAGGTCCAACTGTGAGGTTCTAATAACGTCCCAACCATGATACTTTCTTAACAAATGCCACACCATGGCATGTGTCCAAGCCATATTTGTTGCTACCCTTAAAAGTGTCTTAGTCGTGACACCTAAAAAGTGTCCCAATCGTGACAACCGTGACACTTTCTAGCCATGCCATGCCATGTGTCCAATCGTGGTTCATTGTTGACATCAGGACATGATCCAAGCCATGACATATATGTCCCAGCCATGGCACTTAAGAAATAGTTCTAGTCATGACATATAATTCAATCCAGCTTTGACATGTGTAAAATCCTCCTAGTCATGTAGTTTTTTAAAACCTCCTAACCGTGACACATATTTCAATCTATCTTTGACACATTTAAAATCATCCCAACTATATAGTTTTTCAAAACCTTCCAATCGTGTCGTACTTTAGTGCAATCATGCACTTTTTTATCTTAAGTAAAATCAAACTCGTACTTCAACTATACGCAGCCAGCATGTACTTATTTAAGCTTATAGATTTTTTTTACTAAACATAGAAATAAAGTAAACCCCTTGTGACATGGATCTGTAACCTGTGCTGAGTGCATTTAAAGCTATTTGTTGAGTATTTAAAGTTATCCATTGTAACTCTTATCAAAGCCTTCTTCACCAAATGGAACATTGCTTAACCCAATAACCTAGCTTTATAAATTGAGATTGGATTGAAGAGCAAAAGGTTAGACATTTTACATGTGAAAAAGAAAAACCAAATAGACTCTAATTCTTTGTAACTCTCACCAAGCTTTCACTCTATTGTTTGAGAGATTAAGTACACTCATCTTATATATGTAGCCTTATAGAGGTATTCAATACTTTTATCTCTTTGTAATCAAACCTCTTGGGTGTAATCTCGTATCAACTAGTGTAGTAGGTGCAATCTCAAATATATTATGTTTAAAAAATTTCTAGGAGATAATAAAACTTCAAGGCAATTTGCTTATAGAAGTAGACCTTGGAGGCTTGTAAGAGAAAGCTCCGAACCACTCTAAAAAATAGTTTTTCTAAAACTTAACTCTTTAATTCTAGTCGTTGTTGAATGATTAATTGCTTAAGTGGTTATGCGTTAATTACTCTCACTTATTTATTACTGTTATGCACTGAATAATTCTACTCTATTATTGGTATTTATTATTGTTGTGTTATGTAAAATTTCATTCTACTATTGTTATTTATTGTTGTTTTGTTCTGTAGATTTATGCTTTGATTATTCATTACTGCTCTGCTATTTATTGTTGCTTTGTATAAACTTAGTTGTTGAGAAAGAATTTTTTTTAAGAACCTATTCACCCCATGTTAGGTTCATATTAGCCATTACAAAAGTGTTTAATAATCAGTATCAGAGCATGAACTATAGTTTTATTAAAATTTAACCATTTTTAGAGCAAACAATATTCTTTCTTAATGGTTGATGCACTTACTCTTATTTTCGTTGAAGGATAATGTACCACTAGACCATTATTGTTTTGTGGAACAAATTATACCTAATGAAAAATTAGAATGAGGCTTTATGTTAGGTCTATTAACTTTAAATTATGGAGAATTTTTTAATATAGTGTTTTAGTGCCAATAGACCCTAGAACCAATAAACTGAAAAATGAAATGGATTTTAATGATGATAATGAAAAGATGGTGAGCTTAAATGCTCAAGCTATTAACAACTTGTTTTGTGCTCTTGATGGTACAAATTTATAAAGTGTTAGCTTGTGAGTCCACTAAAGAAGTTTGGACCATACTCCAAACCACACATGAAAGAATAAGTCAAGTTGAAAAATCAAAGATTAAGCTTCTTTTTTGAGAATATAAATTATTTGGAATGAAGTCTAGAAGAACATAACCAATATGTACAAGTGGTTTTCTAACTTAGTAAACGATCTCAAAGGGCCCGGAAAGAGATTTGAGATGATCGAATTGGGAAAAAAGATTTTGAGATCATTACCAAATTTGTGGACCATGAAGGTAACAATTATTGAGGAGTCCAAGGATCTTAACAGTATGGGAATGGATGAGCACATAAGAAGTCTCCTTACCTATGAGATAAAGAGAAAACCAAGGGAAGAAGAAGTTAAGGCTAAAATAGATATTGCATTAAAGGTTATGGATGAAAAGGAAAAAGAAGAAAATTATTTCGTGGATGAAGATGATGTGAGTCTCTTAGCTAGAAAGTTTAGCGAATTTATATTACGATCAAAGAGGAACAAAGAAAAAGGGTTTGTTAGACAAAAAAGAACAAAAACAGATGGCAAAAAGAGCAACAATGATATAATTTATTATGAATGCAAGAAACCAGGTCATATTCGCCAAGATTGTCCTTTGAGACAAAAGAAGAAAGCTAACTAGGAGAAGAGATTCAAGAGGAAAGTGTTTGCCACCACTTGGAATAGAGGTGACGACTTAAAGTGATGAAAGTGAGTTAGAGGAAGAAAAGGCCAACACATGTTTCATGGCTAAGAGTGATTTAGAGGATGAAGTAAATTATTCAAACTCATATTTTTTGCATGAATTACAAGATGCATTTAAAACTTTAATGGATTAGTATGAAAACATGGAAACAAAATATAAATCATTAAAGAAATAATTGATTTGTATTAAAAAGGAACATGATATACTCCTATATGATCATGGTTAGTTTGCTAAGAAATATGATGTTGTTAGAAATAACAATGATTCATGCCTAAAAGAATTAACATGCATGAAAGAGGAACATGAAAAATTAAAGAAAAAGGTATCTAGTCTGAATGAATTATTTGAAAAAGGCCAAAGGACTTATTTCCCCTCTCCCTCCCTCCCCCTTCCCCTCCCTAAAATACGTTGATTTCCTAAGTTTTCTCCTATTAACTTTGAAAATCTCATTTACCTACCCATAGGTGGTTAAAATTAACTGAGTCTGTTAGTTATATCATTTTCCCCCATAAACCCTAAAAACTAACAATTTCCTCTAACCCAAGTTTTAAAAAACTGCATTTCCCTCCCTAGGGTTTTCAAACTTTTAGATCCAATTTTTTCGATGACAGCTAATGATCTCTAGGCACCATCTCTTCCTCTCTAACGTCTCCTCCTTTCAATTATGCTGCATCTCCTCCTCCTCGGCATCATCATCGACGAAGATGGCTTTTCTTCATTGAGATGAAGACAAACCATCTTTGTCTCTGAAAAAGATGAGTCATCTTCGTCAACAATGATGTCGATGAGAAAGAGATGTTGCATGGTCATAAGGAGGAGACGCTAGAGAGGAAGAGAGTATGCCTAGAGATCATTGGTCATCATCGAAAAAATTGGATCTAGAAGTTTGGAAACCTTAAGGGAGAAATACAGTTTTTGAAAATCTGGGTTAGGGAAAAATTATTAGTTTTTAGGGTTTAGAAGAGATAATAAAATTAAATTAAAGTTTATTTTTTGTATTATAGATAAAATGATGATTTTACCCTTAAAACCGTTAAGTTTAACCATCTGTGGGTAGGTAAATAGGATTTTCAAAGTTAATAGGGGAAAACTTGAGAAATTCACATACTTTGGGTAGGAAATAGTCCTTTGCCCTTTGAAAAATTCAAAATAGGCACTAAAAGGTTGGAAGAGATACTCGTATCTCAAAGAAGTGGTCTCATTAAGGAAATATTAGGGCATAATAGAAGTAACCATTTCTTAAACTCGTATAAGCTTTTAAAGAAACCTTATGCATTACATATGAAATGCAAATTTTCTTCATTCTTTAGGCATACTATTAGACATTGTTCAATTAGAAATCGTAAACCTTTTAAAGTAAAAAAGGTTTGGATTCCTAAAAGGACACTTAAAACTAACGTTGTTAAACCCAAGACCATTTGGGTACCAAAAAGTGAATAGATGAATTTATCTTGTAGGATTGCTTGCAATCTTCCTTAAGGTCCTTTAGCAAGTGGTACTTAGATAGTGGATGCTTGACACACAAGTTGGGAGATACGAGTCTATTCCCTTCTTTGAAGGCTAAAGATAAAGGTAATGTCAACTTTGGAGATAACTGCAAAGGAAAGGTAATTGGCATTGGCACCATAGGTAACTTTTCTTTGTCAATTAATGATCTTTTACTAGTTGAAGGTCTTAAGCATAATTTACTTAGTATAAGTCAATAGTGTGATAAGGGCTTCAAGATTAGTTTCTATTCTTTATGTTGTGAAATTGTTAATGCTAGCACAAATGTAATTGTATTCATTGGTCATAGGCATTTAAATGTGTATGTTATAGGCTTGCATGGCATTGCATCTAAAGACTTATGTCTCATGTCAACTAAGAAAGAGGACACATGTAACACCTATAAGAAAGCCCAAGGGCATTTTAGTCTTTTTTCTAGTTTTAAATTCGATTATTAATGATTTTCAAGGGTATATGCCTATGTATAGAGGTATATATGATCCTGTATGGTTAGCAGAAAGTCAAATTAGTGGACTAGATTATCATCGCTTAAAAACAAGAAGTTACCTTAGTTATGTAACTAGACACATGACTATGTATGGTCTATACATGCCTATGTATCATGTCCTTGAAATAAAATAAAAACGCGATAACCCTAACTCTTTTGAATTATCTTTCATAGCTATAGAAAGTAGAAAGTGTGTGAGAAAGAGAGAAAAGGTATTTTCGTCACTTATAGAGCTGCCAAAGATTATTGAAATCATCGTAAACGTCCAAAGGAAGTGTTTTCATTAGAATCCAAGTAAATAGGGCGACTTTCCTTGTTTGATTATGAAATCTTTGGAAATTTTCTGTTATATACATGATCTAAAGGTGTTTAGATATAATAATCATGATCTAGTTGATGAAATTGATGTTATATGTGAATATGAAGAGTTATATGCATGTCTAATCTCTTGATTGTATGAATATTATATGTTTTGGCTTGATTGATGCTTTAAAGCCATGTATGCATACTTTGATCAAATAAGTTGTATGAATATCATGCTTAAGGTATGTAAACACCCCGATATATGCCTTAGAAGAAGTTATCCAGTCGAAATTACAATTGAAGAAGCGTAGAAACTCTAGGGTACGATTTCCAAATCACAACACGGTGTTATGTATGGCCTCATACACGCCGATGTGTAATTCTAGAAATTTCAAAAATTTGAAAATCTCATGATCGTATGGTATGGGACACACACCTGTATATGGGTTTCCAAAAATGGACGACATGTATCATAAGACACATGGATCATTGTGCAATGAAGTGTCTATAAGTCAACTCTTTGTGTGCACTTACTCTATGCATGACCGTCTGCTAAGTAACACATGCTTGTGTATATAAGCTAGAAGGCACATAGGGTGTGGGTGGAGAAGCACACAACCATGTACCCCCAGACAAAGAAAAAAAATGATTATACCCCCTAGGTTATATGCATAGAAGGGTAGAGTTAAGCAAGAAAGAACAATGAACTATCAAATAATAAAGCATTTAAGAAAGACATAGATTAGATGCCCAGCTATGTGGATGACCATATAAGCTTGGACTAAGTCAAATTCAAATCGAAAGTAAACAACCTTAAGGCTAATTTCACATAACTACATAATCACCAGTAATGTGCATAAGTGACAGTATTCGTGAAAGTGATAGGGCTAGATACCTGTAAGATGCATCATATACTTGGTGCTAAGACACATAGCCACCTAATTCAGTTTAGGTATGCATGGTAAGGATATGACTTTTAGATAGTGCTCATGTGGTAAGTGGGATGCGCCATATATGCACCTGAGGTAAGAGCAATCTTCGAATGGTTAGTCAGTAGTTTTCATTAGCTTATGTGATAAAGGAATGAGTTGTTATCAAAGATTTTCTTGTATGGTCAGGGTGTCCTAGTTAGTTAGCCTTATAAGCTATTTGACATGTGTATAAGGCACCATAGTAGTTTCAAAGGCATTAGATATACTGATTCCAATTTGGGTCTCGCTAGTTTCCGTGGATGATTCATATTAGGGCATCAAGGTTTCATAGTGTGACCATATTTAGCTTATAAGTGGAACACAAGTTTTATCGCCAGTTAATTTAAAAGTTAAGGATACCAAAAGGTCTTTACTTATTCAGTTGTACTTACGCGTTTTCTTTCATATGTTTTGCAAGTAGATGAGAGTAACGAGGTAGGCAATGGCTCTAATGGTCTAGAAAGCAGTTGTACGAGGGTGAGTGGCTATTATGTTATTCCAGTTTATTTTTAGATGATCAATTTTCTTTCTTGACATTTTAAACACAACTGTTGTTTATATCCTATGAATTTATTTCAGATAGAGATTTTTCAGATATTGGTTATGATTTTATGAAGTATTTATTTGCATTTATCACCTTTTTTGCATACTTTACAATTTTAATCATGCATTAAAGTTTTCAAATAGTTCAGTTGTTCAAGCCTATTTTGGTATACTCCTATTAGAGATATGTATCTAGAGAGGAGTGTTATATTTGTGGTATTAGAGCATGATCTTGATACCTAAAAAGGTGAAAAAATTTTATGTGCCTAAAAAAATACATACAAGATCAAGTATGAAAGTAGCTCCTCATGTAGCGCTAACTGTCGTGCATGTTTACCACTGTAAGTATAATATACTTGCTTTCATATTAAAGTAATATGTCGCTAAAGATTATTGTGATTTCAAGATAAAGAGATCCAAAAGGTTAAGTAGAGGTGCCCCAAAGGTTCCTAGTCAGGTAAAGAGCTAAACAAAGGCTTAAGGATAAGCATTCGACATGCTAATTACATCATTTATTAATAGTGTTGATATCCGCCAGGTTGTGGAGGAGGTCTTGAGATAGAACATATAGAGACGTTGGCTAGAATTGGGCATCCAATTTAGGCCTCATCGATGCTAAAACAACATTTAAAAGTGAAGACACCTTCTTAATAGAATAGAAGAAGTACAAGAACACCTTAGGTAGAGATTAGTAGTAGCAACAAAGGATAAACACATCTTATTTATAGCCTATTTAGTTCTACCAACCTCTAGATTTCAAAGGTAGTATAGTGTTAAGGGAATTACCAACCAATGAGTGGTTGGAGGTAGTAGAGGATGTCTTGAGGATATACTCTATAACAGATGCTGATAAGATATAGTACGTCAACATCCTACTAAAAGATGATGGTAAAGTCCAGTAGCAGATGTTTGTGTAGAACCTATCAAGTTTCAAAGATGACATAGACTGATTTTAGATATGCCTTTGAGTTAGAGTACATTTCAGCTAACATCATATATGTGAAAGCCTAAGAGTTTCTCCATCTTACATAGAAGAACATGTCAGTGAAGGAATTCTCAACTAAGTTGAACTCATTGGCCAAGTATGCTCCTAGCATGGCTAATTTAGAGAGAGGTAAGCTAGATGTGTTCATGAAGGGGCTGAGACCAAACATAGTCATGAATGTGGTTATGAGAGATAATCCTCCCAAGAATTTTTTAAAGGCCCTCAGTCATGCACTGAGATTTAAAACCATAAGTCAGTACATGGCTAGAAACAAAGAGTTGTTAGAGGAGCCAACACCACCAACCTGGTATAGAGACAAAATCAATGACCATTGGTGGCAACCAAGAGAAAAACGACAAAGATGGTCCTAGTAGAGACAACAGAGGTAAGAGCCCTTCCAACGTAAGAATAAGAAGAACTCAAAGGGTAAGAAATAGAGATAAGAGGATCAACACAAACATGATCATTCCTATATATGTCGTAAATATGGTATAAGGCACACCGATGAGTGTTTAGCTGGACTGGTGTTTTATAAATGTAAGCAGTTAAGACATTTTGCCAAACAATGTATAGCCCCAACATAGCAAACAGTTAGGGGAAGCCTGACTATTCATAATTACTCAGACACAAGCAAATGCTAGCCTTATAGTTGTAATGGGTCAATTATTATTTCATACTTGGCCTTTATATGTTTTAATTGACTATGGTGCCACGTATCGTTGTATTACTAGAGGCATAGTTGAGAGACTATGACTAAGGTCTTTAGTTATCCCTAGAGTCAAAACAAAAAAGCCAGATAGAGACCAAATTCATAGTAGTTTGATATTTGTAAAGAAGACAATCTTTGTAAAACGTTGTAAATGGTCATGGATCTAGTGATCATAGACATTCTAAACTTCAATGTGATACTAGGCATGGACTTCCTAAGAAGATATAAAGTAGAAATAGATTGTAAAAAGAGAAAGGTTAGATTCAGTATGGATAATGGTGAGTAATTCATATTTAGAGATGGCAGAATCCTCAACATGATGATTAACAACATCAACGCTAAAAAGATGTTGAATAAAAGGCACATGGCATATTTGGTGCATATGGTTTAGAGATTAGTAGAGATAATTTCAAGTATAAAATATACTCCAATAGTGTAAGAGTTTCTATATGTTTTCTTTGATAGTGTTCAAGGTTAGCACTAGAGAGAGAGTTAGAGTTTAGCATTAAGTTGGCCTAGGGCATGACACCAATTACAAAATGGCCCTAGCTGAATTACAAGAATTAAAGAAATAGTTACAGGAACTACTGGATGATGGATTCATCAAACTGAGCCACTCACCATAGGGTATAACAATCCTCTTCGTAAAAAGGAAAGATAGATTGACAAGAATGTGCATTAACAATAAGAAGTTAAATAAAGTGACATTAAAAAATAAATACCCACTCCTGAGGATTGATGATTTATTTGACCAACTCAAGGGTGCCTCAATGTTCTCTAAGATAGATTTGAGGCCAGGATATCATTAAGTCAAAGTGGCAAAGCAAGATATACCTAAGACTGCCTTTAGAACTAGATATGGGCATTATGAATTTGTAGTCATGCCTTTTGGATTGACCAATGTCTTGGTAGTATTTATGAACCTCATAAACAACTGTTCTAAGATTGTCCAGATAAGTTATTAGTGGTATTCATCAATGACATCTTAGTTTACTCTAGAACTCGAAAGAAGCATAAGTAACATTTGAGAATTGTGCTTTAGAGGCTAAGAGAGAGACGATTGTTTGCAAAGTTTTCTAAGTGTGAGTTTTGGTTGGATAAAGTGGCATTTTTGGGTCATGTGGTTTTAGTAGATGACATATTAGTATATCCTAACAAAATTGAGGTAGTGTTGAGTGACAGAGGCCTAAGATAGCTAATGAGGTCAAGAGTTTTCTAAGATTGGCAAGCTATTACAAATGCTTTACTAAGGGATTCACCGAGTTAGCTTAACCCCTCATAGAGTTGACATGTAAAGAGATTCCTTTTAGATAGTCAGAGACTTGTGAATAGAGTTTCCAGGAATTGAAAAAGAGATTGACCTCAACTTCCATCCTTGCCTCACCAGAGAAAGGTGAGGAATATAATTTATTCACATATGTCTCACATTAGGGTTTAAAAGTAGTATTGATGCAGAGAAGGAAGGTGATAGTTTATGTTTCCCATCAGTTAAAAGAGTGTGAGACTAGATACCCCATTCACGGCCTTGAGTTAGCAGTCGTGGTATTGGCACTTAAGATATAGTAACACTACCTATATGGGGTAAAAAGTAACATTTACATGGATCACAAAAGCTTCAAGTATTTCTTCATCCAAAAGGAATTGAATATGAGACAAAGATGGTAGTTGCAGTTAGTAAAAGACTATGATTGCAAGATAAAGTATCACCTAGGTAAAGCCAATGTAGTTACAAATACTTTTAATAGGAAAGTAGTTATATCATAGATTACTGTTTACCATAAGTTACAATAAGAGTTGGTAAGAAAGTAGATTAAGGTAATCATAAGATAGTTGGTAGGTCTCTAGCTCAGTTAACTTTTTTGGATGAGATCCATGTAGCACTAGCTTCAGAGATGGGATATCTACAAATCAAACAAAAAATGATTAAAGATACTAAGATTGAGTTTAGTATGGTAGAAGACATCCTGAAGTTCTAAGAGAGGATATATGTTCCCTAAGAGTAAAGTTTGAGAGATAAGATCCTAACAAAGGCACATAGTTTCCTTTACACGGCTCACTCTAAGAGCATAAAGATATATCAGGATATGAGGAAAATGTTCTTGTAACCAGGAATGAAGAAAGACATTGCAAACTTCGTAGCTAAGTGTCTTGTGTGTCAGTAGGTTAAGGTTTAACATCAAAAGGCATTTGGACTTTTATAGCCCCTTAGCATTCCTGAGTGGAAGTGGGAACATATATTGATGGACTTCGTATTTGGATTTCAAAGGTCAAAGGTAGTTATAATGCATTATAGGTTATAGTTGATCGGTTGACCAAGTTGGCATATTTCATTATAGTTAGAAATACTACAAGTATAGATCAATTAGGTCAGATCTGAAAGATCGAATGGCCTAAGAGGGGGGTGAATTAGGCAATTTTAAAACTATCTTTACCAAATTTGAGAATTAAAACAATTTATTCAAATCAAATAATGTTGCCTATTTTTAATCCAATTTATGAGAATAACTAAAATATTTCAAATAATCTATACACTCAAAATAACATAGCATAAAGTATAAGTTTAAGGGAAAAGAAAATCAAACACGAAATGTATAGTGGTTCGGCTCAACCCGACCCACGTCCACTCCTCCAAGCTTTCTCCCTTGGAGAATTCCACTAATCCTTGGTTGGCTAAAACCTCAACCAAGCTTTTCTTCCCAACCAAAATAGCTTCCAAGGTGCTATTAACCTTTACAAATGTTAAAGCTCAATTTCTCTCACTAGAAATTTGCTAATCTCTCCAAGAGTGAAACTCACTCTTTTATAGCACGAATTTTAGTACGAAATTGAAAAATGATCTCTCTCAAGAGTGTATATGAAAGTTAAAGCTTAGTACAACCCAATGCAAATGAAATTACAAAGTGTATGAGCAAGGGTTTTGATTAGAGAGAAGAATTTGCAAATGAATAGCTCAAAACTAATTTGCTCTCAAATATGTGAAAGTTCTTGGTAGCCAAAGTTCTTTTCGAACAAATTTTGATTAGGTTTATATAAAGGAAAATGAGGAAAGTTACCGTTGTGCACAAAGATAGCCATTTTAGTTTTCTAGAAAATGCACAATTCGATCAACCGGATGTGACATGACACTTCCGTGGAGCTTACGTGGCACTAGCCGTTAGAAATATTCAAACCAAAATTTGGTCGACTGAATTTAATTTGGTTGACCAAATTTCTGGAAGCCAAAATCATGACTTTTGGATAATTCGGAAGCTGATTCGGTCGGTCAAATTTGGTCGATCAAATTTTATCACATTTTACCCCCTGAATTTTCAAAAATCGATTTGACCCCTAAAACTTTGAAAAATAACAATTTAACCCATTTTTGAAAATTCTTTCAAACCAACTTTAAGATATGAAAATGTAGTTCACAAAACTTCATCATTTTAAATAAATTAATAAACTTTAGTGAAAAAATTGGCTTAACCCAATAAGTTTGAAAAATGACATTTTAACCCAAAATGTAAAAGATATGAAAGTGAGTTTTCAAGTGAGCTATCCCATGCAAATAAGAATTCTAATCAAAACGAATGCTCCGAGTTACAAACATGTCTACCTAAACTTGAGTTTTACTTCAAATCTTCAAGAATTCTTCACTTGAGCTTTGTCTTCATTTTTATCTTGAAACTTCTTCAAGTGCATTAGATAAATTCTTGCAATCTAAACACACACTCAAGTAAAATCATTAGTTAATATGCTAGGGGACATATTAGTTTGTTATCATCAAAATAAGAGCATAATGACTCCTTGAGTCAACAATCTCCCCCTTTTTGATGATGACAAACACATATGCACTTCAAGGAATTTTGTAAAATATATCAATGGATGTATTTGCTTGGAGTTAAGAAACACATGATTTTTAAAAAATTTTGCAAGAGTTCGCCTTAAAAAATCAAGTTTCCTCCCCCTGAATATATGCAAATAATAATATGTTCAACATTACTCTTATCAATCACATATATCTTCATCAAAATATCTACAACATATATCTTAATCAAAATATCCACAATATCAACGAAATGAAAGTATCAATCATCAATCAAACTTTTCTCCCCCTTTGTCATTATCAAAAAGAATAAGGCAATGGATAAAATGAGATGAGCAAAGAGATAAAATAAGGGAAAAGCAAATGATCACCAAAATGGTCCAAAAAAAAATCATCAAGACAATGTCAAAATATATCGATACTCATCCTGAACCATAGCAATGCATAAAGACAATGTCTAAAACAGCAAAATAAGAGTATATAATGAAAGTAATGAAAAATATAGATAAACTAAGAAGGTGAAGGAAAACGATGAAGAAGCTCAGCGATGTCTCCTTGAAGCTCATCGATGCCTCCTCGAAGATCGATAATATTGGCACGAACATCAGTAAAATTAGAGCAAACCTCAGCATGAAAATCAATAAAATTTGAGCGTACCTCAACACGAAAATCAGCAAAATCCGAGCGAACCTCAGTAAGCTCCACAGATAAAAGAGATATAGGATCAGTAGCTGAGGTGGTGGTCGACTCAACAGATGAACTCGCTCCAGTAGCCATCCGAGATCTCTTGCCAAAAGTACGCACCTGAAACTCAAAAGAGTCTCGGTCCTTATCTGCTTCATCGTCAGTGTCATCAGTATCAGCTGGAGCAACAGGTGCCTAGGGCTCAGCATCCATATCAGTGCCTAGATCGGCGGCAGCCTTTTCTCCACCAGGTACTAGCTTAGAAATATGACGCCAGACATCATTGTGCTGTCGGAAGCCCATAGCACGGAGGTTTGAAATAGTATATGGATCAACAGCTGGCTCGATATTTGGCTCCTCAAAGAAGGAAACACCCACCTCCAAAAGAATCAATGTGATAATAGGAGCATAAGGGAGAAGATGGGTGCGATGAGATAGTGTAGAGACCATCAAATCAAAGATGACATGACAAAAGTCTATAGGAGACCCCTAGAGGAGATGAAAGAGGAGATAGACATCAACCGTGCTGACTTCATTGAAATGCCCAGATTTTGGTGCAAAAGTATAGCCAATAATGTTATGAAGTAGACGGGCTGATAGAGTGAGATGCCTATGGGGTGGACGAGAGACTACATCAAGGTCAGGATTGCCCGTTATAGCTCGAAGGGCATCAAGATATAATGGGTCAGTAAAATGCCACTCTCGGGGGGGAAAAAAAGGACCATAGACAACTAGAAGACCTAAGGTGACACGAAGGCTAACAGGAGAGAGATGAATCTCATGGCCTCGGACGAAAGAGGTGGTCTCGTTATGAAACTGATCAAACACCATGTTCGCATAAAATTCACGAACAAGGGTAGGATAGACAAAACCACCTAAGGTGACAAAACGAGTCCATCTAAATCTATCAAAAAGACCGGAGGTGAAACTGAGCTAGCAAGTTAAAATCGACTCGTCGAGTTTTACACAAACCATGACGACTATAGCGTTCAGCAAAAGTCGCGACAGCTTAGGTGGAACGAAAACGAGTCTCATCAAAGGGAGCCTCGGAAGGCTCGCCTTGAGCAATAGGTGCTAAAAAGCTAGTTCTAACATGTCTAGATGGCCTAGGGGAACGCCTAGCACTACTACGACAAGTGGTAACCACGATTGTAGAAAATGAAGATATACACAATAACGACAAAATCTAACTACTTATGCTAACAGATTACAAATTGAAAATTTTTAAAAGATAAAACAGGGAGCAAGAGAGGAAATACCACACAAAACACGATGAAATGTGACAAAAAGGAATGCTAAGCCAAATGTACATATAAGGGCAGAATTGTAATTTCGCACAAACAAACTCGAATTGGAAAACTAACTACACACCACAGTTGGAGAGGATGAGAGGATGACAGTGGTATATTCAGAAGTAAAAAGGGTAGACCGGAAGGGGTAGTTTTGGAAACAAATCCGAAAATGGGTATGGAATTTGGGGGTTTTTTATGGAAGGCTAATATGTAGAAATTGATGCTTGGAGCTTGAAAGAATGATGCTGGCAGTGATGATTTTGTGATCAATTTGATGAACCCACAACAAAATTTGAGGATTTTGGATGAAATTTAAAAAACCTAGGGTTAGGGTTTAATGAGATTTTGGGGGAATTTTTGGATAAAATGTGGTGTTTTGGAAGGTTATTTTGGCCTAGAACAAGTAGAAATGATGTGGGGAATTGATTTGATGCTAAAATTCTGAGTTTAAAATGGATTAAGCAAGAGTGGAGCAAAAATGGTTGAGAGAATCGGAAGAGGGCTAGAGTTTTTGTGAGAAAAGAATGAAGGAAAATTGCCCTTTTACGCTGGAATTCGGCCAATTCGGTCGACCGAATTCTGGAAAATTCCATCGATCAAATTTTACAAAAAATTTATTCGACTGCATTTTGCAATTCAGCAGCCGAATTTGCAAAATTTTGGTCAACTTGTTTTATGCATTTTGTGTTCTCAATTTGAACATATATGAGTCCAAATGATTCAACTATGCACTGTTTATTCAATCATGCATGAAATGCAATGTAATTCTATGCAAAAATATGGTGAAAATTTAAATCAAGCATATTAAAATCAATGCAATAATAATTGATACAAAAAGAAACATCAACTATGATCAAACATTAAAATGAAGCATAAAGCATATATTGACATTTTTAATTCAACCACAATGATATGTAAGTGCAAATGCTAATATGGTGATTCCATGATCCCAAGTTCACCTCTAATTTTGCAAAAACGTTCTTCCCCAAGAGGTTTTGTAAAGATATCCGCAAGTTGATTTTCGGTGGATACAAAATTAAGACAAATATCACCCTTTTGAACATGATCTCGAATAAAATGATATCTAATTTCTATATGCTTGGTTCGAGAGTGTTGAATGGGATTTTTGGACAGGCTAATAGCACTTGTGTTGTCACACAAGATTGGAGTTTTAGATAGGCTAACTCCATAATCCCTAAGAGTTTGTTGCATCCACAAGGCTTGAGCACAACAACTACCGGCGACAATATATTCTGCTTCCGTGGTTGATAAAGCTACGGAGTTTTGTTTCCTTGAAAACCATGAAACTAATGCATGACCTAGAAAATGACAAGTACCACTAGTACTTTTTCTATCGACTTGGTTTCTGGCAAAGTCGGCATCCGAATAGCTCACTAGGTCAAAAGATGTTTCTTTAGGATACCACAACCCTAAAAATCTAGTACCATGTAAATATTTGAAGATTCTTTTAAAGGCTTTTAAATGAGATTCCTTGGGACATGATTGGAATCGAGCACATAAGCACACACTAAACATAATATCGGGTCTACTAGAGGTTAAGTATAAAAGAGAGTCAATCATACCTTTATACATTTTAACATCAACATTTGGCCCACTCTTATCTTTGGTAAGCTTGATAGTTGAACTCATTGGTGTGCTTAAAGCTTTTAGTCCTTCCATGCCAAACTTCTTTAATAAGTCCTTGATGTATGAAGATTGGTTGATGAAGATACCCTTTTTGCTTTGCTTGATATTAAATCTGAGAAAATACTTGAGTTCTCCCATCATGCTCATTTCAAATTCTTTGCTCATGAGGTTAGAAAATTCTTCACACAAAGAGACATTAATAGATCCAAAGATGATATCATCAACATAAATTTGAACCAAAAGAATATCATTTTCTTTTCTCTTAATAAACAATGTAGTATCTACTTTTCCAATGCAAAAGTCTTTTTCAAGCAAGAATTTACTCAAACATTCATACCATGCTCAGGGTGCTTGTTTTAAACCATAAAAAGCTTTTTGAAGTTTAAAAACATGGTTTGGGAAATCATGACTTTCAAACCCGGGAGGTTGTTCAACATAAACTTCCTCCATGATAAATCCATTTAAGAAAACACTTTTGACATCCATTTGATATAAAATAAAATTTTTAGAACATGCAAATGCCAAAAGCATCCTAATGGATTCTAGTCGAGCTACCGATGCAAACGTCTCTTCAAAATCTATTCCCTCTTCTTGGTTGTAGCCTTGAGCCACTAATTTAGCTTTATTTCTAACAACCACTCCGGATTCATCTATTTTGTTTCTAAAAACCCATTTTATGCCAATAACGGATTGATGATCCGGACGAGGGACTAGTTCCCAAACATTGTTTCTTTCAAATTAATTTAGTTCCTTTTGCATGGCTAAAATCTAAAATTCATCATGAAATGTTTTTGGTTCTAATTGTGAAAGAAATGCTAAATTATTACAAAGATTAAAGGATGATCTAGTTTTAACACCTTGATTTTCCTCACCAATAATTAATTCTTTAGGATGAGCATTTGCATACCTCCAAGCCTTAGGAAGATCTTTATCTTTATCTTTATCTTCTTCATGTTTTAGCTCTTGATTTGCTTCATCCTTATCATCATTTGGTGAATCATGAATTTCCATTTGGTCTCCATTCTTAACTTGATCATCATCAATATCAACTTGCACACTAGTTGAAGGATTAGATTCATCAAAAATAACATGCATGGATTCCTCAACTACTAGTGTCCTTTTGTTAAACACTCTATATGCTTTGTTAGATGATGAATATCTAAGAAAAATGCCAATGTCCGATTTTGAATCAAATTTTCCTAAGTTTTCTTTTGTGTTCAAAATAAAGCATTTGCATCCAAAAACTTTAAAATAACCAATATTTGGTTTTTTGTTTTTCCAAAGTTCATATGGAGTTTTATCTAAAGATGGTCTTATTAAAACACGATTTAAAACATAGCATATGGTGTTTACGGCTTCCGCCCAAAAATATTGAGGTAAAGTTTTTTCATTTAACATGGTTCTAGTCATCTCTTGAATTGTCCTATTTTTTCTTTCAACAACACCATTTTGTTGGGGAGTTCTAGGACAAGAGAATTGATGTTCAATACCATGCTCATCACAAAAGTTTTCGAATAAATGATTTTCAAATTCTCCCCCATGATCACTTCTAATGCAAGAAATATGCGTTTCTTTTTCTTTTTGTATTTTCTTGAAAAATTTTGAAAATGCATGGAGGGCTTCATCTTTTAATGCAAGAAAAAATACCCAAGTGAATCTTGAAAAATCATCAACAATAACAAAAGCATAATGTTTTCCACTTAGGCTTGCGGTTCTTGAAGGACCAAAAAGATCAATATGAAGAAGTTGTAAAGGTCTAGATGTAGAAATATGAGTTTTACTTTTAAAAGAATTTTTTGTTTGTTTACCAAATTGACATGCATCACAAATTTTATCTTTAATAAAATCTATTTTCAGAAGACCTTTTACAAGCTCCTTCTTGGAGATTTTTGAAATCAAGTCCATGCTAGCATGACCTAATCTTCTATGCCACAACTAACTATTTTCATGCAATGCGGAGAAACATATATTTTCATGAGATGTATTTTCTACATCTATGGTGTAAACATTTCCATCTCTATTTCCTACACAACTTGTTTTTCCATCATTCATATTTTCTATAGTGTAACTATTTGGCTCAAAAATGACTTTAAATCCTTTATCACATAGTTGACTAATGCTAAGGAGATTATGCTTAAGACTATCTACCAAAAGAACATTTTCAATGATAATATGAGAGTTGTTACCAATATCTCCAATGCCAATAATTTTACCTTTTGCATTGTCTCCAAAGGTGGCATGTCCTCCATCTTTCTTGCTTATTGTCGAGAAAAGTGAAATATCTCCGGTCATGTGTCTTGAGCAAGCACTATCGAGGAACCATTTGCTTTTCTTCCTTTTATTTTTCGGTTCCTAAACACAATGGGAGATTCAAGAATTTGTCTAAGGTACCCAAATCATGTTGGGTCTTTGGTGGTTAGTTTTTGTTCCCTTAGGAACCCACACTTTCTTACTGCCCATATGATATTTCTTTTGAATTGGGCAAGATGATGAGATATGACCTTTATTTCCACAATAATTGCAAGTTATATTTGATTCACTTGAAGTTGAGGCTTTAACAAAATAATTTTTTAAGTATTTTGCCTTGATAAAAGGTTTATAACCAAATCCTCTTTTGTTTAAGACTCCCCTTTGTACACCAAGCATTTTATCAAGAATATATTTTCCATTTTTAAATTTTAAAACTATTTCACTTAAATCCTTTGCTCCCCTTTTTAAAACTTCAATTTCATTTTCTATAATTTCTTTTTCCCTTTAGCTATGCAAAGATCATTTTCAAACTTTTGTTTTTCTTTTTCAAAAATGGAATACTTGTTTTCTTCATTTTCTTTTCCTTTAAGCTTAAGGATTTTTTGTTTAAGATTTTCATTTTCTTTCTTTAAGGACTCATTTTCCTTTTCCAAATTTAAATTTTTCTTTTTAAGGGTTGCATTTTTAGACATGCAAAGAGCAAGTTTTTCATTCATCTCTTCAAGTGTATCATATAACTCTTCATATGAGGGGTTTTCATTTATCTCATCATCTAGGTCATCAAAATCATCACAAGTATTAGATGAGTTAGAGTTAGTTACCTCATTATTTGTAATTGCCATGAAACACATGTTGACCACTTCATTATCCTCATTTTCGGATTCACTTTCATCGCTATCATCCCACGTAGCCTTCATTGCTTTCTTTTTTGATCTACCAATTTTGAGGAGAGGGCAATCATATTTGATGTGTCCCGACTTCTTACATTCATAGCACACAACTTGTTTTCTCCTTTGTCTTTCTCCCCTTTCACTTTTAGAAGCATCATTTTTTATGAAGTTTCCATTTCTTCTTAGCTTTCTATTCCTTAAAAGTTTTCCAATCTTTCTACTCAAGAGTGCAATGTCTTCATCTTCATCATTTGATGTCTCCTCTTCCTCTTCTAGGAACTTTTCATTCTCTTTTATGGATAATTTGAAGGCGATACTCTTTTTTTTCTTCTCCACTTCTTCAATTTGTCGTTGCTTCATAGTAAGCTCATGAGTGAGAAGTGAACCTAAAAGCTCTTCAAGAAGTAGAGTCTTGACATTTTTTGCTTCTTCGATTGCCGTCACTTTGGGATCCCAAGAGGAGGCAAACATCTAAGAAGTTTCTTTACATTTTCTTGGTTAGTATAAACTTTACCAAGATTTTTCAATTCATTCACAATGGTAATAAATCTATCAAACATGTCACTAATAGTTTCATTTTCATTCATCTTAAACAACTCGTATAAGTGTGTGAGCATGCTAATTTTAGTCTCCTTGACTTGTGAAGTCCACTCATTTGACACTATCAATAATTCCCAAATTTCTTTAGCCAAGGTACAAGCTTGTACCTTGTTAAAGTTATGTTCATTTAATGCATAATATAACACATTCATAGCTCTAGCATTAATGGCAATATTCTTCTTATCTTGAGGGGTCATTTCTTCCCTAGTTTTGGGCACTTGTTTTCCATCTACTTCTTTCATAGGAACAAAAGGCCCATCTTGCACTACATCCCACAATTCATAATCACTTTGAAGGAAAATCGACATACGATTTTTCCAATGGGCATATCCGGTGCCATCAAACAATGGCGGTCTATTAGAGGCAAACCCTTTACTAACGGTATGGGATTTTCCTAGGTTCATGGCCATTGCTCTAAACGGTTAAGTTTATGAGAATAAGCAACCAAGCTCTGATACCAATTGAAAGATCGAACGACTTAAGAGGGGGGTAAATTAGGCAATTTTAAAACTATCTTTACCAAATTTGAGAATTAAAACAATTTATTCAAATCAAATAATGTTGCCTATTTTTAATCCAATTTATGAGAATAACTAAAATATTTCAAATAATCAATGCACTTAAAATAACATAGCATAAAGTATAAGTTAAGGGAAGAGAAAATCAAACATGCGATGTATAGTGGTTCGGCTCAACCCGGCCTACATCCACTCCTCCAAGCTTTCTCTCTTGGAGTATTCCACTAATCCTTGGTTGGCTAAAACCTCAACCAAGCTTTTCTTCACAACCAAAATAGCTTCCAAGGTGCTATTAACCTTTACAAATGTTAAAGCTCAATTTCTCTCACTAGAAATTTGCTAATCTCTCCAAGAGTGAAACTCACTCTTTTATAGCACGAATTTTAGTATGAAATTGAAAAATGATCTCTCTCAAGAGTGTATATGAAAGTTAAAGCTTAGTACAACCCAATGCAAATGAAATTACAAAGTGTATGAGCAAGGGTTTTGATTAGAGAGAAGAATTTGCAAGTGAATAGCTCAAAACTAATTTGCTCTCAAATATGTGAAAGTTCTTGGTGGCAAAAGTTTTTTTCGAATGAATTTTGATTGGGTTTATATAGGGGAAAATGAGAAAAGTTACCGTTGTATACAAAGATAGCCGTTTTAGTTTTCTAGAAAATGCACAATTTGATCGATCGGATGGAATTTGATCAACCGGATGTGATATGGCACTTCTATGGAACTTACGTGGCACTAGCCGTTGGAAAAATTCAAACCAAAATTCGGTTGACCGAATTTTTGGAAGCCAAAATCATGGCTTCTGGATAATTCAGAAGCTGATTCGGTTGGTCAAATTCGGTCGACCAAATTTTATTACATTTTACCCCCTGAATTTTCAAAAATCACAATTTGACCCCTTAAACTTTGAAAAGTGACAATTTAACCCATTTTTAAAAATTCTTTCAAAACCAACTTTAAGATATGAAAATGTAGTTCACAAAACTTCATCATTTTAAATAAATTAATAAAACGAATGCTTCGAGTAACAAACATGTCTACCTAAACTTGAGTTTTACTTCAAATTTTCAAGAATTCTTCACTTGAGTTTTGTCTTCATTTTTATCTTAAAACTCCTTCAAGTGCATTAGATAAATTCTTGCAATCTAAACACACACTCAAGAAAAATCATTAGTTAATATGCTAGGGGACATATTAGTTTGTTATCATCAAAATAAGAGCATAATGACTCCTTAAGTCAACAAGATCTATGTGAACGAGATTGTCAAACTTCATAGGGAAACTAAGATGATAGTATCAAATCGAGACACTGGATTTGTCTTGACATTTTGGCAAAGTATGCAGAAATCCTTGAGTATGAGATTGGTATTTAGCACATCATATCTTCCCCAAAATAATGGGCAAGGTAAAAAAGTTAATCAGGTGATCGAGGACATGTTAAAGTCTTGTTACCTGGATAGAGGAGTGAGTTGGGTAGATGTGTTACCACTGATAAAGTTTGCTTATAATAATAGTTACTAGACAACTACTAAGATGACTCCTTACAAGGCTTTGTATAATTGTTACATAAGTATATCAGTGACCCCACCCGTATACTCAATATTAGGGATGTCGAGCTAAAAGATGATCCGGTCTACGAGGAACGTCTAGTTTAGATATTAGATTGGCAAGTTAATGAGCTCAAACATAAGTAAGTTCCCTTAGTAAATGTTCTTTGGAAGAATCACTGAACTAAAGAGACCACATGGTAGGTTGAGAAAGATGTGTGGTAAAGGTTCCCACATCTATTTGAGTGAATTTTAAGGATGAAATTCATATTTGGGGGGAGAATTGTAACACCCACAGCTAAGCCTAAGGGCATTTTAATCTTTTTCCTAGTTTTAACTTCGATGATTAATGATTTTCAAAGGTACATATCCATGTATAAAGGCATACATGGTTGTGTATGGTGAACAAAAAGTAAAATTAGTGGACTAGATTATAATCATAGTGAAATTGAAAGTTGCCTTAATTATGCAACTAGACACACGAGCGTGTATATGTACACGCCCGTGTATCATATCTTGAAGATAAAATAAAAATGTGATAACCCTAACTCTTTTGGATTATCTTTCATAACAAGTGTAAGAGAAATAAGAGGTATTTTGGTCACCTATGGAGCCACCAGTGATTATCAGAATCACTATAGCTGTGCAAAGGAAGCATTTTCATTGGAATCTAAATAAGTGGAGTGGTTTCCCTTGTTTGATCATGTAATCTTTGGATTTTTCTGTTATATATATGATCAAGAGATGTTTAGATATAGTAGAGATGATCTAGTTGATAAATTTGATATTATATGAGGATATGAAGAGTTATATGTATGTCTAATCTCTTGATTGTATGAATGTTTTATGTTTTGTCTTGACTGACGCCTTAGAACCATGTATGTGTACTTTGGTCAAATAAGATATGTAAATATCATGCTTAAGGTGTATAAAGACTTCTATGTATGCCTTAGAAAAAGTGATCTTATCGAAATTGCAATCGAAGAAACGTAGATACCTTAAAGTGCGAATTCTAGTTCATGACACACAGCCTTGTATGACCCTATGCACATCTATGTGTCATTTTGATTTTAAATTATTTCAAATAGATGTTAAAAGTGTCTTTTTAAATGGTTTTATTCAAGAAAAGGTCTATGTTGAACAACTTTCTAGTTTTAAAAACCATAAATTTCCCAATCATGCATTTAGTTAAGAAAAGTTTTACATGGTATAAAACAAGCTTCTAGAGCTTGGTATGAAAGATTAAGTTTTTTCTTAATTAAAAATGATTTTTCAAAAGGAAATGTGGATACCACCTTATTTATAAAAAGGCATAAGGAAGACATTTTAATTACTTTAATTTATGTTGATGACATCATCTTCAATACTACTAATGAGTCTCTTTGTAGGGATTTTTCTAAGCTAATGTAAGGTGACTTTGAAATAAGCATGATAGAGGACTTCAGTTATTTCATAAGATTTCAAATCAAACAAACAAAGGAAGAGATTTTGCTCAATCAAGCCAAATATGTCAAAGACCTTCTCAAAAGGTTCAACATGCAAGATGCCAAAGAGCAACCCACTTCCATGATTATTTCTCTGAAATTGGATATAAATGAGGGAGGTAAAAGTGTTGATACCAAAGAATATAGAAGCATGATAGGTGCATTATTGTATTTAACTGCATCTAGGCCCAATATCATGTTTAGTGTATACATGTGTGCACATTTTCAAGCGAATCCTAAGGAATTGCATCTAAACGCCATAAAACAAATCTTGAGATATCTTAAGGAAATCCCAAATGTTGGTTTATAGTACTCTAAGGGATCCTTGTTCAAATTACAAACATTTTCGTATGCTAATTTTAGAGGATATCAAATAGATAGGAAAAGCACGAGTGACACTTGTCAGTTTTTAGGTAACATGCTTGTCTTTTGGTTTTCAAAGAAATAAAGTGGCAACATCTACTAGGGAAGCCGAATATGATTTCGTAACTAGTTGTTATGCATAACTCTTATGGATGAGACAACAACTTATGGATTTTGGCTTTGAAATAAACAACATCCCAATCTTTTGTGACAATACAAGTGTCATTCAATTTTCCAAAAATTTTATCTTGCATTCTAGGACAAAGCATATGGATACTAGACATCACTTTTTGTGTGATCATGTCAGTAAGGATGATATTCAGATTGAATTTATTGATACTAACTATCAACTTGCTGACATTTTTACTAAGTCTCTTGATAAGGATCGTTTTTGTTTTATCCAAAGAGAACTTGGTTAATGCAAACCTTACAAATGAACTATGAGACCTTACACGCAAGCAAGGAAGCTAGGAACCCATAAATGCTAAATCAGATATCAAATTAAAGAAAACCTTAACCCAATGCCTATAATTGACATGAACCAAAAGTTTAAAACCTTTGACCCAATAATTATGGATAATCATGAACCAAAAATATAAAAACAATGACCTGATATCTATAATTGACATGAACCAAAAGTATAAGTTGACGTCACACTCTATAATAGAAAAGAAAGAGAGTGATAAGTCATATTTGAACCTCATAAGAAAATATTCTTGATAAATTCATAAGTTCTCAAAAGAACCAAGACAAAAGATCTCACAATTTTATTAAGCCATTGTGTCTCATCTATCCCAAGGTTACATGATTATTTATAGCCTTAGTTTGAATAGGATAATAACACACATAATCTCTAGGATAATAACAATCATGATCTTTAGGATAATAACAATTTCATTCTAAATAAGATAATAATCTTAAATAATAATCTTAAATAATAATCTTAATGTAATTATAATTCCTAAAACAAATAAAACAAAGACTCTTAAAACAAATAAAACTCTTAAATAACTAGAAATACTAGGAAACTGAATTTCAGTTGAATTCTCTTGCTTTCTTCATAAGAATTTTTGCCTAATCATGCTTCCATTTCATATTGGATAATAACAATTTCATTCTAAATAAGATAATAATCTTAAATAATAATCTTAATGTAATTGTAATTATAATTCCTAAAAAAAATAAAACAAAGACTCTTAAAACAAATAAAACTCCTAAACAACTAGAACTACTAGGAAACTGAATTTCAGTTGAATTCTCTTCCTTTCTTCACAAGAATTTTTGCCTAATCATGCTTCCATTTCATATTTTGTCAAGTAAAAAACGTCACCAAGGATGTGCCATATCATTTCCCATGTGTTTGATGCTTTCCACGTCATTTGTCATGTCATCCTTGACTGTCATATCATGCTTCTTACCTTTTAGCTTATGTCTTTAATGTTTTCAATGCTATCTAGCCTACCACATTCTTGTCATAATCCTTCATTATTGGATCACATGTTCTTGGTCTTCCATGGATCACATCATTGGTATAATCAACGCAAATCAAGTAGGTGTTTAATGCTCTCATTGATATAAATTTTGATTGTGTTAACTTTATTATGTTATCTTGATTGATTGTGTCAAATCTTGATTGTGTTAACTTTATTATGTTTTCTTGATTGATTGTGTGATATTTGTGCTTGTTAAGATGAATGTAGATGTTTTGCGATCATTTGAAAATGCATTTCCGTTTACACGGTATAAATACATAATGTGAATTCAAGATGAATCAATTCGAACTTGTGTTCAAAATTGATCGAATCTTGAATTATATCAAATTTCCTTAATTCAATCAAAATATTCAAATTTCATGTTTTTGAGATATTTTGATTACACATTTTTCTGTTGAACTTAGTCTATAAAATTTTTTTGTTGCAAAGGTTTCTACTATGATTGTATGGAAAACTTTGATACGTAAAGTCTTCAAAATTTTATTTAGCTTGCACGACCATCTATTTATGTTCTAGGCGTGACAAAAATCAACTCTGCTACTTTAGAAAGAAAAAGCATCTACTAAAAATGATTTTTGGCATAGCTGACTCAATGTGATCTCTGGCTAGAAATTCACAATGCTTATATGAACTTATTATTTACATACATATATTATTTCATTATTTTATTCTATCACATCTATGCATATGTTTAAATATATTATATATATTTTTTAAATTATATATATAATAAGTTACATGTGTCATAGTGTGCATGTAAAACATGCCACCAGTGACAATGCTCCTTTATTTATTTATTTAAAATAAAATAAAATATATATATATTGTCATTTAGTGTCACATGTCTATCTTTATTTTTTTTCCAAACTCCTAAATTTTCTATTCATTCTCCTTGTTGACATATATTTCCTTCATCTTTGCTCTATTTTTGCTCATAAAATTCTCACAAGGACAATACTCAAAGCATACTCACGTCATCATGCATCTATTCACCAAAGCTTCTTGTTGACAAGTTCAAGTTTTTATCATGGTTCTCACAAATTTGTATCATCGGCAATTCAAGTTTTATTATTGTGCTTTAACTTCATAGCTCAAAGAACTAGACAACCTAGGTCAACAAAGAATTCAGGTACTTCTCGTTCATATTGCAATATCCTTGTTGAAAATTATGACTAGAAAGAGTGCTTGAATGAAATTAGAAATAGAAAATTTTTTGTGGGAAAGAATGTGTTCTTGCCTATTTTAGAGGAGATTGGTATTGCTAATGAGTTTATGAAAATAGTAAATAGGATGAAATGGAGAAACCTATTTTTCATAAGACTTGACGTATATAAAAATCTAGTTTACGAGTTTTACAATTATTTAAAAGTGGGAATGGATGTCGAACATCACATTATAGATTTTACTATGAAATTTAGATTGCATGGTAAAAATTATACTGTTACTTTAGAAATGTTAGCCAAGTGGTTAGAATGTGATTGTGATGGAATATTGAGTGTTCTAAAAAACTTTAATCACTCCGTTGTTTGGAATGAGTTAGGAGGTCGAGAAATTTATGATTCATATCTTTTTAAGTCCAGAAAGTTGAATAACCCAATCTATAGGGTACTTCATAGGTTAATTACCTATACCCTAACAAACTGAAATGAATTTGTTTCAATTCATGACTAATAATTGATATTTGCTGCTCAACATAGAATTCAAGTTGATACTATTCGTTGGCTTATCCATCAATTGTACCTCATTAAAACTAATGATCATGCAATTCAATTTGGTATGATCATATCATTCATTGCAATATAACTTGGATTAAACCTAGCAATAGAATATCCAGACTACCTTATCAAATTTAGAGATTTAGACCTTCTTTCAGCTCAATCCTTGATAAAGATTGAATCAATTGAAAGAACTAATCAAGGAGGCTACAGATTCAAAGCTTACCGTCCAAGGCATCAAAGAATTATTGACTGTAAAGACAAACAATTTCCTCCTAAGTATCAAGTGAATGTTCCTCTAGCATCTCATGATATTCCAAGATCGAGCTCCTGGATTCAAAAGCAACCCAAAATGGAACGTGAAGAAATGATGAACCTGTTCCAAATTCAATATACTAGTATGATGAGTTTCATGAGTGAAAGGTTTCTAGCTCTACATCTTCGTTTGGATGGAATTCATGAAAGGCAAAATCACATCATGCTTAAACAATAATGCTTAAGAGAGGATCACGAGAGCTTTTAGCAAGAAGTTTGTAATTGGATGAATTGTCATCCATGATCATGCATTTCATATTATTGCATTTTGCACTTCATAATCTGGGTTCTTATTTTATTTTTTTGCTATGTTTTGATGTTGATTCTTGATTATTATATATGATATTGAACACCAATATTTCTGCTTGATTGTCATTCCATATTAATTTTGTTTAACATTGTTTAGTGCTTGGTATTTTTTGTTTAATACTGGTATTTGATTGCTAACAAAAAGGGGGAGAAATTAGTTAAAGGATTACAAGATATAAGAGAAACTCTGTCAATTTTTTTTTTTTTTTTTTGGCTCAAAATGAGAGGGAATAACTGTGATACAAATTTAAATTTCTTACTTTGTATTATATTTTTTCTGTGAACTAAGTTTTTGTTATCAATCAAAAATGGGAAGATTATTGTACCTTAATATTTTGATGATGATAAAAACGTAAGTTTAATATGCTAACAGATCCAAATAATGTATGAATGCATTACAAAATGGATAAAGTGTAAAATTTATAGATAAATCTGAAACAAGAAAATATTGATCGCACCTTCTCGTGACCAAGCCGTGCATTAACTGTTCAGTGTTCTTTAAATAAAAATGACCTAAAAGAGCGAAGGTTTCGTCATGATGTTCTCATAACATCCCAACCGTGACACTTTCCTAATAAATGCCATGCAAGGCACGTGTCTAGGCCATATTCATTGCTACCGTTAAAAGTATCCCATCCATGACACTTTCCCCTCATGCCATGCAATGTGTCCAAGCCATATGCATTGTTACCCTTAAAAGTGTCCTAGTTTTGACACTTTCCAGCCATGCCATGCCACTTGTCCAATCGTGGTTCCTTGCTAACATCAAGACATGATCCTAGACATGACATATATGTCCCGATCATGACACTCAAGAAATAGTTCTAGTCATAACATATAATTTAATCTAGCTTTGACATGTGTAAAATCCTTCTAGTTGTGTAGTTTCTCAAAACCTCCCAATCGTGACACATAATTCAATCCAGCTTTGACATGTGTAAAATCATCCTAACTGTACAATTTTTCAAAACCTTCCAATCTTGTTGCACTCTAGTTCAACTGTGTACCTCTTTATCTTATATAAAATCAAACCTGTACATCAACCGTGTGCAAGTCAACATGTACTTGTTCAAGCTTCTAGATTATTTTTACTAAACATAAAAAATGAAGCAAGCCACTTGTGACTTGGATATGTTACTTGTGTTGAGTGTATTTAAAGCTATCCATTGAGCAATTAAAGTTATTTGTAGAAACTTTAATCCAGGCCTTCTTCGCAACTTAATCCCAACGAAACACTACTCAACCTAATAACCTAGCTTTATAAATTGAGATTGGATAGAAGAGTAAAAGGTTTGACATTTTACACACAAAAAGGAAAAACCAAATAGACTTTAATTCTCTTTAACTCTCGCCAAGCTTTCACTTCATTGTTTGAGAGATTAAGTGCACTCATCTTGTGTTTACAACCTTATAGAGGTATTCAAAACTTTTACCTCTTTGTAATCAAACCTCTTAGGAGCAATCCCATATCAACTAGTGTAGTGAGCGCAATCCTAGATATACTACATGTAGAAAATTTCTAGGAGATTGTAAAACTCTAAGGGAATTTGTTTGGAGAAGTGGATATAGGAGGCTTGTAAAAGAAAACTCTAAACCACTCTAAAATTGCGTTTTACTACTTAACTCTTTAATTCTCGTTGGTTGTTACATGATTAATTACTTAAGTTGTTTTGCATTGATTACTTTCACTTATTTATTATTGTTACGCACTAAATAATTCTACTCTGTTATTATTATTTATTATCGTTGTGCTTTGTAGATTTTTGTTCTAATTATTCATTGTTGTTTTGCTATTTATTATTGTTTTGCATAAACTTAGTCGCTGAGAAAATTTTTTTTTAAGAACCTATTCACCCCGTCCCCCCACCCCCCATTTCTCTAGGTTCATATTAGCCATTATAAATGTGTTTATCAAATAGTTTCAAAAAATAAAATTACACCACCAAATAATTAAATCAAAGGTTTACATAACTTGTTTTTTATATTTATGTTGTCATTTTTTACATGTTTATTATATATATATATATATATATATATATATATATATATATATATATATATATATATATATATTTCATGTTTGTTTTGTATGTTTATTTCATATTTTATATAACTATAATTCAATATTATTTTGAAAGTAAATAAATTTTAATATATTTAAATCATAATCTAAACTGAATAAAATCATATTTTTTTTGTTTGAAATTTTTCCAACCCTTTTTTTCCAGTTTGATTTAAAAAAATTTTTAAATCACACAAAACTATATCGTGCACACCCTTGTCTAATGCCATATTTTTTCCGGTTTAAATTATTCATATTGGCATCTCACTCCATTGAAATTATTTGAAGTCCAATTCTGACATTTTTTTTGGATCACCTAAGTCCCAATTTAGGTGACCGACTTTTATGTATAATTATTTTTTTATGTTAAATATAGTAATTAAAATAGAAATTTGTTATATAATGAAGCTCTACCTAAAATTATAATGTTATATTAGTAATATATAAAAATATGATTTTTTAACATCTTAATTTTAAGAAGTCAATATTACTAACTTAATTCCCAAAATGTTTGAAGATTTAATGCCTAATTGCTTCCAATGAGACAAATCATACAACTAAAATGTTAGACAACCAAATCTAGAGACATTATTTTATTAATATAATAATCCAAAAATCATAGGACTTTATAAAAATACATTTATTTAGTTGATTATGTTACGTATTTCTAAACTAAGTATTATCCATTTTGAGCTAAAATTGAATTGAATCATATGGTACATATAGTTCTACTCACAAACAAATCCTTATGTAAAAAATTTTATATTAAATACTAATGAGTCAACCAACCAAAATTACATTCTTTCTTCCTAAGAGGCTTAAATGATGTAAGACTGTTGAATCCATCCATAATAAGAAAAGCTTGCTCTGTAATATCAAGAATACAAGAAGCAAAAACAATTAACCACTTTTATTTGAGATTTTAGATAATATCTTAAATTATAATAATTAATTTTTGAACTACAAATTAAACAAGATCACTTGGACACTATCAACTCCCTTGCCTGTAATATGGTTATTCTTTGCTCTTACGAATTCAATAGAGCCTCTGAATCAAAGAAGATAGAATAGAATAGAATAGAATGCAAAACAAAGGCATATAAGTTTGTGTACATTTTATAAAAATGGTACTCTTCTCCCCTCCCCTCTCCCTTTACTTGGCTATCCTCTTCATCACAACAAAACAATCAAACTTCTGCAACCAGTGAATGTTCACTGTTCACCTAAATCGCCGCTTTGCTTCTCCATATGCAGCCACCCCCATAACCGTCATTGTGTAACCAGCAATTCCGATGAACGTCACAGGGTTTCTGAACAGGAGTATTGAGATTACAACAGCCACAGCACCCTTTGCATTGCCCAATACCTGATTACAAAGCCAAACTACTGTAATACGAATTTAAGAACAGAATAAATAAATAAATAAAACATATTGCTTTTGCCATTAGGTAAAGTATGCATGAATGAGGCTGTAGAGCAACCCCATATACTTTCAGAAATGTAGCCGAAAAATGGAGTTCCCTTTAGCCCTTGGATTTCTGCACATGTTTTTCAATTATAACACTATACTCAAAAAAGCTATTAAACATAGTTGCTTTCCAAATGTTTGCATCCATGGGAAATGGTTAGTTTAGCTTCCTAAAAATCCATCCATCCTTCAGAAAGGGGACCAGGAGCCACTGCACACAAATGACATTGCACAATGAATATGACAGATCGATAATTTAAACCATAGATCAGGCCCAGACCCGAATGAGGCTAAGTATCAGATGTAGAGTGATAATATACCTGTTGCCAAATAATAACTATACTATTTCCACTTTTCATGATTTACTAAAAATAGAGGGATTAGTACGGGCTAACTTATTTATGCAAACAATTTCTCGCAAATGTTTTCTTTCCTGATTGCTAAGGATAAATTTCAAATAACTAGAATAGTGAGAACAAAGATTGAAGTAAGATTAAGGCATATGATTTAGACCTGAAGCGTTAGTGCACTTGTATGTTTTGTCACCAAAAAGTTTAGCAAGTTTGCTGAGTAGGCCATTGATGAATTAATGATAAGAAGCAGCCACAAAAATTTGTGTTGTTTTGCAAGGGACAAAGTGACCTCTAACACATTGGGCTCCATTACTAGTGCTGTGGGCAATAAAACTATCACTGCAATTGGGGACATGTACAGCATCAAATTCATTGAGTTCAACTTTTCTCTGCAAAAAGAAAACAAGAATTAACAACTTGGTTAAAGGATACAAGTGCTAGTAAACAGCGATTTATTTAAGATTTAGCAGAAGCGAAAAAGAACAGAAGAAGCTTTTGAATTGAACACCCTCACCCCAACCATAAATAGTTGAAAAATATATATATAGTATCTTTAAATTTTGTGTATTCCTCATCCAAATTAAAAGGGGATGAAATGAAGTGAAAAATGGAAGCTTTTTAATCTTCTGATTCAATCTTTATATAAAGATTGAAAGAGTAAAACTCAGAAACACTTCTTTGTGGTTACAATTAGAATGCCAGAAAATAAAGTTGGTTCACGTTTCTTTGTGTTGATTGTTACAGGCCTCTTAAATCTTCTATTTACCTAATTCTTTTTCTTTGATTTGTCATTTTTTTTATTTTGACAGAGAAGAATAGTTAAAGGATGGGAAAAAATGAATGAATAACATTATATTAATGCCTCAAAATTGATGCAATTGCAAAAGACCAAGGGCATATGTGATTAGTTCTGTAAGAACAAAAGATCATAGACCAAGTACTTACCAGGTCAAGCTTGGATTGTTTAATAGCAACAATCAGCAAAAGTATCCCAAGCCAAATGAATGTCACTAAAAAGGAGCTACAATACCAACAAACTCCTTCTACAGTAAGGGAAATGATAAAGTTATAGAAAAGGATTCTCTATATTTTAAAAGATGTTATGGAGTCCACATCATGTATATATAAATCAGCCAACTTAATGGACAATCCATTTAGAATTTTTTCACTCTTCATAAAGATTACACGTATGGAATCCCTTTCAAATTAAAAGTTCACTCAAGAGTTTCCCTGGAAAGTCAAGGATTAGATTTTAAGAATCAATTTGGTCATTTGTTAAAAGGAATGAAGTGAAAAAAAAAATTCATGGCTATAATGAAAATGTAAAAAAAGCGAGCAAGGTTTGCCTGAGATAAAAAATGAACACACAAAACTAGACACATTCCTTCCAACAGATACAACACTAACAAATATGCGATGTTTAACAACCAGATGGAGAGTACTTTTCAGTGGAATTTGAAAAGTTACTTGAAATCCCTAAGAGATAAATTATGCACATGGACATGGTCAAAGAAAGATGCTCCCTCATAATTTCATTAAAAAAGGCTGCATAAAAGAGCTACAGAGAACAGTTTGTTAAACATCTTCAAAAACCGTCCTTTTGGAGCTTAAAAGACTTTTTAATAAAATCATTAAGTGACTAGAAAGATTCAAGATGGGTTGCTTTTCAGCATGCAATATCTAAAAACACATTCAGTATAATGAATGTTAAAAGGAACTTAATTAAAGCAACATATATACAGTACTTGAGAACTTGAGTTCACTGTTATACATGTTGAACTTCTCTTTGAGGACTTAGGATTGGGAAGTGCTCAATTGTGGACAATTCTTTATAATTTTTTATTTTATTATTATTCTTTGCACCCGCAGAATTATGACTGAATTTGATAGCTAGGCATGAAAGAGGCATAAGAGAAATAGTATTGCTTCAAGTTAATGTGGAAATTTATACATGCACCCACAAACATTAGATGACTTCTTCATTTAACAAAACATTTCAAAGAATGCAACAATTTATTTCAAGAATAGACTTTCTCTCAACCATGTTTTTGAGAAGATACCCTCCACTATATTTTTATATATTTTTTCCCGTTTAAAAGAAATGTAAAAGTTGCATTCTTCTCTATGAACTATGGTGTAAAGCAGTTGACTCCATTAATTCTGATTTCTAGATGACAAAGCAGTTGGGCTTACTTTCCAAAAGAAACAGATTTTCTAAATGGCATTTATCTACAAAATATACAGAATGAGCTGAATATAGCTAATGTACAAAAGCTGTAGAGCATTTACCCTTCAGAAGAAAGCAGGATACCCTGAAGAACAGACTTAAAGGCCCTTGCCGCAGTTGCACTAATGCACATTATAAATCCATATAAATGAAAACCTGGCTCACCCTGCCCCCAACAAAAGAAATCAATATCTATAATTCCATTGAAAACAGGTTAAAGAGTTATAAAACAATAAAGAGGAAGAAATTGCAGAATAAGGTTTACAAAACACAGTAACACCAGATGATATCTTGGCAACATATCAATAGAAAATTAATTCTCTAAAAACTCAGTAAGCTAACTTGTTTTCAATTATGACAACTTGTATTACACCTATGATCCTTTTAGCTTCACCACACATTTCCTGCATAATAGGAAATTATATTCTTCATCCTATCTGTAGTGATAGAGAACTTGTTAGCATATGAAGTGATCATGATCACATATAATGAGTTGAGAGTCTCACACAATAAGACAGATTCATGTCTCCTATAAGAGACAATAACTCCAACAACAAGACAACAATTGTCATGTAACTTCCCATTAATTAATGGAAGTTGACACAGTAATTATCTATAGTCGATAAATACACCATAGAAACCCCTCAAACATTTATTCTAATTCTCACAAAATAATTGGAAACATTATGAACGTAGTTTTGTTGATTCTTACATGTCACCACCAGCCTAATAACCATGTCAAGATATGATAATCAATTTTCTTCATATCTCACATTCTTGTGTATGAACAGTGACATGCCTTTTTCCTCTCTGGCAATAGTGGTGCACATGCTGATTGGTTTTTCTAGCTAGAAAATGATTACAGTTTCTGAAATTCTATGTTTTTGCATATTTCAATCACCAAATTTTAACACTTGTGGCACTCAATGAAAAATTAAATTTAACACAATTCACATCAAATGAGATAATTTGTTGTTGAAATACTTGAATAGGTAAACTGCACATTGATAACCCTGCTTTACCCTTGATACCACTTTAGACTATTGGTGACATGCAAGAACCTTTTATACATTCCTGATGTACTCAAGTGTTTTGTAAAAATTAGAATGAAAGTTTAAGGTTATCCCATTTGATATTTATAGATAATAGCTATCGTGTCTTTTCCCATCCACAAACTACCATTAATGAACTAGAATTTATCATGACAATTGTCATCTTATCCTAGGAGTTACTTTTCTTGCAAGAGACATGACTACAGTGTCTTAGTGTTTCTGTATACCTTATATCTTGAATGTAAAAATTTAATCACATCATATACTAACATAACCGCCCTCAGCCAGAATCACAAGAGTTTTACACAACCCATCTGTGTAACAAGAATAATTCAAACTCTCTAGGATCATTCCTACAATAATTTTATTAAAATATAGTACATATCTCATCTTCCTCCAAGGAAGTGACAATCGGACATATATGTGCCACAAGGCACGTCAAGTGCTAACCTACTTTGCAATTTTTTTTTTTTTCTTAAGCAAACTCAATGTTGAAACATTCAACTCCCCTGCTAATAAACTTTTGCTCTTAGGTCATTCACACTGCATAAACAGAGTTTATTGCATATAATTATCATAATGTGAAACATCAATAATCATTAACTAACACATAACAAAATTCCCAGATCTATTCACATAGCCATTGCACAAAACAATCATAAAATCAAAACACAAACCAATCGCATCTAAATCAAACTCCAAGAACAATCACTGAACCAAATTTTGGAAATCAAAAGAAATAAATCAAAATATACATACCCCACTAGCAATGACAACACCAGCAACAACAGGCACAAGGGCAGCATAGGTAACCCACGCCTCCCTCTTAAGGGTCATCAAATAAGCAAACAAAGCAGTGAAAAAGGGTGTCGTAGCACCCACAGCTTGATTAAACGAAACAGGAAGAAATCTAAGCGATATATTGCCACCCACAACAGACCCACAAAACACGGTACTTAAAGTTGCAATCTTGAGAAATTGAGATTTTGATTTAATGGGTTGTAGGGGAACAATTTTGAGAAAAGCAATGGAGAAATAACTGAGAATTGCACAAGCTGACATGTGACACATTGTAAGGAAGATTGGGAACCTGAAGCCATAATTGGAGAGTAAGTACTTGTTGAGTAAAAGAACACCGATGTTGGAAGAATACCAGAGAATTACAAGAGATAATAAGAAAAGATTATGTTTTTTGGGCGCTGAAAAAGACATTGTTTTGAAGATTTGGAAGAAACTGAAAATAGATTTATTGGAGAAGAAGCTCTTATTTGATCAGTGGATCTTCCATGAAAAGTGGGTGTTTTTATTTTAATTTGTTTTATAATTCTGATCTGATGTGTCGGTGGAATTTTGGCTGTTTGTGGCTGTGGAGAATAAATAAAATTGCCTTAAAATGGTTTTGTTTAATATTAATTTGACTAAAGGATTTACCCATTTTCATTTGGTGGATTTATTTAAGGGCCAAAGGACTATATCCCACCCAAAGTATGCTTCTTTCTCCGAATTCCCTCCCTAACTTTGAAAATCCCATTTACCTACCCATGGGCTATTAAAAAATGGTTTTAAGGGTAAAATCATCATATTATCTCTAATATTAAAAATAAACTTAAATTTAATTTTTTTTCCCCTAAAACCTAAAAACTAACAATTTTTCCCTAACCCAAATTTTCAAAAACAACATTTTCCCCCTAGGGTTTCCAAACTTTCGAATTGAATTTTTCGACAACGAACAATGATCTCTAGGTGACGTCTCTTCCTCCTCGACGTCTCCTCTTTCTGATCGTGTGGCATCTTCCCCTCCTAGGTGTCGTCATCGACAAAGACGACTTGTCTTCATCGAGACAAAGACTAACCGTTTTGATCTCTGACGAAGACAATTTGTCTTCATTAGAGATTAAGATGAGTCGTCTTCATCTCGAAGGACGTGTTGTCTTCGTCGATGATGATGTCATACGATATCAAAAGATGTACGGTCAGAAGGAGGGGTCGTCAAAGAGGGAGAGTAGGTGCTTAGGGATTGTCGGTCATCATCGAAAAAATTGGATCTGAAGGTTGGAAACCTTAGGAGAAAAATGCAGTTTTTGAAAACTTGGATTGGGGGAAAATTGTTAGTTTTTAGGGTTTCAGAGAAAAATGATATGACTAATAAACTTGGTTAATTTTAATGGCCATGGGTAGGTAAATAGGATTTTCAAAGTTAATAGGGAGAATTTGGAAAAAAAGCATACCTTGGGTGGGAAATAGTCCTTTGGCCTTTATTTAATGGTAATGTTATATTTTTTTTGTATACAAGTAATGTGTTATTATATAATTAATTACTGTTTTATTTTTAAATTAAAATTATTTAATCATATAATGATATATTAATTATATGTATAAATTATGTATAAAAAATGAATGTACATAAATTTATTGGAGATTTATATATATTTAGAGCAATTACTTTAGAACAATGCTATTTTTATTTTATCAACATAAAAATTTTAATTTAATTTATTATTATATTAACAAATATTTCAAATTGCCGAATATATGCAACAAAAATTAAATTTTGAGTTTGTATTCTCATTCTATCATAATTCTTGCATTGATATTGATTATAATGCCATGGCTTAAATGGGCAATTTAATCTGTTATTAATTCAGTTAAGTTATTCTTAGGCCAAAGGACTATTTCACCTCCAAATTTAAGTGTTATCCCAAAGTCACACCAGTGATATTTGAAAAACTCAAAATCTCACTCATTTATTAAAAATTTCAATTATTGTTAGGGCTAAAATAGTTGTTTAATAAAAATTTTAAAAATCTAAAGTTTTATTACATTTACCTCTCTTAGCTTCAAAACTCACAATTCTCCACCCACCTAAAATTTGAAAAATCAAAATTTTCCCCTTAGTGTTTGCAAATGTCATCGGAGATGGTTGTCTCTAGTGGCGTTGGCTCTCCCTCCTAGTTTAACTCTCTCTAACGATCACTTCCCAACCACCGAATTCCTTCAACAAAGACAAAATCGTCTTCGTCCGAGATGAAGACACTCTGACGAAGATGATTTCGTCTTCATCAGAGGAATTAGCCTTCGTCAGTGGCTGAGAAGTGATCAGCAAAAAGAGTTAAGCCAAAAAGGAGAGTCGATGCCATCGGAGACAACGAAGTGCACCGTGTCCAACGATGATTTACAAACCCTAGAGGGGAAATTTTGATTTTTTAAACTTTAGGTAGGGGGATTTGTAAGATTTTCAAATTGAGGTGGGGCAAACATAATAAAACTTTAGTTTTTTTATTAAAAGATGGTTTTAATCTTAACTCTAATTGAGATTTTTATTAGATAGGTAAGATTTTGAGTTTTTCAAACCTCATGGGTGTGGTTTAGGATAGTACTAAAACTTGGATGGGAAATAGTCATTTGGCCTTATTCTTAATGCCACCGTTGTGTCTTAATCATTTTTAAAATCATAAGTTTTAAATGATTTTTGGGCATGTTCGTTATAATACCTTGAATGTTATATAAAATGAGACTTTGACCCTTCTTTTCCTTATTATGCCCTTTATAGTATGTTGTACCAACTATTTTATATAAGATATTCAATTTCTTTGTTAGATCGAGTTGTAACAAAATTGATTCTTACTTTTTCATAAGATGAGTCATCAAGGAAAAAAAAATATGAAAGTGATGGATTTATAATCAATAGGGTTGTTTATCCAATCAACAAAAGAACAAACAAGCAGTTGACGAATGAGTAGAAAAATAGATGCCTATTAAAAGGGTACCTTTGAAATATTGAAAATTGTAAGACAACCATATACTATACTGAGCATGAAGCAAACATGTATTGGCTAACAATTTGAACAGCATAAGCAACATCAAGTTTTGTGATAATGAGATAAGTCAAACTTCTAACCATTTATATATAATGTTTAATCAAAAAGAGGTGTGTCATCCATAGGAGTATGACAAGTTTTCGGCTTGAGAGGAGTAGAGGCAACCTTGGCATCAATAATGCCAACTTGAGAGGGCAAGTTAGATGTATACTTGGACTAGAAAAAAAAATAACCATTAGAAGTGGAAGAGACCTTGAGTCTCCCAAAAACAAGTAAGAGAACTAAGATTTTTCATTTCTAAGTGCTAAGAGATAAAGCATTTAAGCTCGGTGATACTTCATAAATAGTCTGCAATGATGATCTCATCCACATATAAGGTTGTGATCAGTCTTGTGAACAATTAATGCGAAATGATAAGGACTTGAAGAAAAGCCAAAAAAGTTCATAGTTGCACTAAACTTTACATTCCAAGCCTAAGGCGATTGTTTGAGCCCATAAAAGTGCTACACAATCAACACACTTTATTGAGTAGGTAAGCATGATCAAGTGATGGTTGAAATTTACTTTATATGTAATATGTCTAAAACTTCTTAATATTGGCAAAAAAAAAAAAAAACTCTATATTGTGTGTGATCCATAGATTTTTTATTATGTTGGTAGTGTATCAAATTATGATTAATCTATTAATCAACATTTTATTTATAGACCATAAGTGTGTTATAGTAAGTGCTCTAAAGATAATCGTCACATCCATGTATTTGTATTGTAATCATATTTGTATGATGTTCATACATTATATAAAAATTACCACATAAGCTCTATGTTATAAGTTGGAAGCAGGGGCCAAATAGAAAAGTCTTATCAGAGGAGAATTAAAGCGACTAGTAAAAGAAAAGTGTTCAAATGTGTGAAAGACAATATGGACACTAAATGAAGCTAATTTAGGTCAATTAAAAAAAAACCATGAATAGATAAGAAAAGACTAAATAAACAGTAATGGCCACTAGATATGTGCAATGTGGCTTAGGATAAGGAATTCATGGGTTAATACAGTCTGATCTTTGGCTTAAATTTAGGGTTACTGTTGTATGATATCTAGCTTAGGAACCCATGTAAAAGCATTTAGGTTGTAGCTAGATACTTATGAGATCTCTAAGGTGCTTAGTGATTTATTTTATATAAGGGAGCATGGAAAGAATGATTATATTATATTATTCCTCACGTGGTCAACGAGATGTTTTATGTATGCACCTGTGGTTCTCGTAGCTATGCATACATAGAAAATGAGGGGTTATGATTAGATTTCTCATATGTCTATGTTGTCGAAGCTTAGTTAGCCATAATCTTGGTCAATAATCTACTATGTGCACCAATAGTAGTTAGACATTTGAGATTTCATATTAGTTATACTTTCACACCACATCCAAAATATCTGAAATTAGGAGATAAGTATTTGATTAATATAATAAGTTAGGACTAGCCATCTAGGATGACATTATTGTTTGGGGAAAGGCATATGGAATACTGTAGAACAGTCTATATAGGCATCTAAAATGCTAGATAATATCCAAGAGTAGACATCAATGATGTTGAGAACACAATATATATATATATATATATATATATATATATATATATATATATATATATATATATATATATATATATATATATATATATATATATATATATATATATATATATATATATATATATATATATATATATATATATATATATATATACACATATATATGTATGTTTGCATGTATGTATATATTAGGATGAGTTTATTTAATTACTATGGTGCCTCGATAGGTCCCTTACTTAATGAATGTTTTCACATTCACTCGTTCCTTTTGTTTTGTAGGTAGGTGAGGTTAGTGGTAAGGCATGTGTGGGATTTAATGAATCATACAATCTCGATTGAATGGGAAGGGCTTAGTTTTAATAAGTTTATGTGATTATATATTTATGTTTCCAACCTTTACTATTGTTTTATTAAATTTTCTTATGTGCATTAGAAGTTGTGTGGATAATAAGTTTGTCATATTTGAATTTAGATTAGTTGTGTATTATGAATTGATTAATGAATGATGCTATTCAATTTTGTAGGAAAATAACATGCCATTTTTGTAATTCTGTATATCTAAAACAGTAAAATTATGTACACAAAATTTAACAAATTTGTCGTTAGATTGATCCACAGTGTTCGAAGAGTAATTAATTCATATTCACAACATAGTTTGCTTTCATGTACTTTTTTAGGATTCTATAATTTAAAAGACTGTTTTTTGTATTCGATATATATGGGGCTTCTAAAATTTGTCTACATATTGGTGTTCTCTAACTTTTATTTTAACTGAAAAAAAAAAAAAAGGAATGTAGTTTTGAACATTATATATATAAGTCTAACTATTAAGCTAACTGTCATCGAACTGCTTATTTGCAATTAATGCAATTAGGTCAAGTTGACTCGTCATGGGTAAACCTAGATCCAATATCTCTCACTCACACATAATGAGAGATCTGAACCAAATACTTAGACACATAAATCTTATACAATACTATATTTCTTACTTACAAATGTATCATGCGACCTTGCAAGCAACCTGCATTTAAAAGCTTATTACTATGTATCTGTTAGGAATAACATAGTCACTTTAACTCAAATAAAAATATATATCGTTAGTCTCACTATACCTTAACCTTACTCAATAACACCAACTTTCTTTAATCCCTTAAAATAATTGTGTCATTTCTTTATGTATCCATGATCAAGTCATTTCTAGCATATAAGTGATAAGATCAGCTGGCTAATAGATTCACGTAATAGATAAGTCTTCCTCTTATAATTGAAATTCTTAATTTAAATTTAATGACCTTTCTAGTCATGTTTTATAGGCTAAATCATATATGGTCATAGGTGTCAAACTAAGATAGCAAATATTAAGAATAAATATCGAATGATAGTAAAAAGTCTAAAGGTATCAATATAAAGTAAACCTCATAAAGTCTCATATAGTGAGGAAACAGAGATTCATTCACTTACTACTTTTATTGGTCAACTTACTTATGCACACGTGATATGAAACACATGTTATAGTGTTTATTCTTCATAAATGTCAATTATTGACACTATATAGATCTTAGTTCAGTTACTACATTTAGTGTCTAACTTGAGTTCTTAATTATCTTCAAACTTGCAGGTATTTATTAAGAACTCATATTTGACATTCACAAGTTATTTAAGTGTAGAGAATCTAAACCAATCATTATCAAATGTATCTATCTATGACCTAATCTTGATTAATTATCAAGGCAATATTTCGACTCTAATAATTCTTTTCTCAAGAAATATATCTCCTATTTATATGCTCTCTCAACACTATAGGCGATTGCTCGTGTAAGTGAACAAATCTCTAACTTGTGTGACATTATAATCTTATTGAGTTGTCAAACAAAACAATATGTATACAATGAAACACCAAGAATTTCAAGATACAAGCTCAAAACAAAATCAACTTAAATTTATAGTTTTCAATGTTGTGTCATAAATACAATATATAAGCTTAACAACTTATTAACCACAATTTATGCAATCCAAAAGATTTAACATGTGTAAGATATACATCTTTTCAAACAAGTTTGATCAAAGAATCAATGACCATATGATATGTAGAAATATATTGTATGCTTATTTCCTTTTTGGAAATAATGTATGTTACAAAATTATATCTAGTGTTAATATGTTTAGCTCTACCATGAAAGTTGGATCTTTTGTAGAAGCTATCTTAGTTTGATTATAACAGTGGACAACCATTACTCCAACAATATCGTCTAATGTAACCAAATTCATTATGAATCTTCTTAACCAAATAGTTTCTTACATAATCACAGGACAAACTATAAACTCAACCTCCATTGTAGATAAGGCTATGCATGTCTATTTCTTATTATTTCAAGAGATGACACCCTATCAAAGTAAGATGCATAACCAAAAATGGATTTGCATTGGCTAAATCACCTTCCCAACTTACATCTAAATAACAACTCAAATGTAAATCTAATCCTTGATAACATAAATAATAATCCACAGTGCCTTCTAGATATATCAATTTCCTCTTGACAGTCTTTCAATGTTTTTTTAAGGTTTTAATCTTGATATTGACTAACCAACCTAACAACAAAAACAAATATCTAGGTGTGTACACATCATAACAAACATAAGACATCCAATGACATTTGAACATGGTACTATTGACATTTCTTGTCTTTCATATCAAGTTTTAGGACACATCTTTTAGCTCAATTTCACCATTTGATACAAGAGTATCAACAGGTTTGTAGTTTATCATATTGAATCATTTTGTAACTTTTCGAATTTAATGCTCTTGTGACAGAGTCAAAAGTTTCTTTGAACGATCTCTCTTAATTTTAATTCATAATATGTAATCTATCACACTCACATCCTTCATGTCAAAATTAATAGACAACCATTCTTTAATAGTCATCACATACTTCAAATTATTTTCAGGTATTAACACATTATTTACATATAAAGATAGACTTTTTCATATAAACATAGTGGTCTTGATCAATCATTTTAAAGTCATAAGACATAAATTTCAAGTACCATAATTTGGATGACTGTTTTTGTTAGTGTATGTCCTATGAACCATTCGTGCTGTCAATTTTAGAGCATTTTATCTTATACGTACACTTGTAATAATTTATTAATAAAAACAAATAATTCTTTGATCATATGCATAAACTATTTCCTTTATTAGTATTAATATAAAGTATGTATGTGAACCGTTTGAATGACTTAATATATAAATTAAATTATCGAATTATTTCCTACAAATGTGATATAAGTTGGACAATAATATCATATAGTAAGCATACTGAATGCCTTTATTGAATGTCATGAGATGACATTAGTGATGATGATGATGATGGTAATGTTATTAGAGCATTAATATGAATTAACAATTAGAAAACTATTTTTCAAATATGATCAATAATGATAAGTGATATGGTCACTAAATCGTAGTCAATGACTTATTGTTTGATTGTACTAATGTATGAAGTAATCTTTTGACTTGAGACATCATGGTCGAATTTGATACGGATGCACATGATTCATATGGTGTATAAATATAGGGTTACCCATATTCCATATGAGAAGTCATATTGGTCATGTGTTATTTGTATAAAGATGAATGATGATCATAGTGGAATCTGTTGACCCAAAAAGTATAAGATTCTGAATATCTATTGATTTAACCCGGATTTGAGTTTTGAACTAAACATTAATAAATATTAGAAACCAAAATCTCTCACTAGAGTATAATAAAAATTATACGAAAGATATTCATGATGACATGTTCCAAATATATCAATTGATAATTTGTATAAAATCGAAATTAAGGTTTTAACATGCCATGAGTTTGAAAGTGATCTAGATTAGACAACAGAAAGGTATTACCTATACGAAACATACAATTGGGGATATTAGGTTTCATGGAGTGTTTCTTTATCATGGTTTAAAGGCTACGACACATTGCTAAACGTTTACCATAATCATTAAGTTTTTGGATGGATTTTCAGATAGTCCAAAAAAGGAACATGGCTAAGCCATAATGAATCTAAAGAGTCACACCAATAAACCATGCTTTTGAGAATGATGATTAATTATCTATATTTGATATACTTATATGGGCTTAGTTTAAAATAAGATTTTAATGGGCATGTTGGACAATTTAAGCATGTCAGATACCATTCTATGAAATTTTGAAAACATAAATTCAGCATACCTATTTTTTATTTTGGTTTCTAGATGGTTCAAATGCACTATGAGGATTGACATGAGTCATTTTCCACGACACAATTTGTTCATTACCATTTTAGAATTGCATCCTTTTGTCTTATGAGAGACAAAGAACATTTTTCTTTTGTAAAAATGTGTTACTTCCTTGTTGGGCGTAGTTTTGGACATATATAATAGTCGAATTGCCACCTAACTGTCATGTAACTGGCCTTAGGCAATTTAATGAAACTGGGTTGGGTCAACCTATTATGTATGGACCCAGACCTAATTCTTTCACTTTTACATCACAAAAGACCCGAACCAAATACTTAACCATAGAAATCTCATACAACAATACATATCATACTTACAAATGTGTCATGAGACCTTACGAGCAACATATACTTGGGAGTTAAATATTATGCATCTGTTAGGAATAATATAGCCGTTTTAACCCAAATAAAATATAATAAAGCGTTAGGGTTGTAGTACCCCAAATTTACTCGATAACATTAACTCCATTTAATCTTTCATTTATTATTGTGTTATTTTCATATGTATCTATGATCAAGTTCAATCTTCTATATGAGTGACATGATCGACCGAGCAATAGACACATATATAAATAAATCTTCCTCTTCTACTTGAAATTTTTAATTTAAACTTAGCTATTTTTCTAATCATGTTCCATAGACCAAATCGTGTGTAGCCATATGTGTCAAGCTAAGATAATAATATTAAGAGTAAATATTGAATAACAACAAAAAATCTAAAGATACCAACATAAGATAAACCTCATAAAGTCTCAAATAATGAGGGAGCAAGGATTCATCCTCTTACTTCTTTAACTGGTTATCTTACTTATGCACACATAGTATAAATCATGTGTTATAGTGTATATTCTCTATTAATGTCATTATATCAACACTGTAAAAATCTTAGTTCAATCGCCACACTCAACACCTAACTTGAGTTCTTAATCATCTTCACACTTGTAGGTATTTATTCAAATTAAGAATTCACATATAACATTCACAAATTTTTTGAATGTAGGAAATCCAAATCTGTCATTTTAAATGTATCTATCCATAACCTCATTTTAATCAATCATCAATGTAACATTTTAAGTTTGATAAATTTTTTCTCAAGAAATTTGTTTCCTATTGGTATACCCTCTCAATGCCACTTTTCTCAAGAATAATATCTTATTTTTGCTTATTTTTTCAGTGCCAAAGATGATTGTCTATGTAAGTGAACCAATCTCTAACTTGTGTGACATTATAATCTTGTTGAGTTAAAAATTATGCGTATACAATGAAAACCCAAAAATTTTGGGATACAAATTCAAAACAAAATGAACTTGAATTTATGGTTATTGACATTGTGTTACTAGTACAATATATAAGCTTAACAACTTATAAATTATAATCTAAGCAATCAAGAGATTTAACATGTGCAAGATATACATCTCTTGAAACAGGTTTGTCAAAAGATCAATGACCATATAATGCATAGAATTATATTATATGTTCATTTCCTTCTTGGAAATGATGTCTCTTAAAACATTGTATCTAGTGTCGATATGTTTGGTTATTCTACAAACATTGGATCTTTTATGAAAGTTATCTCATCTTGATTATGTCAACAAACAACTATTGCTCCAACAATATTGTCTTGTTTTCCTAAATTCACAAAGAATCTTTTTAACTAAAGAATTTCTTGCATAATCATTGAATAGATGATATATACTTGGCCTCTATTGTGGATAAAGCTATACATGTCTATTTCCTATTGCTCTAAAATATAAGCCTTTTTGGAGTAAGAAAACATAGCCGAAATTTGATTTATGTTAGTCTAAATTACCTCCCTAATTAACATCTCAATAACCAATCAAACACAAATTCTATCTTTAATCACATAAATGATAATCCACAGTGCCTTTTAGATAATCAATATCTTTTTGATAGCCTTTCAGTGCTTTTTTCAGGATTTAACTTACATTGACTAACCAACATTGTAACAAAAAATAATTGTCTAGGTATGCGTGCACCATAACATGTATAATACATCTGATGACATTTGAATAAGTAACTATTAACATTTCTCTATTTTTATCTTAATTTTTGGGTCATATCTCTTGGGTTAATAAGTCGTCATTTGACATAAGAGTATCAATGAGTTTACAGTTTACCATATTGAATCACTTTAAAATCTTTTGAATATTATGCTCTTGTGATAGAGTCAAAGGTTTCCTTCAATAATCCCTCTGTATTTTAATTCTTAATAAATAATCTACTTACCCATATCCTTTAGGTCAAATATGACACCCCTTTCTATAAGTATACCGCTATATGGAATATGCACCATGAGAGACGTGTCCAATTAAAATTTATTTTATGCAAAACCAATCATTAAATGCAACTCCACAATTCCGAAAAAGATATCATTTATCCAATTAATTACTCATAACAATGTTTAGATAACATGCATAAAAGTCCAAAATCTAGCCTGAATCCACAAAATCCAATATGAAAGGAATATCCAACAAGTTAGAATGCATAAATACATGTAATGAATATCATAAACCATAAATCAACTGAATTATGAAAAAGAACATCTGCCCCTACCCTTATGTGTTATGACAAATTAAACCACTAGTCTCCATGTCGCCTCTCTGCTGTTTCATGACTATACTTGCAAAATGACTAAGCAAAACACATGAGTGATGATATACTCAATAAGTAGCAATGATACATGAAACAATACTATCATTCTTATTTAAGGATCCATAGATGTTTTTCTAGCATCCTAAATGTTCATATGGATTATTTTGGCACCTAGTGCCTTTGTTCACGTAATAAGGTGTTATCTTGAATATTATCCTCTACGATGTACATTGACATCCCAGTTGTCACGTGAAAACCTATGACATCCCAAATGGCATTCTTATATACAACTCATACACATATGCTAGTTAAACTTAGGCTATTGATATGATATTACTTATATAATGAGACCCTAAGTCTCTCCTATCTTTGCACATGTATCTCAAATGCTTCAATGTCCATCATCAATATAAAATCACATAGATTCATTAGCCTCGTTGTTTTTACTACCATTCTACACATAACTTGGTGGCTTGTATCATTATTATACATCATTTACAGATTTTTGACCTAGACTCGATCTGGTTAGGGTACGTGTCATCATTTATACAGTCAATCACGACCTCAGTGTTCACAATCATTATGGCATATGTCAGGCCTAACTTATTAGTGTACTTCCACACTCTCTTTTCTAAGGGTAATTATGTTATTTTTAATCTCTTGTGTCCATACTCGAATGTGATTATACTCTCCTATAAATTTCCTATCTTATCCTTTATTTTTCTTAAGGACACACATTATGTACCTTTCATACATAGGCATTTTCTCTCTCCTAGTGTATAACTTCTTATAATGCATACACAAGTGTATATCCCTGGACAAGACATAGGGTCATGTGTTCCATACCATATGATCGTATAACTGTGCCATATTAACACCTTGAGTTTCTTTACCACATAATCATACAACCTATAAACATACATAGTTATGTATCTTCCCATCCACGAGTGTGTGTGACATCTTTCTCCAAAATTCAACAAATAATTCTTTAGCTTTTAGTACTCCAAAATCATTCCAAAACAACTCATTTCCATTATTTTCAACATCTCAAGTGTAGTCTAGACTATCCCCTCGATTTTTAACAACAAATACCTCTTCTAGCACCATAAACACCACCACAAAAAGTTACCACTCTCGTTATATTTCATATAGTTCTACTCCCTCACTTCCATTAAAGCTAAACTCTTACGAGCAACCAAACACTACACCTGATATAACATATCTCACTGTAACTCTTTGAATTAAAGGCCCTAAACTCATCCATGACAATCTATAACAAGTCACAACCCTATTTGCACCCAAGCCGCACATACCATACAATATCTGTATAACCTCTAGTAGATTAAATTACACAAGACAACAAATTAAATTATGTTACCTATTCATAAGATCATGCATACTACCTTCAATCCACAATAATAACATTATTTCATACATCACCCCTAATGATTCATGGTTTTAATCATAAAAAATGAGCATACTTACATATATTCATTCACTTATCAACTAAACAGTAGATTCACATGCTGATCATATCATCAAGATAACACGTGTGATGCCTTTAAGCAAATCCCATATCAACAAAGCACAAAAGAGATGTACGTACTATGTCTATATATCCCACATTGGCTAAGATAGGAGAATTTGATTGGTTAAATAGCTTGTAAGTTCCTTAAACTGTTAAGACATATTTTAGATTACAAAGCCCATAAACAAAATTATGATGGACTATGTATCCAAAGTGAATAATATCTTGACAGTGGATTGGGTTATTAGACCAAGGATGTTACAAATGGTGTCAAAGTAGTTTCATATGTCCTTTTAAATGATGACGAGGCAAGCCTCAGTGAGGACACTAAGTTCTATAAAGGGAGGTGTATGTGATACTCTTAAGCAAATCTCACATAGGTAAAGGATGAAAGAGATACTAGGTCTGTCTGTATTCTATCTATGTATTTTACATCAGTTAAGGGTGGAAAATTTTGACTGGTTAAATAGTTTGCGTGCTCCTTAAACTATTAAGATGTGTTTTGGATTGCAAAGCCCAAAAGCAAAACCATGATGGACTATGTGTCTAAAATGAATAATATCTTGATAGTAGGTCTGGTTATTAGACCAAGGATGTTACAACATGAAACCTTACCATCAAACAACAAGCCAAAAAAATCATCCAAAGAGAGGAAAAATATGTTATTTGCCTTAGTGTGATGATGGTAATGGTCTTCTTATAGCTTGAAATGACTCCAAATACTTCACTCTTAACAAGTTGTGGCTTTGGCAGTCTCTAATAATCCCTCATCTCTTATTTGGTTGAAAGGAATTTAGGGTAAAGTGAGTATTGCATGTTATGCAATCATTTTTATTTTTAGGTTGATCAGACATACACAGGTGTGTATGTTAAACATATGGACATGTATGTTAAACATACATGTGTGCCAATTATGAAGCATTAAAACACATCACATGATTGTCGCATAACGTATCTTTATCTGAGAATTTAAAATTTGTTGACTAGGCATGGATGTGTACCTTACCTACACAGGCGTATGTAATGACCAACTTTGACCAAAACATACAATACCCAAAAAAAACCATTTTGCCCTCTTTACCACATCATGCATAGACATGTAGCCTCTTATACATGTGCCACTATTCACATAATAACTTTTCAAGCATAATTTCACATAGAAAAATGTACTAAAAAGACTAAAATAACCTCAAGCATTCTTATAGATGTTATATAAAAAACATAGACACCCATCCTTTAATGATCATCACGTATTTCAAATCATTTTCAACTATCAACACATAATCATATACAGAGATAAAATTACAAATTTGTTATCAGACTTCATCACATAGATATAGTGGTCTTGATTAATCATCTTAAAGTCATAAGACATTATAGTCTTATGAAATTTCAAGTACCACTATACGTTTCTGACCTATAACAATGAGATCTATACATTATTTCATATAGATTTCTTTGTCGAGTTCTCCACTGAGGAAAACTATTTTGATGTTTGTATGATGCAATTCTAAATTTAAATGTGTTACTATAGCTAGAATCAAATAGATTGAAATGAATTTTTCAATTGGTGAAAACATCCCTTAGCAATTTGTACTTTCTCACTGAGTGTAGTTATTCGTCATAAGGCAAAATATATCTATTTATTGAGTCATCCACTTTACGATTGATTTAGGGAATCCATTCATTTCTAATGTGTTTTTTACCAGGCGGTAAGTCAACCAAAATTCCAGACTTGGTTTATTTCTATGTGTTTAATCTCTTCTTTTAATGCATTCTGCCATTTTTCCTTATTAAGAGATAAGATAACTATTTTTATGATTTTAGGTTTTTTGTCATCTTAAGGAGTGGTTATCAAAACCTTGTTTTCAATTTCAAAACGTCACTAGGGTACTTGTAAATATCCACTCTTATGCAATTGAGAATCAACGCTCTTACTATTTGAAATAAATTGAAGATTAATCTCAATGCTTCTACTAGATTGAGATGGACTATCCTTTAATCGCATTTGCTCTCATTGTTTGGAACAAGTATAAGTATTATCTTTTAAGAGTCAACTAATGGTCATTAAGATGTACTTATCTTTATTCTCATGTAAACAAAACCTTTATCAATATCATCCTTATTAGGAAAAATATCTTTTATGAATGTAGCATCTTTTGATACAATTTCATTTAATCTTCTAGTGAAATCCTCTTTAATGAATACATACCTTTTGAAGTGTTCAATATATCTTATAAAGATACATTCCTTTCTTCTCGGTCCCAGATTTTCAAACTCATGGGAAAAGTCATGAATAAACACTGTTGACCACTAAGGTTACAATCAATTAACTCAAGTTTTCTACCTGTCTATTACTGATAAGGAGTGGAAACAACTTATTTAGTAGACACTTAGTTAATTACATAGACAATAGTTAACGTCATATTATCACAAAGTGACGTTGATGTTTTGTCTATGTCATCATTAACCTAACCATTTCCAATAGGATTCAATTTATCTTCTCAATTACACCATTTTGTTGTAGAGTTTTTTTAAATTTTGAGTGGCTATACTATTCCTTTTTCATTACTTAGTTCCTTGAATTTTTCAAACAAATACTTTTCAATAAGATCTTAAAGCTCGTATCCTTTCATCCTTTTGTCTAATTGATTCTCAATCTCATTTTTTTTATATATAATGTTTAAAGTAATCTACTACTTCTGACTCATGGGAGATTAATTAGACAAAACTAACTCGAGGGTAATCATCTATAAAAGTAATAAAATATGAGACACCTTCTCAAACTTTATATTTAAAGGAACACATATACCTAAATATACAAACTGCAAAGGAAGTTAAACTTTTATAGCTTTGTCAAATGGTTTTCTAGTAGTTTTTCCAACTAGGCAATACTCTTATTTAGGCAATTCTAGTTTTGTAAGAGTTCTTAATAAATCTTCACAAACCAATCACTTAATTATATCTTAGCCAATGTGTCATAATTCAACATGTCATCTACTTGCATTCACATCGATAGATTTAAGAGAATCAAATAATAAAATGCTAACATTATCATGATGAAGGTCGATTAACACCTTATGACCAATCAACAACAAACCAAATCTATAGAAATCATTTCTATTATATTTTGACAAAACACCTAAAAAAATTCAAATTATATCCTAGTTTAAGAAGAATAAGCACTTTGACCAAGATTTATCGAATATTTAGAACATATTGGACTTCATGTAGATACAAGATTTGACCACCTCGCAAAACTTCTTTTTTTGTATTTATTCCTTTTACTTCAATCTTTGTGTTGTTGCCTATATAAATCCAACTCACTTTCTTTGAAATTCAACAAAAATCCACTAAAACTCCTCTATAATGAGTTACTTGGTTAGTAGTCTCTAAGTCTATAATCCACATAGGATAATATTCAGTTAATAGCATAATACTGGAAACTAAATTTTCATTACTTTATATGGAATAAGACAATATCATTTTCAATTCCATGTATTCATAGGCAAAATAACTCTTATTGCTACAATTGCAACATATTATCTTGTTTTTGTCTCTTCTTCTAGTATGTTTGTCATTCTGTCGTTTTAATTCCTTGTTCTTGTTCTTTAAGCCTTATACGACCTTTTTCCCTTACTTAAACTTAGGCCACTTACTTTTGAAACCATAAATAACGTTTAGAACTTGAGTTTGCAACATATGCATAAGTACTCAGTCTAGCTGCATCAAGGGTGTTTTTCCTCTAGTTCAATGTGATGAAAATTATCAACAAAAGTCCTCATATTCGTATTATGAGTCATAGGAACTTTTATACGTGCTTATTTTCAGGAAGAGATTATTCTATTACATGAACCTATTATTTATTTGTTAGTTTATACCTAGCTGATTTTAGTTTTATAATCATATTTGATATTATATCAAATTTAACAATCAACTGTCTTCATTTGGAGACTATAATTCCATCAAAATTTTCTATTAAAATTATACTTATGGCTTCTACAGTTAAGCATTACTTATACTCGTATACCAGATCATTATTCATAGAACTAGTCAAGATATCATATGAAATGAGTTTTGTTTCTTACATGTGTGATATATATCTATATAATGTTCATGTGAGGCACTACATGGGTTTCTATCCCTTAGTCAGGTAAGACTATATTAGAACCTGATTCACAACCTTTTAGACCTTTTGCTCATCTAAGATATAATGTATCTTTAAATGTCATATATCACAATTATCCCAATTTAGTTTCATCTTCATTCAAATCAATTATTATGTTCTAGGATGTTATGATTAATTAGATCACAAAAACATATCAAACACAACTTAAGCAATGCAAAAAAATACACATCAATTATCGCAATTACACATTAAAGTTTAAGACATCTCATATAATGTATAGAATCAAAAGTTCACATCTTCTATGATTCAAATGCTTGACATTTTAAAATTTAATCTACTTATGTCAATATTAATTTTGGATGAGAATGTCACTAAATCTTGCTAGTCCTAGAATTCTCACATTTGACAAATACAATATGTTATACAACAAATACATCACTTATTATGACTAGGACTATTTCATTAACCCGTATCATTATTAGAGTCACTTTATCTATCATTAAGTCTCTATGTCATTTGTGATAGGTCAAACACCTTGCATGTTGTTAATTTGAGAATAATGATAAAACGTCGGATTTTCTCACATATATTATTGTGTGTCACTTTTTAGCGAACTGTAATGTATCCATTTAGTCTAAAAAATTTTTGTAAACAAGATCATTTATTATGGGGCTAATAGTCATGCTTGAATATGATTAGACAATACATTATCTCTTTTCCAATTAAGAGAGTACGACTTATTATCTATACATAGTCCTAACATGTACTATTAGATTATCAAATGATCACATATTATACTTAATGTGATGGTCCCTAGTTAACAAACTTGTAATTCAAATCAGTGAAGAACCCTAATTTTTTTTATCATTCAATTCGTCATTTTTTAACCATCTTTTGGTGATGAAAGCTTCACGCTTTTGCAACTCTCATGTTAGTCATTCTACTTAACCAACAACAACTGCTAATGTTGCCGAAATCTAGCAATACAGTGACAAGAAGAAAATGACTTAAATCTAGGTTTTGGCCTTTTAAACCATCGATTAAAGGCTGATTTCAATGAGAATTTCAATTCAAAACATGCAAAGAACATCCAACAATCGTATTGTCATGTTTCCAAGATTCAAGTTCATGCAATTTGACTGAATTTAATTCACACCCAAAAATTCGAATTTAACAAAATTTTCAATTAAAATTCATAAAATCTAGAATTTAATTTCGCATAATACATGAAATATACACAACCTAGGGTATGATTCTAATGTTGGACAATTCGAGCATGTTATATACCATTTTGTGAAATTATGTAAACACAAATTTAATATACCTAGTTTTAATTCTGGTTTTCAGATGGTTTGAATGCACTACAAGGATTGACATGAGTCATTTTCCATGATATAATTTACTCACTACCACTTCAAAATTGCATCCTTTTTGGAAGACATGGTCTTTATGTATTTTCTGGCTTATAGGAGAAGAACATTGTTCTTTAGTGAAAATATGTTACTTCCTTGTTGGGTGTTGTTTTAGACATAGTTTTAGACATATATATAATAGTCCAACGGTCATGCAACTGTCCTTTGGTAGTTTGAATGAAAATAGATCTAGTCTACCTGTCATGGGTGGGCCTAGACCCAATAAGGCCGAATGATTATTTTAGTTTATAAAAGGAAGACTTTTAGTTTATTTAGATGAACTAACTTCATTTTTAGTAAAAGCTCTAAAACAAATCATCTCTTTTCTCTTTTCAAGGTTAGGCCAAGGAAAAAAAGCTTGGAGATTTGATTTCTTTGGAGGCTTGCTTACTTAAGAGGCTTCATCCATCATCCTAGGTATAAAGTCTTAACCTTTTTTCATGTTCATTCTGCATGTCTTGATTCTTGTTTTTCTCTTCATGCATGTTACTTTGCATCCTTCTTCTTCACTTATTTCTATCAAATGGCATCAGAGCTTGTACAACTCCTTGCATGTTGATTTTAAAGTCAAATATATGTTTTTTGTACATAAGAGCATGTACATGTATCACATGTATGTATGCATGTTATGGATTTGCCTTAAAATCAGGTTTTTCAAGTACATTAGTTCTTTGAAACTCTTGGCCTTGACATATAATCTACGTTTTTGCTTCTTTTCCATGTTCTAACAATTTTAAGATAAAGAACATGTGATATAAAGTATGTATATGATGAAATTTTCATATGATGCATGTAAATATGCTTGTTTTAAACATGCATGTGAATTTAGGCTTATGGAATGAGTTCTTGAGTCATGGAATGTGGATGCATGTCATGATAATTATGTATGAATTAGTATACATGCTATTGTTTTCATGTTTATTTTATGCATGGTACATAAAATACATTAATTAAGGGCATGCATGTAAGATATGTCATGTGATTTTAGCTTGAAAAATTAAAAATTGAAACTTGATAAAATGATACATGTCTCAGCCTCCATGTGTATGTCATATACATTGTGGTTTTTTCTTATGTTATTTTGTGTATTGTACAAGGAATACACAAATTATAGACATTTATTATAGTATATGCATTGAAGGCATTAATATATGGTGATGTATTAAAGGTTCATATTGAAAAATTCTAGATTTTTCAAGATTTAATTTGAACATGCTAGATGATGGTTTTAATATTGATTAAAGCTTTTGGGTGAAGATTATGTTGTGTGTGATTAATGTAATTACATATAAACTAAAAACTATGATGCATGGTAAAAGAATATGCATGATATGTTGAATGGTAATGGATATATATGTGCCATGAATGGCTAATGCATAATTTAGTTTAAATTGATTAAACGGTAAATTTTGCATATTTGTCAACTTACATTTAATTTGATTAAGTGTTAGATATGATCATATGTTGACATGAATTTGAATATATTCATATTATATAAATGGTGACATCTAAAATGTTGCATGTGCTACACACACACATTGATTTTATATTTGATTAAATCATATTTGGTAGATTAATATTTAATGACTATTAAATTAGATGATGGATGGATTATTTAGGGATGATCATGGGTAGTATTTGCCATTTTTGAAAATTCAAACAATTGGGTCGTAATATTCTTTTAATTAAGAGGTCTGTATTAAATAACCTCATTCAATTTATTTTATTTTATTTTATTTTATCGAGCTTGTGTACCTAAGTTTTAGATGTATTCAAAAAGGTTAGACGAGGACCCAAAGACAATTGGGATGGTGATCTGAAGAAGACATAGACCTAGGTGAATAGTTTGTCATTAGTTTGTAATTTCAAAAACTTCATTATCATCTCACCATGTTTTATATTATGCATATATGAGATGTATGTATGTCATTCTTAAATTAACTTAATTAAAACATAAGTTAAACCTAAATCTCTCTAATTAAAATTATTAAATCAATGTCTCTCGTTGTGGGAGAACTAAATTCTATAACATAAATTTTAATATCCCAAGATTTATATTATGTGAAAGATATGAAATTTATGTCATGAAATTAAATTTATCTTGTTCTTAGATGGTTATTTTCATCATGACCAAGATTTCTATTATGCGAGGACTTGATGAAAATGTCATTTCGGGAAAGCATGATTGTTCGAATTTAACTAGTCGAGGATGCTAAGATTTTTATTATGTAAGGTACTAAAGTGAAGGATATGGCAAAATGAATCGAGTCTTATATAAAGATATAGATTGAAAGGGTTTCCTACTTATTAAATTTAATTAACCAACATTTATTTTATGTGAGGTTAATTAGGTTTAGTGAAAATTCGATTTCCTACTAGAAATTTAATTTAACAAAATTTCTAGATGCTATCTAAGGGAGTGTGGTTTTTAGGATTGATACATGCGTTGCTGGCTCCTCTAAGTTTTCATGTGACAAAGAAACGAATGTTATCCAACCCTTGTGAGAAAATACCCTGGTATTCACGTAGAGCATGAACATGAGAGGCCATCCAGAAAGAAAGTTGCTAGAGCTTTTATATGTTGGACGGGAATGTGTTCACTGGAAAGAAGAATTCAGAAAAACCCAGCAGTTAGGGTTTCATATTTTTTTTTATATAAATTTTGTATCAAAGATTATTGTGTTCAAGTAACTCACGCTTTGTTTTATAATTATATGCATGTGGCCATGTCTAACAAGAGTTTAACTTATACTAGATACAATCAACATGCGTGAATAGGTGATTCACTTGTGTGCCACTTGGCACACCTTAAACCACGCACAGGTAGACACTAAAGTGTACCACTTGGCATGAAACATGTATTGCATAGTTGGACAAGCCTTGTCTAGCCATGTCATACATATTAATTTTACACAGTGCCAAATGACACTATACACACAAGTCAAACTTGATCAAAATATGGTCAACAAAGTTCTCTTTCTCCCTAAACACCAAGATTGTCATAAAACAACTCTTGTCTCTGGGTTTGTATCAACTCTTATATGTGTATGACCTATAAGCTCTTTATGGAATAGGTAGTGTTTGGATTTAGGGCAAATCTAAACATAGACCAAGATTAATCTCTAACAAAACATCATGACCACCTAAACGATAGATTATTAGTGGACATCTTTTAAGATTTTACAACATCACAATTATGCGCAATTCAATGCTTTTATCATCCAATATCTCTCGAGGTTGAGACATAAATTTATGTCTATCTCAGTAGTTCTTTGGTATGAACTGATACACATAAATAACTTACATGGATTAAGCTATAACTTTATCCTATTGTGGTCATAGATTCAAGCAATTATGAATGTTATTTAGTATTCTCATATTAGATATCTTCTCTTGTGTTCAAGATTGACATATTCTTTATTGATCAACCATAACTTTTATTTATCTCATAATATGGTCATTCACTACCTTTATGATATCCCAATTATGGTGGTATACTGGATAGAGTCAACACATATCGATTCTTACACGAGACGGTCTATCGACTTCAAGTTATAGGATCACATGTACCTATGTTATTTAGAAGATTTGTTCCATAGATATCAAAGCAACCATCCAAATAGATATCCTTTGGTGAGCTCAATTTGATGAACACGTCTATAAGATGCACCCATATGTTACATTAAGCTGTCTATAATAACTTTAACATATGAGAATTATAGCCATCTTTCGATGGGGTCGTTCAACATTATGATAATTTCATCATCATTACATGTGTCCTTGTTCATTGTAATATCGGGGTTACAAATATTTCTAGAATGGTCACTTAATATGTGCACAGAATTCTTACGATCAATCGTTTGATCCCTTCATTATAGTTCTACCATTCTAAGGGCATGTTATTCACACAATTATATAAAATGACACATATGGATTAAATAACAATTAAATCCCTTTATTAATTAATGAAATGTAAAATTATAGTTACAGATGCTAAATCAATTGGCTCTAAGGCACCTACCCTAACACAACTAATTGGCAAAGTAAAACAAAGAAAAAAAAGGCCTACAACCAATGTAGCCAACACAGAACACCAAAGAAAAGACGATGTTCAACAAACATCTCGGGTGAATTTAGCAAACTGATCACAAAAGTAATATGAAAAGCTAATGACCCTACTTAGAGATGAGAAGTAAGAAATGCCTAGTGTAAACTTTATTAGTAATGTCTCTAAAAACTCATTTAAACACAAGGGTTAGATCTTAGACAACAGAGTCTTTCATCAAGTTATGTCAAGAGGTACATTTTTAAAATCCTATACAAAATCGATGTTAACAATTCAAGTGACACTGCCAAACAGAGAAACGTTAATTGTAAATAAAATTGGGACAGTAAAGGCTAATTAAGACATTCATTTGAACCATGTTTTGTCAATTTCTAAGTTTAATTGCAATCTTATGTGAATCAGTGAATTTACTAAAAACTTAAATTGTCGAGTTGTTTTCCTCCCTAACAAATGTTTATTGTAAGACCTTGCCACTAAGAGAACAATTAGAGTTAGTAGGTTGCAATGATGGCTTTATTACCTTGAAGGAAACATGAGAGTGAAGGTGAACTCAATAAAGACTAGTACAAATGCAAGGACACTTCACCATAAACTTGGTCACATACCAGTTCAGAAATTAAAGGAAGTGTGTAAGTTTAATGTATTGAGTAATAAATTAAGCTTTTGTGATACATGTCAAAGGGCTAAACAAACTAGAAATATTTTCCTTTTAAGCAAAAAAAGGTCTAACTAAATTTTTGATTTGATACATTTGGACACGTGAAAGCCATATGGGATTGCAACTCACTTTGGTGCATCTTATTTCCTTACTATTGTTGATAACTATTCATGGAGAACATGGCTTTATTTTATGAAAACCAAAGGAGAAACATTTATGTTGGTTGAACACTTTGTAAAAATGTTAAAAACTCAATTCAATAAGCAAGTAAAGAAAACTCGCTCAAATAATGCAATAGAATTTTTATCAAAAGGATTCAAAACTTTATTCTACAACAAGGAATAATTCACCAAACTTTTTTCCCATACACACCCTAAGAAAATGGTGTAATGGAGCATAAGCACAAACATCTACTTGAAGTAGCACATGTACTTAGATTCCATTATAATCTACCTTTAAGGTTTGGGGTGAGTGTGTTTTGACTATAACTCACATAATTAACTTAATCCAAAACCCCATATACAATTTTGTTTAAAGAAAAACCAAATTATGAGCATTTTAGGCTTTTGGATGTTTGTGTTATATGTATATAAAAAAGAAACCCTTAGATAAGTTTGGTGCGATAGCAAAGAAATGTATCTTATTATAGCTTAGGAAAGAAAGGTTACTAAGTATTGAAAATGAAGACCAAGAAAATATGTGACTCAAGAGATGTAATCTTTTATAAAGATGTTTTTACATATCAAGAAAAACAAACTATGAATAATACTAGGAAGAGACAAATTTAAGACCTCAGAATGGATGGTTATAAAGATCCTTTCATATATAAGGATGAAAGAAGGATAAAAGATAAGAGTGACAATAAAGATACGACCATAGAGACATATGAAAAAGAAGATAGAGTAACTCCATAAATTGTGAGCCAAGGTCAAGAGAAGCCAGTGAGAACCAAGATAATTGTAAAAAGGTTTGAAGACTATGTGTTATAGTAGCAATTCTTCACCCCTTACAAGCTAGATCGTTTTAGTCACACCTCAAGGCTCTAGTAAGATCCTTAAACACTTATTTATGTTAAACATCAAATCCAATGATGTCATTGTAAGGCATTTAGGACCATAAGTTGAACTTACAACCTTCAAGAAGGTTATGCAAAACCTGAAGTAGGAAAAGGCAATGAGGAAGAAGTTACAAACATTATTCGAGAATAACACTTGAAGTATAGTTCCACTACCAAGAGGCAAGAAAGTAATTGGATCTAAATAGGTTTATAAGATTAAATATAAACCAGATAGATCAATTGAGCCATTCAAGACATGATGGGTAGCTAAGGGATATAATCAAATACATGGACTTAACTACAATGAGACTTTTGCACCATTAGCAAAGTTTTGCAACAATTGAATGTTTACTTGCAATGGCTACTATTAAGAAATGGGATCTATATTAGCTTTATGTGAATAACACATTTTCAAACGGAAACCTAGAGGAATAAGTTTTCATGAAGATACCATAGGGACTTAGCAATCAACAAAAATGAATCGTTTGCAAATTACATAAGTCCTTATATGGGTTAAAACAAGCCTCATGTCAATGGTTTGACAAGCCCTAGTATCTATTATTTGAACATGGCCCCATATAAAGTTTTTTAGACAGTTTTTTTTTCACTATGACTAGTAAGAATATAGATTAATTGTGTTTTTATACATAAAATGTTGACTCAACAAGTCATTATTCTCTTATTTTGATGATAACAAACTAATATATCTCTAAGCATATTGACTAATGACTTTACTTGAGTGTGAGTTTAGATTGTAAGAATTTACCTAATGCACTTGAAGGAGTTTTAAGATAGAAATGAAAGACAAGACTCAAGTGAAGATTTTTTGAAGATTTGAAGAAAAACTCAAGTTTAGGTAGATATGTTTGTAATTTGGAGCATTCGTTTTGATTAGAATATTTATTTGCATGTGATAGCTCACTTGAAAACTTATTTTCATATTTTTCACATTTTGGGTTAAAATGTTGTTTTTCAAACTTATTGGGTTAAACCAGTTTTTTATCAAAGTTTATTAACTTATTTAAAATGATGAAGTTTTGTGAACTACATTTTCATATCGCAAAGTTGGTTTTGAAAGAATTTTAAAATATGGGTTAAATTGTCACTTTTCAAAGGTTTAGGGGGTAAATAAGTTTTCAAAAATTTAGGAGGTAAAATGTAATAAAATTTGGTTGACCAAATTTGACTAGCCGAATTCTTCGATGGTAGCTTCCAAATTATCTAGAAGTCATGAAATTTGGCTTTCAGAAATTCAGTTGATCGAATTAAATCTGGTTGATCAAATTTTGCTTTGAATTTTCTAACGGCTAATGTCACGTAGACTCCACGGAAGTGCCACGTCACATCCAATTAATCGAATTACATCCAACCGATCGAATTTTGTGCTTTCTAGAAAATTAAAACGGCTAGTTTTTGTATACAACGGTAACTTTCCTCATTTTCCCTTATATAAACCCAATCAAATTCATTTGTAAAGAACTTTTGCCACCACAAACTTTCACATATTTGAGAGCAAATTAGTTTTGAGCTATTTACTTGCAAATTCTCTTCTTTAATCAAAACTCTTGCTTATACACTTTGTAATTTCATTTGCATTAGGTTGTACTAAGCTTAAACTTTAATATACACTCTTTGAGAGATTATATTTCAAATTCATATAAAAAATTCGTACTATAAAAGAGTGAGGTTCACTCTTGGAAAGATTAGAAAATTTTTGAGTGAGAAAAATTGAGCTCTAGCATTTGTAGAGGTTAATAGCACCTTGGAAGCTATTTTGTTGTGACGAAAAACTTGGTTGAGTTTTTGTCAATCAAGGATTAGTGGAATACTCCAAGGAAGATAACTTGAAGGAGTGGATGTAGATCGGGTTGTGTCGAACCATTATATATCGCGTGTTTGATTTTCTCTTCCCTAAAACTTATACTTTGTGTTATGTTCTTTTGATTGTTTTGATTATTTGAAATATTCTTGTTATTCTCATAAATTGCATTAAAAATAGACAACATTTATTGATTTTAATAAATTGGTTTAATTCTTTAATTCGATAAAAATTATTTTAAATTACCTAATTCACCCCTATCTTATGCTATTCGATCCTTCAATTGGTATCAGAGCGAGGTTGCTCATTGTCATAAACTTAACCGTTTAAAGCAATGACCATGAACCTAGGAAATTTCTATACTGTTAGTGAAGTGGTTACCCCTAATAAACCACCATTGTTTAATGGCACCAGATATGCCCATTGGAAAAATTGTATGTCGATTTTCCTTCAAAGTGATTATGAATTGTGGGATGTAGTGCAAGATAAACCTTTTGTTCTTATGAAAGAAGTAGATGGAAAACAAGTGTCTAAAACTAGGGAAGAAATGACCCGTCAAGATAAGAAAAATATTGTCATTAATACTAGAGCTATGAATGTGTTATATTTTGCATTAAATGAATATAACTTTAACAAGGTACAAGTTTGTACCTTGGCTAAAAAAATTTGGGAATTATTGATAGTGTCAAATGAGGGAACCTCACAAGTCAAGAAGACTAAAATTAGCATGCTCACACATTCATATGAGTTATTTAAGATGAATGAAGAAGAAACTATTAGTGACATGTTTGATAGATTTATTACTATTGTGAATGAATTGAAAAATCTTGGTAAAGTTTATACTAACCAAGAAAATATCAAGAAACTTCTTAGGTGTTTACCTCCTTCTTGGGATCCCAAAGTAATGGCAATCGAAGAAGCAAAAGATGTCAAGACTTTACCTTTTGAAGAGCTTTTAGTTTCACTTCTCACTCATGAGCTTACTATGAAACAATGACAAATTGAAGAAGTGGAAAAGAAGAACAAGAGCATCGCCTTCAAATCATCCATAAAAAAAAGTGAAAAGTTCCTAGAAGAAGATGAGACATCAAATGTTAAAGATGAAGACATTACACTCTTGACTAGAAAGATTGGAAAACTTCTAAGAAATAGAAAACTAAAAAGAAATGGAAACTTCACAAAAAGGGAGGTTACTAAAGGTGAAAGAGGAGAAAAACAAAGGAGATAACAAGTTATGTGTTATGAATGCAAGAAGTTGGGACACATCAATTATGATTGTCCTCTCCTCAAAATTGGTAGATCGAAAAAGAAAACAATAAAGACTACGTGGGATGATAGCGACGAAAGTGAATCCGAAAAGCAAGATAATGAAATAGCCAACATGTGTTTTATGAAAATTACAAATAATGAGATAATTAACTCTAGCTCATCTAATACTTGTGATGATTTAGATGATATAGATGATTGGATAGATGAAAATCTCTCATATGAAGAGTTATATGATACATTCGAAGAGATGAATGAAAAACTTGCTCTTTGTATGTCTAAAAATGTAACTCTTAGAAAGAAAAATTTTAACTTGGAAAAGGAAAATGAGTCTTTAAAGAAAGAAAATGAAACTTTTAACTAAAAAATCTTTAAGCTTAAAGGAAAAGAAAATGAAGAAAACAAGTGTTTCGTTTTTGAAAAAGAAAAACAAAACTTTCGAACCAAGTATATAGAAATTATATATCATTTTATTTGAGACCATGTTCAAAAGGGTAATATTTGTCTTGACTTTGTATCTATCGAAAATCAACTTGCAGACATTTTTACAAAGCCTTTTAGGGAAGAACATTTTTGCAAAATTAGCATTTGCACTTACATATCATTGTGGTTGTGGTGTTTTGGTTGAATTAAAAGTGTCAATATATGTTTTATGCGTCATTTCATGTTTGACAATAATTGATAGTTTTCTTATACCAATTTTTCTTGCATTGATTTTTAATGTGTTTGATTTAATTTTCATCATATATAGCATCAAATTTCATTGTACTTTCTATTATTAAGTCAAAATTGCATAGTTGGATCATTTTGGCATGTTTATACTCAAAATGGGACAACAAAGTGCATAAAATATACACCAGAATTCTGCAGAATTTGGCTAACGAATTAAACAATTTGGTTGACCTAATTTTTCAAAATTTGGTCGACCTAATTTGTCAAAATTCAGTCGACTGTTTTCTTCAAATTTTGCAATGCATAAGAGCAAATGTTTCTCCACTTTTTACATCATGTTTCTTCAACTTTTTTTTATCAAATTGTTTCCCAACATTTTTTTCTATACTTTCTAACCAAAATTCTCTTTCGAAAACATCATAGTTCACCTAAAATTTTAACAAAATCTCCAAAAACTCTAAACCCTAAAAATTTGATTTTTGCTCAAATTCATCCAAATTTTTGTTATTTTCTATAAAATTAAACACATATTTATCCCTTCTAGTATCATTCTAATATTTCCTAACTACCAATTTTTCAAATTAAGTCTTAAATCGAAAACCCCTAATTTTATCATCCAAAATTCGGTTCTTGTCTTAAAATACCTCTTTTGGTCATCCTTTTTGGATTTCAACTGTACCATTGGATTTCTATCAGCATTTTTAACTTGGGTGTGTATTCAAATTTCAAATGTGTGAATGTTCATGTAGATTTACATTTTTGCCCTTGTACATACATTCGAAGTCATGGTGCATTTTATCACATTTTATTGCACTCAATATGACATTTATACTTCTTTTCTATTTTCCATTTCGAAACTTACTCTTGTGCTTCATTTTAGTTAAGTTGATAATTATGTGATTAGTTTGTGCATAGTTAAGCATTTGTTAGTTTATGTGATATATTTGTGCATTTTACATGAACTTAGACTTTATATTGTCTAAGCATTAGTACTCTTACTTGGATGATTATGATTGTTTGGACTTGTTGTCATTGATTTAGCCTTGATAATCATATCTTCTATATATGTGTTAAGGTATTTTAGTCTTTCTTTGCCTTATTGGATATATACCTTGCTTATTTCCTTTTTTATAATGACAAAGGGTGAGAAGATATACATGTTATATTCTATATTTAATTACAGATATATTTGGTTGTGATTATGGATGTAATATTTAATGTATATGGACTTTCCATATGCTTTGATGTTTTATCTTGTTTGAATTGTTAATGCTCTTATTTCAATACTCATATTTATTTAGACATTCTATTCATGCACTAAGCCTTAATCTTATTTTTGGCCATTTTGATAATCATTCTTATACATTGTTCATGCATGTTAGTCTTCTTTTGTCTCATTGATTATATTATTTTTATCCATTGCCTCATTCTTGTTGATAATGACAAAGGGGGAGAAAAGTTTGATTGACATTGTTGATACTTTAATGTGGTTATGGAAGATCATGAATATATATTTGATTATGATTACAAATGAGATATTTGAAGTTGTGGATATTTTGATATTGATTTGAATTGGATATATAATATTGATTTGAATTATATTATTACTTGCATATATTCAGGGGGAGGAAACTTGATTTTTAAGGCAAACTCTTGCAAAATTTTCTTAAAAATCAAGTGTTTCTTAACTTCAAGGAAATACATTCATTAATATTTTTTATAAAATTTCTTAAAGTGCATATGTGTTTGTCATCATCAAAAAGAGAGAGATTGTTGACTCAAAAAGTCATTATGCTCTTATTTTGATGATAACAAACTAATATATCCCAAAACATATTGACTAATAACTTTACTTGAGTGTGAGTTTAGATTGTAAGAATTTATCTAATGTACTTGAAGGAGTTTCAAGATAGAAATAAAAGACAAGACTCAAGTGAAGAATTCTTGAAGATTTAAAGAAAAACTAAAGTTTAGGTAGATATATTTATAATTTGGAGAATTCGTTTTGATTAGAATATTTATTTGCATGTGATAGCTCACTTGAAAACTTATTCTCATATCTTTCACATTTTGGGTTAAAATGTTGTTTTTCAAACTTATTGGGTTACGCCAATTTTTTATCAAAGTTTATTAACTTATTTAAAATGATAAAGTTTTGTGAACTACATTTTCATATCTCAAAGTTGGTTTTGAAATAATTTTAAAATATGGGTTAAATTGTCAGTTTTCAAAGGTTTAAGGGGTCATAAGTTTTCAAAAATTCAAGGGGTAAAATGTAATAAAATTTGGTTGACCAAATTTGACCAGTCGAATTCTTCGATGGTAGCTTCCAAATTATCTAGAAGCCATGCAATTTGGCTTTTAGAAATTCAGTTAATCGAATTAAATCTGGTTGATCGAATTTTGCTTTAAATTTTCTAATAGCTAGTGCCTCATAGCCTCCACAAAAGTGTCACGTCACATCCAGTTAATCAAATTACATCCAATTGATTGAATTTTTTGCTTTCTAGAAAATTAAAACGGTTAGTTTTTGTGCACAACGATAACTTTCCTCATTTTCCCTTATATAAACTCAATCAAATTCATTTGTAAAGAACTTTTGCCACCACAAACTTTCACATATTTGAGAGCAAATTAGTTTTGAGCTATTTACTTGCAAATTTTTTAATCAAAACTCTTGCTCATACACTTTGTAATTTCATTTGCATTAGGTTGTACTAAGCTTAAACTTTCATATACACTCTTTGAGAGAGATTATATTTCAAATTCGTACTATAAAAGAGTGAGGTTCACTCTTGGAAAGATTAGAAAATTTTTGAGTGAGAGAAATTTAGATCTAGCATTTGTAGAGGTTAATAGCACCTTGGAAACTATTTTGTTGGCCATTCGATCCTTCATAAAAGACTTGATCATTGCAAAAGACAATAAACAGAAGTATGAGTACTTTAAACAATACCAACAAAATTGCTTTCACATCAAAGATCTGTGACCTTTGCATTACTTGGGTTAGAGGTGAAGAGAACAAAAGATTGGATTTGCTTGAGCCAATAAAAGTGTGCTTGAGACATTGTATAAGAAACAGGACTTAAGGATGCCAAAGTTTGAGAAATTTTTAAATTAATATGATGTTTATAATATTTTCTAAAATAATATGGTGATAATTAAATTTATTTTATCAATATTTTTTAAAAAATTATATATTTTACAATATAATATAATATACATAACTAATACAAAAATATACCATCTAAAATCTATTTATAAAACTTTGTATGAACAAATAGAGATAGAAAGACAAGACAAGATGACAAGATTAACTATTTATATTTAGACATGTCTAGAATCTGACACTTTGGGTTAAGAAAGATCTTTGTTTAAATTATCTGCGAGTACAAATTAACAATTTAAGAAAAATAAATTAATAATAAAACATAAAATAGAGAAAGAGAAAGATAGTATCACTCACATGCTATTGTTTTCTAGAAAACTTCACTGAACTCACCTTCTTTCTTTTTCTCTCACTCTAGAAAACTTCACTAAACTCACCTTCTTTCTTTTTCTCTCCTAAACCAAAAAAAAAAAAAATTCATGGCAGTTATTTTGTCTCTCTACACTAAATCTAATTCAAGAGTTGGGTTTTCAACCAAAAGATCTAAGTTTCTACCATTTGTGAGAATGAGCACAACAACATGGACTTTTAGCTAAAGATTGGGAATTCTTAGAAGATGCTTTGACATATAAAAGATTAATAGGGCATCTCTCTTATCTCACTTTGACAAGACTAGATTTAACATATGGAATGCATTGACTAAGTTAATTCTTACAAAAGCCTAGATAACCACATATGGAATTGGTAAGAAGAATGGTTAATTAAATTTGAGCTACAACTACAAAAGGAATTTTCTATCTTATAAACAACAAGCTTAAATTACAAGCTTATTGTGATTTAGATTAAAGTGTTTGTCCAACCATAAGGAGATCAATAATAAGCTTTGTAACCTTTCTTGACACCATACCTATTACTTGGAGATCAAAGAAACAACCAATTGTTTCATTGTCCTCTGTTGAAGCTAAGTATGGAGTTATGGCTAAGATAACTAAGGAAATTGTGAGGTTAGTTAGTCTACCTAAAGATATGTTCATTGATGTTCTTCGACTATTTACCTTATTCTGTGATAATAAAGCTACAATATACATTGTTAGCAATGCTATGTTCTATGAGAGGATAAAACATATTAAATTGGATTGTCATTATATGGAAATTCATCAACAAGCCAAATTATTGACTAATTTTGGTCTTAAATTCATTGAATTTGATTTTGGGGTTTATGTTGATTTTGACCCATTTATGTCAAACTGATGCTTAGAGTCATGTTAGGATGAATCATGGATGGTTTTTTCTTGATTCTTGTGATGAAATTCATTGAATTAAACCCTAAATCATGAAATCCAAAACCTATACAGAATATGAAAATCATTACATAGATTACCTAATTCCATCAGAATAGGATTGTCAGTCACAACTCTTCAAAAACCCCATTAATGCATTACTAAATGATGGTCAAACGATGATTGATTGAAATGACAACAAATTAGGGTTCTTTATGCATAGTAGGTTGCAACTGAGTTGGAAAAACCCAATTGCCCAACCTGTTGGTCAATGGGTTACCCAAACCAATTGTTCAACCTACCTGGTCAATGAACAGCCGAAGTAAGGTCTTCATCCATGGGTCAGTTGATCATCTAGTCAATGTTTGATCGATCACTGGTCAATATTGACCAATCAACAATCAAAGTTTGATCGACACTAGTCAAAATCTAACATTGGTGCATGAAGGCATGTGGGACACTTATTTTGGTGCGTGAGAGCACATGGTTGTATGTGCAAGCTCAAATTAGCGCACAAACTCTAATGGGCATTATCTCAGTGCAATCATAAGTCAAAACCTATCTTTGATACCAATGTTGGAATTCAAAAATAAAGGATCAAAATAGGCATTCCTAGTTAATGTACAATACAAATTTGATGATGATGACGATACGTTGATAATCTGAGCCTGTTGTATATTTTCACAACACTTGTTTGCCCTTATGCACTGTATTTTTGTGTTTTGAGCCTTCTATAATAGTGATTTACAAAGAAAAGTAGAGGATAATTAAATGGTGTCTCTGGTTTTATGTAATCAGAAGATCTATCATAAGTGACAACTTTTGACTTTTTAATTAAGCTAATTGCTTTTAACTTCCAATAACTGTCATGAGCAATAAAGTAAGTATGTTTGCAACTACCATGGATAGTATGACAAATTTGCTTAACACTGGGCATGGTCCGGTTAACCCATCATGGGTGGACCAAACCCAATAAAAATAATACTATAAATGTAATGTAAAATTAAATTAGGTCATCATACAAACATCACATTTGTATAAAAAACCAAAGTCTATATCAATTGAAATCAAGAAAACTAATTTCAAAAATGGAATTTGTTCCTCCAAATCTTCAACTTGATTTCAACAACCATTCATTACAATTTTGTTTCTAATGACACGGTTTTAGTCTTTTGAAAAAGGACGTTAAATTAAATAATTGATATTCAAATATTTAAATCTTTAAATATATTATTCTAACTTGGTATTTTTAATGGTGCACAACAAGAATTATGGATCTTTAACCTGAACAACTAAATTTTAATTTATCGACTGACTTTAAAGTTATAAAATTTGAAAATTGATTACTTATTTGGTCGATTTAATCAATCTTTCAGTAAACATTTATGTATTTTACTTGTATTAGAATTGTGATGGAGTTATAAAGTTATGTAAAATATTTGTGCAGATTGTAACTAATGTAGATTCTTTTTATTGATTAAATTTAAGTAGATCGTTTAGAGCCTGTGGTTTTTTTTCCCTCTTTACATTGAAAAGTTTTTTCATCCAAAAAATATTTGTTATTGTATTCTTTCTTTTATATTATTTCCTTTTACTCAAGCATTGGTGTTTTTTATTTTTAAGTTTCATTACTTATTAATAAACAAGGGCAGAGTCATCAAAGTAAGGTTGGATTTAAACTGAACTAACTCAGGCTTAAAAGCGAGCTCAACTTTTTTTGAATTTTTTTAATTTGAATTCAAACTAAAATATTTGACTTGTTTTTTAAACCGATCCAAAATTGAGGCAAAAGATGTTCAACTTAATTTTGCTCAAATTCGTGACTTGAATTATTGGTTCAAATCTATAACTTGGTTCAGCTCGGATTTATAACTTAAGTTGGTGGTTTGAATTCGTGGCTTATTTTGACTTGAATTCATGACTTGAATCGGTAGTTTTGTCTATTATTTGGGTAAACGATAGTATTTTGCCAATGAGTTACGAATTCAAACCATCTATTTGAGTAGAACCAAACCATAAATTTGAACCACCAATTCAATTCATGAATTAGAGTTGAAATTAATTGATTAAATTATTTTCAAATGGTTATCTTTTTAACAATATTTTTTTTCTAAAAAAAGTCTTCATATAAATTACTATTATAGTTAAAAATGAGAGTATTTCTGCCCGAAAATTGATAAAGATAACATTGTAACGAAATTAATATTATTTTGAAAATATTTTCATGTATAAAATGGAGGTAGTATTTAAAATATCTATTATATTATCTATTACATTACTATTAATAATAGAAAATTATCATAATATTTTATTGTTTGATAAATTAAATAAAATAATATTAATACAAAAATAAATTATCAAAATAATCTATGATTATCCTAACTAAACACCCTTCAAGGTATAAACTTTTTAATAAGAGGACAGAAGTTACAAATTATTAATTAAGAGAGGATAAACAATTATTATGATTAGATTTAGCCTGGTATAAGGGGAAATGCATAATTTAACAAATTTAAATTATTCCTTTTACAAAATATGAAATAAAAATAAAAAACTAAAAATATTTAAGTTAATTTTTAAAAAATTATCAACAAAAATTTAAAGTAAAAAATTATTACTATTTTAATTTATTTTTCTTTGTGTTATTAAATTTGTTTTAATTTTACTTTTTAAATTTGTTAATCTTTTTCCTGTCTGATTTCCTTTTATTGAATTTGTAAAAATAAAATAAAAGAAAATTTAGATTTCAACAACTAAATAACTTTAATAATCAAGGGCATTTTGTCATTTTAATCAAACCATCCCTAATTTATAGTCTTGTACCGTGTACCATTTATTTGATCAGATAATGACCCAATTGACTAATTACGAACGGATTTATAAAATTAGTGACATCAATGGGTCAGGCCAAGTCGGCTTTGATATGGCCCATTGAGCTTATGAGTTGGGATAGACCCTAGGCCTATATAGTAATAGGTTTTTGGGGTGGGTCGACCAATGAATTTTGATATATAGGGCAAGCCAGACCGGGCCTTAAATAGGTCGGCCTATGGGCTTTAATCGGGTCAACCCATTTAAACTTTTTTTTGTATTTTAATTAAAACTTTTGAATACAAATTATTTTTCAATTATTAAAATTGAGGATAATACCTCAAATATTTTATTTATAATCTTTCACTTGTAATAAAGAGATACAAATAAATTAATTTATATATTGTATAATTACAAATATAAATAAAATATATATATCATATATTGTAACATTCAATTTTTTGAATTTATTTGACATTGAATTCATTTGATATTGAATCCATTTGTATTATTTTGTAATGATAAAATTAAAATGAAAACAAAATTATAAACATAAACAATTATTATTTACAAATTCAGACAGTTTTTGAAAAAAAGTTGATAAGATAAAATGAGAATAAGAATATAATAAAAGAATTGAGATTGAGAGATTTATAAATAAAATTGGAAATATGAAATAACCTTGAGAAAAATATTCTATATTGAAAAGTGAATTTACATCAATACTTATATGCATTTCTAAATCCTAGTTTTACTAAGATACAATCTCCTTAATTATCCCTAACTATATCCTTAATTATCCCTAATTATATCCTTCTCCTTAATTATCTCTAATTATATCATTCCTAATTTAGAGATACAACTCATATACAACTCAACACTCCCCCTCAAGCTAGAGCATACAAATCATATGCACCAAGCTTGTTACAAATGAATTCAATACGAGGACTCCTAAGAGACTTAGTAAGGATATCTGCAAGCTGATCATTAGAGCTGACATAGTTGGTAGTTATACACCCTGATAAAATCTTTTCTCGAATGAAGTGGCAATCTATTTCTATATGTTTCGTTCTCTCATGGAATACTGGATTAGAAGCAATATGAAATGCTGCTTGGTTATCACACAATAGCTTCATTTGTGATATATCTGCAAACTTTAACTCTTGAACCAATTGTTTCACCCATACAAGCTCACAGGTAGCCAATGCCATAGCGCGATATTCTGCCTCTGCACTTGATCTAGCCACAACATCTTGCTTTTTACTTTTCCATGAAACCAAGTTACCACCAACAAGAATACAATATCCAGAAGTCGAGCGCCTATCAGACGGAGATCCTGCCCAATCAGCATCAGAATATCCAACAATCTGAGTATGAGTTTTATCTTCATAGAGTAATCCTTTTCCTGGTGCTTTCTTAATGTATCTCAGGATCCGAATAGCTGCATCCCAATGAGAATCGCATGGAGACTGAAGGAATTGACTGACAACACTAACTGGAAAAAAGATATCTGGTCTTGTGATAGTCAAATAGTTGAGTTTACCTACTAACCTCCGATATTTCCCAGGGTCTACAAGTGGCTCCCCTTGTCCTGGCACAAGTCTAGTATTAGGGTCCATAGGAGAATCAATAGGTTTACAATCCAACATCCCAGTCTCCTCCAAAATATCCAAAGCATACTTCCTCTGAGAGATAATAATACCTGTCTTAGACTGAGCAACTTCTATCCCAAGAAAGTATTTAAGTGTTCCCAAGTCTTTGGTCTGGAAATGATTAAATAGATGTTGTTTTAATTGATCGATACCCTCCTGATCATCACCAGTGATAACAATATCGTCGACATAAAAAACCAGATAAATGCACTTTTCTCGCAATATGTGTCTGTAAAATACAGAATGATCCGACTCACATCGAGTCATACCAAATTCTTGAATAATTGTACTAAAGCGTCCAAACCAGACACGTGGAGATTGTTTTAAGCCATATAGTGAGCGTCGAAGTTTACAAACCAAATCAGACTCCCCCTGAGCAACAAAACCAGACGGTTGTTCCATATATATCTCCTCCTGAAGCTCACCGTGAAGAAAGGCATTTTTGATGTCTAACTGAAACAAGGGCCAATGACGAATGGCAGCCATAGATAAGAATAATCGAACGGAGGACATCTTAGCCACTGGAGAAAATGTGTCACCATAATCCAAACCATAGACCTGAGTATAACCTTTAGCGACCAACCGGGCCTTGAGACGATCAATCCAGTCTTGACTGTGTAAACCCAACGACAACCGATAGTGGAATGACCCAGAGGTAATTTCACCAATTCCCAAGTACCATTATGATGTAACGCAGTCATTTCATCCACCATTGCTTGCCTCTAACCTGGATTAGAAAGAGCCTCACGAATAGATTTAGGAACTGAAATGGAGGATAAAGAGGACACAAAGGCATAATATGGTGAGGATAAACGGTGATAACTAAGAAAAGTATAAATAGGATGAGGATTACGAGAGGATCTTACAGCTTTACGGATAGCAATAGGAAATTGGTCATCAGGATGTAGGACCTCAGTCGGGCTAGATGTGGCAGCAGGAAGTGAGTCAACAGGAGTCGTTGGAGCAATAGAAGTGATATCAGTACCTACATGAGAGTCAATAATCGGGGAAACATGTGCTAAATCTTGTGTGAGGATAGACTGTGGGACGACTGTAGGATGAACATCGAAAGTAGGAATAAAGGTAGGTAATGGAAGACTCTCAGGGATAGGAGATTGGGTTTCAGATGAAGAGAAGTAAGGAGAAGACTCAAAGAAAGTAACACTAGTAGATATAAAGTAACGACGTGTCGTAGGAGAGTAACATTTATAACCTTTCTGAAGACGAGAGTAACTAAGAAATATACATTTGATAGACCGAGCAGATAGTTTATCAAGACCTGGGGAAAGGTTATGTACAAAACATGTGCAACCAAAGACATGTGGGGGGATAGTGTATAAAGGGCCAGTAGAGAAGAGAATTGAATGTGGAATCTGATTTTGCAATACTGAGGAGGGCATCCGATTAATGAGATAGCAAGCAGTGAGAACTGCATCAGCCCAAAAAGGTAGAGGAGCATGTGAATGTAATAATAATGCACGAGCTGTTTCAATGAGGTGTCTATTTTTACGCTCAGCAACCCCATTTTGTTGTGGGGTATAAGCACAAGAAGACTGGTGAAGAATCCCTTGAGAAAACATGAAATTTGTGAAAGAAGTGGAAAAATATTCACGCGCATTATCACTACGTAATGTGCGTATAGGAGAATTAAATTGTGTTTTAACTTCGACACAAAATGACTGAAAAAGAGAAAATAACTCAGATCGACTTTTCATTAAAAATATCCACGTGCAACGCGAATAATCATCAATGAATGTCACAAAGTATTGAAAATTTAAAGTAGACTTGACTCGACAAGGACCCCACACATCGGAGTGAACTAACTCAAAAGGTGACAAAGCTCGATTATTGACACGCCTTGGGAAGGAACTACGAGACTGCTTCCCAAGTTGACAAGACTCACACTCAAGAGATGACAAACCAGATAAATGAGGGACCATCTTCTGAAGCTTGGAGAGACTAGGCTGCCCCAAACGATTATGAAGAAGAGTTGGAGACTCAATAGCAGTGCAAGCAGCGGAAGAAGGAAGGGACAAGTGATAAAGCCCTTGTGACTCACATCCTGTGCCAATCGTCTTGCCCGAACTTCGATCCTGTATAACAAAGGCATCATTAGTAAATGTAATGGAACAATTCAAGGCTCATGTTAATTTACTAACGGAAACGAGATTGAATGGGCAATTAGGAAGATAAAGAACCGAATCTAAAGAGAGATTTGGTAATGGATTAGCATGTCCAATGGCTTTAACTATAGATTTTGTGTCATCCGCTAGTGTGACAGAAGAAAAAGATTTGGAATGATTAAAATGTGAAAATAAACTAGAGTTACCAGAAATATGATCTGAGGCACCTGAATCTAGGACCCAAGGTCTTAGAGTGGAGGATTGTGATAGACAAGCAATTGAATTACCAAATTGGGCAAAGGAAGCAACAGAGGATTGAGATGACTGTTTCGTCGCCTGGTACTGAAGGTATTCTTCATAATCAACGCTAGTGAGAGTAACTGACTGAGGAACTGATTGAGACTGTCTTGCTGAAATCTCTGAATGATGATCACATCCTGATTTTGAAGATCCTTCACTGGCCATTAATAAAAGAAAATTAACAAAATCAACACTGTGGGACTGTTCCGGCGAACGACGACGGCAATGGACAGTGAAGAGATTTCTCGTTGGAATATTCCGAGTTCAACAGTGCCGGTAGTGTAGCCTAACGCACGCCAGGAAAGTAGATCGGAGATGACGATCCGAGACAGAAACAGTCGGAGCGTGACACCGATTCCGATGACCGATGACGATGAAGTCACCACAGACAAACTCGTCGGTGTCTTCTGAGAGGACTAGAAGAGGCGGTGTCAATGCACGCTCGTCGGAGAAACAGATCGACGATGGAGGTAGTTAGACGTCTGCTCGGCGCGTGACGACACGTGAATCGGCGGATGTCGGCTCTCTTCTCAGGGGATTGTCGATGAAGTCGTACCGATCACAATGGTGTAGACACAGCCACCGAAAAAGGATAGAAACACGGTGGTTGGAAAAGAACGCCGGAAAAGTTCGCCGGAAAATAAACCAAGGTTATTGAAAAAATTTTAAAAGCCTAAATTGGCTCTGATACCATATGAAATAACCTTGAGAAAAATATTCTATATTGAAAAGTGAATTTACATCCATACTTATATGCATTTCTAAATCCTAGTTTTACTAAGATACAATCTCCTTAATTATCCCTAACTATATCCTTAATTATCTCTAATTATATCCTTCTCCTTAATTATCCCTAACTATATCCTTAATTATCTCTAATTATATCCTTCCTAATTTAGAGATACAACTCATATACAACTCAACAGGAAATATAAACCATTTTGATTGATTTATTAAAAAAATTATGAATAGTATTGGACCGGGGCTAGCCAACTCATGGGCATAATATTAAAACCCACTGCCTGACCCAAAACCCCTATGGGCCTGACCCATGGTGCTATAGTATTGGGTTGGGCCCTTTTAGGCCGGACTTGAATTCTAGGGTTTGATTGGGCCTCCATTTGATCCGGTCCAATTGTCATGTCTATATAAAACCATTGCTAATATTATAATAATTAGTTTTAAATTCTTGAAAAAATCACTATTGAGATGTGAGCTTAGGGATGGCAACAGGGAGGGGATTTAAATCCTCGTCACTGTCTCCATATAGGATATCAATTCCTATCCCCGACTTGTCCCTGTTATGGGGATGAAAATAATTCTCTATCCCCTTCTAGCAAAAAAAAAAAATCCTCTTTCCATCTTCGCGGCAAAAAATCCCCTCTTTGTACCCATAAGGAAAAATTTTCTCCTTATATCCTTTAAACATAATATAAATATATTAAATAACAAAATTAAGTAAAATTCAAAATCAATCCACCATTTTAAAATGTCACAAATATAATATGTTAATCACTTTAATATGTACAATAAAAATCTAAATAAATTTAAAAAATATAAATAATATAAAACTATAAAGATATATTAGTATTTTAAGTAAATATATTAATATAAAAGAACAATAATGGGGACAGATGCAGGGGCAAGGTGGGGAGAGGACACATGTACTCCGTCTCTAATTCATCTTTGATTACAAATATTTTTTTTATTTATATTTTCGTTCCCTTCCTTGTTTTTATTGGAGAATCCTCTCCCCACTAAAGTCGGGGAGAATCGAAGCTCTTAAAATTTGATTGAAATTATCATCTCTATGTAAGCTAAAAATGTATAATTTAAACTAACACAAAAATTAATGTACGTTTAATTTAAAACAGTAGCATTTTACAAAGGTAAAGATAAAAAGAAAATATTTCAATTGGCATCTTGAATGAGAAAAATACATAAAAACAAACACACTTTTTACAATATGAAGAAGCTCATTTGTTTCATTATCTTAAATATCTAGAAAATATAGAATTTATGTAAATTATAACAAACTTTAAATCCTTTTTAAACAAGAAAAAAAGTGCTTTTACTTGAAAATACTTTTTACCAAATCACTTCCACAAGTAGTGTTAAGGTTGGTTTGATTAATTGGAAACTTATAAGCTAAGATTGGAAATCAACTCTAACATAATATAATTTTAAACTTATTTTAAATAAATCCAAACTCAAATATTTGAATGCATATATTAAAAAAAAAAAAAACCATTCGATTGATTAAATCCCAATTCATAAAGTTGGATATATTGTCGCGCAGCACAACAGTCTAAATGTTGGCCACATTTCTTGTATCTATAGTAATTTCTCTGGTCTATCGTCTACGGTTGTAAACACTCAACAAAAAAATAGGAAACCAAATTTGCAAATGGACCAAACCTACCACCAAGTTCACGTCAGCATCACTTCACAAAAATAAACTTGGGTGACAGCCGATGGTTTCTCTCACTTATACACAGTCCCCACAGGGCCACATCATGCGCTGTCATTGCCCGTCATTGTGATTCCGATATTTACTACTTGGACCCATGGACCAATACTGCATCAAGAAAGAAAAAAAAAGTATAAATCCATGGCCCCGCCCCTCAACAGACATCTCTGTACTCCCCATGCCTTTTTTTTTTTGTAAAATATCAACAAAACCACTCAAATTCGTTATGCTATCAAATTAACACCAAACAAACACAATAAGGTCCAGAGATAAATCAAGAGCTTAATTTTGATGTATCATCATCAGATTAAAAATTACTTTTAGGACAAGTAAAATATTACTATTTATCAATATTATAAATATATTTTTAAAAACAATTAAACTCATTTATGGAGGGTATCTTCATGAGACTTGTTGCAATTTTTATATTAAAAATGTGAAAATATATCTGTTATATCCTAAAGTGAGAAAGTTATCCAACTTTAACCGAGAGTATAATTTAATATAAATATGTATAAAATATAGAATAATGAATTTTTTATCTAAACTAAACACAGAATTAATAATTAAGGATATAAAAAAACCTATTTAAGTCATATCTTTTGAAATCAAAGATCTTCAGAAATCATCTAAAACTTAAAAATTCGTTATAATAGGTCTCTCAGTCTAAAAACTTCTCAATGACAATTTTGAATGGATAAATATATCAAAACTATATTTTAGAGTGGGAACCTAACCTATATATAAAAAATTATCTAGACCTTCTTATTAAAAATTCAATAACTGAAGATTCATATAAAACAATCCACTTAGACTAATAACTTTTAAATATATTAAATATATCTTTATTGATCATTTAAACTCATCTATAAACTAATATTAGAGTATTAAATTATTGATTTTATAAAACCAAACTTATAATTAATATTAGTCTACGTTAAGAAATTTTCAACAAAAGTCTCTTTGGTTGCTACAGAGTCATTATTAACTATATCTTTTGTGCAACATTATGCAAATACAATTATATTGACATTTTATAACTTTTAATCTCTTTTTCGAGTCCGAACGGCCGAGTTATGCTGGAACAAACATCATGCATCTATGTGATATTTACCTCTCCTTTCTAAAATTTTATATATTATACGACAAAAACACGTTCCCCTCGTTCAGTTCACTTCAGTAAAGCAGCTTTGTTTTTTTTTTTTTGGGTTTTCGGTTTTCCTTCACCAAACAGCTCACTAACTCGTACTCTCTCTCTCTCTCGTTCTCTCCTAAAACTCACTTTGTGTCTAATTCCGATAACACGAAACCCTAGAAATGGCATTTTGATGTGATTAAATGGAGTGTAGAGGGCAAGCAACCATATCAGGTACTCTTACTGATTTCCGTACTGTTTGGCTTTCTGGAAAATTCCTCATTTTCTCGCGTTTTCTCTCCTTTTCTTGCATGCACATTCACTTTATTTCTTTCTTTTCTTTTCTTTTCTTTTCTTTTTTATCTGCTGCAATGAGATTGAGATAATCGTGTTCTAATTTGCATGTCAATCAAGTATTGATCAAGGCTTTTTGTTTTCAAGTCCAGGTACTCTCATTTTATGCTATTCTGTTGCCTAGAAAATTCATATTCCGTCAATTTCCCGCAATTTCTCTCCGTTTCTTGCATGCGAATTCACTTTCTTTTATTATCTGCTGCAACGAATTTAGGATAATTGTATTTTATTTTACACGTTAATCAACTGTGGATCATGATTTTTTATTTTTAAAGTTAAAATACTCTCTTGTTGTGTTGTTTGGCTGCCTAGAAAATTCACATTCTGTCATTTCCTCGCGTTTTCTCTACTCCTTGAGTGTGCCTTCGTCTCTGTATCAGTGTATGATTTTTTTTTTTAAACGTATTGGCTAGTTATTTTTAACATTTCATAATAATTAATAAAAATTTGAGGCGTTTTAAGTTGAAGTGAATATTTAATGATGGTTGGTGTGCACAGTTGGTGTAAAGGCAGCTCTAATTTTTTTTTTTTCAGCTTCTTTTTTCTTTCATTAATTTTATTCCGTTCTTTTTTTTTTTTTTGTGTGTATTTTATATTCTATGATTTATTTTCGTAATGTTTTGTGATTTTTGTTTTATATTCATTTGGAGTTTTGCTAAAAATTGAGATTAACTTTTCTCTCTCTCTCTTTTTTTTTTTAAAGTAAGAAAACATGTAAACAAAAACAGCGACGGCCTTCAAAACGAGGACCGAGACAACCTAAAATCATTCTAACTAGGAGAGCAGAAGCAAAGCTAAGAATTGGCGCAGCCACACAAAAAACAATCAACAAGAAAATCATTACACAACTCCTTTGTTATGTTTATGTTTCTAATTTAGCCTAAATCATTTTAACTCTAATATTCTGTAATTAATTTGTTTTCTTTTCATTTTAACTTTTCAACTTCAATTTTTTTTTTTGGATCAAACTGTTGAAAAGTATTTCTAGGTCCAGATTGTTTTTTTTCCTTCTTAAGAGTAAAATCATACGAACTTTAGATAAAGCCATGGAGGGATCATCTTTCTTATACTGAACTCATAGTTTAGAAATTTCACTGTATTACCAAATTTTCACTGTCATCTTCCTTTATTTATCAATAAAACTATATATACACATATTTTAATACATGATTTGGTACATAGATAATATATTATTATATGACCGAGTAATTTTAAATTAAAGATAAAGTAACATCCAAACACACAATAATACTTTATTTATTCCCATATGTTGGTATTTTGTGAAAGAATGTTAATGATGTTGCTAATTGCATCGCAGGCTAAACACATTCAAAGTCCATGGCATTTGATTTAACTGATTTTCCAGTTCCACAAGAGAGTAATTGCTATATGCAACTTGGATGGCAATGTGACTTTTCCTTTGGTTATGGGTTTGGTATTTGTTTCCTTTTGCATCTGAAATTCTGTGATTGTAATTAAATTTGTTTCATATTATTACTATTACTCATTAATCAAATTTCTTATTTTTGTTCTTTTGCTGTTGTAGATGTGATTGAAGAAGATGCTACCAATGAGAAATATTGTATACAGGTTCTGAGGATCTTGATTACAAAGGCTGACACTGAAATTGACAAACTTGAAAAAGATTTGGTATTTCTTCAGAATGAACTAGCTGGGGTGGAATATGAAGAGTGGTTTGAGATATGCTGCAATGCTTTGAGAAAACAGATAGATTGTCTTTATATTGCGGTAAGGAGTTTGAAGAGTAAAGATAAAAGTGATATTGAAGTTCAATTTTTGATGTATAGAAAACCTCTTAGAGATTGCGTGAAATATTAAAGTCTCTATTTGGAGATTATGGTAACTATAAAGATAAACAGGTTCTTAACTTGAAAATTTGTATTATTTCTCAACAACCCAAGATATAATTCTAATTTGTACTTAACAGATGTTATAATTGGAAGCCGTTACAAGATCATTGAAGTTATATGATGAATCATAGTCATTCTTTCTCCTTAATTTGTGATTTCTAATTCAGAATAAATGCTATGTCATAGTTCATTGGACCCATTTAAACTAACCTGAGTGGATTCTTGTTCATTTTGGGTCGTTACTTTAGCTTTGCTTGGAATTCTGCAGGTTGTGTACATGTAAAAACTTTTATAACTTGGTGAAAAAGAAAGATTAAGAATTTAAAGAACATCTAATGGATAGCGGTAAAGGTGAAATTTGTTGATAATTATTCCATTAGTATGGTGCCCTCAGCCATGATTGAACTCTAATATTCTTATGTCAGCATATTCAGTCTTTTTCTTTACCCTGTTCAAATGTTCAATATCACTTTGATATTCTGTCTTGGTAGATCTGATCGTTTTATGTGTTCATCCTAAACTAACATGTGATACTCTCGTGTGTTTATATCAAGAATGAACAGCCCCATGATCTAATGGTACTAGACAGTTCTGATTCTACTGCTCACACTGCTGAACATCTCGAAGAGAACACAAAATTTATTTTTGCGGACTTGAGTGCTGTCGTAAAGGAGGAAAGTCAAGCATCCAGTATCAGTTATACAGAAAGTGGTTCATTCTTAAATACATCTTTGATCAATCAAGAGAAGAAAAATAATAATTCAGAAGCAGTTAAGGTCCAGGAGGCTCCATATCCTTTCGCTTTAACTCATTTCCGATATAATCATTAAAAACTCCAAGCTGGGGTTGAGCATATGCACGAATGTAATTGTGCTTTCAAGTACATCCTTGTAGTTAAATCACCCGTGTAGTTATATTTTTTGTTAGCACGCTTTCTTTTGCAGTTTTACTCATTGCCTTTTTCTTGACACCTTAGGTCTGTTATGAACAGCTTAGGCAAATTGATGTTAAAGATTCCAGTCCTAACTCTTTGAAATCAGAAGCTGGTGACCTTGACGAAAAAGAAGTATTGAGCAGTGTTAAGACAGAAACTTCTATGAAGGCTGAAGCCAGAGAACACTGTTTTACTTCTGTGTGCAACAAGGTGATCCAAACTTCTTTGAACTCCACAGATGAGAGAAAATACGATCTAGAAGTGGTTATGGATCAGGTAGTTTCCTCCTCACGTGTGATGATTCATTCAGAAAAATTGTGATTTAGAAGTGAACAATGAGAGTAAAACACTTTAATAGAGAAAAAAAATTTCAGAATAAGCATTTATTCAGTTGTACTTTTAAGCATCTCAACATCCATATGGTTGTTTATTCTATATGTTGTGTAACCTAGATTATTTGAAAGTACATGGCACCTGTGAAGAAGTCATAAGAAACAAACATTCAGATCAAATAGATTTGTCTTACAATTAAACTGGTTTACAGATGTATCTCCTGGATTCTTGATTTGCACTGAAAATCTTATTAGAAATGGTCATGTGCAGTTTCAATTTCTTCTTACTTTAGATAAATTCCCCATATTACAACCAAATTTTTGTGTATTCTCTTTCTTGATGACGAATAGTCTGCTGATATCATGTCAAAGAATTCCAATGGAGGTGGGTTGAAGCATATTGTTAACCGCTCCAACAAGAACAAAAAACTGTGCGCTTCTAATTTAAAAATTGTAAGTGATGAATCAGAAGAAAACAGTTCTGCATCTATAGAAGGTGTTATAGGTGTTGATTCAGCATCGAAATCAATGAGAAAGAATGCAAACCTTTCCAAGAGGGTCAAGGTAGTTGCAGCTTTCTCTCCTCTGCTCTAATTTATTATTATAATATAAAATTATTATTATTACTAGTATTATTTTTATTACTATTAATATCATTATATTGAAAGAAGTAATAATCATTAACCTCATGTATTTGGAGGCATTTTGAGTTTGAACCCAAAAAGGACACATTATATGGTGATCTGACTGATGCCCACTTATAGACCCGTTGTATATTCACTGGCTTTAACTAATTTCTTTTTCTCCCAATATCAGCTGATAAGTTTTATCACAAAAGATTTGGACTCAAATATTTGTGAACCTGAAGAAGGTTATCCTGATGTGAAGAGGATAATGCGCAAGCCAGATTTCGAAGTTAACGGAAATGAGGAAGTCTGCACATACCGTACTACAACTGCTGGCAAAGATAAAATTGTGGATTCATCTTCCAATCCTGAAGGCAAAGTTAACCCTCCAAAAGCAGAGAAGGTACCAGTAAACATTTTTCTTTTGTTCAACTTGTTGTAAGTTATCATAATGGTCAATTCAGGCACACTGTGCAGCCACTGTGAGTCATGCATTCAAGATAAGCTGCCTTTCCTCTTTAATGAGTTCATATTGTGCTTTTGTCTTAGCAGCCTGCAACTGCTGTCATGCAAGATGCTAATGCTGATGCTTTGAGGCATGCAACTGGTGTCAGCTGGGGAAGCAACAATTCTGATTTGAGGTTCACTGTTCCTAGGCAGGCAAAAGTTGGAAATTCATATAGCAGTAGTGAGTCTACCTGTACTATAAGCCAAACAACTATTTCAAGGCAGGAAAAAGGTGGAAATTCTGATACTAGTCTTGATGCTTTGAGACCTGCAACTGGACTGAGCAGGAGGAGAAATGATTCTGGTTCTGCACCAACTACTTCCAGACAGTTACGAGTTCAAAATTCTGATATTAGCCCTGCTGCTTTGAGTCATGCAACTGGCCTGGATCAAAGGAGAAATAATTCTGATTCTAGAGTACCTGCATTCAGACAGGCAATAGTTGGAAATTGCAGTTTTGATAAAAAACTCTGTGATTTTGCTCATAAGTCTGCAAGTAAGCGTGGGATGAAAGAATCCAGTTTAATTCTGTCTGACGTGTTAAAATCTTCAAATTTGTCTTCTGAGGCAAAAGGAAAGAGAAAACCTTCTCTACAAAATGTCAAGGCCAAAAAATCATGTTTGATAGATACTCAACAGTCTGCATTATCTTCACTTCTGCATCTACAAGATGATAAAGGAAAAATGACTGCCAATGCACAGACTGTTGAAAGGAAAACTCAAGGAGAAGACGTTCAAACAGCCGAATCTGTTGCCAATAGTGTGAAATTTAACACTGACTTGTCTGTGAAACCACAAAAAAATTATGTAAAGAGGAAATTCAAGTTAAATCCACCAAGTGCTAAAGAATCTGGTTTCCAGTCTGCTGAAAGGATTCCACAATCGTCTTTTATTGCAAAAGCTAAGAGACAATGGAAATCTGAGCCTGTCTCTGACAGTTCCAGTTCAGATCACTCTCTGAATACAAAGATATTGAAGAAAGCAGCTCAACATGGTCAGTGTGAAGGCAAAGAGAAAGATATTGGTTTTGATGACAGTCAAAATTCAATTTCAGTGCCACAAAAGAAAAGAAAAAAGAATACGAGTATACCAGAGGTTGTGGAGATTAAAGGTTCAACTCTTCAAATTGACTTGTTAAAATCGCCAATTCATTCTACAGGTAAGGATGATATTTGGATCACAAAATCATGCTACAACTCAATTGATTCCTGCACTGAGGTAGTGACTTCTTCGCCTTTTTCTACTAGTAAACTAATGGAACTAAAAATAGGTGAGCTGAGGACCATCGCAAAGGAGCAGAAACTAACCAAGTATTATAAGCTTCGAAAAACTGATCTGGTCGAGCGAATAGCCAATAAATTAGGTTCTTGCTAAACTTAGCAGTGGGGTGACGCGTTAATTGGTTATCCATGTTATCTTGTTTTCTTCCATATGTAAATATATGTGGTGGAGATGTTGATTGTGTTATGGAATTTGATTGGCTTCGAAGTTGGACAGCGTTACTTTGAGGTAAAAATGTAGGGCATAGTCATTAAACATAATGTGGCACTGGCGCACATGCACAGAAGAGAGGGAGAGAGCAACCAGAGGCAGTTTTAGTTTACATTAAAAAAAGGGCAATAGACTATTTTCCATCAAAGTTTTAATTCAATCTCAAAAATATATTTATGGAAAATAAAAAATTCAAATATCTATTCATTCCTAAACTATAATTAGATTCTCTTCTCCTTCCGTTTCATAGTCCCCATCTTCTTTTTGTTTTTCTTTCTCTTTCAACCATCTTCCCCAACTTTTCAGCGACTTCTAAGTTCACCTTCCAACATCGATTCATCTTTCAAAATCACCACTCCTCGCCAATTTGCTCACCGAAGCCTACAGTCACAACGTTTCAGCTTCTTTGACATCGAATCATGGCTTGTCTTCCCAGTGCCATATCTTGTCATTCGGCTTTCATTCGTTAATATCACCTT